>NC_090448.1:864344670-864974420 GCF_031143425.1 Pleurodeles waltl | reverse complement strand
GTCTGAGGGTCCTGTTTTTATACCTGCTGCTCCCTTTGAAGTGATAAAAGTTTCTAGAGTTTTCTTCATACAGACGTGTCTGGTCTGAAACTTCCTACCTCCCTGCCCTGGTCTCTGTATGTCTGGGGGCACAATGACAGCTCCTCCCCCACCCCATTAAACCAGGATGACCATCCTGCCAAAACCCATACCCTCTATTGTGAAAAGGTCTGTGAGGAATACACAAAGGTCAACAGCCAACTAGACCTAGGCATTCAGCATTTGGCCATGGTCCTGGCTCAGAAGATGTGTGGCAGACTCTGTATCCCAAGTCCAGCTATACCTTATACTCTCTGCACCACATAGATAGTATTCACAGTTTGACATGGTTTTTACAGTCCAACGGTTGATTCAGTTTGAAAGTATGGAAGTGTGCCCTAAGACTACCTCAGATCACAATCAACTTTCGCTTAGCGTACAGTTTCCCAGATCTCTTTTTTTGAATCCAGGTTATATTGCCCAGATGAATGACTCCCTCAGTGAATTTATTTAAGTTAATATTGGCTCTTCCGCACCTCACATATTCTGGGACACCATGAAGGCTTCCATGCGAGGCATTACTTTCCAGTTTATTGTGCAGACCGATAGACTGCGGAAAGAGGAGGCTTTTAATTGCCGTGCCCAGCTTCTTGAGGCTAAATACAAGCATTTCCAAGCTATTAAGGATAGTGGTCAGGATGAGTATTCTATTTATTCCATACTAGTGAAGCTCCGCTGTATGTTAGATCGAGGACTGCGTGAAAAAGTTGCAACCAACTATCTTAGCCACAGGGCGCTTCAATTTGAGTATGTGGAAAACATTGGGCGAATCCTTGCTCAACAAATAGCGGAAAGGAGAAATAGGAATGTAAGGTAACGACGGCATTCTTCACCATGGCACTACTGCCATTGTGGAACAGTTGATGGACTTCTATAAAGACATCTATGGCCACTCATCACCAGTCGCCCAATCTAGTATTAAAGCTTACATTCTGAATTTACGCCTCCCCCATCTTAGTTAATTACAGATTGTGGGATTAGAGAGGGATATTACAATCCAAGAGATTGAAGGGGAAATTAAATCATTACCATCAGGGCAGGCAGCTGAGAGGCTGCTATTCCGCTAGACTTCTACAAGGCATTTAGTAAAGTTTGCTTCCCCTATTCCTGAGCCTGCTGTCATGTATTGAAAAGGGCTCTGAAACAACTGTCTTGTGGAATCTTACCAACATTATAATGTTACTTAAAAAAGAGAAGCCTCCAGAGGAGAGAGGGTCATGCCAGCCGATTTTGCTGATCAACTGCGACATGAAAACGTTTGCTAGAATTTTAGCCGTTCACCTGGCCCCTCTGATTCAGTATTTGGTTTTGCCACAAAAACATGATTTTGTTCCTGGCAGGCATACCACAAGTCACACAAATGCGGCAGTTGCCGTTTTTGATTTGGCTATCAACATCAGCAGCAGGCTCTGTATGGTTTTGTCGGACACTGAAAAGGTTTTTGATTGAGTTTCATGGACGTCTCACTGGTCTGCTCTGACTGCATATTGTATAGGTAGTCGCTTTGTCTCTCTTGTTAGGTCTCAAAATCCAAAGGCTAGGCTGGTTTTGGGTGGACATTCATCTCCTTCATTCAGTATTTACCGTGGCACCGGCCAAGGCTGCTCGCTATTCCCCTTATAATTTGCGCTCTATATTGAAACCTATTTACAACATCTCTTCGCACACTGCTTGATTCCAACTGTCACTTTTAACGGCATTGAACTTAAAATAAGAGTATATGCCAATGAAGTTCCAATCTACTCTACTGATCCCCTGTCTGCTATGGAACACATTTTTAATGAGGCTGAGAGGTGTGGGGCTTTTTCTGGCTACAAGCTTAACCTGTCCAAAACACAAATTATACAGAATTTTCAACCAGACTACCCAGTCCTAAGGACAGTCACTGCTGCTACTTACTTTGGGGTCAAGATTTGTGCCAATATTAATTGAATTGTTTCATTAAATTATGAACCCCTCAAAAGTCTGTTATCTTGAAGATGTGGTCTTGGAACCGCATTCCAAGCAGCATCCTCGGACGATGTAATATTGTGAAAATGAAAATTTTACCCAAATTTCCCTATCTTTTTGGGTATTCCCTTACGGAATCCAGATCTCATTTTTAAGCGTCTTGACGGGGCAATAAGAAGCTTCATCTGGGGGTACTGGAGGGCTAGAGGGGTTATTTATCTTTTAAAACTTCCCTTTAGCCAAGGTGGTTTGTCTCTGCTGGATTTTAAGCTGTACTTCTGGGCCACTTTTGGGTCTCATATTAAGAAAGTTCTCACTCATCATGTCCTTGACTGTTTCGCTTAAGGGTATCAAGTGGCCTTTTGACCAGATTTGGGGTTCTCTGTTAGTAGGCGCTCCAATCCGAATTATTTTAAGCAGGTTCGGTTTAAGATCATCCAGGACGTTTTCGAAATTTGGGGAGAAATTTGCACCTGATATTCTCTTTCATTTATTCACTCATTTACACCTCTGTGGGGCAACCCTATCAATCCATCTATCTTTCATGACTCAGTGCTCAAAGTATGGGTTAACTGGGGCATGAAGACTGTGGGTGAGATCTTCAACTCTGATGGGTTTTCTGCTTTTTCTACTTTGCAAACACTCCATGACCTTCCCCAACAGTCCATTTTCAAATACTTACAAATTAAAGACTTTTTTACACAATATGGCATATAGAGCTGGGATAAGGACACCAACATCCTGACTTACATTTTTTACCTTATACGGCAATCCATCAATTAAAATCTTATATCCTAATATGTCCATAGGTAGAGCGTATGATAGGTCTAGTCTCGCTGCCAAATGGGGTGGCAAGCTTGGTCAGGTTATTTCGGGTGATAACATTTCAGATGATTTTGATATTATTAACTGTTCTGTATGTTCTGTTAGAATAAAACTGCAGCATTTTCGGGCAGTGTGCATGTTATATTATACTCCAGACAGAATACACAAATGGTGTAAGAGTAACTCTAACCACAAGACCTATTGTTCTAGATCTGGACAACATGCAGCCAATATTATCCATATGTTTGTGGAATGCCCCACACTCAAACCTTTTTGGTCAGGTATGGCGCTGATATTATCATTTGGATTAGATTACCATATTGAGTAGGTGATTAAGGATGTCATGTTGGTGCACAAGCCTGATATTAGCTCCAGACTAACCTCGGTGGTGTCAATTGCAAGCACTGTGGCCCGGTTATGCATCGCCAGAGTTTGGGTTCATCTTAAGGTCCCCACGGTTTCTGAATGGTGGTCATTGTTTTTACTGATTTACGACGTTGATAGAGTTATTAATAATTCTAAAGGTCCCACGGCCCAGGCACATCTGAATAATGTTTGGGATAATGTGTTTCTTTGAGGTTCAGCAATTTTTATCTGTACTGCTACACTTCTTAGCACTTATTCTCTGTATCAAAGCCATATTTTAACAAGTATTCACATACAATGCTGCATGTTTACTTTGTTTATTTTTTGTCTGTGTTGGCAGGTCACAAGCAACTTTAATAAAAATACTTTACAAAAAAGACATTCCTACCTGCTCCCACACAAAAGTTACCACTTATTAAATGTAATAAGGTAGCCCAGTTTTATCCTATGGGAGAGGTAGGCCGGCAGTAGTGAAAAATTAACTAAAATGTTTTTCACTACCAAGACATGTAAACTTAAAAGCAGATGTTCAATGTTTTGAATCCAATGCCCTCTGCCCTAAGGGGTGTTTATGGCCTACCATAGGGTGACATATATATGTATTAAAATGGAGAGTTTTACCTGGCAAAAATGCTTATTTTGCCAGATCGAAATGGCCGTTTAAAACTGCACACACAAGCTGCAATGTCAACTTTGAAACATGTTTAAAAAGGCTACTTAAGTGGAAGGCAAAATAAGTGCACCAAACCCCCTTGTAACATTTAATTTACAGGCCCTGAGTACCAGGAGTACACCAACTAGGGACTTACAAATACATTAAATGCACCAATTGGGTGTTAGCCAATTGTCCCATGTTTGAAGGAGAGAACATAAGCACTTTAGCACTGGTTAGCAGTGGTAAAGTGTGCAGAACAATAAATGCAGCTAAACAGGTTCAGAAAACAGGGGTGGTGAAGGCAAAACGTTTGGTGGCGACCCTACAGAGAGGGCCAGGCCCAATATTGTTTTATTGAGACTTTTTAATGATCTGTTGAGCTGTCTGCCCCTCCCCAGTGGCTAACAAGGCACAGCTTCTGTTTTTAGGGCCAGTGGGATTGAAAACAGGCTGTTCATTAGGTGGCCGTTTTAACTCTGTTTTCTTAGGCTTTAAATGGTAGTCATTTTAACCGATCAAGTACATAATAAATTGAAAAGAATACACTGAAACTTAAATGGAATTTGTGTAGTGAGTGACGATCTCAGCATGTCTCATCACTTAATGTGCATGCTTCACTAAACTAAAACTGTCTGTGTGCCTTATTCAAAGCACTTGTCAGTGTCTGTGCGTGGATGTTTTTGGTTGCAGCCAGAAGGAAACAGATATGTTTACATTCCTTTTATTCCTCGCCCAATCATTCCCAACTTGCAAGCTCAGTCCCACAAATCCATAGATTAATGAGTTGCTTTGCTCTGACCTTGACGTCTGCTTGTAAGGTGTGAGTGAATGAATGGTTTCCCCTTGCAATATGCAGAATTCTCTTCCATATCAGGCAGCCCCGTTCAGAACAATAAACATCAGACATAGAGTAGGCCAATATCAATACACATGATTTTTTTTCTGATGTTTACACACAGAGAAAAGGCTCACTCTGACTCAGAGATGCGACAGTCAGAAAGTTCATAATTGTGCCTTGCTTTCTAAAGGATTTTGTCATAGTGATTTAAACAACACATTGGTTAAATCTTTGCTTCAGTTTCCTTTCCAAGGTGCCTGCACCCACCCACATTACCCACAACCCCTTACACCGAATTGTTTGGAAGAAGCAGAGAGAGAGAATAACAAACACAACACCAGAATCCAGAGGCACACAACACCATCACTTATACAACATCCACGCACCTCACAAAACACACACCAACACAACACATCACACAGCACAACAAACATCACCTCACACATCACCCACACCATATTATGGCACCTCGAAGACACCCCAGGTTTTCTGAGGAGGAGCTCAGGGTCAGGTGGAGGAAATCATCCGGGTAGAGCCACAGATATTCGGATCACAGGTGCAGCAGACATCCATTGCAAGGAAGATGGATCTATGGCAGAGAATTGTCGACAGGGTCAACACAGTGGGACAGCATCCAAGAACATGGGATGACATCAGGAAGAGGTGGAACGGCCTACGGGGGAAGGTATGTTTTGTGGTATCCAGACACCAGATAGCAGTACAGAGGACTAGCGGTGGACCCCCATCTCCTCCCCTGCAACTAACAACATGGGAGGAGCAAGTCTTGGCGATCATGCATCCTGAGGGCCTCGCAGGAGTAGCAGGAGGACTGGACTCTGGTAAGTCATATCTTTACTACTATATCCCTCCCACCCTACCTGCATCCTATCACAAACTCCTAGCCCAACCCTCACACCCATCACCCCAACACCCCACAGATACCCCACTATCAAAATCCACACATCCCAAAACCAAGGCCTGCATGTTACACCAATGCATGGACACCCATCACCAAAGCATGTCCAGTACAGATACTCACCCAGGCCCCAAAATCACCAATCACACAAGGAAAAGACAATAAGCCAAGCACAGGAGTAGAGGGTAACTCACACATTGCACAAGATGGCACACACAGATACACTAACTATGCATTTATTCCCCAACAGGACCCCTACCCAACGTCACCGGACAGGAGGTGCCAGACATATCCAGTCCTCCAACAGAAGAGGCCCACAGTGACGACAGCAGCTCTGCACGCCTGGATCAAGATGACCAGTCCGGCCCATCAGGGACCTCTGGACAGTCGGTTCCCCTGCCACTGTCACAAACCACTACTGAACCTCCCCCCTCAGGAAACACCACCACAGCACCCACCCAGCGGGCCCATCCCACTGTCCCCAGGACACGTCAATCAGCACTGTGTCCACCACTACAGAGACCACAGGCAAACCCACTAACCCAAGACAATCATGGTCCTGGGGTCAGTGGCAATGGACACACGGCTCAGGGGACAGAGGCACAGGATAACAGGGAAGCTGGGAGGACTGCTGTGCGACAGGGAGAGGACAGGCCCAGGGAAACCAATCTCCACAAAGCACTCTCCAACATCATGGGAGCATACCACCATTCCCAGGAGACCATGAGCATGGTACTGGGCAAGTTTCAGGAGACCCAGCGGCTGCAGGAGGAACAGTACCTGGGGATCAGGGAGGACTTGAAGTCCATTTACACCACCCTGGTCACCATTGCAGGGGTGCTGGCAGACATGGCCAACACCATGAGGGACACAGTTGCACACCAACTTGCCCCTGACACTAGCCTGAACGATTAACATCCCTCCACCTCCGCCGGCGATAGTGGGCAGGAGGTCCCGCCACAGAACCAACAGGCCACCAGCACCCCACCCCCTGCAGAAGAAGAACCAGCCCGCAAACGGTCCCTGAGATCCAGAAACAAGACAGTGAACATTGCCAAGACCCCTGCCAGGAAATAAGACTCTCCTGATTGTCACCCTTCTGTCCCACTATGTCACCCTGACAACCTTGCAAAAAGAACAGTTGATGGACGGAATGTAGAACAAATCAAAACTTGACCCCCAGTCACAGATCTGGGTTTAATCCATCAGTTTTTTTGCTCACCATGCCATTTCAGTTTGGACCCAGTCATATGCAAATCAGTCTTGACCCTGGTCCCTATAGGAACAGTCCAGCCCGAACTGCCAGACCAGGTCCTCCCTAGACCAAAAACAAGCATCCTGGGACCGGTTTCGGGGTATCACCCCTCTTCAGCCAGGCTAGCTTGAATCTAGTGGCATAGTGAGCACAGGACCCACGTCTGGGCATACCCTTCACACTTGGGGTGACAAACGAAAAAAGAACAGTTGATGGATGGAATGTAAAACAAATCAAACATACACCCCCAGTCACAGATCTGGGTTTAATCCATCAGTTTTTTTGCTCACTGTGCCATTCCAGTTTGGACCCAGTCATATGCAAATCAGTCTTGACCTTGTTCCCCATGGGAACAGTCCAGCCCGAACTGCCAGACCAGGTCCTCCCTGGACCAGAAACAAGCATCCTGGCACCGGTTTTCGGGGTAGTACCCCTCTTCAGGCAGGCTAGCCTGAATCTGGTGGCATAGTTAGCACAGGACCCACGTCTGGGAATACTCTTCCCACTTGGGGCGACAAACGCAAAAAGAACAGTGAATGGACGGAATGTAGAACAAATCAAACATTCACCCCCAGTCACAGATCTGGGTTTAATCCATCAGTTTTTTTGCTCACCATGCCATTCCAGTTTGGACCCAGTCATATGCAAATCAGTCTTGACCCTGGTCCCCATGGGAACAGTCCAGCCCGAACTGCCAGACCAGGTCCTCCCTGGACCAAAAACAAGCATCCTGGGACCGGTTTCGGGGTATCACCCCTCTTCAGCCAGGCTAGCTTGAATCTGGTGGCATAGTGAGCACAGGACCCACGTCTGGGCATACCCTTCCCACTTGGGGCGACAAACGCAAAAAGAACAGTTGATTGACGGAATGTAGAACAAATCAAACATTCACCCCCAGTCACAGATCTGGGTTTAATCCATCAGTTGTTTTGCTAAATAACCTTGAACTGCCATTACTCCACTTCCTATGCCCCCTTGGACAATGCACCTGTGATACCAATAGACTGGACTCCACCATGGACATTCCTCCACCATCACCCCAGCCCATTGCACAGCCCCCTCCACTTATTAGCATAGAAATAAACACCCTTGAAACACAAATCAATCTGGAGTCAATCTGTACTTTCACAAATGTGTTATTGCAACCTCTCAGAAAAAAAGCAATGTCAATGTTCATTTCCACATACCAATGCTCAACAGTTGTTGGGCAGCAGTAAACATAGCAGAAGACAGAAAGTGGTACCCAGATCTGTGAAATGGAAAGCCAGAGTGAACAGTCGGGGTCCATACACAGAGGTAAAAAGGCAGAATCATGCAATGTCCTACTCCAGTCTGATATGAGAGGAGCAGTGCCAGTCTCTTACCTGTGTCTCACTGGAAGTATTGCATGATGATGTTGTTTTGGTTGTCTATATCTTCTGCCTCCTCTTCTTCACTGTCCACAGGCTCCACAGCTGCCACAAGACCAACATCAGGCCCATCCTCTTGCAGAAAAGGCACCTGGCATCACAAAGCCAGGTTGTGCAACATACAGCATGCCACGATGATCTGGCACACCTTCTTCGGTGAGTAGTATAGGGAGCCACCTGTCAGATGGAGGCCCCGGAACCTGGCCTTCAGGAGGCCGAACCTCCGCTCTATTATCCTCCTAGTTCACCCATGTGCCTCATTGTAGTGTTCCTCTGCCCTTGTCCTGGGATTCCTCACTGGGGTCAGTAGCCATGACAGGTTGGGGTAACCAGAGTCACCTGCAAATATCAAGGGATAACTGTTAGACACACACCAACCATTAGGGACTCTCCCATACCCAGACACCTATGTGGGGAACTTGGGCTCACCTATTAGCCACACCCGGTGCCTCTGGAGTTGCCCCATCATATAAGGAATGCTGCTATTCCTCAAAATGTAAGCGTCATGGACAGAGCCAGGATACTTGGCATTCACATGGGAGATGTACTGATCTGCCAAACACACCATCTGCACATTCATGGAATGGTAGCTTTTGCGGTTTCTGTACACCTGTTCATTCCTGCGTGGGGGACAAATGCCACATGTGTACCATCAATTGCACCAATGATGCTGGGGATATGTCCCAGGGCATAGAAGTCACTTTTCACTGGGGGCAAATCCTCCACCTGAGGGAAAACGATGTAGCTGCGCATGTGTTTCAATAGGGCAGACAACAATCTGTACAACAACTCTGGACAACACGTTAGAGAACATTGGCTGTGACATCCCTGATGAAATGGCCACTGTTGTTTGAAAGGACCCTCTGGCCAGGAAATGGAGTACTGACAGGACCTGCACTAGAGAGGGATTCCTGTGGGATGGTGGATAGCTGACATCAGGTCTGGCTCCAACTGGGCACACAGTTCATGGATTATGGCACAATCAAGTCTGTAGGTGATAATGATGTGTCTGTCTTCCGTTGTCGATAGGTCCACAGGGGTCTGTATACTGGAGGATGACGCCGTCTTACCATCTGCCCCAGCGGACGTGCCCTATGGAGGAGAAGGGTGAGCAGAGGGTCATACACCACATAGGTTTCACAAGGGTGTTTTGAACAATTGTGATGTATTCCTGCACAAAAGTGATGTGACACAGTTAGTTGCCCTGCCATGTGGCCCCCTGAAATGGCGGCTGTCTGACCTGTAAGGAGGGACAAGGGGAGATGAGGTAACTGCGCTGGTGTTGTGCAGCGCCGCGGTAGGCGGACGAAGACCGCGGCACAATTCAGCATTGGTTAACATTGGCCCCTATGGGATAGTTCCAGGAGCCAATAATGATGTATGCCAGCGGTGACGGTACGCACTGCTGTGGACGTTGCCACCATTTTATATCTGTTCACTCACTTGATACCTGACCTTCAACAGGAGAGGACCTACACTGCAAGTGCTGCTGTGACCTGAGTCTGGAAGCGACAATAGCTAAATCAAATCAAATCATTAACATCTATAAAGCGCGCTACTCACCCGTGCGGGTCTCAAGGCGCTAGGGGGAATGGGGTTACTGCTACTCGAAGAGCCAGGTCTTGAGGAGTCTCCGGAATGCGGAGTGGTCCTGGGTGGTCTTGAGGCTGGTGGGGAGGGTGTTCCAAGTCTTGGCTGCCAGGTAGGAGAAAGATCTCCCACCCGCCGTGGAGCGGCGGATGCGAGGGACGGCAGCGAGAGCAAGGCCGGTGGAACGGAGGAGACGGGTAGGGGCGTAGAAGCTGAGGCGTCGGTTGAGGTATTCTGGTCCCTTGTCGTGGAGGGCTTTGTGTGCGTGGGTGAGAAGTCGGAAGGTGATCCTTTTGCTGACTGGGAGCCAATGCAGGTGTCTCAGGTGTGCGGAGATGTGGCTGTTGCGGGGTACGTCGAGGATGAGGCGGGCGGAGGCGTTTTGAATATGTTGCAGACGTTTTTGGAGTTTTGCGGTGGTCCCAGCATGAAGGGTGTTGCCGTAATCCAGGCGGCTGGTGACGAGGGCGTGGGTCACGGTTTTTCTGGTGTCGGTGGGGATCCAGCAGAAGATCTTGCGGAGCATGCGGAGGGTGAGGAAGCAGGAGGAGGACACGGCGTTGACTTGTTTGGTCATGGTGAGAAGAGGGTCCAAGATGAAGCCGAGGTTGCGGGCGTGGTCTGAGGGGGTCGGTGCAGTGCCAAGGGCCGTGGGCCACCAGGAGTCGTCCCATGCGGTCAGGGTGTTGCCGAGGATGAGGACTTCCTTTTTGTCTGAGTTCAGTTTTAGATGGCTGAGCCTCATCCAATCTGCGACGAACTTCATACCATCTTGTAGGTTGGTCTTAGCGCTGGCGGGGTCCTTGGTGAGAGAAAGTATAAGTTGAGTGTCGTCGGCGTAGGAGGTGATGATGATGTTGTGCTTGCGTACGATGTCGGCGAGGGGGCTCATGTAGACATTGAAGAGTGTCGGGCTGAGCAAGGAGCCTTGAGGGACGCCGCAGATGATCTCGGTGGGGTCTGAGCGAAAAGGTGGGAGGTAGACTCTTTGAGAGTGGTTGGAGAGGAAGGAGGCAAACCAGTCCAGGGCCTGGCCTTGGATCCCGGTGGAGCGGAGGCGGGTTATTAGGGTGCGGTGACAGACGGTGTCGAAAGCAGCCGAGAGGTGGAGGAGGATGAGGGCGACTGTTTCACCGTTGTCCATCAGGGTTCTGATGTCGTCTGTGACTGAGATGAGGGCGGTTTCAGTGCTGTGGTTGGCTCGGAATCCGGATTGTGAAGGGTCGAGAAGGTTGTTGTCTTCCAGGAAGTTGGTAAGCTGTTTGTTGATGGTCTTCTCTATTACCTTGGCAGGGAAGGGGAGGAGCGAGATGGGGTGGAAGTTCTTCAGGTCGCTTGGGTCAGCCGTAGGTTTCTTTAGTAGGGCGTTGACTTCGGCGTGTTTCCAGCTTTCGGGGAAGGTAGCAGATGAAAAAGAGGAGTTGATGATGGTCTGGAGGTGCGGGGCGATGATGTCGTCGGCTTTATTGAATATGAAGTGAGGGCAGGGGTCCGAGGGGGCGCCGTTCATGGCGGTTTTGGTCTCTTCAGTGTTGATGTGGGTCCAGGCGTTGAGGGTGATGGCAGGGGGTGTGGGTTCGGTGTTGCTTGGCTGGGTCTGGTGTCCGAAGCTGTCGTGGAGGTCGGTGATCTTGCGATGGAAGAAGGTGGCGAGGGAGTTGCACAGGTCTTGTGAGGACGTGATGGCGTTGGCGTTGGGGTTGGAGAACTCTTTAACGATGCTGAAGAGTTCTCTGCTGTTGTGGCTTTTTTTGTCCAGTCTATCGGTGAAGAAATTCCTTTTGGCTGCGCGGATCAGGTGGTGGTGTTCGCGGGTTGCGTTCTTGAGGGCGGTCATGTTGTCAGCGGTGTGGTCCTTGCGCCAGGCTTTCTCAAGGGCTCGACAGGTTTTCTTCGATTCCTTAAGGTTGTCAGAGAACCAGAGAGGTTTTTGGGTGTTGGCCTGTCGATGCGTGTGTCTGAGGGGAGCAAGGTTGTCTGCGCAGTTGGTGATCCAGTTCGTGTGGCTGAGGGCTGCGTCATTGGGGTCGGTGGTGAAGGTAGGTTGGTTGTCGGTGAGCGCGGAGAAGAGCTGTTCTTCGGGGATTTTGTTCCACTGTCGACGAGGGATGGGTTGAGTGCGGAGGTGGTGGGTCTCGCGTCGGAATGTGAAGTGGACACAGCTGTGGTCGGTCCAGTGTAGAGCGGAGGCGTGGCTGAAGGAAACGTGTTTGCTGGCGGAGAAGATGGGGTCAAGCGTGTGTCCGGCGATGTGGGTGGGGGTATTCACCAGTTGCTTGAGGCCGAGGTTGGCGAGGTTGTCGAGCAGGGCGGTGGTGTTGGGGTCGTTGTTCTGTTCCAGATGGAAGTTGAGGTCGCCTAGGAGGATGTAGTCCGGCGAGGCGAGGGCGTGCGGGGAGACGAAGTTGGTGATGGAGTCGCTGAAAGGGGCGCGTGGTCCGGGGAGACGGTAGTTTAGGGATCCTCTGAGGGTGGTCCTGGGGTCGGTGCGAATCTGGAAATGCAGGTGTTCTGCGGCGAGGGGGGTGTCTTCGGTGGAGGTGGTGACGCTGATGGAGTCTTTGAAGACGATGGCGATTCCTCCTACTACTTGGGTGCAGCGGTCTTTCCTGGAAATCTTGTAGCCTTCAGGGATGGCTATGGCGATGTCTGGGGCCGAAGAGGCGTTCATCCAGGTCTCCGTGATGAAGGCGACGTCCGGTGCTGTGGAGTCCAGGAGGTCCCAGAGTTCAACGGCGTGCTTGTGGACGGATCGAGCGTTGACCAGGATGCATTTGAGGTGGTTGATGGCGCGTGGGCTGGTGGTCATGGTAGTTGCGTGGTGGAAGATACGTTTGCAGGAGTGGCAGGCGAAAGGTCCATGGGTGCGTTTTGGGTTAGCTTGGAAGCAGGTGTTGGAGCGTCCTGGGTTGAGGGCGTGGAGGGTGGTGGGGTGGTAGCGGAGCAGCGGGGTTTGGGAGTGCTGAGGACCAGGGGTCGTGGCGCTGGGCGCGGGCCAGGCGCGGACGGGCGCAGACGGGCTTGCCTCTGGCGTGCCTCCAGCGCGCCAGCAGCGTGGTCGCGCAGCGGCCGCCATAAGAGGGAGGAGGGGGGAGATGGGTCAGCTGGGGGCGGGGGACAGGAGTGGGGCGACGAATGGGAGCTGGGGGGCGGGGGCGTGCAGGAGGTGGCGGCGGGAAAGCGGAGGGAGGGGGGGACAGGTAGAGGGGAGAAGAGATGGGGGAGGGGGTTAAGGGTGGTGGGGGGTGAGTTTTAGGAAGTTTAGGAGTTTAGGGAGAGAGATAGGAGGAAGGTTGGGAAGATAGGGGAGGGGGGGTTGTAGAGGTGGGTGAGGGTGAGAGGTAGAGTGAAAGGATAGGAAGATAGGGGTGGTAACAGAGGGGGGTGGCGAGTGGGGGGGAAAGATAGAGAGATAGGTAGATAGGAGGAGGTGGTGAGTGAGGGAGACAGATAGAGAGATAGAGAGATAGGTAGATAGGAGGAGGTGGTGAGTGAGTGAGACAGCTAGAGAGGATAGAGAGATAGGTGGATGGAGATGGGGGTAGATAGGGGTGATAGAGAGGGGGAGGCGAGTGAGGGGGAGAGACGAGTCAGGAGCGGGAGGAAGCAGGAAGCAGGTAGCAGAGGAAACAGAGCTAACAGAGGAAGAGGAGCCGAAGAGGAGCCGAAGAACAGAAAACAGAAGACCACAGAAGAAGAGGAGCCGAAGAACAGAAGACAGAAGACCACAGAAGAAGAGGAGCCGAAGAACAGAAGACCACAGAAGAAGAGGAGCCGAATACACAGAAGACAGAAGGCCACAGAAGAAGGTACAGAAGAAGAGGAGCGCAGAAGACAGAAAAATACAGATGAAGGTGAAGAAGAGGAGCACAGAAGATAGAAGAGTACAGATGAAGGTGAAGAAGAGGAGCACAGAAGACAGAAGAATACAGATGAAGGTGAAAAAGAGGAGCGCAGAAGACAGAAGAATACAGATGAAGGTGAAGAAGAAGAGGAGCGACGAGCAGCAGAGGAAGGAGCCAAGAAGAGGGACAGAGAAGAAGAGGCACACGCGGGTCGCGGTGCAGAGGAGAGGGTGAGAAGCACACAGATGAAGAGAGAAGACGGGGAGCAGGAGGGAAAGAAGAGTACAGAAGAAGACTACAGAAGAAGAGCGCAGAGGAAGAACAGAGAAGAAGAAAAGAAGCAGGAGAGAGGGTGAGTAGCGCGGGGCAGGGCGAGGGGCTGGGAGGTGGGGGGTACTTACCTCGAGGGAGCTGGGCTTGCTGGGCTGTCTCAGGAACCTGGGCTGGAGGAGCTGGAGGAGCTGCAGCGGCAGGGGAAGCCACCTACCCTTGGGTCAAGGGTCGCTACCACTGTCGCGCAGCGGGCGCCATAAGAGGGAGGAGGGGGGGAGGGGTCAGCTGGGGGCGGGGGACGGGAGTGTGGCGACGAATGGGAGCTGGGGGGCGGGAGCGTGCAGGAGGTGGCGGCGGGAAAGCAAAGGGAGGGGGGACAGGTAGAGGGGAGAAGAGATGGGGGTGGGGGGGTTGAGGGTGGTGGGGGGTGAGTTTTAGGAAGTTTAGGAGTTTAGGGAGAGAGATAGGAGGAAGGTTGGGAAGATAGGGGATGGGGGTTGTAGAGGTGGGTGAGGGTGAGAGGTAGAGTGAAAGGATAGGAAGATAGGGGTGGTAACAGAGGGGGTGGCGAGTGGGGGGGAAAGATAGAGAGATAGGTAGATAGGAGGAGGTGATGAGTGAGGGAGACAGATAGAGAGATAGAGAGATAGGTAGATAGGAGGAGGTGGTGAGTGAGTGAGACAGCTAGAGAGGATAGAGAGATAGGTGGATGGAGATGGGGGTAGATAGGGGTGACAGAGAGGGGGAGGCGAGTGAGGGGGAGAGACGAGTCAGGAGCGGGAGGAAGCAGGAAGCAGGTAGCAGAGGAAACAGAGCTAACAGAGGAAGAGGAGCCGAAGATGAGCCGAAGAACAGAAGACAGAAGACCACAGAAGAAGAGGAGCCGAAGAACAGAAGACAGAAGACCACAGAAGAAGAGGAGCCGAATACACAGAAGACAGAAGGCCACAGAAGAAGGTACAGAAGAAGAGGAGCGCAGAAGACAGAAAAATACAGATGAAGGTGAAGAAGAGGAGCGCAGAAGATAGAAGAGTACAGATGAAGGTGAAGAAGAGGAGCACAGAAGACAGAAGAATACAGATGAAGGTGAAGAAGAGGAGCGCAGAAGACAGAAGAATACAGATGAAGGTGAAGAAGAAGAGGGGCGAAGAGCAGCAGAGGAAGGAGCCAAGAAGAGGGACAGAGAAGAAGAGGCACACGCGGGTCGCGGTGCAGAGGAGAGGGTGAGAAGCACACAGATGAAGAGAGAAGACGGGGAGCAGGAGGGAAAGAAGAGTACAGAAGAAGACTACAGAAGAAGAGCGCAGATGAAGAACAGAGAAGAAGAAAAGAAGCAGGAGAGAGGGTGAGTAGCGCGGGGCAGGGCGAGGGGCTGGGAGGTGGGGGGTACTTACTGCGAGGTAGCTGGGCTTGCTGGGTGGTCTCAGGAACCTGGGCTGGAGGAGCTGGAGGAGCTGCAGCGGCAGGGGGAGCGACCTACCCTTTGGTCAAGGGTTGCTACCACTGTCGCGCAGCGGCCGCCATAAGATGGAGGAGGGGTCAGCTGGGGGCAGGGGACGGGAGTGGGGCGACGAATGGGAGCTGGGGGGCGGGGGCGGGGGCGTGCAGGAGGTGGCGGCAGGAAAGCGGAGGGAGGGGGGGACAGGTAGAGGGGAGAAGAGATGGGGAAGGCGGGGTTAAGGGTGGTGGGGGGTGAGTTTTAGGAAGTTTAGGAGTTTAGGGAGAGAGATAGGAGGAAGGTTGGGAAGATAGGGGAGGGGGGTTGTAGAGGTGGGTGAGGGTGAGAGGTAGAGTGAAAGGATAGGAAGATAGGGGTGGTAACAGAGGGGGTGGCGAGTGGGGGGGAAAGATAGAGAGATAGGTAGATAGGAGGAGGTGGTGAGTGAGGGAGACAGATAGAGAGATAGAGAGATAGGTAGATAGGAGGAGGTGGTGAGTGAGTGAGTGAGTGAGTGAGACAGCTAGAGAGGATGGAGAGATAGGTGGATGGAGATGGGGGTAGATAGGGGTGATAGAGAGGGGAGGCGAGTGAGGGGGAGAGACAAGTCAGGAGCGGGAGGAAGCAGGAAGCAGGTAGCAGAGGAAACAGAGCTAACAGAGGAAGAGGAGCCGAAGAGGAGCCGAAGAACAGAAGACAGAAGACCACAGAAGAAGAGGAGCCGAAGAACAGAAGACAGAAGACCACAGAAGAAGAGGAGCTGAATACACAGAAGACAGAAGGCCACAGAAGAAGGTACAGAAGAAGAGGAGCGGAGAAGACAGAAAAATACAGATGAAGGTGAAGAAAAGGAGCGCAGAAGATAGAAGAGTACAGATGAAGGTGAAGAAGAGGAGCACAGAAGACAGAAGAATACAGATGAAGGTGAAGAAGAGGAGCGCAGAAGACAGAAGAATACAGATGAAGGTGAAGAAGAAGAGGGACGACGAGCAGCAGAGGAAGGAGCCAAGAAGAGGGACAGAGAAGAGGAGGCACACGCGGGTCGCAGTGCAGAGGAGAGGGTGAGATGCACACAGATGAAGAGAGAAGACGGGAAGCAGGAGGAAAAGAAGAGTACAGAAGAAGACTACAGAAGAAGAGCGCAGAGGAAGAACAGAGAAGAAGAAAAGAAGCAGGAGAGAGGGTGAGTGGCGTGGGGCAGGGCGAGGGGCTGGGAGGTGGGGGGTACTTACTGCGAGGTAGCTGGGCTTGCTGGGCGGTCTCAGGAACCTGGGCTGGAGGAGCTGGAGGAGCTGCAGCGGCAGGGGGAGCGACCTACCCTTGGGTCAAGGGTCGCTACCACTGTCGCGCAGCGGCCGCCATAAGAGGGAGGAGGGGGGGAGGGGTCAGCTGGGGGCGGGGGACGGGAGTGGGGCGACGAATGGGAGCTGGGGGGTGGGGGCGTGCAGGAGGTGGCGGCGGGAAAGCGGAGGGAGGGGGGGACAGGTAGAGGGGAGAAGAGATGGGGGAGGGGGGGTTAAGATTGGTGGGGGTGAGTTTTAGGAAGTTTAGGAGTTTAGGGAGAGAGATAGGAGGAAGGTTGGGAAGATGGGGGAGGGGGGGTTGTAGAGGTGGGTGAGGGTGAGAGGTAGAGTGAAAGGATAGGAAGATAGGGGTGGTAACAGAGGGGGTGGCGAGTGGGGGGGAAGATAGAGAGATAGGTAGATAGGAGGAGGTGGTGAGTGAGGGAGACAGATAGAGAGATAGAGAGATAGGTAGATAGGAAGAGGTGGTGAGTGAGTGAGACAGCTAGAGAAGATAGAGAGATAGGTGGATGGAGATGGGGGTAGATAGGGGTGATAGAGAGGGGGAGGCGAGTGAGGGGGAGAGACGAGTCAGGAGCGGGAGGAAGCAGGAAGCAGGTAGCAGAGGAAACAGAGCTAACAGAGGAAGAGGAGCCGAAGAGGAGCCGAAGAACAGAAGACAGAAGACCACAGAAGAAGAGGAGCCGAAGAACAGAAGACAGAAGACCACAGAAGAAGAGGATCCGAAGAACAGAAGACAGAAGACCACAGAAGAAGAGGAGCCGAATACACAGAAGACAGAAGGCCACAGAAGAAGGTACAGAAGAAGAGGAGCGCAGAAGACAGAAAAATACAGATGAAGGTGAAGAAGAGGAGCGCAGAAGATAGAAGAGTACAGATGAAGGTGAAGAAGAGGAGCACAGAAGATAGAAGAGTACAGATGAAGGTGAAGAAGAGGAGCACAGAAGACAGAAGAATACAGATGAAGGTGAAGAAGAGGAGCGCAGAAGACAGAAGAATACAGATGAAGGTGAAGAAGAAGAGGGGCGACGAGCAGCAGAGGAAGGAGCCAAGAAGAGGGACAGAGAAGAAGAGGCACACGCAGGTCGCGGTGCAGAGGAGAGGGTGAGAAGGAGGGAAAGAAGAGTACAGAAGAAGACTACAGAAGAAGAGCGCAGAGGAAGAACAGAGAAAGAAGAAAAGAAGCAGGAGAGAGGGTGAGTAGCGCGGGGCAGGGCGAGGGGCTGGGAGGTGGGGGGTACTTACTGCGAGGTAGCTGTGCTTGCTGGGCGGTCTCAGGAACCTGGGCTGGAGGAGCTGGAGGAGCTGCAGCGGCAGGGGGAGCGACCTACCCTTGGGTAGCACAGTGTCTGGGGCAAGGGCCTTCACCACGGAGGAGTATGGACAACCTGGTGGCTGGGGTCCTCCCCCAGTACACGCTACTTATTGGTCCTCCATACAAACAGGTGAGTACACTGTGAGCATGATTGATGGGACATGGATGTATGGAGTGGTGTGGATGGAAGATACGGGGGGCAGAGGCCAGGATGTGAGGATGGTCAGTGGATGTGTTTCTGGGCCAGGGTGGGAAGTTGTGGGCAATGAGTAAGAAGAACCGGAGGAGTAAAATCCATTCTTACTTCACTTTTTCTCTAGATCAGCACCCACCAGAAGAAGGGTGTTTGGCGTGCCATCGCCAAGAAAGTGCATACCCTGGGAGTCTATCATAGACGGAGCACCTACTGCCGCAAAAGATGGGAGGACCTGCGCCGCTGGAGCAAGAAGATGGCGGAGGCCCAGCTGGGGATGGCCTCCCAACATGGAAGGGGTGCCCGTCGCACCATGACCCCCCTGATGTACCGGATCCTGGCGGTGGCAAATCCTGAGTTGGATGGGCGCTTGAGGGCATCACAGCAGCCACAAGGGGGTGAGTACAGTCTCATTCAGCTGACTCTGCGTGCTTTATGAGGTTTCTGGGTGAGGGACGTGGGCTGTGGGTTCCCCTAGGCCAGGGCAAACGTGCCAGGGTAGATCCATTGTTAGGCAGGCTCAGTGGCACCCCAACCCCAAAAAGTGGTAGTGGCCATCTACACCTAGTCAGGCTCCTGTGGGTTTCAGGTGTGCATCAAATGGGTCGAGGCACGGTCCCACATGGGCATGTGAATTTCCTAAGAACTGTTAGTGCATGGCCTAGTGCAGAGGGCTGCTCCCTGTGTGTTGTGTCCGCCAACGGTGGTGTTGTTGCAGGCATTGACCATGTGTCTCGTCTGTCTTTCCTCCCCTTTTTGTTTTGTTACCCTGTCCTTGTGTGCATTAGCATCATCTGGCGGAGGAGCATTGGCACCGGAGCAGGAGGGAGCTGCAACCACATGGCCCAGGAGGGTGAATGTACGGAGTCTGAAGGCACCAGTGGGACGGAGGGCGAGGGGAGCGCCATGACGGGGACAGGAGGAGACACCAGTGACACCTCCTCTGATGGGAGCTCCCTTGCGGCGACGGGCACCTCTGTGCCCACCGCATCAACAGGTACAGCCGCCACCCCCCTACCAGCACTGCCCTCCCAGCAGCCCCTGAGCGTCTTTCCCGTGCCCGCTCACCCAGGAGGGTGGGCATCTTCTTCGCCCCAGGCACCTCAGGCCCTGCCCCAGTCAGCCCTGCTGCCCTCATTGAGGAGGCTATTGACCTCCTGAGATCCCTCACTGTTGGGCAATCAACCATTCTGAATGCCATCCCGGGAGTCGAGAGGCATTTGCAGCAAACAAATGCATACCTGGAGGGCATTCATTCTGGCTTGGCAGCCCAACAGAGAGCATTTCAGGCTCTGGCCTCAGCACTGATGGCAACCATTGCCCTGTGTCCAGCCTCCCCCCTCCAACTTCCACTACCCAGACCCAATCCCCTTTACCTCAGCCTATCCCAAGCACACCATCAGACCAGCATGCACACTCATCAACACACAAGAGTGGACATGGCAAACATAAGCACCGCACATCCCACAGGCACTCACACAAGCACCATCCCCATGCAGACACACCAGCCTCCACTGCCTCCACTGTGTCCCCCTCCTCCACGTTCTCCTCCTCCTCCCTCCCAGTCTCGTCTCCACTCACACCTGCATGCACAACATCCTCAGCCACTATCTCTATCACCAGCACTCCCATCACCACACACTGCTAACATGCAATCACCACCCCCACTACCATTCACATGTCCCCTTTGTCCTCTCCCAGTGTGTCTGTGAGCCCTCCTCCCAAAGTACACAAACGCAGGCACACACCCACTCAACAGCCATCCACCTCACAACAGCCTCCAACCCATGCACTTTCACCCAAACTAAGCACACGTACACCTCCTACAACCACTACCTCTTCCTCCACTCCCAAACCCCCTCCATCTTCCCGTCCCAGTGTGTCTAAAGAACTTGTCCACGCTAACATTGACCTCTTCCCTACACCTCCCCCTGTCCTTCCCCTAGGGCCAGGATGTCCAGATCTCAGCCCAGCACCTCAGCCACGAAATCCTCGAGCACTGTGGTCCCTGCAAGTCCAGTAACATCGCGGGTGGCACCCATCAGGGCTACCAGTGCGCCACCTATTGAGGCCAAGGATCACCCTACTCTGCCACCTGCCAAGGTGAAGAAGGGGCCCACATGCCGTAGGGAAAAGCCGCACCAACCACCCAGCAAAGACTCCTCCAAGACAAAAGAGGACAGTGCTAAGGTCCCAGCAGCGACTTCCAAGGTAGGGAAGGGACACAAGGCTAAAGGGAAGTCAGCTCAGGGCACGGAGCCTCTGGGTGAGGGACTGGTGTCACCCCTTCTGCAAGACGGAACAGCAACCTGTACGGCAGTGGCCACCGCCGCAACCACCGCCACCTGCCCCGCCACCTTCTCCGCCACTTGCACCGCCACCTGCACGTCTGCTGCCTCTGCTACTATCCCCAGCATCATCCCCAGTGGGCAGCCGTCCGAGGCTGCAGGAGACGTCCTGCTGTCTCCCTCAACAGGTGCTGACACATGCTCCACCGGCAGCATCTACACCGCCGCAATCACCGCCACCTGCCCTGCGACGTGCTCAGCCAGTGCCACCTCAGCCGACATGAACAGCAACACAACCAGCACTGGCAGTACCAGCAGTCGTCTGGCAAAGTCGCCGCAGGGAGTATCATTCTACCTGTTCCCAGAAAATCTTGTGGCTCTGACACCCAGGTGAGGGAATGGGAACTGCCACGCACCATGTGCAGCACTCTGGGCACCAAGCCCCCTCCAGAACCAGTGGAGAAAAGCATTCACTACCCGAGTCCTTAGCAGGATGAGGCACTCTGGGCACCAAGCCTTCTCCAGAACCAGTGGAGAAAAGCATCCACTACCCCAGTCCTTGGCAGGATGAAGCACTCTGGGCACAAAGCCCCCTCCAGAACAGGTGGAGAAAAGCATCCAGTACCCCAGTCCTTGGCAGGATGAAGCACTCTGGGCACAAAGCCCCCTCCAGATCCAGTGAAAAAAAGCATCCACCCCCCCAGTCCTTAGCAGGATGAAGCACTCTGGGCACCAAGCCCCCTCCAGAACCAGTGGAGAAAAGCATCCACTCCCCCAGTCCTTGGCAGGATGAAGCACTCTGGGCAAAAGCCCCCTCCAGAACCAGTGGAGAAAAGCATCCACTAGAGAGGCTGTGGCCTTGCACTCCCCAGGAACAAGCAGTGGGCAAACCACCCACTTGAGAGACTTGTGGGACTGTGGGACCAATCAGTGGGCAAACCACCCACTTGAGAGACTTGTGGGACTGTGGCTTTGCAATCCCCAGGACCAATCAGTGGGCAAACCACCCACTTGAGAGACTTGAGAGACTATGGTATTGCACTCCCCAGGACCAATCAGTGGGCAAACCACCCACTTGAGAGACTTGATAGACTGTGGGACCAATCAGTGGGCAAACCACCCACTTGAGAGACTTGTGGGACTGTGGCTTTGCAATCCCCAGGACCAATCAGTGGGCAAACCACCCACTTGAGAGACTTGAGAGACTGTGGTATTGCACGCCCCAGGATCAATCAGTGGGCAAACCATCCACTTGAGAGACTTGTGAGACTGTGGCTTTGCACTCCCCAGGAGCAAGCAGTGGGCATGGAGCCCCCCTCGTGGAGCAGTGGCATCGTCCCATCATCCGGATGAGGTGCCCCATCTCCCCTTCTCTCTGAGGTGCCTTTTTTTTTTTACCTGATGCCCCTGCAGTGTTCTCTTCATTTTGAGGCAGGTATCATGTGTGGGCTTTGCCTATGCATTTTGGGACCACTGGTCCACGGACAATGAATGGAACACTATCCGGACTTGTGTAGTTCCTGTACCTATTTGTATATATTGATCTTTTACAGACCTGTTGCCCTATCTGGATTTTCGATGATTACACTCATTACAATCATTTAATTTGGTCCTTGCATTCTTCCAGAGGGTTACAGGGTGTATATGCAATGTTGATGCATGTATTTGTGTTTGGTGTTGGGGGTGTGGGTGTTGCCTGTTGTGTGTGTGTCACTCTCTTTTTCCTCCCTCCCTCCCCTGTGTGCTAGGTGCAGTACTCACTGTGGTTGTCGCAGCCGTGTTTGATGTTACTGGTAGAAGAGGAGGTAAACCAACATTGGTTACACCTGTAGTTCGGGCTCCACGGCGTCCTGGTTCCTCGTTGGGTGTTGAGAGGTGAGTGGTTTCCGTTCCAAAGACTGTTTCGCCGTGCTTTTGTTGGCGTTGGTACTGCCCCAGAAAAGCTGGCGGATTGGTGCCTTGTAATACAGTGGGCGGTACATTGTCTTCCGCCTGTTTGTTGGCGGTTACTGCGCCGTGTTTGTCTCTACCGCCGTGGCGTTCGGTGTTTTAAAGTGGCTGTATGTGTTGGTGGTTTCCACCCCGGTCGTGATTCCATTTTTTTTATTTTCCACAGGCCTGTTGGCAGTATTACCGCCGCTTTAACACCGACCGCCAGGGTTGGAATGAGGGCCATTGAGTGTTTATATACCACGTAGGACCATGAATATCCAACAGCATTCTGGAGGTTTTAGCATTACAATAGGTGTACTTTGTGCTGTGACAGTGGCTTGTAAAGAAATGTTTATAGTGTGGAACCAAGTCTGTGTGTGTATAATTATGTGTGTCAGATTCTTAAGCGCTGTTTCATGGACACACTTACAGAATGGAGGCACTACGAAGATCACATTTAAGAATGTTTTATGATCCTGAAGTCCATTTTGCACACCAGGACACAATGTAACAATACTTCTGTACAAGCGAGCCCCAAACCAACCTGCAGGCCAAATTATGCAGGCAAGGGAATATTTAGCACGAAACTGTAGAAAGCATGGCTACACATGGGATAATGTCTCCATGAACATGGCATAATTCATAAGCACTCAGGTTGAATAATCACATGGGTTGGGCGGTAAATGGGTGCATAGAAAGGGGGTGAGGGCTTTTTAGGTGGCCAAAGACAGCAGGAAGAAAAAAGACTCCTAAGACTCCCAAGAATGTTTTGGATGTGCACTAACAGATGCCTCAGGCACGCGAGGGCACTCTTCTCCACCCAAAGGGAGACTGTAGTGCACATGGGCACCTCATGTAGGTGTGACTTGATCATAAGTAGGGGATATTTGCAGCAGTAACTGCCCCTGGAGAATTCAAAGCAGCCCTCAGACCGCTTTAAAGTCATTGAAAATAGATACAATTAATCCAGAAGACTGCATTTTACAATCTGCACTATGCCATATGCCACAAAAAGGATAAAAACATACGGTAGCTGAATTCCTAACCCAATTTCATTATATCATCGCAAAAGACACAAAAATACCTTTTGTAAGAAAAATATCTATCTATCTATCTATCTATCTATCTATCTATCTATCTATCTATCTATCTATCTATCTATCTATCCATGTATTTATAGATATGGGGGGTGATTCTCACCCTGGGGGGCGGCAGAGGCCGCCCGCCAGAGTTCCCCCCTCCAAAATACCGCTCCGCGGTCGAATGACCGCTGAGGGTATTTTGGGATTTGCACTGGGCTGGCGGGCGACCGCCAAAAGGCCGCCCGCCAGCCCAGTGCAAATCATCCTTCCCACGTGGACGCCGGCTCAGAATTGAGCCGGCGGAGTGGGAAGGTGCGACGGGTGCAGTGGCACCCGTCGCATATTTCAGTGTCTGCAAGGCAGACACTGAAATACAAAGTGGGGCCCTCTTACGGGGGCCCCTGCAGTGCCCATGCCATTGGCATGGGCACTGCAGGGGCCCCCAGGGGCCCCACGACACCCCATACCGCAATCCTGTTCCTGGCGGGCGAACCGCCAGGAACAGGATGGCGGTATGTGGTGTCAGAATCCCCCATGGCGGCGCAGCAAGCTGCGCCGCCATGGGGGATTCCCAGGGCAGCGGAAAACCGGCGGGAGACCGCCGGTTTTCCCTTTCTGGCCGTGGCTGAACCGCCGCGGTCAGAATACCCTGTGGAGCACCGCCAGCCTGTTGGCGGTGCTCCCTCCAACCCTGACCCCCATAGATGTATAAACTCCAACTGAACCCAGGATAGAAGACACATGCACTCCAGTAGCCAAACGAATGGCAATCAAATATGGTTTTATTCGGCAAAAGAAAACCACTCAATGCGTTTCTGCAAAACAAAATGCCTTGTTCACAAGATAGCTTTCAACAGTAAATGCCCCAGTGAGTCAAAGTACAACACCTCTAAACTCACTGATGGATCACTATCACTCACACTGCTACCATAATCAGACTCTTTGTGCATTTTTTTGTTGTCCTCTACCATTTGAGATAGGCACGCTGCCATGGGGACGAAGGAGGATATATATATATATATATATATATATATATATATATATATATAGATAGATAGATAGATAGATAGATAGATAGATAGATAGATAGATAGATAGATAGCTAGACAGATAGATAGATATCAAGGACATTTTATATATATATATATATATATATGTATATATATATGTATCTTATATATATTTTGAAAACAGCTGTCTGTTCCGCCTGGGCGTTCTCGCTCCGATGCACTCAGGACAAAGGAAAACAGCCCTGGCTACTCCGTCTTGCAAAAGTGACATTTATTTGGCAACAGAAGCCCAAAGTATTTTGGAAACAGAATTTCCTTGTTCACAGGTATGAGACTCACAGATATATCCCATTTTTATTCCCAAAGTGCATTAGTTACAGAAACATAAACGACGGACCATACACCAAGGATTCACAGGGATAACAATATAGTGTCGGCCATTTTGAAGTGGTTACTTTAGAATGATTTTACTGAACACAAAGCCAGTTCACACCCTATGAACATGATATTGTACCTCGTTTTTGTAATGCTTTCAGTACAAGTGTACATAGTAATGCATTATAACAGCCAAAAATTTGAACACACAGATACTTGTTAAATGTGTCCAGTAGCCCTTAGATAATATATACTCACATATTAAGGTCCAGTCCCCACTGGGTTCCACTGTAATTCACCTTAATCCACGCACAAGGGATGATCCAAATCTCATCAAATAAATCATTTACAAGGGTTATTGAACCAAAACTATTATAATTCACAAATCAATCAAGCACAAGTGGGCAAACAAAAGTAAAAGAATACAATAGCTCTTCTGCTTTGCCTGTCTTCAGTAAATCCACTGTACACATATCCCACCTATGTCCATCTCAATAGTCCATCAGCATGAATCTAACAAAAAGTGCCATCACACCTGTACATTAACATGAAGACAGAAAGCTATACAATATACAAATCATCTTATATTGTGTCACTTGCAAAAACGGGAAGTCAAAATGACCAAATTCAATTGCCCACATGTACTGCCAATTATTCGTCCATATTAAGCCTTGTAGGATGTAAATTGTTTAGGCCAATAATCAATCTTGATTCCAGTCTTCTCAATTCCATAACTCTATTTCCCCCTCCTTCCATGACTGAAATTCTACCCAAGACTACAAATTTCAAAAGATTAACCTTCTGCTCATGAAGTTCTTTGAAATGCCTAGCTGCTAGATCTGCCTTATCGTCATGCAAGATTGCCCTTATATGTTCCAGTACCCGCTTTTTGGCCACATGAATGGTGTTAGAAATGGGGTTTTTGGTTGGCAGTCAGGTTACCCCCTGTCCAAGCAAAAGCCCTCACTCTAGTCAGGGTAAGTCACACACAATCCAAGATTATCCTGTGCCTACCCTCTGGTAGCTTGGCACGAGCAGTCAGGCTTAACTTAGAAGGCAATGTGTAAAGTATTTGTGCAATAAATCATACAATACCACCATATAGCACCACAAAAATACACCACACAGTGTTTAGAAAAATATATAATATTTATCAGTATAATTGTAGGTCAAAACGAATAAAGTTGCAATGTGAATTTGTAGAGATATCACTGGAAAGTGATATAAAGGCGGTCATTCCTACCTTGGCGGGCGGCGGTCGCCGCCCGCCTGGCGGGAACCGCCAGAAGACCGTACCACGGTCAAAAGACCGCAGCGGTCATTCTGTCTTTCCCGCTGGGCTGGGGGGCGACCGCCAAAAGGCCGCCCGCCCAGCAGGAAAGCACCAGCAACGAGGAAGCCGGCTCCGAATGGAGCCGGCGGAGTTGCTGGTGTGCGACGGGTGCAGTTGCACCCGTCGCGATTTTCAGTGTCTGCCAAGCAGACACTGAAAATCAATGTGGGGCCCTGTTAGGGGGCCCCACGACACCCGTTCCCGGCAGCCAGGTTCTGGCGGTGAAAACCACCAGAACCAGGCTGGCGTGAAGGGGGTCGGAATCCCCAGGGCGGCGCTGCTTGCAGCGCCGCCGTGGAGGATTCACAGGGGCAGCGGGAAGCCGGCGGGAATCCGCCGGCTTCCCTTTTCTGACCGCGGCTTTACCGCCGCGGTCAGAATAGCCCCAGAAGCACCGCCAGCCTGTTGGCGGTGCTTCCTCTGTCCCCTACCCTGGTGGTCTCGGACCGCCAGGGTAGGAATGACCCCCAAAGTGTCTTAAGTCTTTAAAAAGCAAACAAAGGCGGTCATTCTGACCGCAGCGGGCGGCGGTCGCCGCCCGCCATGCGGTCACCGCCAAATGGCGATGCCATTCTGGCTTTCCCGCTGGGCCGGCGGGCGAACGCCAAAAGGGCGCCCGCCGGCCCAGCGGGAAAGCCCCTGCAACATAGAAGCCGGCTCCGAATGGAGCCGGCGGTGTTGCAGGGGTGCGACGGGTACAGTAGCACCCGTTACGGTTTGCACTGTCTGCAAAGCAGACAGTGAAAATCATGGTGGGGCCCTGTTAGGGGGCCCCTGCACTGCCCATGCCAGTGGCATGGGCAGTGCAGGGGCCCCCAGGGGCCCCACGACACCCGTTCCCGCCATCCTGTTCCTGGCGGTAAAAACCGCCAGAAACAGGGTGGCGGGAAGGGGGTCGGAATCCCCATGGCGGCGCTGCAAGCAGCGCCGCCATGGAGGATTCCCTGGGCCAGGGGAAAACCGGCGGGAAACCGCCAGATCCCCTTTTCTGACCGCGGCTTTACCGCTGCGGTCAGAATGGCCCTGGAAGCACCGCCAGCCTGTTGGCGGTGCTTCCGTGGTCCCCGGCCCTGGCGGTCATGGACCGCCAGGATCGGAATGACCCCCAAAGTCTCTTTCAAGCACAAAGTACCTGGTTTGGAGTGGAAAATCTCCTCAGAGGGCCACAGAAGAAGAGATACGTGGAAAAAGGGTGTGCGCGTCGATTTCTCCCCAGCACACACGGACTTGCGTTGTTATTTTTCACTCGGGGAAGTCGTGCGTCGTTTTCCGGCGCGCAGACAGTCTCTCTCTGTGGATCGCGGGGATTACCAGATGTCCCGGGTCTGTGCGTGGATTTTCCTGCTTGTTTTCTGGCTGCGCGTCGTTCTGCGGGGCTGCGTGTCGAAATTACGATCTCACGGCAGGCGTCGTGTCGATTTCTCCTCTAGAGGTCGGGCGGCGTTGTCCTTGCGAAGCCGTGCGTCGAAGTTCCGGTCGTCCCAAAGGCACTGCGTCGATCAGCGTCGGTGTGCTGCGTTTTTCTTGCCGCGGAACAAGCTGTGCGTCGAAATGTTCGGCGCACGGAGCGTCCAAGTGAAAAAGAGAAGTCCTTTTGGTCCTGAGACTTCAGGGGACAGGAGGCAAGCTCTATCCAAGCCCTTGGAGAGCACTTTCACAGCCAGACAAGAGTTCAGCAAGGCAGCAGGCCAACAGCAAAGCAGCAGTCCTTTGTAGAAAGCAGACAGGTGAGTCCTTTGAGCAGCCAGGCAGTTCTTCTTGGCAGGATGTAGTTTCTGGTTCAGGTTTCTTCTCCAGCAAGTGTCTTATGAGGTAGGGCAGAGGCCCTGTTTTATACCCAAATGTGCCTTTGAAATGGGGGAGACTTCAAAGAGTGGCTAAGAAGTGCACCAGGTCCCCTTTCAGTTCAATCCTGTCTGCCAGGGTCCCAGTAGGGGGTGTGGCAGTCCTTTGTGTGAGAGCAGGCCTTCCACCCTCCCAGCCCAGGAAGACCCATTCAAAATGCAGATGTATGCAAGTGAGGCTGAGTACCCTGTGTTTGGGGTGTGTCTGAGTGAATGCACAAGGAGCTGTCAACTAAGCCCAGCCAGACGTGGATTGTAAGGCACAGAAAGATTTAAGTGCAAAGAAATGCTCACTTTCTAAAAGTGGCATTTCTAGAATAGTAATATTAAATCTAACTTCACCAGTCAGCAGGATTTTATATTACCATTCTGGCCATACTAAATATGACCTTCCTACTCCTTTCAGATCAGCAGCTACCACTTCAATACTGTATGAGGGCAGCCCCAATGTTAGCCTATGAAGGGAGCAGGCCTCACAGTAGTGCAAAAACGAATTTAGGAGTTTTACACTACCAGGACATGTAAACTACACAGGTACATGTCCTGCCTTTCACCCACATAGCACCCTGCTCTAGGGGTTACCTAGGGCACACATTAGAGGTGACTTATATGTGGAGAAAGGGGAGGTTTAGGCTTGGCAAGTACTTTTAAATGCCAAGTTGAGGTGACAGTGAAACTGCACACCCAGGCCTTGCAATGGCAGGCCTGAGACAAGGAAAAGGGGCTACTTAAGTGGGTGGCACAACCAGTGCTGAAGGCCCACTAGTAGCATTTAATCTACCGACCCTATGAACATAGAGTGCACATTACTAGGGACTTATAAGTAAATTAATAGTCCAATCAGGTATGATTCAAGGTTACCATGTTTTAAGGGAGAGAGCATATGCACTTTAGCACTGGTTAGCAGTGGTAAAGTGCGCAGAGTCTAAAAGCCAGCAAAAACAGTGTCCAAAAAGTGGAGGGAGGCAGGCAAAAAGCTAGGGGTGACCACCCTAAGGCTGTCAGGTCTAACATGTGTCCCCCCCAGCTGAAAGTGGGGAGAGCTACCCGACCTCCTGGGAGCTCTCATCGCTAAGGCGGAAGTATCTGGAGAGACCATCAGCATTGGCGTGGTCAACCCCTGGGCGATGTTCCACCGTAAAGTCCATCCCCTGTAGGGAAATGGACCACCTCAAGAGTTTTGGATTCTCACCCCTCATCTGCATGAGCCATCTGAGGGGCCTGTGGTCTGTCTGAACCCGGAAGTGAGTCCCAAACAGGTAGGGTCTTAGCTTCTTCAGTGCCCAGACCACAGCAAAAGCATCTCTCTCAATAGCACTCCACCTCTGTTCCCTTGGTAATAGCCTTCTGCTAATAAAGACTGCTGGTTGGTCTAGGCCCTCCTCATTTAGCTGTGCTAGGACTGCCCCTATGCCATGCTCTGAAGCGTCTGTCTGCACGATAAATTCCTGGGAGTAGTCAGGGGCCTTGAGCACGGGGGCCGTGCACATGGCTTCCTTCAGGGAGTCAAAGGCTTTCTGACAAGCCTCTGTCCAATTCACCAACCTAGGTTGTTTCTTGGAAGTGAGTTCTGTCAAGGGTGACACAATGGTACCATAGCCCTTGACAAAACTGCGGTAGTATCCTGTGAGGCCTAAAAAGGCTCTCACCTCAGTCTGAGTTCTAGGTGGTTGCCAGGCCTTGATAGTTTCAATCTTGGCCTGGAGTGGCTGCACCTTGCCACCACCCACTAGGTGTCCCAAGTACACCACAGACCCCTGCCCAATCTGGCACTTACTAGCCTTGATGGTCAGGCCTGCCTGTTGCAGGGCCTGAAGCGCCTCCTTGAGGTGGAGCAGGTGTTCCTCCCAGCTGGAACTGTAGACAGCTATGTCATCCAGGTAGGCTGCACAGAAGGCATCCTTGCCAGCTAGGACCCCGTTAACCAACCGTTGGAAGGTAGCGGGGGCATTTTTGCAATCCAAACGGCATCACCCGGAACTGGTAATGGCCATCAGGGGTTGAAAATGCGGATCTTTCTTTAGCCCCCTCAGTCAGGGCGATCTGCCAGTACCCTGAAGTAAGATAAAACGTACTCAGGAACTTGGCAGTGCCCAGCCTGTCAACGAGCTCATCAGCTCGGGGATGGGGTGAGCATCAGTCCGTGTGACTGAGTTGAGACCCCGGTAGTCCACACAGAACCGGAGTTCTGGCTTCGCACCTGGGACAGTAGCCTTAGGGACCAACACCACTGGGCTGGCCCAGGGACTACTGGATTTCTCGATAACCCTTAGAGCTAACATCTTGGAGATCTCCTCCTTGATGCTGGCCTTCACCTTATCTGATAACCTGTAAATTTTGTTCTTCACAGGGAGACTGTCACCGGTGTCAATGTCATGAACACAGAGGTGGGTCAGTCCAGGAGTAAGGGAGAACAGGGGGGAGAACTGCTCCAACAGCTCATAGCAGTCTCCTTTCTGGTTTAGAGTCAGGGAGTCAGAAAGAATGACCCCGTTCACTGACCCATCACCTTCTTGGGCAGAGAGGAGGTCGGGGAGAGGTTCACTCTCCTCTTCCATTCCTTCATCTGTGACCAGAAGCATGTTGATCTCAGACCTCTCAAAATGAGCCTTTAGTTGGTTAACATGGAGCACCCTTAGGTGGTTCCTAGGGGTTTGGAGGTCCACTAGGTAAGTGGCCTCTCCTTTCCGCTCCTTTACTTCAAATGGGCCAGACCAGCGGTCCTGGAGAGCTCTAGGCTCTACTGGCTCCATTACCCACACTTTGTCTCCAGGTTGAAACTCTAGCAGGGTGGCCTTCTGGTCATACCAGCGTTTCATTACCTCTTGACTGGCCTCAAGGTTTCTTTGGGCCTCTTTCCAGAAGCGGGTTATCTGGTTGCGGAGGGCCAACATGTAGCTGACCACATCCTGAGGGGGTGCCTTTGGAGCTTTCTCCAACCCCTCCTTGACAATGCTTAAGGGTCCCCTGACAGGGTACCCATAGAGAAGCTCAAAGGGACTGAACCCTACCCCCCTCTGGGGGACCTCTCTGTAAGCAAAGAGCAGGCATGGCAAGAGGACGTCCCACTTACGCCTCATGGCCTCAGAGAGGCCACTAATCATGCCTTTCAAGGTCTTGTTGAATCTCTCCACAAGACCATTAGACTGGGGGTGATAGGGTGTGGTGAACTTGTAGGTTACACCACATGCATCCCATAGAGACTTCATGTTTGCAGACATGAAGTTAGTGCCTCTGTCAGACACTATCTCCTTGGGGAATCCCACACGGGTAAATATCCCCATCAGAGTTCTGGTCACCACCGGTGCAGTTACGGTCCTCAGAGGGATTGCCTCTGGGTAACGGGTGGCATGGTCCACCAAAACCAGGATGAACCTGTTGCCTAAGGCAGTTTTGGGGTCCAATGGACCAACAATGTCGATGCCCACCCTTTCAAAGGGGGTGCCAACGACAGGAAGTGGAATCAGGGGGGTTTTAACCCTTTTTCCTGATTTACCACTGGCCTGGCAGGTAGGACAAGATCTGCAGAACTTATCTGAGTTTGTCCTCATTCTGGGCCAATAAAAGTGGGTGACAAGCCTGTCAAAGGTCTTGCCTTGCCCCAAATGTCCTGCCAGGGGAATGTCGTGAGCCAGACCCAGTAGGAAGGTTCGGTAACACTGGGGGACCACCAGCGTACGCGCTGCCCCAAAGGCCGGAACCTTAGGCTCACTGTAGAGGAGATCATTCTCCCAATATATGTGGTGATCGCCAGAGACTTCACCTGCCGCCTGGTCTGAGGCTTGTTTCCTCAGACCTTCCAGAGTGGGACATTCTTTCTGCGCCTTGCAGAATTCCTCCCTGGTGGGTCCACCCTCAACTTGCCAGCCAGCAAGCTCAGGTAAGTCACCTAGGGTGGCAATGTCTTCCCCACTGCGGGACCTTCTGGGGCCGGTTTCCCGCGCCCCTTGCCCCTCCTCTTGGCAGCTCTCTGGGCCATTGTTCCAGGCTCCAGACGCCCTTGACTTCCCTCTCGGTCAGCCATGGACCGTGTGGTCATGCAGACCCACTCAGGTAACCCTAACATCTCCAGGTGAGACCTGAGCTCCACTTCTTTCCAAGCAGTATGCTCAAGATCATTGCCTAACAGATAATCTACAGGCATGGCAGGACTCACAGCTACTTTCAGAGTACCAGAGACCCCCCCCCACTCAAAGGGAATCAGAGCCACCGGTAGGTGACTCTCACGATTGTCAGCGACTATGACCTGGTGGAATGTATTAGGGACTATCTGCTCTGTTGACACCAGCTGACTCTTGATAGTAGTCATACTGGCTCCTGTGTCACGCAGAGCCTCCACCTTCTGCCCATCAATGGTGACCCACTGCCTGTACTTGGAAGTATTTTGGGGCATGTGGGCTTTGGGCACCATTTCTCCTTCTCCCAGGGACACTAGGGAAATCTCTACCTGTTCCCCAAAGCTATCTGGGTCCATCTCCCCCCGAGCGCTACACTAGTCAACCCAGGTGTCTGTCCGGTAGTGGACGGTGCTCTCTTGGAGCACTGGGGATCGCCTTTATAGTGACCATATTGGTAACACTCCATGCATTTGGGGTTGGATTTTCCTGACCTATCATATGTCCCTTGCTTTTTCGCAAATCTGGAAAAGGAAGGGTTGCCACCCCCTCCCTGGGAATTATTTTGGGGGCCTTTGGAGAGTTCCTTATCTGTAAGTTTATCTCCCCCCTCTTTCTTCTGTTGGGAACCCTGACCACCTTTGTGGGTGTCCCCCCCAGGTACCTTCTTGGACACTCTGGTGCTAAGCCAGAGGTCCGCCTCCTCAGCAAGCTTTCTGGGATCAGTCAGCTTACTATCCACTAAGTGCTGGCGCAACTCTGTATAAGTAGTATTAAGCATATGCTCTCTCAGAATCAAGTCATATAAACCTTTATAATCATCTATTTTGTTGCCCCGCACCCATCCATTCAGTGCCTTACTGGAGAAGTCAAAGAAATCTACCCATGTGTGTGTGGTTTGTTTGGTGCTGTCCCTGAACCTCTGACGGTATCCCTCAGGGGTCAGCCCAAACCTGGCAAGTAAAGTGGCTTTCTGAAGTGGGTATGTGTTTTGATCAGGTTGATCCAATGTGAGAAGTGTGTCCCTCCCCAATGGCGGTACATAACCCCACATAGCTACCCCCCATTGCCCTTCAGGAACCTCATGAGCCCTTAGTGCAACTTCATAAGCAGCTAACCATTTATCTATGTCATCTCCCACCACAAAACTGGGCACCGCATTTTTGGGTATATGAACCTTCTTTTCTCCAGCAGGTCCTGTCAGTATGCTGCCACCATTATTGCTGGATTCAGACTGCTTTGCCTTGAGATCCAGCTCCTTGAGACTCAGTTCATGAGCCAATAACAGTTTCTTTTCAGCCAAGGCTCTCTCAGCTGCAGCTTCAGCTCTTTCAGCTTCAATCTGTTTGGCTGCTCTTTCAGCCTCAGCTTGCTTGGTTTCTCTCTCTGCCCTTCTTTCCTCCTGCTGAGCCTCAATTTTCAGTTTTGCCATTTGCAATTGGAACTCCCTTTCCTCTCTCCTTTCCTCTGCGGTCAGGCTTTGCACAGAGACACTGCTCCCTGGTCTGGAAGGGGGCACAATTGCAGTGGTAACACCATCCAAAGATAGTGACAAATCCTCTGAGGGGCCATTTTCTGGCTCCTCTTCCTCATCATCCTCTTCTAAATGGGCTTCTGCCCAGGCCCTCAGCGCCACTTGAAAGTCCTCCTTTTTGGAGGCCCCTTGGGTGGGTACCCTCATTGCCCTGCAGAATCCTTTTAGTTGTTTGACCGTATATGTATCCAACAGGACTAGGTCAAAGTCTCCTATCTGAGACCCAGTCAGAGACATGTTGAGTGAGGATTTAGTTTTTGAAAATTGTCAGGAAAAAACGAATTTGAAAAAAGAGATAAAAATCAAGTTGACCTTCAACTGTGGGTAGGTAGTGAAATACTTAGTTACTGTATGTCACTGCACAAATACAAGTCCTATCCTCACCGCTGATCACCAATGTTAGAAATGGGGTTTTTGGTTGGCAGTCAGGTTACCCCCTGTCCAAGCAAAAGCCCTCACTCTAGTCAGGGTAAGTCACACACAATCCAAGATTATCCTGTGCCCACCCTCTGGTAGCTTGGCACGAGCAGTCAGGCTTAACTTAGAAGGCAATGTGTAAAGTATTTGTTCAATAAATCATACAATACCACCATATAGCACCACAAAAATACACCACACAGTGTTTAGAAAAATATATAATATTTATCAGGATAATTGTAGGTCAAAACGAATAAAGTTGCAATGTGAATTTGTAGAGATATCACTGGAAAGTGATATAAAGTGTCTTAAGTCTTTAAAAAGCAAACAAAGTCTCTTTCAAGCACAAAGTACCTGGTTTGGAGTGGAAAATCTCCTCAGAGGGCCACAGAAGAAGAGATACGTGGAAAAAGGGTGTGTGTGTCGATTTCTCCCCAGCACACACAGACTTGCGTCGTTATTTTTCACGCGGGGAAGTCGTGCGTCGTTTTCCGGCGCGCGGACTGTCTCTCTCTGTGGATCGCGGGGATTACCAGATGTCCCGGGTCTGTGCGTGGATTTTCCTGCTTGTTTTCCGGCTGCACGTCGTTCTGCGGGGCTGCGCGTCGAAATTACGATCTCACGGCAGGCGTTGCGTCGATTTCTCTTCTAGAGGTCGGGCGGCGTTGTCCTTGCGAAGCCGTGCGTCGAAGTTCCGGTCGTCCCGAAGGCGTCGCTTCGATCAGCGTCGGTGTGCGGCGTTTTTCTTGCCGCGGAACAAGCTGTGCGTCGAAATGTTCGGCGCACGGAGCGTCCAAGTGAAAAAGAGAAGTCTTTTTGGTCCTGAGACTTCAGGGAACAGGAGGCAAGCTCTATCCAAGCCCTTGGAGAGCACTTTCACAGCCAGACAAGAGTTCAGCAAGGCAGCAGGCCAACAGCAAGGCAGCAGTCCTTTGTAGAAAGCAGACAGGTGAGTCCTTTGAGCAGCCAGGCAGTTCTTCTTGGCAGGATGTAGTTTCTGGTTCAGGTTTCTTCTCCAGCAAGTGTCTGATGAGGTAGGGCAGAGGCCCTGTTTTATACCCAAATGTGCCTTTGAAGTGGGGGAGACTTCAAAGAGTGGCTAAGAAGTGCACCAGGTCCCCTCTCAGTTCAATCCTGTCTGCCAGGGTCCCAGTAGGGGGTGTGGCAGTCCTTTGTGTGAGAGCAGGCCCTCCACCCTCCCAGCCCAGGAAGACCCATTCAAAATGCAGATGTATGTAAGTGAGGCTGAGTACCCTGTGTTTGGGGTGTGTCTGAGTGAATGCACAAGGAGCTGTCAACTAAGCCCAGCCAGACGTGGATTGTAAGGCACAGAAAGATTTAAGTGCAAAGAAATGCTCACTTTCTAAAAGTGGCATTTCTAGAATAGTAATATTAAATCCAACTTCACCAGTCAGCAGGATTTTATATTACCATTCTGGCCATACTAAATATGACCTTCCTACTCCTTTCAGATCAGCAGCTACCACTTCAATACTGTATGAGGGCAGCCCCAATGTTAGCCTATGAAGGGAGCAGGCCTCACAGTAGTGCAAAAACGAATTTAGGAGTTTTACACTACCAGGACATGTAAACTACACAGGTACATGTCGTGCCTTTCACCCACACAGCACCCTGCTCTAGGGGTTACCTAGGGCACACATTAGAGGTGACTTATATGTAGAGAAAGGGGAGGTTTAGGCTTGGCAAGTACTTTTAAATGCCAAGTCGAGGTGACAGTGAAACTGCACACCCAGGCCTTGCAATGGCAGGCCTGAGACAAGGAAAAGGGGCTACTTAAGTGGGTGGCACAACCAGTGCTGCAGGCCCACTAGTAGCATTTAATCTACCGGCCCTATGCACATAGAGTGCACATTACTAGGGAGTTATAAGTAAATTAATAGTCCAATCAGGTATGATTCAAGGTTACCATGTTTTAAGGGAGATAGCATATGCACTTTAGCACTGGTTTGCAGTGGTAAAGTGCGCAGAGTCTAAAAGCCAGCAAAAACAGTGTCCAAAAAGTGGAGGGAGGCAGGCAAAAAGTTAGGGGTGACCACCCTAAGGCTGTCAGGTCTAACAAATGTTACTACCAATATTACATTTATTACAAGGGCAATGGAGAGTGTAAACACTATAATCAGAATTGTAAGATAAGTGTTTCTTGATGGTATATGGCTTAGGAATTGTGGGAACTTTAACTGTTTTATGATTATCGCTGTATTTCAAAACCTTGCATTTACCACAAATATAGAAACCTTGAACAGAATTGTATCTGCTTGGGGTATGAGGCACCGACTCAAGAAATCATCCAGGGAAGTGCTTCTCCTAAAGATAAAATGTCGATATTCGTCAAGACTCTTAACAAATGTCTCATCAGCTTTAAAGAAAAGTACAAAAAATATTTTTCAGTACGCAGATTTTACTGTGATACATTGTAATGAACCTGATAGGTTGCTTCTCATCATTATTTTTGTTCTTAGTTATCAACAAATCCTGTCAATTTGACCTGGGTAACTTTGTACGGAGCCTTAGCAACCATGGATTTGGTATAACCCCTTTGAAGAAACCGCTTAGTCATTGTCTCAACTTCTTTGGAGAAGGCCCCATCAGAACTACAATTACGGTGAGCTAGCAATACCTCTCCATATGGAATGCTCTGTATCACATTTTTTGGATATCTGCTCCTAGCGTGCAACAAACTGTTACCTGCTGTTTCCTTCCTGTGCAAAATACTTTCCTATCTCCCATTTTCATTGTAGATCATAACATATAAAAACTCTATTATCCTGGGATCCATCTAACAAGAGAATTTTAAATGAATTGTCATCAAAAATGTTGACAAAAGTATAGGCTTACTCAACATTTCCTCTCCAGATGCAAAAGATGTCGATATATCTGACCCAAAGGACCACGTGCTTGTCGAAAAAATCGATGTTCCCGACCACCTGTTCCTCCCACCAGCCAAGGTGAAGACCTGCATAGCAGGGGGCGAAAGAGGTGCCCATCACGGTCCCTGAGTCTGCCTATATATCACCTTATTGAAAATAAAGAAATTATTAGTGAGACAAGCAGAAATCATTTCTAGGAGCAGCTCAGTATGCATTAGATAAGACAAGGACATCGCTCTGAGGAAATGTCTAGTAGCTTGAATTCCCAAATCATGGGGTATGCAAGTGTAAAGGCTATTGACATCCAAACACATAAATAAATAGTAATCTTCCCAGGAGATATCATTAATCAAATGTAGAAAATCAGTTGTATCTCTAATGTATGTGGGGAGCGTTTCTACAAAAGGCTGCAGAAAAAAATCAACATAGTTAGAAGTGTCCTCTAATAAACTTCCCCTCCAAGAGACAATTGGTCTACCGGAGGGGGTTTATAGAGTTTATATGCAATTTAGGAAGAAAATATATAGCTGGTATCTTGGGAAAGTCTGCCCTTAAAAACTGTTCTTCTTCCCATTCCAATAACTCTTTGTCTTTCCATTCTTCGAGTTTCACAAAATATTTGTTTTTTGCTTGCATAGTGACACTCCTACTAGAGATCTTGTAACTAGCAGCATCATTTAACTGTCATAAGCTTTCATTCACAGGTAAAACTACCACATTCCCTCCCTTGTTTGACCCTTTATCACAATCTCTTTATTGTTCTGTAATGATCTAATAGCTTCTCTATGACCGGGCTCCAGATTATTCTACCATACAAAACCTTTGTATCTAAGTTTGCTCATTTCTTTGTTTACACCTTTTACAAATACATTGATTGCATCATTCATTAGTGGAGGGAGAAACACAGATTTGGGCTTAAACCCACCGGGACAGCTGAGGTCAATATCAATATTGATATCTGCCAAATTGAGAAAAGGGTCAGGTTCAGAAATCACATCATTATCTAACTAGCATAAAGTATGCAAAACTTACACATCACTGATCAATAAATGTGATGGTTTCATCACACTAAATTTGTGTGTAGAACTAGGTTTGGTAGCAAACCACTTCAAAAGCTTAAGCTTCCTAATAAAATGAAAAAGTCAATCCTACTTTAAGTATAATTAAAGTAAGCTGTGGGACAAAATGATAGTCCCAGGGACAGTACCTCAGTCTCAGACCTGATAAGATCAATGTCTGAGAGATTGACAACCATTAATTTGTCCTTCATTTTGATGTCATCTAGCCCCTTGTCTGTACTCTCACTGGACTCCTTATGTTCTCCTTTCTTGCGCCTCTTTTGTAGACGATTTTTCTAGCTATTGCATCCTTTTACTTTCGTTTGCCCTCTTGAGTTTGAATGATATGTGAATTATAATAATTTTGGTTCAATAACACTTGTAAATGATTTAGGTTATGAGATGTGGATCACCCTAGGGGATGGATTAAGATGAATTATAGTGGAACCGAGTGAGGACTAGACCTTAATTCGTGAGTATATATTTTCTAAGGGCTACTGAACACATTTAACAAGTATTTGTGTGTTAAAATTATTTGCTGTTATAATGAATTACTATGTATATTTGTAACAAAAGCATTACAAAAACGAGGTATAATATCATGTTCATAGGGTATGAACTGGCTTTGCTTTCAGTAATATCATTCTGAACTAACCAATAGAAAATGGCCGACACTATATTGTTATCCTCGTGAAATCTTGGTGTATGGTCCATCGTTTATGTTTTTGTAACTATTGCACTTTGGGATTAAAAATGGGAGGTATATGTGGGTCTCTTACCCGTAAAGAAGGAAATTCTGTTTACGGTACACTTTGGGTTTCTTTTGCCAAATAAACTTTCCTTTTGCAAGACTGAGTGGCCAGGGCTTTTTTCTTTTGTCCTGAGTGTGTTTGAGGGAGAACGCCTTGGAGGGATAAATATAGATATATATATAGATATATATAGTTAGAAATTAGGTCTTTGGTTGTCAGTCAGGTTACCCCCGTCCAAGCAAGGAACCTCACTCTAGTCAGGGCAAAGGAGAAACCCACCCAGTTATCCCCTGCTAAACCCCTTGGTAGCTTAGCACAAGCGGAAAAGCTTAACCCAGAGACAATGTGTAAAGTATTTGTACCAACACACACAGTAATACAGTGAAAACACCACAAAATGACTCAACACCAGGTTAGAAAAATAGCCAATATTTATCTGAGCAAAACAAGACCAAAATGACTAAAAAATCCAACATATGCAAGCAAAGTTATGAATTTTTAAACATTAAACACAAAAATAGCGCTTATCAACACAAATGCTTTGATTAGATGATATATATATATGCTCCCTTGCGTTGTTACTTTCCAATCATGTGATGCAGCAGCACCACGCATCCACAGCCGGCTTCCTTGTACATTCAAATCAATTTATTTTTAGCAAAAAAACTCTGTGGGTCATTACAACATTGGCAGTAAAAGCCGCTTACCGCCGTGCAGAAGACCGCCAACACACCGCCGTGGCCGCGGAAATCCGCCACAGCTATTATGACCCACATCCCGAAATCCGACAAAATTCAGACGCCCACACAAGTCCGCCACACCAAAGGTCAGTGATAAACTGGCGAAAACAAAACCTCCACGTCACGCCAACAGAAATACGCCCATGCTATCACGACCCACGAATCCACGCGACGGTCTTTCAACCGCGGTATTCCATTGGCAGTACACACCGCCGCGCTCAAAATACACACACATCTCCAAAACACCACCACATTGGACAATTCGAAAGACACACACCTGATACATATACACACACCACTCCCACACACTCAATACTATATAAAACACACACCCACATCACCCACAAACCCCTACGACAAAAAAATCTGAAAGAAGGCCAGAGAAAGACACCACCATCCACAAACTAGCAGCCACAGGCACTCAACACCATCACCCACACTACTTCCACGCACAAAACACCACACACCACTACATATCACCACACTTATCACCACATACACCACCCCACACAGCACCTACACCACCCCATGGCACGGTAAAGACACCCCAGGTTCTCGGAGGAGGAGCTCAGGGTCATGGTGGAGGAAATCGTACGGGTAGAGCCACAGCTATTTGGATCACAGGTGAAGCACACCTCCATAGCTAGGAAGATGGAGCTATGGCGAAGAATAGTCGACAGGGTCAACGCAGTGGGACAGCACCCAAGAAATAGGGACAACATCAGGAAGAGGTGGAACGACTTACGGGGGAAGGTGCGTTCCGTGGTCTCCAGACACAACATCGCGGTACAGCAGACTGGCGGCGGACCCCCACCTCCTTCCCGACAACTAACAACATGGGAGGAGCAGGTCTTCACTATTCTGCATCCTGAGGGCCTCGCAGGAGTCGGTGGAGGAATGGACTCTGGTAAGTCAAAGCTTTAACTACCATATCCCCCAACCTACCTGCATGCTATCACAGACCTCCACCCTCACCCCCTCCCCTATCACTCCAACAGCTCACAAATGTCCCAACATCACAAACCACACATCCCAACACCAAGCTGTGCATGCAGCAACAAAGCATGGACACCCATCACTAAAGCATGCCCACTGCACATACCCACAGAACCCCCTAAACCATCATCACACAAGGTCCCATACAGGAATGGTAGCACTGGGGTACACGGTCACGCACCCATTGCACACCATGACACACACAGATGCAATAATCATGCCTTTGCACCCCTGCAGGACCACTACCCAACGTCACCAGACAGGAGGGTCCAGACATCTCCACCCCACCCACAGAAGAGGCCCACAGTGATGACAGCAGCTCTGTCCAACTTGATCCAGATGACCAGCCCGGACCATCGTGGGCCTCGGGACAGTCGGTTCCCCACACCCAGTCACAGGCCACCACAGACCTTCCACCCTCTGGTAACACCAGCACAGCACCCACCCAGCGGGCCCATACCTCCGTACCTAGGACACGTCAATCAGCTGTGTGTCCACCACTACAGGGAACCCAGGATAACCCACCACCCCAACAACAACAGGGACCTGGTGCAGTGGTAGTGGGCACACGGTCCAGGGGACGGAGGCCCAGGAACACAGCGGAACTGGGAGGGCTGCTGTGCGACAGGGGGCGGACAGGCCTAGGGAACCCACTCTGCATGAGGCCCTCTCCTCCATCATGGGAGCATACCGCCACTCCCAGGAGACGATGGCAACGGTCCTGGCCAAGTTTCAGGAGACCCAGCGCATGCAGGAGGAACAGTATTTGGGGTTCAGGGAGGAACTCAGAACCATCAGCACCGCCCTGGGCACCATCGTAGGGGTGCTGAAGGAGATACTTAACACCAGGAGGGACACTGTGGCCCTCCAATGGGCCCCTGACACTAGCATGGACGATGAACTGCCCACCACCTCCACCTGCGCTAGTGGACAGGAGGCACCGCCACAGGACCACCACACCAGCACCCCACCCCCTGCAGACGGAGAACCACCCTGCAAACGGTCCCTGAGATCCAGGAACAAGACAGAGCACGATGCCAAGACCCCCGCCAAGAAATGAGACCACCCTGATTGTGATCCTACTGTCTTTCTTTGTAACCCTGTCCATATTGAAACTGCCCAGCTCCACTTCCTATGCCCATATGGGAAATGCACCTGGGAGACTAATAGACTGGACTCTGCCATGGACATTCCTCCACCATCACCCCTCACCATTTTACAACCCCCCTCCAATATTTAGCACTGCAATAAACACCCTTGAAGCACAAAACAATCTGGAGTCAGTCTGTGATTTTGAAAATGTGTATTAGCAATGACAGTGACAAAATGCGTTCTCAAATGTAATGTCAACATACCTACGTCACACATCTCAAGTCCATGAGGAATCTAAGCAGATAACACATGTTGGAAACCACACCTGTGAAACCTTAATGAAAATGTACAACTCAGTTACCATGTACTGGTTGAAATCGACAGACAGGATAGAGGTAGAAGTGTGAAAGTACTTGTAGTATGCAGGAATGTATTCTCACCTGTGTGTCACTGGAAATATTGCTGGGTAACTGAGTCCCTGTTGTCAATGGCTTTTTCCTCTGCTTCCTCCTCATCACTGTCCACAGGCTCCACAGCTGCCACAACACCGTCATCTGGACCATCCTCCTGCAGAAAAGGCACCTGTCGTCGCAAAGCCAAATTGTGAAGCATACAGCAGGCTACGATGGTCTGGCACACCTTCCTTGGTGAGTAGAATAGGGAACCACCTGTCATATGGAGGCACCTGAACCTGGCCTTCAGGAGGCCGAAGGTGCGTTCGATCACCCTCCTAGTCCGCCCATGGGCCTCATTGTAGCGTTCCTCTGCCCTGGTCCTGGGATTCCTCACTGGGGTCAGTAGCCATGACAGGTTGGGGTAACCAGAGTCCCCTAATAGCCACACCCAGTGCCTCTGGAGTTGACCCATCACATAAGGGATGCTGCTATTCCGCAGGATGTAGGCGTCATGCACTGAGCCAGGGATCATAGCATTTACCTGGGAGATGTACTGGTCTGCCAAACATACCATCTGTACATTCATAGAATGATAACTCTTCCAGTTCCTGTACATCTGTTCACTCCTGTTGGGGGGGACCAGAGCTACATGGGTCCCATCAATGACACCTATGATGTTGGGGATATGTCCAAGGGCATAGAAGTCACCTTTCACTGTAGGCAAATCCTCCACCTGAGGGAAAACGATGTAGCTCCGCATGTGTTTCAGAAGGGCAGACAACACCCTGGACAACACGTTGGAAAACATAGGCTGGGACATCCCTGATGCCATGGCCACTGTTCTTTGAAATGACCCACTTGCGAGGAAATGGAGCACTGATAGCACCTGCACTTGAGGGGTGATCCCTGTGGAATGGCGGATTGCTGACATCAGGTCTGGCTCCAGCTGGGAACACAGTTCCTGGATTGTGGCACGGTCAAACCTGTAGGTGATGATCAAATGTCGCTCCTCCATTGTCAACAGGTCCACCAGCGGTCGGTACACCGGAGGATTCCGCCATCTCCTCACATGTCCCAGCGGACGGTGCCTAGGAAGGACAACAGCGACCACAGAGTCAAACACCTCAGAGGTATGTACCCACAGTCTACACAGAACACCATTCATACACAGAATCTGGCCTGTATTTGTGTTGTGCGACAAGGCCTAGGTCTTTGTGACGCAGTTGGTAATTAGGCCATGTGGGCCCCTGAAATGGCGGCTGCCTGACCTCTAAAGTGGGACAATGGGATGTGAGGTAACTGCGCTGGCGTTGTACACCATCGCGGTAGGCGGTCGAAGACCGCGGTGCAATGCAGCATTGGTTAACATTGGACCCTATGGGTCTCAGGAGCCAATGACGATGTACGCCGGCGGTTATGCTACGCACCGCCGTGGACGTGACCGCCGCGGACGTGACCGCCATTTTCTAGCTGTTCAATCACTCGATACCTGATCTTCGACAGGAGAGAACCTACACTGCAAGTGCTGCTGTGACCTCGGTCTGGAAGAGACAATGGCTCGTGCGTCTGGGGAAAGGGCCCCTGCCTTCACTGCAGAGGAGTTGGAGAAGCTTGTGGACGGGGTCCTCCCCAGTACACGCTACTCTACGGTCCTCCAGACCAACAGGTAAGTACACAGGGAGCCTGTTGTATGGGCTATGCCTGTGTGGAGAGGGCTGGTTGTAAGAAGGAAGGGGGCAGAGTTATGAGTGCATGAAGGACTGTGAATGCATGTGCCACATGGCAAGGGTAGGGATGGGGGCCACTCACTTTGACGGTGCAGTTGTTAATGACTTCTCTTCTTCCCCTGTACATGTCATGTAGGTCAGCGCCCACTAGAAGAAGGATATTTGGCGTGCCATCGCCAAGGACGTCCGGACCCTGGAGGTCCACCACAGACGGAGCAGCCACTGCCGGAAAAGATGGGAGGACATTCGCCGCTGGAGCAAGAAGATGGCGGAGGCTCAGCTGGGGATGGCCTCCCAACGTGGGAGGGGTGCCCATCGAACCATGACCCCCCTGATGTTCCGGCTCCTGGCGGTGGCCTACCCTGAGTTGGATGGGCGCTTGAGGGCATCACAGCAGACACAAGGGGGTGCGTACAACATCATTCAGCGGACTTTGCGCGCAGTGAAGGTGTCTCGGTGGGGGAGGAGGGCTGTGGGTTTCCCCAGGCTAGGGCGAGTTCCGTAGGCTAGGCCCCTCTGTAATGCAGGCCATGTGGCACCCCACCCCACCTCTGTAGAGTGCCAACTACAGGTATACATGCCCCTGTGTCATCTATGTGTGCAGATGTCGTCCATAGCCATGTAGGCCATATCCCAGGAATTGCATCTGTAGAGCCCAACAGCGCGGCGTAGTGCAGGGAGCTGCTGTGTCTGTATTGTCCGCCAACGGTAGCGGTAAGCCATGCACTCAACCTGTCTTTCTTCTGTCGTCGTCCCCCTTTTTGTGGTCTCCCTGTTCTTGTGTGCATCAGCATCATAAGGCGGAGGTACAGTGGCACCGGAGCACGAGGGAGCTGCATCCCACATGGCCATGGAGGGCCACACCACGGACTCGGAATACACCAGCAGGGACGGAGGGCGAGGGGAGCTTCACGGCGGTCACAGGATCTGCAACCAGCGACACAGACTCGTCCTCCGATGGGAGCTCCCTTGTGGTGGCTGCAAAATCTGTGCCCCCAACTTCTACAGGTACAGCCACCACCCCCCCCCCTACCAGCACCGCCCTCCCAGCCTTCGCCCCGTGCCCGCTCACCCAGGAGGGTGGGCATCACCTTCTCCCCAGGCACCTCAGCCCCTGCCCCTGTCTCCTCTGCTGCCCTCAGTGAGGAGGCCATTGACCTCCTCAGGTCCATCACTGTTGGGCAGTCTACCATTTTGAATGCCATCCAGGGTGTAGAAAGGGAATTGCAACACACAAATGCATTCCTGGAGGGCATTCATTCTGGTCAGGCTGCCCTTCATCGAACCCTGCAAACTCTGGCCTCAGCACTGATGGCAGCCATTGTCCCTGTGTCTAGCCTCCCCCCTCCAACTTCCTTCTCCCAGACCCAATCCCCTGTACCCCAGCCTATCCCAAGCACACCATCAGACCAGCACGCACACACCTCACCACACAAGGGATGCTCAGGCAAACATAAGCACCCCACATCCCACAGGCACTCATGCAAGCATCACACACATACAGACACAGCAACATTCACTGCCTCCACTGTGTCCCCCTCCTCGTCGTCTCCCTCCTCCCTCCCAGTCTCGTCTACACTCTCACCTGCATGCACTACCACTACAGCCACTACGTCCCGCACCAGCACACCCACCAGCACACCCCGCTCACGTGCACTCACCACCCCCACTACCATTTACACGTCCCCTGTGTCCTCTCCCAGTGTGTCTATTACGCCCCCTCCCAAAGTACACAAACGCGGGCACCCACACACCCAACATCCATCCACCTCACGACAGCCTCCAGTACCTGTACCTGCACACAAAACACCTAAAGTGACACCTCCTACAACCACCTCCTCTTCCTCCACTCCCAGACCCCCTCCAACTACCCATCCCAGTGTTTGTCAGAAACTGTCCCTCTGTAAAGTTGACCTTTTTGCCCCCACCCCCCCTCCAATTCATCAGTCCCGTCGTAGCGCCTCAGCCAAAAAGTCTCCAATACCAGTGGTGTCTGTTCAAGGTGTGTGGAGTGCACCGGCCACCAGGGCAGGCAGTGTGACCCGGAGCCAAGGCACTGGCAGCCCTCCCCCTGTAAATGCTCTGAAATTGGAAAGTGGCCGACAGGACCCTGTGAAGACTCTTGTAAGCAAAACAACTCACAGGGGACCCAGGGGGATTGCAGAGTCAGCTGTGACTCCTCCAAAGGTGGGGAAGGGCCAGAGGAAGTCTGCACAGCCTGTTGTGAGCATCACGGCGGAGAAGGGCGGCATCCTTCCCGGCGGTCGGGACGCCACCGCCAGCACCGTCGTCACTGGTCCGGAGACCACCGCCACCGCCAGAGTCATTGCCCAGGAGGGCCCAAGTATCGTCACTGGTCAGGAGACCACCGCCAGAGTCATTGCCCAGGAGGGCCCAAGTATCGTCACTGGTCAGGAGACCGCCGCCAGAGTCATTGCCCAGGAGGGCCCAAGTATCGTCACTGGTCAGGAAACCGCTGCCACCACCAGTGCCCAGGAGGGCCCAAGTATCGTCACTGGTCAGGAAACCGCCGCCGCCGCCAGTGTCCAGGAGGGCCCAAGTATTGTCACTGGTCAGGAGACCACCGCCAGAGTCATTGCCCAGGAGGGCCCAAGTATCGTCACTGGTCAGGAGACCGCCGCCAGTGCCCAGGAGGGCCCAAGTATCATCACTGGTCAGGAGACCACCGCCAGAGTCATTGCCCAGGAGGGCCCAAGTATCGTCACTGGTCAGGAGACCGCCGCCACTGCCAGTGCCCGGGAGGGCCCAAGTATCGTCACTGGTCAGGAGACCACCGCCACTGCTGGAGTCAGTGCCCAGGAGGGCCCCGGCTGCCACAGCCCTGCTGGGCAATGAGGGAACATCATGCCACACACCAATGCCCAGTCCAGAGAACGTCATGCCACACACCAATGCCCAGTCCTGAACCGCCATGGCAAAGCACCGCTGAACAGTCCAGAACCGCCATGGCAAAGCACCGCTGCCCAGTCCAGAACCGCCATGGCAAAGCACCGCTGAACAGTCCAGAACCGCCATGGCAAAGCACTGCTGCCCAGTCCAGAACCGCCATGGCAAAGCACTGCTGAACAGTCCCAAACCGCCATGGCAAAGCACTGCTGCCCAGTCCAGAACCGCCATGGCAAAGCACAGCTGAACAGTCCAGAACCGCCATGGCAAAGCACCACTGAACAGTCCAGAACCCCCATGGCAAAGCACCGCTGAACAGGGCATGCACCGGGGACAAATGAAAAGGCGGCCACATCAAGCATCGTTATCCCATGTGGAGTAGGGACAGTGACGGGACACGAACTGTCACGGGGAGACTAATCCAGTCTGGGCACCAGTCCCCCTCCAGAACCAGTGGAGGCTGTTATCTACTTGAGAGACTGTGGCTTTGCACTCCCCAGGATTGTACAGTGGGCAACCCACCTACTGTAGAGACTTGAGAGACTGTGGCTTTACACTCCCCAGGATGTAGCAGTGGGCAACCCACCTACTGTATAGACTTGAGAGACTGTGGCTTTGCACTCCCCAGGATTGATCAGTGGGCAACCCACCCACTGTAGAGACTTGAGAGACTGTGGCTTTGCACTCCCCAGGATTGAACAGTGGGCAAACCACCCACTGTAGAGACTTGAGGGAATGTGGCTTTGCACTCCCCAGGATGGAACAGTGGGCATGGAGCCCCGTCGTGGATCTGGCTTTGCACTCACCCGGCTGAGGTGCCCCCCCTTCCCTTCCTCCTGAGGTGCCTGTAATATTTTGATCTGATGCCCGGCAGTGTTCTCTCCGTCTGTGGACAGGTATCTTTTGTGGGCCTCGCCCATGCATTTTTGGACTACTGGTGCATGGACATTGATATGTGCATATCTGCACTACTTCTCGTACTGTATATACTTTGGAATGATTTTATTTTATTTCTGCATATTTTCGAGACATGTATATTGATACATTACATTGTTTGAACTGATTTTGTTTAGTCTTTGCATTCTTCCCGGGGCGTTGTGGGTTGGTAATGTGATTTTTGTGAATGCATTGGTGTGTGTGTTGTAATATGCGAGGGTGGGGGGGTTTCATGTGTGTCCCCCTAACTTTTGCCTCCCCCCTTCCCCTATGTCGTAGGTGCAGTACTCACCATTGTCTTCGCCGGCGCCGGCGTTGGTCTTCATAGATAAGTAGGAATACAAGGGCCGGTAGGATTTGCAATTCGGGCTACATCGAGTCCCCCCTCCTCGTGGGATGCGTTCAGATGAGCGTTTTCCCATTGCAGGAACTGTTTCTGCCGTGTTTTTATCCACGGTGAATCCGCCCCGGAAAAGGTGGCGGATTGGTAGGTTGTGATACTATGGGCGGTACATTGTCTGCCGCCTGTCTGTTGGCGGTGACCGCCACGCTGCTTGTTTGTACCGCCGTGGCTGGCGGTGTGTTAAAGTGGCTGTCTTTGTTGGCGGTTTCCGCCAGGGTCATGATTCCATTTTTTGGTCCGCCGGCCTGTTTGCGTTATTACCGCACCTTTAACACCGCCAGGGTTGTAATGACCCCCTAAAACTATTAACTCCACATCGCAGTGTCCTAATCTCACCGCCATTACAGTTCACAATTTATTTTACTAATTAATGCAATTGTTAGACCTGACAGCCTTAGGGTGGTCACCCCTAACTTTTTGCCTGCCTCTCTCCACTTTTGGATACTTTTTCTGCTGGTTTTAGGACTCTGCACACCTTACCACTGCTAACCAGTGCTAAAGTGCATATGTTCTTTCCCTTTAAAAATTATGACATTGGATCATTCCCAACTGAATTATTTAATTTACTTATAAGTCACTAGTAAAGTGTATGATATGTGCCCAGGACCTGTAGATTAAATGCTACTAGTGGGCCTACAGCACTGATTGTGCCACCCACTTAAGTAGCCCCTTAACAATGTCTCAGGCCTGCCATTGCAAGGCCTGTGTGTGCAGTTTCACTGCCAATTCGACTTGGCTTTTAAAAGTACTTGCCAAGCCTCAAACTCCCCTTTTTATACATATAAGTCCCCCATAAGGTAGGCCCTAGGTAACCCATAGGGCAGTATGCTGTGTAGACAAAAGGCAGGACATGTGCCTATGTAGTTTACATGTCCTGGTTGTGTAAAACTCATAAATTCGTTTTTGCACTCCTGTGAGGCCTGCTCCTTTCATAGGCTAACATTAAGCTACCCTCATATAGTGTTTTGAGTGGCAGCTGCTGATCTGAAAGGAGTAGGAAGGTCATATTTAGTATGGCCAGAATGGTAATAGAAAATCCTGCTGACTGGTGAAGTGGGATTTAATATTACTATTTTAGAAATGCCACTTTTAGAAAGTGAGCATCTCTCTGCACTTAAATCCTTCTATGCCTTACAATCCACTTCTGGTTAGGTTCAGTTGACAGCTCCCTTGTGCATTCACTTAGACAAACCCCAAACACAGGATGCTCAGCCTCACTTGCATAATCTGCATTTTGAATGGGTCTTCCTACGCTAGGAGAGTGGAGGGCCTGACACTTGCATGTCAAGGGACAAAGGGCTGCCACACTCCCTACTGGGACCCTGGCAGACAGGATTCAACTGCAAGGGGACCTTCTACACTTCTAAGCCACTCTTTTAAAAGTCTCCCTCACTTCATAGGCACATTTGGGTATTTAAACAGGGCCTTTGCCCCTACCAACTCAGACACTTGCTGGAGAAGAGAACCTGAACCAGAACCTGCCAAGAAGAACTGCCTGGCTGCCCCTGACTGCTTTCTGTGAAGGACTGCTGCCTAGCTGTTGCCCTACTACCTTGCTGATCTCTGGCTGTGGTGAGAAGTGCTCTCCAAGGGTTTGTATAGAGCTTGCCTCCTGTTCCCTGAAGTCTCAGGACCAAGAAGACTTCATTCCTGCAAGAAAAACTCCCTGTGTGGCGGAAATCAACGCACAGCCTGCCGCAAATAAAGCACAGCTTGCATCAGAGTGGAAAATGTACTACATGCCGAACCGAAACGACACAGCCCGACTTCGCAACAAGTAGATCGACGTAGCGCCAGCATAGGAAAAAGAAATTCACCGCACGGCCCACTGGATCGACACACAGCTGAGCCAGAAAAATGCAGCCCCGTGTCCGGAGAGGAATCGACGCAGCACCTGCTGTGCTGTAGAAATTTCCACGCAATGTCCACTGGATCGACACAGCCACTGTGACTTCGTCCTGCCAGCGCCGGAATTCAACGCATCGTCCCCGGGCGTCTGGAAACCATGCATTTATCTACATTTATCTAGATAAATATTATATATTTTTCTAAACACTGTGTGGTGTATTTCTGTGGTGTTCTACTGTGTTATTGCATGATTTATTGCACAAATACTTTACACATTGCCTTCTAAGTTAAGCCTGACTCCTCAGTGCCAAGCTCCCAGAGGGTGGGCACAGGATAATTTGGGTTGTGTGTGGCTTACCCTGACTAGAGTGAGGGTCCTTGCTTGGACAGGGGGTAACCTGACTGCCAACCAAGGACCCCATTTCTAACATTGGTGATCAGCGGTGAGGATAGGACTTGTATTTGTGCATTGACATACAATAGCTAAGTGTACACTACCTACCCACAGTTGAGGTCAACTTGATTTTTTATCTTTTTCTGCAATTTCATTTTCTACCTGACATTGTTTAAGTAAAATCCTCATTCAACATGCCTCAGGCTGGGTATTAAGCAGGAGATGAAGATTTTGATCTATCCATGCCTGAGACCTACACTGTGAAACAGCTGAAGGGGTTCTGCAAGGATATGGGAGTACCCACCTAAGGTGCCTCCAGAAAGGAGGAATTCCAAATAGCACTGATGGCCTGGGCAGAAGCCCAATCAGTGGAGGAGGTTGAGGAGGAGGGTCCAGAGGATGGCCCCTCAGAAGATTTTTTGCCATCAGTGGAGGATGTTACCACTGTAATTGTGCCCCCTGCCAAATCAGAGAGCACTGTATCTGACTGTGGCGTGACCACAGAGGAAAGGAGGGAGGAGAGAGAAATTTGGTTGCAATTGGCAAAGTTAAACATGGAAGCAGAGGAAAGGAAAGCTCAAAGAGCAGCAGAGGAAGGAAGAGCTGAGGCTGCAGCTGAGAGAGCCTTGACTGAAAATAAACTGTTGTTAGCTCATGAACTGAGTCACAAGGAGCTGGATATCAGGGCAAGACAGTCTGAGTCCAACAGTGATGGTGGCAGCATACATGCAGGACCTGTTGGGGAGAATAAGGTTTGTATACCCAAAAGTGTGGTGCCAAGTTATGTGGGGAAAGATGACATTGAAACGTGGTTGGCTGCCTATGAAGTTGCACTAAGGGCAATGGGGTACCAGTAGTGGCGAGAGACACACTTCTTACACTAGATCCACATGATCAAAATGTATATGCACCCATGAAAGCTGCTTTATTTGCCAAGTTTGGGCTGACTCCTGAGAAATACCGTCAGAGGTTCAGGGACAGCACCAAACTTTCCACACAAACTTGGATCAACTATTTTGATTTCTCCAATAAGGCACTGAATGGACGGGTGCGGTGCAACAAAGTAAATGATTACAAGGGATTATGGACCAGATGTAGCAAAATAAAAATTTGCGACTTGCAAATTGCGAGTCATACCGACTCGCAAATTGCAACTCGCAAACCTGTATGCAGAAAGGTGTCTCAGACACCTTCTGCGACTCGCTATGGGGTCGCAAAGACCCACCTCATGAATATTAATGAACTGGGTCTCAAATTGCGACCCCATAGCGAGTCCCTGCACTCACAGGGATGGTGGCCTGCTGGAGACAGCAGACCTCCATGTCTGTGACTGCTTTTTTTAATAAAGCAGTTTTTTTTTTAATTGCAGCCCGTTTTCCTTAAAGGAAAACGAGTTGCAATTCAAAAAAATAATGAAACCATTTGGTTTCATTTTTTCAGAGTAGGCAGTGGTCCATTGGACCACGGGCTGCTCTGAAAAAATATTTTCAGCGACATTCACAAAGGGGAAGGGGTCCCATGGGGAACCCTTCCCGTTTGCGAATGCGTTACCACCCAATTCAAGTGGATGGTAACTGCGAGTTGGTTTGCGACCGCATTCGCGGTCACAAAGCAACTCAGCATGGCGATGCGGTCGCAAATAGGAAGGGGACACCCCTTCCTATTTGCGAGTCGCATCCTCAAATTGCGAGTCGGTACCCACTCGCAATTTGAGGATGAGCATCGCGATGGCCGTTTTGCATGTCGCAAACTGTGTTTTTCGCAGTTTGCTACATGCAAAACGGTTGCTACATCTGGCCCTAAATGATTTGATTCTGAGAGAGCTTATGCTCAGTATTTGTTTCACAGAGCTGCACCAGCACTTAGTAGACAGTAAGCTGACTGATCACAGGAAGCTTGATGAGGAGGAGAACCTCTGGGTTAGCACCAGGGTGTCCAGAAATGTACCTGGGGGGGCACCCACAAAGGTGGTCAGGGTTCCCAACAGAAGAAAGAGGTGGGAGAAAAACTTAAAGATAAGGAACTCTCAAAAGGACCCCAAAACAATTCCCACGGGGGAGGGGGGAGGTAACCAGTCCCCGCCAAAATTTGTGAAGAAGCCAGGGTAATTTGATAAAAAGTTAGGGAAGTTTATCCCCAAATGTTTAGAGTGCTACCAGCATGGACACTCTAAGGGCGACTCCCAGTGTACCAAGAGGGCACAGCCCACCACTGAAGGACAGACACCTGGGTTGGCTAGTGTAGTGCTCGGGGGGGAGACAGTCCCAGATAGTTTTGGGGAGCAGATAGAGGTGTCCCTAGTATCCGTGAGAGATAAGGAGATCATGCCAAAAGCCCACATACCTGCCAATACTTCCAAGTGTAGGCGGTGGGTCACCATTGATGGACAAAGTGTGGAGGCTTTGCGTGACACTGGAGCCAGTATCACTACTGTCAAGAGGAAGCTGGTGTCAGCAGAGCAGATAATCCCTAATACATTCCACCAGGTCATAGTCGCTGACAATCGCAAGAGTCACCTACTGGTGGCTCTGGTTCCCTTTGAGTGTGGGGGGGGTCTCTGGTACTCTAAAGGTAGCTGTGAGTCCTGCCATGCCTGTAGATTGTCTGTTAGGAAATGATCTTGAGCATACTGCCTGGAAAGAGGTAGAGTTCAGATCCCACCTGGAGATATTAGGTTTGCCTGAGTGGGTCTGCATGACCACAAGGTCCATGGCTTCCTGGGAAGGGAGTCAAGGGAGTCTGGAGCCTGGAACAATGGCCCAGACAGCTGCACAGAGGAAGTGCAAGAGGCGCGTGAAACCCACCTCAGATATTCCCACAGTGGTGGACGGGGTTCCAGAGGAGGAGGCCCCTGAGCCAACTGTAGAGGATATCACTGACTTGGGTAACCTGCCTGAACTTGCTGGCTGGCAAGTAGAGGGTGGGCCAACCAGGGAAGAATTCTGCACGGCGCAGAAAGAGTGCCCCACTCTTGAGGGTCTGAGGCAACAGGCCACAGCCCAAGCGGCAGGTGAAGCTTCTGGTGATCACCATATCTACTGGGAGAATGATCTCCATTACAGTGAGTCTAAGGCTCCGGCCATTGGGGCAACATGTGTGCTGGTGGTCCCCTAGTGTTACCGTGCCTTCCTACTGGGCCTGGCTCACGACATTCCCCTGGCAGGACATTTGGGCCATGACAAGACCTTTGCCAGGCTTGCCACACACTTCCATTGGCCTAGAATGTGGGTAGCCTCAGATAGTTTCTGCAGGACCTGCCCCACCTGCCAGGCTAGTGGGAAGAAAGGGAAAAGGCTTAAGGCCCCGATCCCTCTCCCCGTCGTTGGCACCCCCTTTGAAAGGGTGGGCATCAACATAATTGGTCCCTTGGACCCCAAAACCGCCTTAGGCAACAGGTTTATCCTGGTTTTGGAGGACCATGCCACCCGCTACCCAGAGGCAATCCCTCTGAGGACAGTGATTGCACTAGTGGTGACCAGAGCCCTGATGGGAATATTTACCCGTGTGGGGTTGCCAAAGGAGGTTGTGTCTGGCAGAGGCACAAACTTCATGTCAGCATACATGAAGTCTATGTGGGATGAGTGTGGGGTAACCTACCGGTTTACCACCCCTTACCATCCTCAATCCAATGGGCTTTTTGAGAGATTCAACTAGACCCTAAAAGGCATGATCACAGGCCTACCTGAGGCCATGAAGCGTAAGTGGAAAGTCCTCTAGCCATGCCTTCTCTTTGCTTATAGGAACGTGCCCCAGAAGGGGGTGGGGTTCAGCCCCTTTGATCTTCTCCATGGTCACCCTGTCAGGGGACCATTAAGCATAGTGAAAGAGGGCTGGGAGAAAGCTCCCAAGACACCTCCCCAGGATGTGGTCAGTTACATGCTGGCCCTCTGCAGCCAGACACAAAGCTTCTGGAAGAAGGCCAAAAGTAACCTTGAGGCCAATCAAGAGTTGATGAAGGCGTGGTATAACCGGAAGGCCACTCTGGTTGAATTCTCACCTGAAAACAAAGTTTGGGTAATGGAGCCAGTAGAGCCTAGGGCTCTCTAGGACTACTGGACTGGCCCATTTGAGACCAAGAAGCGGAAGGGAGAGGTCACTTACCTAGTGGCCCTCAAGACCCCTAGACACCCCCTAAGGGTTCTGCACCACAACCAACCTTAAGCCTGATTTTGAGAGGTCTGAGGTCAGTATACTCCTTGTGACAGATGAGGGCATGGAAGAGGAGAGTGAGCCTCTCCCCAACCTCCTCCCTGCCAAAGACGGTGATGGGTCAGTGGAGGGTGTCAATCCCTCTGACTCCCTGACTCTAGATCAGAGAGGAGACTGTTATGAGCTGTTGGAGCAGTTCTCTTCCCTGTTTTCCCTTACTCCTGGACTCACCCACTTGTGAACAAACTTTTCAAGTTGTCAGATAAGGCGAAGGCCAGCATCAAGGAGGAAGTCGCCAAGATGCTGGGCCTAGGGCTTAATGAGAAGTCTAGTAGCCCCTGGGCCAGCCCTGTGGTGCTGGTACCAAAGGCTGCTACACCCAGTGCCATTCCAGAACTCCAGTTTTGCGTGGACTACCGGGGTCTCAACTCAGTCACACGGACTGACGCTCACCCCATCCCCTGAGCTGATGAGCTTGTAGACAGACTAGGCACTTCCAAATTCCTCAGTGCTTTTGATCACACATCAGGGTCATGGCAGATTGCCATGACTGAGGTTGCTAAAGAAAGATCTGCATTTTCCGCACCTGAGGGCCATTACCAATTCTTGGTGATGCCCTTTGGGTTGAAAAATGTCCCTGCTACCTTCCAACGGTTGGTTAACGGGGTCCTAGCTGGCAAGGATGCCTTCTGTGCAGCCTACCTAGACGACATAGCCGTCTATAGTTTCAGCTGGGAGGAACACCTGCTCCACCTCAAGGAGGTGCTTCAGGCTCAGCAACAGACAGGCCTGACCATCAAGGCTAGTAAGTGCCAGATTGGGCAGGGTTCCGTGGTTCTGTGGTGTATGTGGGACAACTAGTAGGCCAAGATTGAAACTATCAAGGCCTGGCAACCTCCTAGAACACAGACAGAGGTGAAAGCCTTCTTAGGCCTCACCGGATACTGCCGTAGATTTGTCAAGGGCTATGGATCCATTGTGTCACCCTTGATAGAACTTACTTCCAAAAAGCAACCTAGGTTGGTGAATTGGACAAAGGCTTGTCAGAAAGCCTTTGACTCCCTGATGTAAGCCATGTGCACGGCCCCCATGCTCAAGGCCCCTGACTACTCCCAGGACTTTATTGTGCAGACAGACGCTTCAGAGCATGGCATAGGGGCTGTTCTACCACAGCTAAATGAGGAGGGCCTAGACCAACCAGTAGTGTTTATTAGCAGAAGACTATTACCACGGGAACAGAGGTGGAATGCTATTGAGAGAGAAGCATTTGCTGTGTTCTGGGCACTGAAGAAGCTGAGAACATACATGTTTGGGACTCACTTCCGGGTTCAGACAAACCACAGGCCCCTCAGATGGCTCATGCAGATGAGGGGCAAGAATCCTAAACTCTTGAGGTAGTCCATTTCTCTAGAGGGGATGAACTTTACCGTGGAGCATCACCCCAGGATTGACCACGCCTACGCTGATGGTCTCTCCAGATACTTCCGCCTTAGCGATGAGAGCTCCCAGGAGGTTGGGTAGTTCTCCCCACTTTCAGCTGGGGGGGACACATTTTAGACCTGACAGCCTTAGAGTGGTCATCCCTAATTTTTTGCCTGCCTCCCTCTACTTTTTGGATACTGTTTTTGCTGGTTTTAGGACTCTGTGCACTTTACCACTGCTAACCAGTGCTTAATTGCTTATGTTCTCTCCCTTTAAACATGATGACATTGGATCATACCCAATTGGATTATTTAATTTACTTATAAGTCCCTACTAAAGTGCACTATATGTTCCCCTTGGCCTGTAGATTAAATGCTACTAGTGGGCCTGCAGCACTGATTGTGCCACCCACATAAGTAGCCCCTTAACCATGTCTCAGGCCTGCCACTGCAAGGCCTGTGAGTGCAGTTTCACTGCCAATTTGACTTGCCATTTAAAAGTACTTTCCAAGCCTAAAACTCCCTTTTTTCGATATATAAGTCACCCCTAAGGTAGGCCCTAGGTAACCCATAGGGCAGGGAGCTGCGTAGCCAAAAGGCAGGACATGTGCTTATGTAGTTTACATGTCCTGGTAGTGTAAAACTCATAAATTTGTTTTTGCACTGCTGTGAGGCCTGCTCCTTTTATAGGCTAACATTAGGGCTACCCTCATATACTATTTGAGCGGTAGCTGCTGATCCGAAAGAAGTAGGAAGATCATATTTAGTATGGCCAGATTGGTAATAGAAAATCCTGCTAACTGGTGAAGTTGGATTTAATATTACTATTTTAGAAATGTCACTTTTACAAAGTGAGCATCTCTCTGCACTTAAATCCTTCTGTGCCTTACAATCCACATCTGTCTAGGCTCAGTTGACAGCTCCCTTGTGCATTCACTCAGATAAACCCCAAACACAGGATGCTCAGCCTCACTTGCATACATCTGCATTTTCAATGTGTCTTCCTGGACTGGGAGGGTGGAGGGCCTGACACTTGTATGTCAATGGACAGTAACCTTCCCTCACACAAAGGACTGCCACACTCCCTACTGGGACCCTGGCAGACAGGATTCAACTGAAAGGGGACCTTGTGCACTTATAAGCCACTCTTTGAAGTCTCCCCCACTTCAAAGGCACATTTGGGTATTTAAATAGGGCCTCTGCCCCTACCAATTCAGACACTTCCTGGAGAAGAGAACCTAAACCAGAACCTACAACCTGCCAAGAAGAACTGCCTGGCTGCCCAAAGGACTCACCTGGCTGCTTTCTGTGAAGGACTACTGAATAGCTGTTGCCCTGCTGCCTTACTGCTCTCTGACTTGGGTGAGAAATGCTCTCCAAGGGCTTGGATAGAGCTTGCCTCCTGTTCCCTGAAGTTTCAGGACCAAAAAAGACTTCATTACTGCGGAAATCGATGCACAGCCTGCCAGAAACAACGCACAGCCTGCATTGCAGTGAAGAATTCACTGCACGCTGAACCGGAACGAGGCAGCCCGACTTCGCAACAAGAAGATCAATGCAATGCCAGTGTAGCGACCGGGTATTTGACGCACGACCCACTGGATCGACGCACAGCCGAGCCGGAATGACGCAGCCCGACTTCCAGTTAGGAATTGACGCAGCGCCTGCAAATGCATTATAATACTCTGGTCACTTACTCCTGTTGTAAAATACTGGAATGTATTTTTAAAATGTCTCTAGATAGTTAATTCTAATTATTCTAGTCACCCAAATGCACATCATTAACCCAATAGGTCTTGTCACATAGAAACTCCTAACCAATTGTCTCACTAGTCCAGTTAGTGATCTATTAATGTGGAAATATTAGAAAATCCCTACAAAGTTAACAAGTGTGAAGGGGGGCATTATCATTGGACCCATGTGATTAGCTCCAGCAAATTTAAAATTATAATGAGATAAAATAACCCCCATTTATGTATACAACGAACCTATTTTCAAGCGTCCCCAAGGTGATATTTTGTGTGCACACATTCAGATTATAATCCTAGCTTAATTCCTGTCAGATAATGTTGAACAGTCAACTAGTTCTTATTTGGGTGAGTCATTTCCGTAGTGGCTTTATCCCCTGGATTAATATGAGGTGATGAAGGCCAACCCAAAGTTGATGCTGAGGCTCCAATGTTGGCTGTATAATTCGAGACTCATAAATGTATGTGCAATTCTGCACCCGTATTGTGGCCCCATGGAACTTCAGTACCTAGCATAAAATCAGTCTGGACTCCTCCTGCTTAACTCCTTTTCCCTGTCACCTCCTTGTGCATGTTTCTTCACATGTTTCAATCCATAAAACTTAAACCCAACCAAGGAGCGATCATAGTACTTCTCAAAGTGAAAGACAACTGGATAACCTTTGTTGCCATTTCTCAAAGCCTGTATGTATTGTAATATCCTAACTCTCAACTGTTGATTGTGCTTCTAAAGTACAATTTATTGCAATCTCACTGTAATGCAAATACAACGTGGTCAGTGTTTCATGTTATTCTATTTTATATTGGGATGACTCGTCCTTCAAATGTTCGATATGTTTTCTGGTTCAGTCTGTGACAGGCCTTACAGGAGTTACATTTCGCAAATCCATCAGTCAACCAATTGGCCTCCTTTCTTATGGGTACCAGGTAGCTTTGGGTGAGGATATATATATATATATAAATATATATACGTATATTTTATTTATATGTTCCTCACCATGACTGGCATCAAAGCTGCCGCTCATCTCACACAGCAGGTGCCGTGCACATGAGGGTTTACTCACGATATGTAGTTTCAAAGGGACAAACTTTGTGCATTTGCAAAAGGAAATCACACTACTTTTTTCCAGGAATACCAGCTGATGAGATCAAAGTGGCAGAAAACATCACAATGGCTACATCCACCAGAAAACACAGGAGGAAACAAGAAGGGGCAAAAAGAGATGTGGTGGACCCAGCAACGCAAAGGGTGACCAGGATCAACTAAGGAGCAAACACGGAGCAAAACTCAAGCGATGTCCCAGGACCTGACAGTCCACAATCTAACAGAAAGGACTTTGACTGAAGTGTATAAAGATGTTTTGCCACCGGCCTTGACTTTCTGCCTCAGTTCCTATTTTAATTACACACAGGCAAGGATAGACCTGTACAAGTTTATTTGGAAATCAAAATTGTTGAAAATATACATGTTGAATCTGAAAAAAGTAAGGGATACTGAGTTGGCATCAGAAATGGATGTGTTAATGATCCTACAGACTTTGTTGGTGTTCCAGTTTCTCGGGCAATCTGAGTTGATGGCTCCCACAAAGGGAGAAGGGGAAGATAATGCTTTAATTTTGGATGAACTTGGCATATCTCAGGAAAGTGGAAGAAGTGGTTTTAGGGCAAAATCAAGATTTATTCCCCAGACACTGTATGAAGCCATCGACTGGTTTCGTGAAACAGTTAATAAGGAACTGGTGAAAATGAGCCATCACAGAACTAATATCATACAGAGGAACATCACACAGGTGCAAAGGCAAGCTATACAGACACTGAAGAATGAAGACACCACGGTCTTCAAGCCTTCGGACAAAGGCTGCAATGTGGTCCTGCTGACCAAGGATTTCTATCATGAAGAAGCCCCAAGGCAGCTGAGATATACAGACTGAAACCAGCCTAATTCAACAGAAAAGTATTCATGGAGTATTACATACTTTTATGATTTATTGGAGTATTGAACGGATAGGGACCAATTGGATTATGAGACATATCAATTCCTTCGATGTGAATATCCCCAGACCTCAACCTCTACCATATCCTCAAAATCCACAAGAATGCAGATACTCCACCAGGGAGTTCTACAGTATCCTCAAAGGGCAGCCTTTTGGAGAATGCCTCGATTTATGTGGACTTCTTTCTGTTTCCCTTTGTTAAGACTGTAAGTTCCTATGTTAGGGACATGAAGGAGTTCCTTAGATTGATTGATGGTATTATATGGGAAGAAGATTTCCTATTGATAATTTTGGCTATAACTAGCCTAAATATGTGCATAGCACATGAGGCAGAGGTCAGAGTGGTGGAATTGTTCCTGAAAAGTAGACCTTTGAAGTATTAGTCCAGCTTATTGATTTCTGTCTGCATAATAGCATTTTTTTATTTGCAGGGCAACTGTACCAGCAAAACGGGGGACTGCAATGGGCACATGCTTTGCCCCCAGCTAAGTGAATCTCTTCGTGTGCTGGTGGGAGAAGCAAGTGGCCTGGGCAGGAGAAAATGAATGTTGGCTTGACAATGGTGCCCTTTGAGCAAGATACTTAGATGATCTTTTTATAGCGTGGAAAGGCTCTAGACAGGCAGCAGAGAAATACATTAATTACTTGAACAATCATTTTCTCAATTTGAATTACATCAGTCACATCAGTGAGTCTAGTGTGCCATTTCTAGACCTCACAGTATTTGTCAAGGATATTAGGTTGCAAACCAAACTATTTTGGAAGCCCACTGCGGGCAATTCTTTATTGCATGCACATAGTCACCATCTCCGTAGTCTCATCAACAGCATCTTTTGTGAGAAACTGTTGCACATCAAGCGCAATTGCACCAGGGAAGGGGACTATATGAAAATGGAGCTACAAATCATGATTAGATTCTGAACAAGTGGTTATCCCTTCAAAATACTCAAGCAGGCTGCAACAGGTTGACTGCCAACATTTATTGTTGGATCAGCACATCAAGCACACAGGAAGGTGGTGGGAGGGAAATCCAGTTAAGATGATCACTGACTATTTCCCCTCCTTATTTCAGGTGTGCAGCATTCTCAAGCACAACTGGAAAATTCTAAAAGCATATTCGGTAATTGGTCCAGTGTTAGCATCAATACCCGAAGTAACATACAGAAGAGGGTCTTCACTAAAAGGCCATTTGGTACAGAGTCACAATATGGAAATATCACACAAGAGAAGTACCATACAAGGGTTTTTTCCATGTACCCATTGCAAAGCATGTAAATCTTGCAGCAAGGTTCTGGAGTATGAGGTTCCGGGACAAGCAAAGAAGAGGAAGATCACAACATTGCTGAATTCCAATTCAGATTTTGATATTTACTGTCTGGTATGCCATGTGGTGTGAAATATGTAGGAAACATGGTACATCAGGCAAAAAGAGGGTGCTTGAGCACATGCCATTGCCAATAGGGATCATACTTACGCAGTGGCTATTAACTTTGCAACACAACATGGGGGCAACCGTAACCTGCTGAGATTTTTCTGTCTGGATCAGGTGTGTAGAGAGGAAAGAGGAGGGGATAGCATACGACCATTGAGGAAATTGGAATCTAGATTCATCATAGATTTACACACCATGACACCAGCAGGCCTTAATAGTGAAGAGGAACTCTGGACAACTATGGGATGATTTTAATAGTCAGAATATGAGCTGAGAGAGTCCGATATTCATTCCGGTTTGGGAGGTAGTGCCTTCAAGATAGCAGATACTGATTGGAGTAGGTCGTACAGGGAAGCCAGGTAGGGGTAATCTGATTCTACATTGGAGGATATATCAGTCCATTCAAAGCGCTAATAGTGAAGACACATTACCCTTGCCTCTACAAAGATTGAGAGTATAGGGCAATTCTGGAAATGTTTTGATTTGGATAACAGAGGGTATGGGACTGTGCAACATTTCAATTGGCATTGACCTAATGCGGCTGGATATAAGATGAATTTTGATTGTTATGATCAAATGGTGGATTTGTTTTAAATTATTTGCATTGACTCCAACCATTTTAGTATTGCTTGGAGCATTGGGAGCCCAAATATAGTGATTATTGTTCGTGCACATGTGTGAAATATGCGGGGATCTGGAATAGGTGGAACAATTAAGATGGCTGCCATCCGATATTAATTCAGGTTCAGTGTTGAAAAAACTTAAGTGTATATGGGTGCCAGAATTGCCCATCCAGGGTGTTATTTAAGAGAACAAAGAGCCCACTCAGTGAAGAATGGGCATAGTATTGTTTGCTACAAATATGCATTTATCTGAATATGCGATGCCTTTACAATTATAGTGACATGCTGCCCAAGGAGCTTCATTGTTGGTTGTTTTATTGTGTAATGGGGTGACACTTTGAAGCACTGATGCAGGCACAGAGGATTCATTTGTTTAATTTATCTGTTTGAAGGTTTAGTTTGTCCTTCTGAGTAAACACGTATGTGTTAAGAAGGCTGCCACTGTTTCGGACATGTAGGCTTTTTTACAACCCCTACTTTAATTTCCACAAGCTCTTTAGGTTTGTCCAGGGTGTGTAAAAAGAAAAACTGTGTGGTACGCAGCAACACTGAGGAACGCATCCAGCCAAAATTCGTTTTTTTGTAATTTTTGTGGCAATAAATATTGAAGACTAAAGACCTCCGCAAGGGCACAAATTTTGTCCCTTGCAACTATATATATATATATATATATATATATATATATATATATATATATATATATATATATGTATATGTATATGTATGTATATACGTATATATATATATATATATATATGTATATATATATATCCATCTATCTTTATATCTATCTATATATATATATATATATATATATATATATATATATATATATATATATATAGTTTGAAAATAGAATTAAAATAATCTTAGAAACTCACTGAATGAAACAAAGGTTACAGGCATGTTATAGTTAGATTGAGATTTTACACACACAAAACCATAGACATTTAGAAGTTATGGTTACCTGAGGTACCTATAACTTACACCCCTGGGGTGCACTGCTCATGACCTCACATATTACATCACTCATGGCGTGGTTAATAGCACTGATGACATCTCAAATGATAACTGATGACATCATCCAGTGAGTGTGTTTTGGAAACGTTTCTGAGGCTTAAAGATATATAATAAACTACTGTATAAGTTAATTTAATATTCTTCCTCTACTACCAATGAGTGATACTATTTGTAACATATGTCATCTGATCTATAATCCTGTTTTTAAAGCAGGTGTGTAAGTGGCTGTGTGGGTGTGTGAGTGGTTGTGTGTGAAGGGCTGTGTGGGTTTGTGAGTGGGTGTGTAAGTGACTGTATGGGTGTGTAAGTGTCTTTGTGAGTGTGTGAGTGGTTGTGTGGGTGTGTAAGTAGGTGTGTGACTGTGTCAGTGGGAGTGGGAGTGCCTTTGTGGTTCTGTGAGTGGGTATGTGAGTGATTCTCTGGGTCTCTGAGTGGATGTATCAGTAACTGTATGGGTGTGTCAGTGAGTGGCTGTATGGATGTATGAGTGGTTGTGAAGGTGTGTGGGTGAGTGTGTGAGTCAGTCTGTGAGTCGGTCTGTGAGTGGGTGTATGTTTTTAATTGGGGTCTGGATCTGTTGTGGATTCACATATTTGGACATTTTTTGCACATGAGTGGTCCCTCACAGACCCCTCCATCAATTCCACGTGGTCAGGATTCCTCTATCCTGACCCCTATACCCTATTTACAGTTTATTTCCCCCCACCGGGAACAATGTACCGATTCACAGAATGGCAGCTGCATCTTTCCTCTCAGTTTGTGGCCTGCCAATCATGGCATTGCTATTGGCTCATAAATCAGCGGATCCACAACGTGGATCCGTGGTGGATCGCGACTCTAGATGTACATAAATCTTTTTTCTTTAATAACTCCAAAACTACCAAACAGATTTACCTCAAATTACAAAAAGCACTCATTCTGAACCAAGATCTGGCTTGCTGCCAAATTTGATGTAATTCCGTCCAGTGGTTCATGTCTAAAATCCCTATGAGATAGGTGTGATATCTTCCTCAAGTGTTGAGAGGGTTCATACTAGTCACGCAACAGCTGGCTAACCGAGGGCTCTGGCACAATTTGAGCCCCACTGGTTGGAACTATACCGCCTTTGTGTACACTTGGCAAGCGGACAGAGAACCTTGCTGTATATACCTACGACTTGGCTGTGCACAGCATTTGTTAATTCAATCCTCAGGGAAGGATGTTGCAGATGATACATTTAGGGGGTACAAGTAACAGGCCATGACTCTTAGTGATTCTTCACTCTATCAAACTAACATAATCTACAATAAGCACATATGAAGCCAATCACTAAGAGCTAAAGACTACGAATCAAAAAGCCAAGTTTTACCATTATTTAAAAGAGGAGTGGACAAGTTTGGAATCGTAAATGTATAGGTACAGAATTTCATTGCTTGGATGCATCAATGCAAAAAGATCTGCTGCCATAGGAAAATAAACTAGATTTGAAGACCGATGAAAAATGATTAGCAGAACACAGCTTCCTAGCAAAAACGTGGCAGGAAATATTAGAGATAGGAAAGCCCGATGTTTTCTGATGAATGACTTTTTGCACTAATTTATAGATTTAGAAGTGACTGATAAGCATTAGAGTGTTTTAGAACCAGCAAGATATGCTGATGCCCGGAAAGGCCAGAAATCAAACAAGCTTCCACATTCTACACTAACTTTGAAGAGTCTCCATTAGGCTTTGGAGATGGGGCATCAACCTTTCCTGTTTAGGTTGAGCATAGCAGCACACAAGTGCTGCTTTTCCAACATGTTGGTATCTATTTGGGCTTTCTAACCACGCCACCTCATGCCCATCACTCTCACTCGTTTGTGGGCTTGTCTTTTAAAAATCCTTTGAAGACATTGGTAAATGCTTTATGTTTGACTCGCCTTGGGGCGAATTTGTTACCCCTTGGGGACAGACCCTGTTACATGGATAGTTGCACATTTGCCAATATATTTGACTGCGAAGAAACTTCTTTTTCTTTTTGTGTCTCTCCTTTGCGCTCACGCTCATGACGGCTGTGGCGCTCTGAATTGGCTTGCTTATGTCAACTGTTTTACTTTTAATTTTTCATTTATGTGGCAAGAAAAGTCCAGTTAGGAATTTACAACACTAATAGCTCTATCTCGAGCCAACGCGAGACCCATTGCATTGCAAATGCTTGTTTTAAGACTTCTGACGAATCATGATGTGTAAGTTGTAATTAAGAACCAGTGAATAATCTTTTTAGGACATCAGATGGGACATGCTGTGTAAGTTGTAATTAACAGCCAGTAAACATTCTTTGATGTATTTTCTCTGCTGGCACAAGAAGTTTTTAATTACTGATTTATTGCTTTTTGTTTAGAGCAGTGTATGCTTTTTAACTGCTTTGCCCTGCACAAATACACTTTGCTTTTTTATAATCCCAATGTCCCAAAGGTCAATGAGTATTTAAGATGACTTTACAGTTTGTTTTTATCTTGTCACATTTGCTGTGCCTACCTAGACAGAGATTAAATATCAGTCTATGCTTCTGACAAATTACTGCTTATTCCTTTAACATGGAGGCTGGTGTTTATTTATAAAGTGAATTAGCTGCTAATATGGCTGGTGTGAAAAGAAAGGCTGTAGGATGTCATTTCCTTATGTTTCTTTTAACATGGAGTCTGGTGTTTATTTATAAAGTGAGCTATGCATCAATATTGCTGTTGTGAAAAGAAAGGTTGTAGGATGTTGTTTCCTTGTAATAACAACATTTAAATACCTATAAATAAATTGCACAAATATTTCAAAATAAATAAACTGTTAGGAAATCATAAATGAAGCACCTTTTTCTCGTGCCAAAGTGTGATTGAAACAAAGCTTATAAAAGGATCTAAACAGGGGCAGCTGGTATTGATAAGAGTTAAGGGTGTCTTATTCTGGATTAGCCCCAATTTGGATTTCACCAGGTACCCCGGTATGTCTTCTTGATAAGCTATCAATCCAGCTGAAAGTGAGTGGGGTACTATGGTGGGGACAGATCATAGAGGATGTGAAGTTGATTCCGTGGACTACCTTTTTGGAGAGAGCGTGGGGTCCGTTTCTTAATTTACATATTATCAGCTGGCTAGTTGGATTAAATCGTTACAAGTAGGAGAAATTGGTAGATCTAGTTGGGAGGAGAAATTAACTCAGAGACCTTTACTTAAGGAAATCGCGTTTTGGTATCAAGCCTTGTTGGAGGCAGCTGAGGAGTATCCCCCCTCCCGCTCCAGAAGTGGGGAGAGGTCTTTACAACCATTGATATATTGTTGTGGCAAAGGTCATGTTCAAATCTTTGGTCCGCTGTTAAATCAGCGCCAATGAGGAGGAACCATTTGTTTACTTTGCATAGAGTGTACTGGACTCCAGCAAGGCTGTCCCGCATTGGCAAAATTCAGAAAAACTGTCCACGATGTGATGACCCAAATGCGGATGATATTCATATGTTTTGGAATTGTTCCAGGCTGGCTAATTTTTGGGAAGCCGTGCAGAAAGTCCTAAACAAGATATTTGGTGAAGGAATAACATTGAACCCTGTTTTGGTTTTATTTGGGGTTAGTGATTTGAAAGCCCAAACACAGCAATGTCTTTTGTTTGTTTTGATGCTTATTGCCCGGCAGCAAATTTGTTATAAATGGGTATGCTCATCACCTCCCACAGTGCAGGAGTGGCAGAACTCGGTAGATCAATTATATAAGTTGGACAGAGCCGGGCCTATTAGCAAAAGAGATATTTTTTGGCTGGAATGGGAAAATTCTTACTTGATTGGAGGTGCTCAGTTTGGTTATGAATTCTGATGATTATACCTGATCCCCCCTTCCGTGCATCTAGGCGTATTGTCCAGTTATGGTACCAGGCGGATAGTTGGGAAGGATTTGCCAAGGACACAGGGGGATCCACGGAAGAGAGTGGCAGGTGGAGTGGCCCGTTGATATTGTGGGGCTATACACCTGGGGGTCAATGAGTAGTGGATCCTTCCTTTACTGGCATGGATTAGTGAGATGAAGACAAAAAAACAAAACAAAAAAAAAAAGAGTTACGGTTGTCACCTTACTACCCTGGGGGTGAAATAGGATGAAAAGAATCACAGAAAGCTGTAAACTAACTGCAGTTGCTGTTCTGTGACAAAGTGGGCTGAAACACATGCTTTATAGCAGGTGATGGAGGTTAGAAGATGCACATGCATCATCTGGGCGAGTTTTCCCTCTCTCTGGAATTGTAAGGTACCGCAGTGACGTCACAGTGGTGGCTGTTTGGGTTATATCACTAGGTATAGGGTTTTATTCGGGGTGCTAAAAACAGTGGCCCAGGGTGGCATTCTGTTATGGCCGAGCGGATCATGTTGGAATGGGTGTGGTGTAATTGACCTCTGCTTCCTCCATTCTACCCAGCAACTGCAGTTGCTTCTTTTTTAGGTCCAGCCCAAGCATAGCGCATGCTCTGTCCAGAAGACCTGTTGTATTGAATAAAAGACTTTGCTCCTGCCTGCTGCTTACCATTGGTTTCTTTCAGTGTGGCTCTTCTTTGCTGCCTCCTACGTGGTTAACGCAGCGATATGTCACTTCCGTTTTTCGCAGAGGAGCACTGCCTCACTACACTCCTTCCGCTTGCATTCTTCATCTGTTGTTGGAGTCAAACTCTTTTTTTGTAGATGTTGCAACGCGGTACACAGCGCTTTATCTTTAAATATGGAGGCCCTACCTTACTTTCGTTCTGCTTGGCATGGCTCACCCACCTCTATTTTTTATTAATTACTTGGAACATCCTTTAACTCTCAGCGTGGCACCCATTTCACAAGCCCTGTGCATTATATTCTTCTTTCTTGTTTGTTTTGAATTACTGCCCATTCTACGCTCCTCACGGCTCCGCTGCCTGTACGTTCATTACTATTGGACAAATACATACCTAATCACATTGGTAAACACCTTCGCGATAGGGTGATTAATATGGCGCATACGTTCGGCGATGTTTTAATCGGGAAAAAAACATTCATTCGGTTAGTGACTCTTAAATGACTTGAACATGGGCACAGACTTACTAAATAAGAAGGGTGGCATGCTCAGTTAACATTCACTCAGTGCTTAATTTGTGCTTGTTGTTTCCGGTGCGGGGCACCGGCACTTATTTTTGGGGGCCGGGGCTTATTCTTCTGCCTCGAGCCTTTGCTACGATCAAAAGGCACATATGGGAAAAACAGAGGAAGGGAAAAACGAAAAAGCGTCTCAAAGGACGAAAGTAGAAAGCTGCAAGAGTGAGCTGAAGGGGCAGGGAGTGACTTTATGTGGATTGAAGAGGCCCGAGATGCCTTCAGGATTACGCCGCCTCAGTATTCCGTGTTCGCACATTTAATTGCAGCAGCCGGGTTTAAGAGGAAGGCTTTGCACACCGGCACCTTTTTATTTACAAATTAAGCACTGCATTCACTTCTACCTCCGCGAGCACTCAGAATTCTTCATTTTGTGCACGCAAACATAGTAATTACAGTCACCGTGAGCACCTTCGCAGGATGGCAGACTTACATCAACAAAAGCTCGGTTAACATTCACTTTTATTTCCGAGAGCACACAGCAATCGTTATTATGTGCATGCAAACACAGTAATTACAGTCACTGTGAGCACCTTCGTGAGATGGCGATCAAAATGGGGAACGCGATCAGGATTGTTTGTAGTGGGAATTAGACAATCTCATCGGAAAAGCAGCAACAATTATTTCAAATAGGGGCAAAAGTACAACCACCATTCACTTTCATTTTATGGAGCACTTACAATTTGCCATAATGTGCACACTAATACAGCCCTCACAGGTTCCATTTTAAATTCCAGAGTTCAGAAAAGATCTTTTGAAGAGGAAAATCTCTGCTCCAGGCGTGTTTAACTTTACGAGTTACTCACTTGTCATTTCAGTGACTATACTGAATTTTACATGTTTTATCAGCCTGTTTGTCATGACAATAGACACCATGTTTACGCCCGTTGGTGGCTAAGGTTATGTGAGGAAATGATTTAACTCTAAGAGCAGCTCTTCATGCATGCAGTACCAAATTAGTTCTTCTGTACTATGTTTAATTTCCTTGCACTTATCTAGTCCTTATAATACAGAAAGGAAACAAGCTTCTTGCTAGTTAACAGTCACCCAGGTTCCGCCGTTCACGCTGTGTTAGGGCATACCCCGAATGACGCATTTGCAGTAAATTGTTACTGCAAACTGTGCTTAATAATGCCACGTGGTCCCATCCTGTTTAAGGGAACCCACTTTTCACTCGTTTTATCAATACAGTTAATCAGTAAATGCAGCAATGTAATTTGGTCTTCCATTACTCCATCAACCCGGATTATTTTCACTACACTGATTGCATGTTTTATTTTAGCACACAACCGCCAGGATAATGTGGAAAACTTCACGGAATTCTGCAGCGGGTGTTGGGCCCACTGAGCCATATTCATGTCAGTGAGCCCAAACTCACTTTATGGACTCACCCCTGTACTATTCTTTATGCAACCATATTCCAACATCATGGCCTGGTGTAAATACTTCACTGGAAGTTTCCACAACAATGCAAATGATGCTGATAATAATAATAGTTATTATTCCCATTAGTGTTGGTATTATTATCATTGATGTAATTAGGTTCAGCGTATGACATTGCAAAGCAGTGAGCATTTTCATGGCCATAAGGAGGTCTCTTTTAAGTCTGTGTAACTCTGACATATCTTGTAATATCGTCATCCAATTTAATTATGCGATTATGCAGCGTTAGAGTTTTCGCATATATATATATATGGATTTGCCACATAATCCATTCTCTGCTTCCTAATTTGCAGATTTTAACAAAATAAAAAGCTTGCTTCTAAATCAGGCTAGGATCAAACTTTACCAAAAACATAATGACATGTGTTGTCACGCAGTAGAAGGCCATTGGCAAAGACAGACATTTCACCTCATAGTTGCTTATTGCTCTATTTGGATGCTAAACTGGTAGTAATGGGATGAAAAAAGTTGACCAGTGAGTTTGTAACGTATAAAAATGATACAATGCATGATGCTATTGCAAAATGTGCAATATATTCATAATTTGACTTTTTTTTCCTCCTGTTCTGAAACTCTCTGGGTGCAACAAGGAGTCCAGTTCACCAACAACACCTCTACAAATTTCACCAATCTGATTCCGTTTTCCTTTGGATTTAGTTTTGTAGAGGAGGCACGGGCCTGGCCTTCTCCAGAGCACACATCTCAAAGCTAACTTCATCACACATGCGGTTTTCTTTTAACAAGTTTATGCATTAACAAGATGAAATTTATCCCAAGGCAGTCCCCACCCCCTCCTCAGCCTGACCTGATTCCCTGCATTCATCAGACTCCCTTTCCTATCCCCCTGCTGGAGACAACCCCTGGAATCTCCACCCACGCACCCACACACATGCAAATGTTTCCTTGCACAAAAACGGATGTTTCTTTCCTGCACTTGGTTAATGCTCACCTCCTTTGCGAAGTTAAACCCTCTCAACCCAGCGAGGGTATAGAAAATAGACCACAACTGATGACAACATGCTTGCTGATGTTATTTCCGTTAACCTTTCATGCTACTTTCAACAAATAAGCACATATTTTTGGAAGATCTTAGGCATCTGAATTTTGGTTTTTGAAATGTGCAGTTACATATTGGAATAGTCTCCCCAGTGCCACCTAATTTATCAGTCAAATGTCAACTTTACATATATTTCGAAAATGCAGCCACAATGCTCTACAACATAGTTTCTGTCTCAAGTTTATTCGCCAGTTCTTAAATAAACTACCTATCCCTCTCTATCTTCCTATCTATTTAATGCGGCTCTCACCCATATATATATATTCACCATGCCACATAATTCCACAACACAAATACACTTCATAACACAATGTAGGAAGTTGGCCTGGTCCGTAGTGGGTACCTAAGGTACTTACACCTTATACCAGGTCCAGGTATCCTCTGTTAGTGAACTGTAGGCAGTGCCTAGAAGCCAGGCTATCTGGGGGTAGCTGTGGATGAGCAGCCAAGGCTTATCTAGGAGACATGCAAAGCTCATACAATATCACTGTAGTCACACAGCATTTACACACATGAAAGTGTACACTCAGTGTTACAAAAATGAAGGTACTTTATTATGGGAACACAACACCAAAATTACTATAGAGGCAAAAAAAATTGGAATGCAAGAGTTGCACCTCCACCTAGGTAAGTGTAATGTGTAGAGGGGAGCTAGGGGTCCTAGAAAAGCACAAAGGTAAATACCACAACACCCCCCAGCGACCAGGAAAGCAGGAGTAAATCACTAGACTTTTTACAAAACACCCAGTTAGAAGAAAAGAAGAGAAATGCAAAATCCAGAGACGACTGCAAGAAACCAACAGTGGATTCCCAGAGGAAGACCTGTGGAAAGAGGGGACCAAGTCCAGGCCTCACAGCAGAGTACAGTGGGGGCAGGAGCACCTACTCACCAAGCTCAGGATAGCAGGAACTGGTCAACGTGAGGAAAGAAAGTCTGCACTGCAGCTCTGGAGTCATGGTTGAGTTCCTAAAGGATGCAGGTGATGTCCCATGCCGGAAAAAAGATTACAGTTGGGTTTGCGTGTCCGGATTCCACCAACAAGCCATGGCACAGGCAAAACTGGTGGTTGGCGGAATGTGGTACTACTGTGGACCAGCAAGACCCAGGAGGACTCAACCCTGGAGGCGGAGTCAGACGCGGCCCTCAGCGTTGCAGAGAGACAACAGAAGCACAGGCAGCAGTCACAGGAGGCCTCACTGGATGAGGACACAAAAGGTGCAATTTGAGCCCATGCAGCACTGCAAAAAGGGGGGTCACTCAGGGAGCTGCACATTGCAGGAGGGAGTGCTAGGGGCTGGAGCTACACCAAAAATGAAGAACCTTGGAAGAAGTGCCAACAAGCCTTGGCAGCTGCAAACGACTGTTATACACAGTACTGTAGTAAAAAATGTCTTCAAAATTGTTTCACTTTAGTACATCAGATTGTATCACTGTATTCAGAGGCATTTATTAAAAGCAATCATTTTCAAACATGGACTTAGAAACATTCATAGTCCCACTCCCACCACAACAATACTATTACTAAGAGGCAAGTCAGTTGTTATGTGCACGGTATATGTGGACCATATTGTTTTATCCAGAGAGCAACATTATATACATTAATTCGCACATAAGACAGATTTTTGTACAGAACACATCTTCAAGTATTTATAGCGTTTTTTTTCATATGCAATAATAATAACAAATAGGGGGCATGATAAAATAAAATAATTTCCTAGGATCACACAGTTTGGTCAAGTAGTCCAAGCAGAAATAACCCCTGCTTTTCTGGTTTCACATTGTGTAATTCAGCCTAGACTGGTATCCCTTTCTTGCTGGTCTTTGACATCAAAGTTTATTGCTTTGTCTTTCATTCTTGATACATGAGGTTAGAGTGTGGCAGCTCATTTTGGCCTTGAGATCGCAAGAGGAACTCGATTCAAAGTCTAGCATTTGGCTTGAGCCTTGAATGGCTCAACCATCTTTATACTTTACTCTGGGCACTCTGTGCCTGAAATAATCTTAGCTGCTGCTGTTATTGTGATACATGCTTTGTATGTGAAGATATCTTAGCCTGCACTGCTGCTGATCATCTTGTACCTTTAGTATGTGTTAGGGGAACTACACTGCTGCCAAATGTTGTACATTGTGATTGAGTGTTTACACAGACTGAGACTGCTGTTGCGTATGCTGTCCATGTTCTGTGCATACAAGGGAAGCTTGCATAGGCAGATCGGCATGTGGTCTATGTGAGTGAAGCGTGTACTCTTGCCAGGTGCTGTACTTGTTTTGTATGTGGAAATCTTGCTATGCAGTGAGTCAAGCTAGCACTCATACACCCCATTGTTTTTCTTTACACTTATACCAAATGTAAAATGCTGCTTATTTGTTGTATCTAATGGAGGCCTTAAATGGTGGCGCTCAGTGCCACACTTGTTCCATGTCTCTGACGACTTGCACTTTCCCTGCAGTACCACACTGTTCCATGTCTTTGCAGGAAGTTTGCACCGGCCCTGCAGTGTCACACTTATTCCATATATTTGAATGAAGCTTGCACTGTCCCGGCCATAACACTTTGTTCCATGCCTTTGAAGGAAAGCTTGCAATGGCTGGCACTGCAGTACCACACTTGTTCCATATCTTTGAAGGAAACTTGCACTGGACCTGTATTCCACTTGTGCCATGGCTTTCAGGGAAGATTGTGATGGTCTTGACTAGTGCTGTAGATCCTATGTGTGTGAGCCAAGGATCTGCTGCACTCCTGTTTCCTGTGCTCCATCTATTTCTGTGTGTTTTAGGTCTGACCAAAATACTGTTTTAGTTGCTTTGCCAGCCTCAAGTTTTCTAAAAAATAACACATAATGTTGCTTAGAGAAAATGGGCTTGGGTAAGCTCACTTCTGTTGTTTATCAGGAAGTGACATTCACATATTGGTTCACACTGGAACAGCATACATACAATTGAGCAGAAGCTCAACCCTCTTCAGCCACTGGCTTTGGTGCCAATGTTTGGTTCTGCCTATTAGACAACCACTTGTCTTTAGTGTTGTAAAAGGACCTTTCTGCAGTGTCATCCCCAGACATTTTACATTCCCCCTCATGGTTTTCTGACCCTGTTTTTGTTGGTATTAAAATTCTGGGCATGTTACCACTGCTGACCAGTGGTAAGTGCATGTGCTCTGTACTTTAAACATGGAAAGATTAGATTATTCACAATTGGCATATTTAATTTACCTATAAGATCCTAGTAATGTGTACTTTATGTGCCCAGGGCCTGTAAATTAAATGCTACTAGTGGGCCTGCAGCACTGATTGGACTATCGCTATTATAGCCTTGCTAACATGTCTCAGGCCTGCCACTGCAGAGCTTGTGTTTGCAGTTTTAAACTGCCATTTCAACCTTGCAAGTGCACCCACTTGCCAGGCCCCAACCTTCCTATTTTATTACATATAGGTCACACCTAAGGTAGGCCCTAGTTAGCCCAAGGCAGAATGCAGTGTATTTAAAAAGTTGGACATGTACTTTTAAGTGTAACATGTACAAGTAGTAAAAAACTATTCAATTGATTTTTCACTACGTCAAGGCCTCTCTCTCACATTTGGTAAGATTGGGCTTGCCTTAAAACATATTTTGAGTGTAATTTCCAATTGTAACAAGATAGAAATGTGGAGTTTGGCGTCTCTTGACTCACAATATAAAATCACAACTTATGGTGAAGTTGAATTTTAAATTCTACATCTGAAAATGCCTCTTTTTAGAAAGTTGGCATTTTCCTACTTTAAACATTCTGTGCTCTGCTTGTCTCTGAGTACACATCTGGGTTTGATGACAGCTGGCCTTTGTGCATTCCCTCTAGACAGTCACACACAAAAGGAGCTTGGGTGTGACATTTGCATCTTGATGGTCCATCACCAGGCTAATAGGTCTTCCTGGGCTAGATGGAAGGGAGGAGTCGACATTTACACCTGAATGAGGCTGAGCCTCTCCTCACACAAAGTGCTACATACCCCTCTGTAGAGTGTCTGGATCCAGGGAAAGAAGGACAGGGACCTTGCGATCTTTAACAGCCACTTTGAAGTCTCTCCCAATCAAAAGGAATATTTGGGTATCAGTACTGGACTCCAATCCCTTCAAATCAGAACTTTCCTTGAACCAAGGACATTCTGCTTGGAAGAAGGACAGCTGGGCTGCCTAGAGGGACTGTAACTCTGCAACTGCATTGCAGTGTTGACCTACTGCTTGCTGTGTGCAGAGCGGTAGGAGGGACTGACACTTTGATACTTACTTTGCTGTGTTGGCCTGCTGCCTGCTGCTTATGGCCTAGAGTGAGAAGGTCTGGACCTGTTCTCTACATCCGTGAACCCCAAACTCTCCAAGGGCTTGTTGACCTGCCCCCTGCTCTCCTGCAGTCTAAGGGGCGTCAAAGACTGCCTGCAACTCTTCTGGTGCTGCTGGATTCTGCCATCTGTGAATCCTATCCTCGCCTGAGGACCCCCTCCAGTCCTGGGCCTTAGAAGTGTGTTCTGCATCTGATTTCTGCAAAAACCGACACATATGCTCAAATGCGTGTTCAAAATCGGTGCATCACTCCTTCGGTGCAAAAGCTGTTTAACAACTGTGTATTTGCAGCCCGTGCAACCCGACAATGGCACTCTACGCAGCTCAATGACAACGCAACTCATTCACTTCAACATAGCCTGATGACGACATAGTGACCGGACTGCGTGGAAAATATCAACGCATCGTGCCCTCAATGTTGACGCTTTGCTCCATCAAATCAAAGGTATTGTTTCAGCGGCCCCTGCATGGATCTGTAGCCGGCCTGCCCTCTACCACGGTTGGCCTGAACTTTTGATTTGCACCAGTCCCTAGCCGGGTAGTGACTTCTAAGCACTGTTTTCACATTAAGTCCTTAAAAATTCATATCTCGGTTTTACTTTGTTTTTTGTAATGTTAGTCTTGTTTTACCCAGATAAATATTCTCAACTTTTCTAAACTAGTGTTGAGTCTCATGTGGTATTTCATCCATGTTGGCGCAAGGAAGCGGTAGGGGCTCTTAAATCTGCCCCATCGTATTTGTGAAAATAAATGAAGGATCAATGGGTGTCTGGATCTTGAAAGTTGCAAACCAGAGGTAGACAGTCTCTTGGTCCCCACAAATGCAAGTTAGTAGTGGACTTTAGGCACTCACTTGCACACATTAACGACTGTGAGTATTCACAAATTTGTTCCTGCAACCACTCCCAACCTGGAAATGTATGGAAATGTATTCCGGACCAGAGGATGAAAACATCCTTTGCGAGCTCATAAGGCTGCAGGAAAACTCACAGAATTAGACGGACAGAAGAGTACACGAGTTTGTCCCTAGGAAAATGGTTTCCCAGTGGAGAAAAAAATAAAAAATAAATGTTAGCAAGTGTATTTATACTTGTTCGGCAGATTTTTGATGTGTTCATGTGCGAATTATATTCCCCAATCTTTTCCAGGAGTAATTCTGGAAACCTAGAACATTTGTAGGTTTTCAGGCATACTACGGAAAGCATTTGTAAATTCCTTAATATTGTAATCCTGCCCCATGCAATGTCATAGATTGTGTGTGCAGATTTATGATTTTGCATTTGTTCCGCTAGAACGTATTTGTCAATCTTCGACTGACAGAGCAGTCTCCATCTTTCCGGTCTGTTTAGCTAAGGTTTTTATTATTTTGAACTTGTGAACAGCTTTTCAAATCTAGCATAGTTTCCATATGCAAGATGGCGCCACAGTGATAAACATTCCAAGAAATTGCTTTCCAATGTAACCAATTTGTAAACCCATACAACAAATTGTTTCAAATGGCTGGATGACATTCATCCAAACGCTGATCATTAAGTTCATCAGCGTAACACTGTAGCACGTCTTAGGCCCTCAAAATCACAATTGCCATCTTTACCTGAGTGCCTGGCACTCATTATAGTATAAACATTGAAATCTTTGGAACCTGGAAACAGGATGGGATACCAGCTTCCAAGCTTGATCCGATTCTCTGGTCTTGGACGAATTTCTTTCTCCCTGGCTCTCAGGTCGGTTATAACCAAACATATAAAGGATCCTAATGTTATTAGATGTGCATTGTGCAAAATAGAGAAACATTTACATGATCCTTTCATAATGAGGCAGAGCAAGTTCTCAACCTACCTGTTTGCAGTGCTGTCTTCCTGCCGCTCACGCAATGAACCCAAATTAAATTTCCATTTTCTCGACTAATCAGATAATGTCATGGGAGAAATACATTATACTTTAATGTTTTATATAGCACAGAATGCTGAAAATGTATTTCTTCTGGTGTGGAAGCTTTGTGTCTGAAGGGTGTGCCGATGTGACTGTCGGGAGGAGGGCCCAGTCATAGAAGAAGAGAAATATGGAAATATGTCATGTTGGGGGAAGCTCATTCTTTGCAGAACGTGAACATCAAGAACAACATCCTTACAAAGAGGGAAATCTCAAAGGTATCTTCTAAAGCCACTTTTGAAGGAAAGGGAAATTCCTGCAGGTTACTAACTTATGCCTACAATGGTGAAGGTTTTGAGTTGTAATGAGTAGTTCCTCTTTCAAAGGGGCACATAATGCATCACAAGGCACCATCCTTGGTCAAACAAAAGTTTTCATTGTATATTGATAGATCTTTTCTTTGCATACGAATGCCAGTCAATTTTGGGTGTGCCATTCTATTACAGCTGGCCTTTGAAACAGTTTTAGTTGTGTCATAAGACTATTGTTTTTCCAAAAATAACATGCATAAAAAGACTTTTGTACAGTGGTCTTCATCCATTGATTTGTTTAATTTTCATCAACGTTTTACTGCCTCCTACCACAGATCCTGCAGGGGGTGATTACCAGTGGCTGAGATTAATTCAAGCATTCCATCAATTACTTTTCTGTATAATTCAGTACAATGCCCGAATTGGGCTAGTTATGCCCAAACCTGGGTCCCGTGCACACTGTACCACTGGAAACCAGCTATACCTGGCTGATGAGCCCTGACAAGGGTGAAACTGATCCTGGATTGCTTGTGTTCTGGTTCAAATAGGACCTGGCCTGGTAGTTTGGGCTGGATGGTGCCCATTCAAGCTGGTTAATGCTGATTTGCTTATGACTGGGTCCAAACCTAGGTGGCATGGTGTGGATAATAAAAAATGGACTGGGATACAGCCCTGAATACTTACATGTGGCTGACATTAATTCAAGCATTCCATTCATCACTTTTTTGTGTACTTCAGTGCGATTTGAATGCTTCATTAGGTGGAGTTTTCTTTGTATCTCTTTCACAAATAATAATAAAATGCATGGCACAGTTGAAATGGTTATTTTAGAAAAATCAGGAATAAAGGAGCCACATCATTGAAAGTTTTATTCTAGTGCAGCATGTGGCAGTCTCGTTTGGTTAACAACGTGTTTTCTTTATTTGCTTTTATTTTTGCCCTTCATGCATTCAATTAAAATAGTAATCATCACCTCAAGCTTGCAAAGGCCGGACTTATTGGATATGTTAACTCTTGTTCATTGGTTGTTAGAGGTAGGTATAGCACTCCTATTCTACATCTACTTTGCCAAAGTTGCATCATTAGGAGAAGCAAGGTAAGCACATGGACAGTTTGCCCATTTTCTGCATCAAGGCACCCTTTCCTGAGAGGAATTATAAAAACTTAATAAAGGAGACTTCAATTGACTTTTCAAGAAGAAAAACAATCTGAAAAGAGAGACAAGAAGAAGGGAAAATGTAATTTTTTCCTCTCTCATTGCCTGACAATTCTCCTTGCTCTGTTTTTATCTCGTAGTTTTCCTTTCAGTACAACTCAGATGAAAAGAGGGAATTAAAACAATTAAAACATCAGAATCCAGACCCTTATGGTAAATATTTCAAAGAAGATGAACTGACATTTGTTTTTTTGTTTCCCCTTTCTTTGTACCTCTCCCCAGCCCACTCCTATTTATAACTATTCTACTTGTAACCTAGAGAAGCTATGCTTGGGAGATACCCTCTGATTGCTTCGTCTCGGGCGTACTTGTGAAGCCTTCTATCATTCTCCAAATCACCTTATTACCATTTTTGAAGTTGCTACTGAGGATTTAGCTGATCGGCAGCAATGCATTCTGAATAAGGAGGTTCACCGGGGAAGTCTGCCAATTGGAAGAGGGGTGAATTATTTGGGAACACGCTGTTGGACCAAAACAACCTTATGCATAAGAAACAGCAGCAATGGATAGAGACAGGGAAAGGGAGCAGGAGTGGAAGACAGAATGCCATGTCATACATGCAACCTAATCGGAGGCAAAAGTAAGCAATGAGTCCCTATCAAGTGTATGAATCAGGGTCTTCAGTAGACAGGCCTGGGAGGACAAAGGAGCATATTTATACTCTGTTTGTACCGAATTGGTGGCATTTGTTTTACTCTAATTCGGTGCAAAACTAACTCCATATTTATACTTTGGTGCTATACCAGTCTAGCGCCAAAATTATGGAGTTAAAGTCATTTTTTGGAAGTGGAAACCTATCTTGCCTTAATGAGATGCAAGGTAGGCATTCCCCTGCAAAAAATTACTCTATGGCCTTAACGCCATATCTATACTGGTGCACAAGAGGGAGGAGGGGTCAAAAAATGGGGCAAAGCTTGCTTTGCCCCATTTTGTAATGCCTGGGTCAGGGCAGGCGTTAGGGGACCTGTGGGCCTATTTCCATGGTGGGGTGGAACACCATACAATAAGCCCACAAGTATCCTCCCCAGGCCCCAGGGACACCCCCACCCACACCAGAGTGACAGCGGAGGATGGGGGACCCCATCCCAGGTAAGTACAGGTAAAGTGCCATTGGGGGCCCTGAAATGAGACCCCCTACATAGCACTGGCTGCATTGGCCATGCCCAGGGGACCTGGTCCCTTGTGCTGGTCATTGGGGTGGTGGCCATGACTCCTGTCTTTTCAAAGACAGGAGTCATTTGGTATGGATGGTTTTGCACCAGAAAATGACTCTAGGCAGGTTAGAGTAATTTTTTTTACTCTAACCTGCCTAATGTAATTTATGGTGCAAAAACCCCTTCTTCCATACTGCCAGCCCAACCCTACTAAAGTCATTGTTTTTGCCGCTAGCCTACCCTTTTCACCGGCTTGCACCATTCCATAAATATGGTGCTCGGCTGGCGCACAGAAATGGTGTAAGCCGGTGCTAAACTTTTTGGTACAAAACTGAGTTGGTGCAATTTTGCACCAAAAAGTATAAATCAGGGCCAAAGTGACATGGCAGGAGGTAAAAAGTTCAAGTTGTTTTAGTTCTCTTGGTTTTCTTGGCTTCCCTGATAGGATTCTGGTCCTTTAAACTGGGCAAAGTGAACTCCTGGACCACAGATGTTCCTTGGAAGACTGCTCTTGCCATGTCTGCAAATAGAGTTATATATGCAAACCTTGATATATGTAGAAATACTCGTTGATGAAGGATCAGCTTAGATTTTTTATCTGACTGCTGGAGCTTAGTTTGTTAGCTGTACAACTCTTGAATGCTACATAGGGTTAAATAAAAGCAAAAATTCACTGAAAAAACAAAGGTGAACATAGATCACAATTCCTCAAAATATGCTTAAAACATCTGAGAAATGTACCTAAAACTATGCTGTTAAATGAATTTATGTTACAAATTAAAACCAAAAGTCCTTGACTTGGTTATTATGATTGAGGAGGTGTGAGCTTCAGATTTCTCAACAATCATGCTCCACGCTGAGACAACTCGTCAAAACACATTATATGAGAAGAAGGACAGGAGGGGGGCTTAATAGGTAGAGGAAAGAGAGGAGTGTGGACTGTTAAGGATTAACTTAAAACTCAATATTTTTCAAACTTATCAACATTTTTACAGCCTTCATAACATAGAGAAACATTGAGTGTTTTTGTCAGCATGGGAATGTAAAAATCCCAGGTGAAATCCGACAAACACTTCACATTACCCGACTGAAAGCACTTGCACCCAACTATTTGCTGCAGAAAACATTTTTAGGGACATGTCACACCACAACCCCCCCCCTTGAGCTATGCCACTGAAGGCACTGGAATATGCAAGTCCTGCGTACAAGTTCATACCTTAAATCTCACACCAGGTGCTATGCTTATGACAATATTTATCCCAATAAATAACATCTAAAAGTGCAACATACATAAATAGCAATAAATAGTAAAATCAATAAAAAATACAACATGCAGTGCTCTTTGTCATAGTGTTATGAGTAATGAGATGTATAACCTTGGGTGTATAATTAGTTAAAATTCTTGTAATAGAATCAGGTTCATTAAGGGTGAGATAATGAGCATTACATTTGATGTGCAAGTTGGTAGTCACCACTGTGTATTTATAGTTAGAGTTGAGTTTCCATAGGAAACAGTTTTTTTCTTGCTATAGCTTTGGAGCTGTTTCTCATATCTTCACAAAACGTTCCACAAAACAGGTTAAGCCAACTCCACTCCTTCCTGGGCCAAGAAAAAGGGGGTCAGAAACCGTATTTCCCCTTGCAATTTTCCATTTAAAAAATGAACAGTGATACAGCTAAAACAACTGAACAAAATCACAACATATTAGGAAGAAAGAAAGATCTTGATCCAGAAGGTGTACGTTTGTGATTTGGTGTAAATCCATTCAGTAGTTTTTGAGAAATTAAGGTTCAAAATGTATGTATATGTAGCAACTCTGTAGCACTGCAGAACTAATGCAGTACGGCATGGTCAAAACATTTTAGCTGATTGGCTGGCTACAACCTGAAGAAAATGTTGCAGTGCCATTTTGTGACCATGGACTTGGTGCCCATGTCGTAGGAAATGTAATACATAAGTGATAACGGGGCAGAATTGCAGGGGGTCACAAAGGGGTCAAATTATTGGGTTTTTATTTTCAAGGCACAGCAATACCGCTGTACTACCATGATGCCAAGTGTTCCTCCCCGCCATGAAATCTGCGGAAGTACCACAGTACAGTGGTGCTGCGAAAAACAAAAATAGAGGGAACATTGGGATGTTGTATGACCATGGGGGTTTGTCAAAATGCAGGGGGGCATCCACAGGGGGGTTGGCTCTCATGGGCGGGAGGGAGCACCGTTCTGGTACAGACTGTGTGCATTATGGGGTTGTCCTCTAATTGGGTGCTGACCACAGGGCCTGTAACAGACCCCAACCCATGCATGACCAAAGGCTGTGTGTGGCGCAGGATTGATATAGTGAAAGTATGGTAATAAAATATTACTAAATGTTAAACACCTCCTAGAAATTCACTGAAAAAACGTAAGGTTAAAGTGGCATTATCTTTAAGTATGGTAATAATATCTTACTTCATATTACAAAAAGCTTATAAATTCACTGAAAAAAGCCAAAGGTTAAAGTGACTTTATAGTTAGGTGAAAATGTCAGTTAAAAAGAATTGATTTAATCTAAAAAAACATGAAATTCATCAATTATAGTTAACTATTACTATAACTAAAGAAACTATAACTCGTGCCTCCATCATGCATTGCTTATGACATTGCATATTATGTAGTATGGTTCCTACAAATAAAGTAGGGCTGTGTCACCGTGACTTTGGTCACCATAAACATCAGCGTATAGAGGCTTAGTTCACATATACCATCAGAATATGTTGACAAGACTCCTAGCTAGCTCACAATGCCCTGTTTAAACACCTAAACACATCATGTACCAGATTGATTCCACAACCTGGAACATCGCCACTCAGATTCCCTAGGAAATCATGGGAACAGATCTACCCTTTTGTTGTCATTTGAGTACCCAAGATTAGACACAAGAAAAAATGCAAAAATGACTTTTAGAGCAATTTTCCCAACAATCTTATTTTTGCATGCCTCTGACAGATCTTTTGGGAAAACCCGAACCCCCACACCTGGATAAGATGTAGCATGATGCCAGGAAGGCGGGCTGGTGTAGTGCAGGCTGCTGGTCCTGTTAAGGGTAGAGGTCAGATTCAGAATCAGCAGCATCAGAGTCAGGCAAGCTGCATGTTAAGCACTGAGTGCCACATTCTAGGATAAGCCTAGCATATGTGCTCCTCTGTTGCATATATAGCACAGAGTCCGTTTTTATAATGCTCTGAGTCACAGAGATGCAAGCTTGACACTGTGATATGCCTACAGATGGGGAGCTGTCTCCATGGACAATCAGAATGCTTAGGCTTCCTGTCCTGTGTGATCAGCCTTGGATAGAGTGTACAGACTGGATGGCATAAGTGCTTACTCAGAACAAACAACATGAACAATGACTTCAAGGTACACTATCACATAAACAAGAATCCATGTAAAACAGGAGTTTCCAGCCTTTTGACTTCTGTGGACCTCCACTTTATCATTACTGGAACTCAGGGACCCCCACTGAATTATTAATGGAAACCGAGGACTCCCCACCGAGTCATTACTGAAAGCTGGGGACCTAAACTGTTAACATTACTCAATTTTCGAAGCAGTCGTGGACCCCCTGAGGAGGCTTTGCATACCCCCAGTGGGCCCCAGACCACAGGTAGGGAACCACTGATGTAAAAGATTACCGCCAGAAAAGAAATGCTAAGTGAAAAACGTGAATTTAAAAACAAAGGCTCTAAGCAGGCCATAGTGTGCTTTCACTACAATTACATCATAAAAAGTGCGGTGATATCATTGAAAACATCACTGATGACATATATGCATGTTGGCAGCACAAGTTATAGAAAAGGCTGTATATCGTGTTCCTGGCCCCTTCTCAAAGTTAACAGTGGTACTAACTAGCATATTACACTTTACACATGTGCATCTTCTCATATGTGTGTGTATACATACATATATTTATATATATATATATATATATATATATATATATATATATATATATATATATATATATATTGTTTGGATTAGCACTTTCTGCACTGTGTACTTCACATTTTGAAATAAAGAAGATACCTTTCGAATTTGTTGACTGTGCCGGCGTCATTCCTGTGTCGAGAAGCTGACAATCTTGGTTCCGGTTCCCGCCACTATGTAGGGACTCTTGGTGAAATATATATATATATATATATATATATATATATATATATATATATATATATATTATTTTATACATATTATATAGAACAAGAAAAATAAACATGTTAAAAAATGAAATAAAAAATCTGAAATAATTATATTGATACTTACCAGGCCTAAATTATGGTAAATTAACTGAATTAATGGTGATCTGAAATAAAGGAGATCGAAACAGTTACATACAACAATGTTGCATGTCACTGTTTTGACCTCCTTAATTTTCTATGGCCATTTACATTATTAAATTTACCTTGGTATGGCTAGTTACTTGATTTATTTTTGTGACAATGTTTAGCCTATTGGGTGTAATGTGGCGTTATTTTTGGGGGAAGGTGCGCTTTTGCCAAAGCACCGATTGCATGCAATTTGTTGTCACTTCACTTTGTAGTTGCCTATTATTTCAGAACTTTACTTCTTTATGAGAAATTGATTGCGATCACAGGGATTAGTTTACATCTTTTATGCCTTAATTTCCAGGGGTGTAGCTTCAGGAGGGAGTGTTTGGGGCACTACACCCCCTAATAAAGTGTATTTCTGGTAAATAGTTGGTACAGGTGCTTTTAGTAGGGGATGGTAAGGTGTCTGTCAGATTTCACCGGGAATGTTTACATACACACAGACATAAAAGCACACTGACTTCCTCCCTTTGTTTTGAAAGTCGTCAAAGATGTTGGTTAGAGTACAAAATATTGGGATTTCTCTCACTTAGTACCCTTAGCAATCTAGATCTCCCACCCCCAATCTTACTGACCAAGCTGCTTCTTTCAGTGGCCTTTGACATTTCAGTGCTGCATATATGTAACTCTAAACCAAGTGGAGTTAAGTACTTCTTGACTTGGTGTGGGTGTATTTTTTTTGTGAACGAGTATTCCTCCTGGTTGATCTACTACATATTTGCGATGGTATTCGTGAATGTGCGTTGTGTGTTGCTCCCTCAATTTCTCGTTGTTGCTCCTAGTCTGGAGTAGACATTAGTCTCACATTTGCACTTGTGTATTAAAATTTTGAATGTGCAATAAACCACGGGCGGATCTCATTTAACGCAGAAGTAGAGCTATTACTAAACCTAGGTTTCTGATTAGCATTTTGTGAATTCAATACTATTAAGCTAGGGTAAGTGGTGGCGCTAGACCAGGCGCAATATCCCTGATGGGGACAAATACGCTTGTGAATAAGGTCCATTGGTTATTCGGCCCTGTGTATCTGCCGCTCTTGTTTATCAATCAACACCCTTTACTGCAGTATGGGCAGTGCTTAATTTGTAAATAAAAAGGTGCGGTGCCCAAACCCCTCTTCAAACACACAGCTGCTGCAATTAAATGTGTGAGGACAGAACAGTGAGGCAGCGTAATCCTGAAGACATCTCGTGCCTCTTTAATCCATTCAAAACCACTCCCTGCACCTTCAGCTCCCTCTTGCAGCTTTCTATTTTCTCTCTTTGTGACACTTTTTCGTTTGTCTCTTCATCCTTTTTTCCCCAATGTGTCTTTTGCTCGCGGCAAATGCTTGAGGCAGAAGAATAAGCCCCGGCCCTCAAAAATAAGTGCCGGTGCTCAGCACCGGAAACAACAAGCACACGTTAAGCACTGGGTATGGGGTTATCTGTAAATCCTGAAAGGGCCATTGCACACAATAGATACATGTACAGAAACACATACACACACAATAATGTAAAAATACAGATGCACGTGTACACATAAAGTAAAAAGTAGTTGCACATATAAAACCGACCATCTGCAGATATGCATACATTGAGGTAAACGCAGCAGGCACCGAAGGATCTAAGTACATGCACACACAGTTACGTGCACGCAGACACAGATACAACTAAGCAATTACACACACGGGTACACAGGTACACACATCCAGGCACAGATACACCTATGCACACACATAGGTGCACACATACAGTCACATAGATGATAGACACCTATGCACTTCCATAGCTACATAGAGATATATGTATGCTCCCGACTCACACAGACTCACACACGCTTACGTATCCAACTACATGAATCAAAACAATCGTGCACATGTGTGCATATCTAGATGCGTTGAGATACGTGTGGGCCTGTGCACAAGAGTATTTATGAGTAGAGGAAGCAGTACTACAAGAGAACTCTACATGCTTTTACACGTATGTTTTAATCTGCCCGAAAAGCCTAACTATTAAGAATGGCGCGAAGAGGGCGTAGTATTTTTTTTATTTTTACTAAGATTATCTAAATATGATCCAAAAAATCCAATTTTTATATGTTTTGGGGCCACCCACAAAGGCGGCCCTAAAACAGAGAGTACGTAAAAAGTTCTGCAGGAGTAGTACTATGTGTACTCCACAATGCCTTTGTGTCTATACGCATTACTCAAAGACGAGTCAACAAAGAACACAATCCTTCTATCGCGTCTTTTGATGGTTACCTTTATGAAATTCTACAGCCCTGTGGAAGCACCTTGCTCTCAAGGAATATAAGCATTCTAACAATATTTTTGCGCACCGCTGTAGGTTGTAAGATTGACAATTTCCCCCGGGTCCTGAAGTGATTGCCTGGCGCACGTGTATTTTACCGATTAGTTCTGGCTCATCCTGCAGGCTGAGTGATAGATCACCTGTCAGCAAAGCGGCAGCAGCTCATTTTTACAGAATACCTACTGTATGCACGTACATTGTAAGCAACATTACTTCAGCCATACATTGACGCAATGCTTAAAAGCAAAATGAAATTGAAAGAATGCCAAGTGAGCATTTGCTGTTTAAACGTTGTGCTCTCGTCTTCTAGATGACCATTATCAGAAATATAATCAGAATGGATTTGCCTGTTCCTCATAGTATAGTCTTGACAACTATACCTGTGCCAGAAGGGCACATTATTTTGCTGATCGAGAAGTCTTTGAAGAGTCTGAAAGGTTGGTTTTCTCTTTTGGTTCCACCTGGGTTTGTTGGTAAAAAAGTAAGAAAAGAGCTAGGGATGGCAAGCTGGTCTAAGTAGTCCAGGTGCCCACATGGTTAGCAAATGATTGTTGGTGATGTTGAGAAGACAAGATAACCGATGTGGCCTTTGTAATGGGTTGGTTGGGTGATGTTCTATATCACATTCAGTGTGTTGTTGAGTTTGAGCATGGTGTCTTTTTTTTTGAGTTTGTATTGTCTGGGAGGTAGGTGTGTGTTGGATAGATGAGGTGGCAAGGAGATCAGAGAATGCACCAATGAAGCCCTTGTTCTGCCTAGGAAGCCGGTAGATGAAATAGGAAGTGGTCATTAAGGTGGCAGTTTGAGTTGAAAAGAGTGGGATGGTGGCAGTGAAGGTAGATATCTAAATTGCAGAGAGTTGGAAGTGGCATGTCAGGACTTCTATGGATTCATATGCCACTTTCCTGCCTAGGGGGTAGGGCCACGTGGAATTTTCATTGACAGGAAAGCCTCTGGCGGGTAAGTCTCCTTCCTTTTTGTGTGTGGTACACAAAATGGATACCATAGCGTCTGGGAAGAAGGACATCTAAGATGTGCAAGGATGTTGGTGTAAGCAATGTTTCTGGGATGAATGGTGTTTCAAACTTATGAAAGTTGATAAGGTCTGTGATGTCTGGTGCGTAGAGTACTTCGGCATGAGCATTAATGAGCATGAGTTGGAGTGCGTGATCTGTAGGTTGAGGTAGTGTGGTAGTTAGTGGGATGCCCTAGGCCCCAGTAGTCCCAAAAAGGTAATGCCCTTTCTATGTGCACCCTTTGCTGGGGGCATCATGAAGAAGGAATGCTCTGAGGTGTTGACTGATGTAGGAAGAAGACCGGGAGTCTTCCTTTGCAGAAGGATGCTGGTTAATGCAGTGTTGTTACTTTTGTTCAGATGGATGAAGGGGAATGAAATCTGCTTCCCTGGCATTTTCTTTAAAACATGGTTTTGGAGAGAAACCAGTGACGTCCCTTCCTTAGAGTCATTTTTCTGACTCTAACCTGACTAGCGCCATTCTTCGACGCACAACCTCCTGTTTCCCCTACCCCTCCCTCAGTCAGTTAGCATCATTTATTTTGACGCTAACCGGGCATTATCGCCGGCCAGCGTCATTCCATAAATATGACGTCTGGCTAGCATCCAGGAATGGCACTAGCCGGCGGTAAACTTTTTGACACAAACCTGCGTTAACGCAGGTTTGCGTCAAAAAATATAAATCAGGGCCTTAGACTTTTGACCTATGTTTAGAACAAAAGTATAGGTTTACCTTTGTGAATCGGGCCCTTGGTGTTTAATGCACCAAAATCTGCATTTGATCTGCCAAAATTTAAAAAACATTAATGATCTGTTGCGTGAAATACCTTCAACCTTGTCATTTCCACCCATGCATAAACAGGAGTTTATGCATGGGTCGGAATATTACGAGGAATCCGTAATTTGGCCCTGAGTGAAAATTTATGTGAAGGAACATGATCTCAATCAGTTCTCAACAGTGGGCCCAGATGGGGGCATTGCAAGTTTATTGGATGAACCCCAGCACCAGGATTGTTTACTACTACAAAAGAACCAACAGGAACAGACTGCTATACAGATCTGAGAATCTTACACCACCTCCTCTAGGCCCTTAACAGTTCCTTTTCCCCTCAAGTATTTTCGCCAGCTCAGGAAATCTTCACCGCAAATACTCTTTGGCCCGATGTAAATACAGTGCACCTTCAGTGACACAGCCCTGACAGTACTTCCTGTTTTAGAAAATATTGACCATGAAGGGACCTTATATAATATACTCAAGCCAAATTCCTCTCTGCCCAAAGTAGTCCATAAATTACATTCTAAACACAAATAACACAAATTACTGTATACATTTTCTCCTGCCATTCACTCTCATAGGCCCATATCAGTAAGCTTTACAATAGCACAATTTCACCATATTGCTATGGGGAGATCAAGGCTATATTTATCCAAGTAAGAGTTTACAAGCTATGCTACCAGCTTTGAACCAAAAGTGCATTTGATTTGCTCCAGTCACTGGATGCTGGAATTTCCATGTTGTGGAATTTTGCATTTGTCCTTATAAGAATAACTTACTCATTCACGCCGTCCTAACGTCAAACTTTCACTGGCCCTATACTTACAGGGTTGTGGTCTAGTGGCTCCATGGCTCCGTGGCTGAATCCAAGATTCGACTGGGACAAAAAATATGCCTGGGCACCAAAAAAAAACAATTTGCCCTCACTAGCGAGCCACAGGGCTGCAGTTTGGTCAGTAAGATTGAGGGGTGTAAGCTTCAGGTTTTCCAACAAATCATGCAGGCATATAAAGTTAAATACATTATATGACAAGCAGGGCGCATGAGAGGGGAATAAGGGGCAGTGGAAAGGAAGAGGCATGCAGATTGGTAGGGCACGAAGTCAGGGAAATCAATATTTTGTATAACAACCAACTTTTTGAAGACTCACTTGTCCTGGTAAACCCTATAAATTCTATAAACACAAAGATATATCCCTTTGTCTATAGTTCAGAGTATGTATAGCGAATACCTGTGAACAGTAACAGGTGTCAGGAAACATTTTTGTAAACACTAGGGATTGCGAAAAAAAGCTATTGTTTTAGCTGTAAATAATCTTGCATCTTGCTCACACACTGCATCATCTGCATTATTGTCATAAAGAAACCGTTAGTGGTATGCACCTACTTCAGGGCCGGCTTTAGGACGGTGTGAGTGGTGTGGCCGCACTGGGTGCTGACCTGGATTGGGGAGCTCTAACCTCAGGGGGACGCTGTGTTTAGCAATGACTTACAAAACTTGTGATTTAAAAGCACCTGCTGAAAAGTTCCTTGTGCGTCCAGCCTTCAGGAAACAATTAAATTGTCAAGATAGCTCTTTTGATTAATGTTCATCCTAGGGAGAGAGATGGAAGATTTGTCTAGCAGCAGCTGTGACTCGCCATAAAGTAGCACACAGGGTTAATATGCCTGCCTCAAAGAACAGAACTATGTTTTATGTGGATAGCTGAGTGGATTAGTAAAGCCAGCCTTTACAAGCGCTTAAAAACAAACAAATGTATGTCAAGGGGAGGCTATGGAGAGATGAGGTGCACATTTGCCAGGTGGTAGTAAATGAATCTGAGGTGGTGGTCATAGGGGGGAGGGGCACTAAAAAAGACTGTTGCACAGGGCGCCATCAGCGCTGAAGCGGCCCTGACCTACTTGATGTTATATAAAGAAAATGTGAATACAGGGGTCTGATTTTCTACATGGCAGTTCCTTCTTGGTATTAATTATGTTTTTCTTCCATTGAATGCTTTGATAGATTGAGGATATTGTTGATACACAAGACAATTTCAGCAGAAAGAAGTTCCACAGGACCAGCGTTTCATGTAATAACAAGATATGGGATGTCATAAAATGGAGTCTCCACAGAATACAGCTTTGGGAAATTGGGTTACTGGTTGAAGGGGTGAAACCCTACTGTCACCCTTCTCAGGGTGAACCAAAAGCAATCCCCAAACTAACCTATGCTTGTGCTTGGCACAAAGGTAGTCAGGCTTAACTTAGAGGCAATGTGTAAAGTATGTATGCAGCACACAAACAGTAATACTGTGAAAACACAACCCAAGAAAAATATCACATTGTGAGAAATTGAGTTACTAGTTGATGTGGGGGTGAGACGCTACTCAAGTAGCAACCAAAATCCTTGTGATAAGGAGGTACAAGCAAACCTCAAATTAACTGCGGCTCAATTGCCTGGGAGTCTGCACAGATCACTAAGGTTTAACTTAGAGGCATTGTGTAAAGTGTTTGTGCAACACTTCAAACATTAATAACTTGAAAGTGCAACACAAGAAGAATCCCACACCAAATTAGAAAAAATGATTAAATTCTAATAAATAAATCAACATAAAACCAACAAAATTCAAACCAATAGAACCCGGAGATATACAATTTCAAAATGTTAGTGAAAATAGCATCAGTAAGCAGAAAACTCAAATTGGGGACTTCTAGTTGCGCTACACCAGGACAAAGTCACAAGTTAAGGCTGACCACAATGGAGTATGGGCTGGCCACAGGGACCCAGTTAGGCCCACTGAAAAACAGTGCCTTAAATCCTGGTTGTGAAGAGTTGCATGGCCTGGCATTGAGGATGCTCTCACACAGCCAAGGCAATAAGTTGGTTCCAACGAGCTACAAAGCTGTGGTGCAAGGTTCTGCTTTGTTGTTGAGGATCCCATCGACAAGGGCTTGCGAAGCAAAGTCGACCATTGAAGAAGCATTGCAGAGCCAGGGTAATGCACTGATTCCGTGGAGCTGTGAGGCTGCGATGCAAACTCAAGCTAGGATAAGGCTGCTGTAAGTGAAGAGCTGGAGATGTGAAGACCTGCATCATTGAAGTTTCACGCAGCAATGGTTCCGATGAGGCTGTGTGCTGCGAGGGCAATGCAGAGTTCTTGAGTCGGTTCTACTCTGGGTTGCATCACACAGCATAGGAGCTGTGTTGGTTCTGCTGTATCCACAGATGGGCAGGCAGGATCACCTTAAGGCCCACTGCCAAGGGTCCAGGACTGGGCTATGACCAGTTGGCAGGGTAGGACTCACAGATGGCAGTGTACAGGTGCTGGGTTCAAGGTTGTTGGAGCCTTCTACCCCTGAAACTAGTCAGGAGGCCAGCCAACTGGCCCTTGGTGGCACTCTGGTGGTCATAGGGTTAACAGATGCAGATCTAGTCCTTCTCATCCAGGAAGGATGGCAGCAGGCAGAAGGTCAGCACAGCAATACAGCAGTCCTTCAGACCTGCAGTCCAGCAGAGTGGCAGTCCTTTCAGAAGCACAGCAGTACTCTTTCATGGCCACAGGTCCAGATGTTTACGAACAAGTTGGGGTCTGAGGTACACAATTTATACATGGTGCCTCCCATAACTGGGAGAAGATTTCATAGGTTTCCCTTTGAAGGGCAGAGGTTTCCTGCCTCACCTTCCATGGCCCCAGACTAACAACAGCAAGTCTAAGTATGACTGTGTCCAGCTTTGCCCTCCCAACCTGCCAGTCGTGGCCATCCAGACATACCTAAGCCCTCCATTCTGGGTGGCTGTCTAGGAGGAATACAAAAAGCTCAAATGCCAACTACACCCAGTCATGTGACCCAGAGGCAGGGAGAAGGCACTACATTTCCTAAGGCAGTAAAATGCCAATTTTCTAGAAGTGGCATTTTCAAAATTGTAATTTAAAATCGGCTTTACCATAAGAGAGTATTATTTATTACCATTCCAAAGACACCAAACATGAACTGCTCACCTGTTCCCATTTGGAAACCACAACTTATTACATTTAATAAGGTAACCCCAATGTTATTATATGCCAACTTTCTTAAAGTGGCATTGTCAAAATTGTAATTTAAAATCCGACTTACCACAAGGGAGATTTTCTAATTACAATTGCAAAAACACCAAACATGAACTGGTGTCCTGTTCCCCTTTAACAGGAATATGTTAACTCCAATGTTATCCTATGGGAGAGAAAGGCCTTGAATTAGTGAAAAACAGATTGAAGAGTCTTTCACTACCATGACATGTAAAACCTAAAAGTACATGCCCAACTTTTTAAATACACTGCACCCTGCCCCCTGGGCTGTCCATGGACTACCTTAGGGATGACATATGTATTAAAAAGGAAGATCCTGGCTGGGCAGAAGGTTTATTTTGCCAGGTCGAAATGGCAGTTTAAAATTGCACACACAGGCTGCAATGGCAGGACTGAGACATGTTTAAAGGGCTACTAAAGTGGGGGGCACAATCAGTGCTGCATGCCACTAGTAGCATTTAATTTATAAGCCCTGGCACAGGTAGTGCCACTTTTTAAGGACTTACAAGTAAATTAAATATGCCAATCAAGTATAAGAGAATTCTCCCATGTTTTGAGGGCAGAGCACAAGCACTTTAGCATGGGTTAGCAACAGTAAAGGGTGCAGAGTCCAAAAGCTAGCAAAAACAAAGTCAGCAAAACAAAAGGATGGAAGGCAAGAAGTTAGGGGAAAAGCACGTCTAACATACACAAATTAAGAAAAATAGAATACAATTTAATTAAATATTTGACACCAAAACAACAAAAATCAAATTAGTAGAAATGGACATATGCAGTTCCAAAGTTGTAAGTAGAAACAGTGTTTAAAAGTGTCAACTGTGGGCATCTGGTTGCGCCACACCAGGACAAAGTCAGAAGTTCAGGGCAACTGCAGTAGAGCTCAGTCCAGATACAGGGATGAAGTTAGGCTCAATGAACAACAAAAGTACCTTAAATCCATCTTGCAGAGTCTTGCGAGATTCCACTTTGAGAATGTATTGTGCAGCAGTAGTTCCGATGAGCTGTGGGCTGCAATGTGAGGTCCTGTCTTGAGGATGCTTAGAACAGCAGTGATTCTGGGGAGCAGTGGGCTGTGGTGTGAGGTCCTGTGTTGAGAGTGCGTCGCAAAGAGGTGGTTTTGAGGAGTTGAGGGGCTCTGATGTGAGATCCTGCATCTAGGAAGCATTGCACAATGGCAGTTCCGAGGAGCTGCCTCAGGGTTCCGCTGCACAGCAGCAATTCCGATGTAGAGCTGCAAGGAGATATCTTGTGCTGCATTGGTTCGGCCCAAAGGACCACAGCTGGGCCGGCAGAGAACCTTCAGGGCCACTTACAAGGGTCCAGGACTGCTGTGGTACTACTTGCAGGACAAGACTTACAGCAGGTAGAGTCCAGGTTTCAAGGTTGTTGGAGCCTTTTCTGTCCCTGAGCCGCTGATCAAGAAACCAGTCAACTAATTCTTGGGGTCAATCTGGTGGTCCTGGATTCAAAATGCAGGTCCAGTCCATCTCCTTCTGGGGCACCCTTCGTGAGTGTGCTTAGGCAGTGTCTTTGTGATGTGCAGGTGTGGTACGTGACAGCTCAGTATATTATCAAGTTGGAGATGGCCCATCCTGCCAACACCTATTCCCCCTTTGTTTCAATGTCTGGGAGCAATATACAAAAACAAACTGCCAGCTTCACCTAGTTATGTGACCCAGGATACAGGCTGTAGGAATGGTTAGGACAAGAAAATGGCGACTTTCTTAAAGTGGCATTTTCAGAATTGTGACTTAAAATCCAATTTTACCATTATAGAAGGTTTTAAATTGCAATTCTGTAAAGGTTATTCTGGACATTCCTATTTGCTCCCAATTGAAAGTTATCACTTAGGATTATATCCTTTAGGAGAGGCAGGCCTTGCAATAGTGAAAAACAAATTTGAGAGTTTTTCACTACCAGGACATGTAAAACTCAAACATACATGTCCAACTTTGTAAATACACTGCGACCTTTCCCATGGGTTGTTTAGGGCTTACCCTAAGGGTGATATATATGTATTAAATAGAAGATTTAGGCCTGCCAAAAAGCTTACTTTGCCAGGTCAAAATGGCAGTTTAAACTGCACACAGGCTGCAATGGCAGGCCTGTGACATGTTTAATGGGCTACATAAGTGGGGAGCACAATCACTGCTGCAGACCCACAAGTAGCACTTAATTTACAGGCCCTTGGTACAGGTAGTACCACTTCAATAGGGACCTACAGGGAAATTAAGGGCCATATTTATACTTTTTAACGCAAAACTGCGCTAATGCAGTTTTGCGTCAAAAAAATTAGCGCCGGCTAACGCCATTCTGAAGCGCCATGCGGGCGCCGTATTTATTCAATGACGTTAGCCGGCGTTAGCCGCCGGCGCTGCCTGGTGTGCGTGAAAAAAAATGACGTACACCAGGCAGCGCCGGCGTAGGGGAATATGGAGCTTGGGCGCCAAAAAATGGGGCAAGTCAGGCTGAGGCAAATTTTTCGCCTCAACCCAATTTGCGCCATATTTTCCGACTCCCAACCCCCATTGAAATGACTCCTGTCTTAGCAAAGACAGGAGTCATGCCCCCTTGCCCAATGGCCATGCCCAGGGGACTTCTGTCCCCTGGGCATGGTCATTGGGCATAGTGGCATGTAGGGGGGCACAAATCAGGCCCCCCTATGCCACAAAAAAAATTAAAAAAAATACTTACCTGAACTTACCTTAATGTCCCTGGGATGGGTCCCTCCATCCTTGGGTGTCCTCCTGGGGTGGGCAAGGGTGGCAGGGGGTGTCCCTGGGGGCATGGGAGGGCACCTCTGGGCTCCTTCCGAGCCCACAGGTCCCTTAACGCCTGCCTTGTCCAGGCGCTAAAAAACGGCGCAAAAGCGGCTGGACGTCATTTTTTTTGACCCGCCCACTCCCGGGCGTGAGTTTTGCCCGAGAGTGTAAATACGGCGCACATGCCTCGGAGTCAATTTTTTAGACGGGAATGCCTACCTTGCATATCATTAACGCAAAGTAGGTGTCCACGCTAAAAAATGACGCAAACTCCATGGACTTTGGCGCTAGACGCGTCTAACGCCAAAGTATAAATATGGAGTTAGTTTTGCGTCAGAATTGCGTAAAAAAAAACGACGCAATTCCGGCGCAAACAGAGTATAAATATGCCCCTAAATGTACCAATTGCATGCAAGCCATTTGTACAATATTTGAAGACGAGAGCACTTGCTTTAGCACTGGTTAGCAGTGGTAAAGTTTGAAGAGTTCTAAAAGCCAAAAAAAACTGCGTCAGGAAACAGGAGTGTGAATTCATAACGTTTGGCGTTGACCCTGCAGAGACTGCCAAGCCCAGCACCAGTCTAAGGTTAAATAAAATAGTTTTACGTGTTTTCCTGAAACTTAACATCGTGAGCTTGGTTTTGATATCCTCTGGCAGTGAGTTCCATATTTTCAGGGCGCCTACCACAAATCCACTCTCCCCTTTCTGATGCCGTTTTGTTGACTGCAGGTTCTCTTGCAAGTAGTCTGGGACACTAAACAGCAGATACACAAGTATGAACATAATCCTTTTGGCCACAGGTATCCAGTAGCGAGTGCCACCACCGGACCTCATGCTCTCAGATTTGCATGATCTTAAAATTAACACATGGCTGCTTTGTTTTTGCCGCCTTACGCTTCTGCTCAGGAAGAATCCAAAGTGAAACAGGTAATGATGTCTGTAAATACAAAGTATAAAACAATGCAGCTCTCAAGGTGTTTTACTCCAGCCAAGAAGATAAACACTTCATGGACCGGTGTCCGGTATGGCTACAGCTACATTGCCAAGTCCTTAATTATGATTTGATGAAAGCGCAAAAAACACAACACAAACTTTTCCCCTTCCCGGAATGCATGAAAGCTAAACTAAATGTGTTCTGCATTAGTCCTTTGTGATACAGCCAATAGTTATATTAGTTCAATATGTGAATAGAATGATAAGTGGAAGATAGAGTCACTGGAGCGTGAGAAGATGCATGGGTCTGTCAATTGATTGATTTTATTCCCACTATTTGAATTCTTTATTTATGAATTCATGAAATGTGTAATGTAACAAGTTATTCCTTTCTATTCCAAAACGATCAGTATTTTTTAATGCTATGAAATGCTCTGGTAGTAATATGGAACTTTGAAATTTGATACATTAAACTTTCAAACTTCTACAACATAAAAATATTGCTGCTAACTGAAAAAGACAGAATCAGACACAAACACCAACTATCCCAGCTGCAATACTTGAAATAGAATTTTATTCTAACACCGATTTTAGGATTCCTTGTGCTGAGGAGGCAGGCCAGATTTAGCCCTGGTGGCACCTGGTGTGACAATCTTTTTTGCCCCCCTCCCAATAATGACGTTCTTTTCCGTGGGCTACCTCACTACCACCCTCCAACATTGACCCTCATCTTTCTATAACCCCTTTCTTACATGCATTTCATTTGTTTTATAGTGCTACTCATACCAGTTGTTGGAAATGGCCTTTTCCGCAAGGTTACCCAAAACGTTTTGCCTTCCTCCTCCTATTTTCTGACCTTTTGTTGGTACACTTCTTTCCAATAGGCCTATAGTGATTACTATTACCCTGCTAGTAGGAGAGCAGGTGACCCTGGATCCCTTGTTGCTTACTGTTACTGATGTGCTTTTCTGCTGCAGTTCGGGCACTACAATTATGATATATGTTGCTTTTTTCCTTGCATTGTCCAGGGAACGATTACTACCTAAGTAATTGCATTACATGGACAGTATTTATGATCCATATATGCATATATTCTGCATATATACATATAAATATATATATATACATATATATATTCAGCAAGCATATATATGTATATATATATAAGTATATATATATATACATATATATATATATATATATAAACATATAGGTCTGTATATAATCGTGGGTGGAGTCTCGTTAGTGGTGTATCCATCGTGTTATTGTGAGAGTGTCTTTACACATTGCAAGCCTGTCTGCTCTGTACGAAGCTACCCGAGGTTGAGTACAGGTGTGTAACTTACTTGCCCTGACTAATGTGGTGGGTGCAGCCTGGCTTAGGTGCATACCCTTGCAGCCAGAAACACCATTTCTAACATCAGTGTAGGGTGTGAGAGCACTTTACATCATGCACACATTTTACAGAGACAAAGAATCATTTTTGTGTAAATCAGGCTAGAGGAAATGTTACATCATACAATTAGGATTACATAGTGTAGGAATCACATGTCGTCCATACTAGAAAGCAGTATATTTTAAGAGAGTTAGGTTTGGAGAAGGAAAAATTCAGGATTTAAACGTATACCTCTGTGGATGGGGTTGGCTTTATTAAAAAGAATGTATTTCTGTCCAAACAAACCCTGCTTAGCAAAATTAGGATAATGAAAGATTAGGGAAAAACAAAACGTTCAAACCTATACCATGCAGTTTGCATGCAGCTCTTTGATGACAGTTCATAGGTCACTGTGTTATACTGGGAGTGTAACTAAGGAAATCACAAGTAACAAAAAGATCTCTGTGACAAAAGCAGTAACCTTCTGAGCTATCCACATAAAATATAGTTCTGTCATCCTCATGGTACACTTTCTTTGCAGCAGGAATTTTAATCAACTGCACAACTTTATGATGAGTCAAAACGGCCACTAGACAAAACTCTTGATCCCTTCCCAACAGGAACATCAATCACCAGAGTTACACAGACATTTTTATTGTTGCCCAAAAACTGCTGGACACACAAGAAGCTCTGCAGCAACACTTTAAAAGCCATAATTTATTTCTAAACACAGCAACACCCACCCCCCCCCCCCCCCCAAGCTCAGTGAGAGCTGTGGTCTTTCTTAGATCTGTCTGGGAACAAGTGCTTGAGTTATTGAGAAAGGAATGGAAAGAATAGTGCCTGCAGGTGTTTCTGTGCAGAATTCCCCACCGGGCAGGATATATATGGAGATTGTGCCTCACTCTATATAGAAAGATGGAATTAATCAGTGGACACCACAAAAAGAAACTAAGACAGAGCATGGTACTACATTCATGGAACAGACCTACAAAAAGAGTATGCACGACAAAGGATGAGGGTGTGGAAGTCATCTTAAACTCCCCCCTCCGCCACAAGCAGCAGCGGTCTAGTGTCCAAATATGTTTTTACCACACCCTCTTGGCTTTATAGCCATACAAAGGATCCTAGCAGACCTGATTCTCATAAGCTGCTAGATGTCTCTGTCCCTCAGCACAGTGCTATACACCACATAGAACCACTTCAGAACAGCAGTGTTTTCCACAAGATATATCAGGCCAAAACACAACCCATTCCGACAATTCCTTTTTTTCAGTTCTGTTCCCCAACAAACTGTCATGCTGCATGAGGGGGAAATAAGTAGTGCCCAAATAGCTCTACTGTTAATATTTATAAGCAAAGTACCTTGAGCACATATTACTGTTGTAGGACTCTTACCATGGGTGTTAGAGTCCTGGTTTAGGAAAGCAGCACCACTGTGTGTGGGTGACTGTGTCAGACCCACACTGAATGGAAGCTAGCAGAACCTCATCCAAACCTAGAAAGTAAAGGTGATTTGTGACAACCTAGAAACATGACACTCTGACTCCTTGGGAGTGAAGTGGTTGACAGATCATGCCCTTTTCTTCTAGTTACACAAAGCCTCACACATGCAAAGGTAGACAAAGAGATGCAGGATGATTTTAATGCATTTATTGAAGCAACTGCATTCTATGATAAAAGGCAGGAGCTGCAATTATTAGGAGGATGAAACATAATACAGTGATGATTTTGACCATTAAAGTGAAAAATATAGAGTACTAACATCCTAACATAAGAATGAGATCTAATGATTCTATCTACACTTTAATGTATAACATGAGAGAATAACTTTGTTAGCCCTTTTGGCCATCCCTGGTTATGGAGGTTGCCCCAACCTAATATCTGAAATAAGGCAGGGGTCTGCCTGTTGTTCTGCTGGCACTCCTCCCATTTGGCTAGAAAGATAAGGCCAAGATCAGCGCAGCTGTTGATGAAATGCTGCACAGCTTAAGATGGTTGGCTGGAATGTCCCCTCTACCCTTCATAGGCCTATGTGGTGTTCATATAACATAATGTGTTATGTTCTGAGAACAGGTCTGATGTTATAGTATGTCTATGGTTAGAAGGCTGATTCCATAACTTTTGGAGTGGCAATACTTGGTAAACTAATGTGTATAAACATGACAGACTTGAGCAGGACACAGAGTGAATTGTGTACAAGGGACAGAAAAATGTAGAACATGAACAAGCATGTTTTCCAAGAAAGGCAGCTGATAAACTATAAAACAACAAGCTAAAAGTGAGCTGTATTAAAAAATAATAAAATGAAGGAAAGTGAATAAAATGTGTACACATCTTAAAGGCACAGGCTTTGGGCCCAAGATCTAAAATATGGGTGCCCAATATAGGCACTAAGAGGAGCCCACAACACAACAGCCTGTTCATTCCTTTGAAACTTCATGCTGATAGTGGATGTAGTTTCTGAAATTGTAAAGACTGCACATATCCTATAAGATTCCAGTTTAGATAATTCGGGCCTCATTTAAAAGGCCTTTGCACCATCATTAGTTCATTTTCTTTTTTGGCACAACTGTGGTGGAAGCAGTGCTTTACACTGCTCCACATTTACAAACAAACGCATTGGGCACAATGCATTAGTTTTAAAGCCTTGTGTCACTTTATTATTATTTTGTCACATTAAACCTACCTCAGTTATAATGTATGCAAGGTAGGCGTGGCCTCAGGAAAAGCCACGCAGAACTGATGCAGTGAAATTTGCAACATTTCACTGTGTCATCTATGACTTCAACGCATCAGAATTTTAACGCCTGCTCAGAGCCGGTGTTAAACTGTTGCAGGGCTTTTCTCTAAGGGAGCCTTCCACGCATTGCTGGAATCGCATAATTTTTTTATGCTAGTTCAGCAATGGGCCAGTTTACCGCCACAGATGCACCTGAATTTCTGACGCATCTGTGAAAGCATGTGACATGGAGGTCTGTTTTGTAAGTACAGCGCATCAATGGCATCATTAGGGGGTCGTAGGTCAACACAAAAAATCTGACACATCAGGACCGATGCGTCAGATTCTTGTAAATGAGAACCTCAGTTTTTCAATCCATTTGGGGTGGGGAGAAACAACTGGTTTTCCCATAGGTGGGGAGGAACAACTGGTTTTCCCACTAGGTGGCCCCCTTTGGAGGACATGCTTCATTATGTGATCAGCGTGAGCAAGCTGTGTAGGAGTGGGCTTTCTTACTAGTAGGTTTGCTCAGTATCCTATAGAAAAATGGAATAGGTTTTATCAATATACGTGCCTCCATTTAGATTTAGGACCCAGATTACCTTGTGTATGTCCCTAAGAAATAATATAGTAAACTGTCTGGGTGTCATACTCAGAAACATATAATTACGAACCGCTCCTGCTGCATCAGGACACAAGTAATAGACATTGAAACAACCACAGCTCATCATGAAGCAGTATAAACATAAATTCTCGGGAGCAAATACATTCATGTAGGTCCTCACTCATGTATCCCTAGAGGCTCGCACAAACTGCTGAGGTAACATTCCCTCCTTTCTCTCTGCCTCAGGCAGGGAGTCCTCAAACATCCTGGAAGGTGGTAAGATTTCAGCAGATATTTCTTAAACCTATTGTAGTGACACAATGAGGTGTAAGATAGAAGCTAATCTACAAAAAAGAGTAGGTATGACACCCTTACCCTTAATGTACCGCTCGAATATACTTAAATGTGAGGTTCTTCGTCTGAGCCATTGCTGAAAAGTGCAAGGGCATGTGACAATGGCTGTGGACTGCTAGAAGCCCACTTAGAAGTGTACGCTTCTGCTGGTGCCTACTTGTCTACCAGTAACTCAACTACAGATTGCTAAACCTCTCTCAATCCCACTGTGGATGGGGGTAAAGGGTAAAACATCTTAAATCCAATGTGGTGGCAGCAGGCCGTAGATAGTGGCTCGTCTGAAACAGGGGTGATAATCCTGTTCTTGGAGAGAAAAGCATTCCATAAATGGCACAGGTACAACAGCTATCTTATTTGCTCTTAAAATTCATATTCAATGAGCCATCCAAATGTTTTAATAATACGCACTGGCTGTGGAGCTAGTTGTTTTGCAAATGGCCCTTTCTTTTGAAGAGTTTTGATAAAGTAGAACATAAACCATTCACAAATGGCCACTTCCATATGTGAATGGGGGCAAGTGCACAAGGCCACCCTGTAATGGTTTTAGTTGTTCTTTGACAAAACCAAAATCGAAAATCTCTGTTAGTGCAATTGCATACATGCCCATTCATGTCTGGCCATCTTCGAATATTTTTAAGCCAATTTAAAGATGAGCACCACTTGCGACGCCTGACTGGAATGTGTTACACCTCAAGCAGAAATGCGGTCCAATGGCAAAGTCTGGGAAGCTGATGGACACTAGAAAGTAAACAATAGATTATAAAAAGGAAAACAAAAAATCTAAACAACACAACACTCTCTAGTCCATGCCACTGAAGGGTACTTCATTGAGGAGAGCAAATGACTGATGTGGGCTGAGTCATTATCTGATGCTGTATGTTGTGGTGGGCAGCAGTAAAATATGAACGTTATTACAACCGACGAATGGATAGCAAAAATTGACTCAAAAACTATATGGCTATATATGTTAGAACTTTACTCAAAGCAAGCTTTTTTTGATTTGCATTAAAGGAGGTGTTCGTGGGCATGAAGGAGTTAACACTGTTGAAAAGTTAGAGATACCTTGATCATTGGTGTTTTGATGGGGTCTGATGGCCAATACAAAGTTGATGGAGGGATCCTGATTGGCTTGCATTGGCAATTTGTTGTGGCAGCACTTACAGGACTATTAGACTTGGACCCCGTTTCCGAAAAAGAAAAGTCAATTGACACATGAGGGGCAGGATGGGCTCACTCGATCCCCCAGAGCAGTTTTGAAGTGGTTCAAAGGGACCACTTCCTTATGTAAAAAACATAAACTTGGAGGAACTTGGGTTAAGGGTATCATAGTACCAGAGCCTTGTACTGTGGTTCCCAGGGCTTCATCTCAATATGCAACAGCAGTACTGCAGCCATGCACTTCAGCTAAAACATAAAAAAACATAAGAGCAGTCAACTGCCACTGTGCGATCTGTAGGCCGTGCACTGTGGGGTTAGCTGCCTGCAGTGGGATGCCTGCAAGACCAACTCACTACTGCACCGAAGGACTGTGGACACCACGAAGGTCAGGGCCTGCAACAGGGTAATGATCAGAAAATGAAAATACCCACCACTTTGAACCCAAGCTCTGATCTTACCATGTGAATTCAAATCTCCCTAATAGAGCTTCCTTGTCTCTTTCATCCAATAATTGATCTATTCATTCTTTCACCATTTCCATCCACCCACTGAAAAAACCTTTTCACTTTTACATTTTCTCACACATGTATTCTTTCGTCCTTCATTCAATCTTTTACAATTCCAACCATCCATTGGCCAACCCATCAATTATCTATGCTTGCATCTATCTATACATCCATATATCTACACATCCATCATTTGACATCCATCCCTCGATTGATACTTTTGCCCATTGATTCATTCATCCATCATCCTTCCTCTCTGATTTCCATTTACTTTCCCGTACATCCTCTCACATTTCCATTAGCCCTGCCATCCTTTCACCCACTCATCCATTCCCTCAGAATTCCATTTACTCTGCCATTTATCCATCGATCTCCCCATTTACTCTGCCATCCTTTCAATCCACCCATTCATCCATTCATCCTCAGATTTCCATTTACTCTGCCATCCTTTCCTCAGCCGTCCATTCATTCTCTCAGATTTCAATTTACCTCACCATCCACCCATCCCAGATTTCCATTTACTCGGCCATCTTTTCGTCCACCCACCCATTCGCTCAGATTTTCATTTACTCTACTAACACACCTCAGGGCATCGCTGGGCAGTAATCGAGTACTTTGCATGACATGACCCTATTACATGGATAATTGCACTTTTGCCCATAAGTTTGACTGCGAGGAACTTCTGTTTCCTTTCTTCCTTCTGTACCTCTGTGTGTCTGCTTCACGCTCATAGCAGCTTGTGGGCTGGTTTATGTGAAACTGTTTTACTTTCAATTTTCAGTTTATGTGGCAAGAAAAGTCCTGTTAGGATTTCACAACGCTAATATATCTAACTCGAGCAAATGCGAGACCCATCGCATTGGAAATACTTGTTTTGTTTATTTTTGGAAGTGCGGGATCATTCGGGGAGCTCCACTCCCTCCAAGGACAGGGCCCCTCCTCACAAGGTGAAATATGTGTTTCTAAGTTGGCTGGCATGAGGTCGTATGACACCAGTGCCTTTCCAGGAAATCATCTACTAGAACTGCCGATGAACAACGAAAGTGAAAGTGGGAACAATTACTGCTTGGAGCACCGTGCATCCGACTGAACTAAGTACAGCAGCACGTTCACCAGAAATAAACAGCGTAGAAGTAGAGTGAATGCATGTATGTTCAGCCCTAGCAAGTGCCTACGAGAAGCATATCACGTGTAGACCTGGGAACCTTGACAGATTTGTATATTTTCTTGATTTGTGCTCGTCACTGCTTGAGCTGATAGTTAATATGTTTGGATACACTTATGGGTGCAAAAATTCCCAGTAGATGTACTTTAAACTGTAAGCCGTTTGCTATTGTCCGCGGTGAAGCTATTTATTTATTTATGTTTTTAGATACATTATTTATGGGGTAAATTGAAGCTTTATTTTGTTTGTTCAATCAATATGTGTTCTCAGCACAGCATCTTTTTAAGTGCAGCTAGTTCACTTTGTTGGTGATTTTGTGTGTTCTCAATTATTTAAGAATAGTGCATGGCACACATTCAAGAAACTATAGAATTAGAAAGACAGTGATGTCATTTGTAGGCGAGAAGCCGAGGTTTGAGGAACACACCGAGGGTGGTTGAAAGAGTATGGCAATAAAAACAAGCCTTTGCAATGCAATGGGTCTTGCACTTCCTCGAGTTAGAGCTATTAGCGTTGTAAACGCCTAACCTGACTCTTTTTGCCACATAAACTGAAAATGACCAGTAATACAATTTTACATAAGGGAGGTAATTTAAAGCGCCACGCCATGAGTGTGAAGGTGACTAATCAGAACAAAAAGACTGGTCCGGTTTCACCTTTGTATAGTAATAAATAATAGTTGGCCAGCGTACTCGAGGAGGGCTAAATACCAGAAATGGCATGACGTATGTGTTAGCGTGCCTGGTCCTTAATAAGTAAACTTACAAGAGGAAGCGCATAGGTCGATGAATCTTTTGATTCGCATTGGAGTATCCTAGCTACGATGTGACCAATGTTTCTCAATAATCAATACACAAAAATCAATAACCATTAGGCTAATCATTAATCAGCAGTCAAAAAACATCACACCATGCCCCTTCGGCCATGAATAACCACCACTCAAGATACGTTTAGTAATTTTATTCCCTATTAGTTACAATACTAATCATTATTTCAGTTTATTCGAATCAAATCAATATTAATTCATTATAAGGCACCAAAAACATAACCTAATCAAAACTTGCATCAGAATAAATTCTAAAGCATTAGCATAAGTCAACATTTGCATCAAAGGTGAATAAGTCAAAATAAGTAACAGAGTTCAGCAAAGCAGTTCGTCAATCACTTGTCTCTGTGGTTGTCAATGTCACATGGTAGGAACCTCATCTAACCCAGATTAGCATTAGCATGTGGGACTTCATGTGAAAACAGTTTCAAACATGAATTTGGAAACCATCTAGCTATGAGAACAACTATTAGACAGTGCAGTTGGTACCTAGAAAGAAAAGGCACAAAAGGTAATTCAGTCACACTGTCATATCTACCTATCCTCGGTATGGATCAGCAACAAAGTCAGTCTTCGTCTTCAGGTCATTTAGACGATCATCATCACATCAGGATCTCAAGAGCATGAGCCCAATGACAGAATCTCAAATCTTCTTAGATCTTGCATTAATTTCAGAATAAGGCCTGCTCTCTATCCACTCTGACACATTGTTATATCAAAGTCACTCAGACTATCCCCCAATTCCTAATTGGTCAATTAATCACGCAACTTTACTCCATCCGATAATTTTTGTAACTCAAATATATGAATTCTAATATTACACAGTTTTCAGGTTGTTGATTGCTTCACCGTCCGTCGGTTAATGCAAGTGTTTCAACTAAGCAAATTTTATTAAACAATGAGCAGTTCACGGTTAGTTTGAATTATTAGCATCTTTTCATTGAACGTTAATATTCAGCTTCTGCACGAGGCCTGGCGAAACTAGGCCACAACTTTGGCTAAGTTAAGCTCTACAATATAATGCAAAACATAAGTTATACCTCTCAATATGACATACTACTACAATATTTTAATAAATTTTCAATATTTCCCACACGTTAATTACTCTTTTTAATATAATTCATGAAAATCTGGTGGTCACTCCCCGAGGTTACAATTACAAACGTGCACATTATTTTTCTACAGTAATCATTTTACTTCATAATTCATTATGAACATTCAATAATAATTTGTACCTAAAATATTTGCGTTAACATAAGCATGCCTTTCACTAATGAAATCAAGTGAATTTTAAAAGGCAAGCCCATGAACCAACTAAAGTGATGGGTGTGACACGGTTGTGGTTAAAAGCCCACAGAGAGATTACAACAGGAACCAGAGCGTTTGCGCGCTCAACCCTATGTACTCTTGAAGCAGTACAGTTTGAGGCAGGGCTGGAAGAGTTTATATACTTGAAATAAGGGGCGCAGGTACCATTGGTGCAGCAGCTGCAGTAGCACCTGGGCTCAGAGCCATTAGGGTCCAGTTGAACCCTGATAATGGCTATATTTACTACCCCAACACCATTCAAATGGACAATTTTCCTGGCTTGCATCCAGGCTTATAGAATCCTCGCCACACTACTGTTTCGAATTTCATAAATACTGTAAACTGTTGGCCCCCGAGATTATTGTCATTTTAGTTATGTCCACTGACAGTGGATGGGCTGTCAGCGAATGTCAGATTTCTAGTACTTCCTTCCTGCTGATTTAGTTTAGCTATGACTCATTTTCATTAAGGAATAAGTGTTCTAGCCTTATGTTATTGTTTCACAACCCAGTGCATTTTAGGAGTTGTAGTTCATGCCCACTTAAGTTGATCTAGTTGAAGCTGAAAACAATGATTTGTAAAAGAAACACCCAGGACCTGAGCATGGTCATTTTAGTGGGCGATGACATATGGTAATTCCCCTGGACCTGAGTTACCCTAAACACCTGTCCAGTGTACTGCTGTGGAGAAACCAGCCTATCCACTACCATGGTCTCACTAGTCCTGGTGATGTCTCAAAGCAGTGACAGGGATCCCATTCACCTTTATCAAGTGGAAGTGATGAGTTTCACCCTCATGGATCAGAAGCTCACCGTCTGAGTCTATCTCCCAGCTTAGGAAGATCATAGCACAGTCTATGACCTACCCCTATGAGTTACTTTCACCTAAGGCCACATTGGCCACTCTTGCAGAATTTCCATCAGTATGGGATTTCTTAGGACAGAATCCCCCACTTGTGTCCTGATTCAGAATAATCAAAGCACCAGGGCTAGAAATGGGGCCCTTGGGGGGGGGGATCCTGAACCACCCTTCTTTGGGTCACTCCCGGGTACCTTTTTGGACATTCTGGTACTGATCCAGATGTCCGCCTCCTTAGGCAGCTTCCTGGGGTCTGTGAGCTTACTATTTACTGGATGCTGCATTAGCTCTGTGTAACAGATTCTAAGCATGTGCTCTCTCAGTATCAGATTGAACAATCCAGTAAAATTATCAACCTTGCAGCCCTGCACCCAACCACATACTGCCTTGCTGTGGTCAACCAGGAAATCCATCCAAGATTGGTTCTGCAACTTTCACCTATCCCTGAACCTAATGTGGTATTTCTTTACCGTAAGCCCAAATTTGGTGACAAGAATGGTTTTCATGGGAGTGCACCGCATCTGAGGCCTCAGTTACAAGGCCAGTGGCGCAGGGCAGTGCAGCAATAGCCTTGCTGCACCACCTGCGCTATTGGGAAGGGGCAAAAATGTGCCATATCTACAAGATACAGTGCATTTCTGTCCTCTCCCTCTGTGCTGGTGTACAACTTACTGCCATGCGCCAACACAGACACCCTTGCACCATGGTATATAGTGGGGATGATTGTTTTTGTGCAGGAAGGGACACCTTCCTGCACATAAACAATCACAAGAGGTGCTTTCCTCTTTCTCTTTCCTCAGACTGCAACACACAGAGAAAAGGGAATAAAATGGGAGAAATAAATATATTTCTCCCCGTTGAGTCACTCTTACACCACCCCTGAGGTGGCATAGGAATCTGATGCATTCCAAACCTTGTGAATCTGGGAATGCATCAGATTCCTTCGGGTTCCATGGGTACTGCGTGGGAACATCCCAAGCAACACCATGGAACGCCCCTTTCATGCAGTTATGTGTGAAAGGGGTCCATATTTACAAGGCCATGGAAAGCCACGGAAGGTGGCTTTGTGTGGCCTTGTAAATATTGGCTGGCAGACTGCACCACTGGAGAGTAAGAAAATGATGATCGAGTGCTGCAGTGTGCCGCTAGGGCCTCGTATATTTGGCCTCTGGTCCCACATCTCCAGTGTGAGTAAGGTACCCCATCCCACTGTTTTCATGCATTTCCAGAGTAATGGCCCCTCAATATTCTTCTGAGACCCTGTGTATCTTATGGGCCACCAAATAGTCAGAAAAACATTTGTCAACGTCATCCCCTGCCACAGAGCTGGGCATCAAATCTTTAGGTATGTGGACTTTCCTGTTCTCCACAGACATTACACGTATGCTGCCACCATTGTCACTGGACTCTGCTTGCAAAGCTCTTATGTCTAGCTCTCAGAGGTTCCTTTCATGAGCAGTTTTTCTCTCCTCTGCTTCCTTGACTAGTTTCCTTTCCTTAATCTTCAGTTTGGCCATCTGCATCCTAAACTCCCAGTCAGCCATCCTGTCTGCCAGCTCCTATGGGTACAGATCTTGGGAGGGCACACTGCTTTCTGCTCTGGGATTCAGGAGACAAGTCATCCCCCTACCCTACATGCTGTCTAGGAAAGGTGGGTATGATGCAACAAGGCTGGTTAGGTTTCATAATGCAATACCGTCACATTATCCCCAGTAGGTCCTTTGGATTCGCACTAGTAAATCCCTAGCTCAGTCCTGGTAGTGTGGCACAGAGCAGTCAGGCCTTACTAAAAGAACAGGTGTTAAGCATTTCAGAGTACCAACATGGACAATAAGTAAATGACACAACTCAAAAGAAATCCAAAACCAATTTATAAAAATAAAGTTAATTTTTATATAATTTGAAACACCAGAATGAACACAACCGGATGAGTATAAATGGAGTTATGGATTTGTATGGGAAAAATAAATCAGTGTATTTTACTCTTGCAAAACGATAACGTTGGGATCAATGGGAAATTACATTAGTGATACTTGGTCACTTGTAGGTCAAGTTCACTGAATGGTAAGGTGAGGTGGGTCCCAGTACCAGGGTTCAACAGTCTGTTGATCTTTACCTGGATCCTGGGGCCTGGGTTCAGAGTTGTACTGGCTGTCCCTAGTGCTGAACATCAGAGCCTCGGGTGCTGGTTTTGCCGCCGAGACGTGCTGGTGAAAAAGGGGATGCAACATCTTGACAACGGGGCCACTGGGGCATCGGGTTGAAGATGCTGCAGGATTCCCTCGAGGCACAGCATTAAAAAGGTGGTGGTAGCCCGATTGGCCACCAACAAACCTTAGTAACAGCAAGCCCAGCATTTGGTTACCTTGTCATCCTGGAATCCGGGGAAAAACAGTAGCCACGTGCAACTTGCTGGAGGTCAGCAATATGTTTCTCACAATGCGCTAGACCATTTACCTTTGGGTGATCACTCGGCAGTCCCGATGGCCAGTGATTCATTGGTTCGGGAGTGCATTTCTTGCCTGCTACTGGAGGGGACTAGTACCTCTGGTCCAAGGGAGTTCTGGAGTAGCCTTTGGCTAATAGAGGGGTTCCTCTTTCCTTTAGAACTGGTCTTTGGTCCAGTATAAGCCACAGTTGTGCAAATGTAGGATGGTAGCCACAGGGGCAGTCTTTGGCACCTTTTACTTTGGGCAGGTCCTGAGGTCACAGACTCGGGTCTCTTCTTTGTCCTTTGTTGCAAGTTGATCAAATCTGAGGTTCTGGTGCCAAGGGAGCCCCTCATATTTTAAATTTAGGGGGAATAGGGGTGTGGGTGCTATTAGCCAGTGGGGTACTAGCCCCAGCGGCTAATCTGCCCCTGAGTTGACCACTTTCGTAGTACCTTTTCTAGCCAGAAGCCTACAGTCTGCCACTTAAAAATGGCAGAATCCACCTTGGCTGTACAGACCAGGTAGCTGACCCTAGGGATGTGGGTAGCCCACTAGGGGTGTATGCCTCCTGACTACCTAATTTTCCCACCTGCCAGGTTGCAAATGGACCTGGGGCAGGAGGTGACTTTGTCCTTCTCTGGGAGGCAGTCTACTTGCACATCAGAGGCGTTTGGGCTTCCAAGCTGATCGTTCTGATATGCTACTTCACTAGCCATCGTGTCAGGGAGGGAGGTGACACCTCACACCCAGGCAGACCGTTGCTTCTGACTCCTGGAAGCACTCACATCTCATAGCAAGTGGCCAGATTCCTGTCTTGGTGTCAGCAGCTGCATGCTGTCAGCCAGAGCACAGGAAAGGCTGGGAAAAGCAGGGAGGCAACCCCTAATGTAGTCACCTTGGTGCATGCCACATCAAATCTGACAAGGAAACCAAGTAGGGATTAACAAGATAAGGTTTTTAACTCCACACATGACACTTTCAGTGATACCATAATGGAGCTGGCAACCTCAGGATGCCCAGGTGTCAGCCCATGTCATCCTATGGCCCACTTGAACACTTGTAGTAGCCCTTAATGAAAAGAGGCTACTATAAGGATATATAAGCTTGCAATTATAGGTCCACACTTTTATTATAATGCACCCTGCCTCCTGGGCTCAGGACGCCTACCTTGGGGGTGACTGGCATATACTGAAAATAGTACTGTGGTCTTGCCACTCATGGTGAGGGCAAAGTAGAGTTTGAACAGTTTGCACTTGTCATGCAGTCTACAGTGGCAGGACTGCTGTGCTTCTTTTACTGGGTTTAATCAGCGTGGCACAATTGGTGCTTTGGGTCCTGGTAACCTCTTTAACATCTGTGCCCTGGGTACCACTTGTCCCATTTACCAGGGACTTATAAGGGGGTTAAAGTCCTTGCCAATTGGGATTACCACTTTACATGCATCATACTTTAGGGAGTGAGCACAGGCACTGGGGCCTGGTCAGTGGGCTCCAGTGCACTTTCAGAGTCAATACCTCCACAATGGAAAAAAGTGTGGGGAGGTGACCAAATTAAAAGGGCATTTTCCTACATGCTGCATCTCAGGACCCCACCCAGGCCCTGCTCTTCCTCATCATTCCCAAATCGAGATCCTCTGTTGCTGTCAGCAAATGGTGAGCCTCTGCCCAAGCCCTTTGAGCTTTTTTGTAGCTCCAACTTCTGGGTCCTACTTTGTTTGGAAGCCCCTTTTCCTTATAGAACTCCTTGAACTCAACCATAGTGTAGATCTCCAGGTTGAAGACCGGTAATGATCCTTTTTTACTTTTCTATCAATGTATTGTGGCTGTGTCAACCTGGCTTCAACAGAACTCTCTTAATTTCAACTCAGAGAAATGGAGGTAATCTGGTACAAGATTCTCACATGTCTGGTCCATCACCATCAGACTTTTGGCCTGCTTCCTGGACTGTTCATCCATCTAATTAAGAATTTGGTAGTTTATTTGGAATCAAGCCTTCCCGTAGAGAAACAGGTCAAGCATGTATTCACAATCTGAATTATCATGCTTAAGCTTCTTAAGAAAATGTTTATTTTCCACCAAAAGAATGTGCGTCTAGTAGTGATCCATGCCACCATGCTTAGTCCCATATTTACACTTTTTGACGCAAATCAGCGCTAGCGTCATTCCAACGCGCCAGCCGGGTGCCCTTATTTATGGAATGACGGTAGCCGGCGCTGCGGCCTGGTTAGCGTCAAACTAAATGACTCTAACCTGGCAGTAGAGGTGTAGGGAAGAATGGGGGTTGTGCGTCAAAGAATGGTGCAAGTCCAGTTAGAGTAAAAAATATTGACTCAAACCTGACTAGCGTAATTGTTTGACGCACAACCCCCCTGGAAATGATTCCTGTCTTAGCAAAGACAGGTGTCATTTCCCCCTGCCCAAAGGCCATGCCCAGGGGACTGCATCACTACATTACATTCCAACACGCTGCCTACGCTCTTCAAAGCTCAATTTGCTGGTTCCACCTAAAATCAAACATAGCGGCTCAGGAGGCAAAGCATTCTCAGTTAAAGTAGGCAAACTATGGAATGAAGCTCCTGTTACCCTACAGCAAATTCCTTTCTTGCTCTATTTCAGGCAGTCGCTCAAGATCTAGCTCTTAACCCTTTTCCTGCTAAGCCTTTCACATCCCCATACCGTGCTAAGCCTTTTTTTGGCTATTTGGATTAGATTGTGCTTAGGCCCCCCATAACGATTTTTCCTCATAAGCTATCCATGCCAAATTTGTACCCTTTGTTTCCAACATCCCGGGGATTCTAAAGGTACCTAAGGTTTGAGGATTTCCCTGAAGGGGACCGAGAAATTAGCCAAAGTACAGCTACATTTTGTTGTTTGGGGAAAAATGGAATAGAAAGTGCTGCAAAAGAAAGAGTCTGTTTTTCTCTGCAAATAGCATCAATAAAAGGTTTTCAGTGCTAAATTCACTATCTTCTTAGCTTTCAGGAGCAGGCAGATTTGAATTTAAAAAACAATTTTCAACACAATTTTAGCATTTTACTGGGACATAGTACATTTTTCCTATTGTTGTACTTTCATCCTCCTTCCTGTTAGTGGTAGAAATCGATGTGAAACCAGTGGTGGATCCTGGAAAGCTATACATTTCTAAAAAGTAGCAACATTTTGAATTCAGAAAGGGTTCATTTGTGTAGATCCTTTAAGGTTTTCCCATAGAAAGTAAGAGTTGAAATAAAACAAATGTGAAATTCAGTTGAAAAAAATACAGCTACTTGTGTCTACTTTTTCATCTGTAACATCTTCTAACTATGGCCGATTTTTGTAACGCAATATACTGTTATATCCATGGGACCCTTACTATTGCAGGGATATTTAGGACTTGTAGGTTTACAAAGAGCCCTAGGTACCCAGAGCCAATAACGAAGATGCACCTTGCCATGGTTTTTTATTGTGTACTGGGTATTCAGTAATTCATTTGGTAAAATATAAACAATGAAAAATAGATATCAAGGAAACCTATGTATTTTTTAAATGGGCGCAAGATATGGAGTTTAGAAGCAGTGGTTATATGCATATCTCTGAATTTGTGGATACCCATATCAGCATGTGAATTAGAGGGCAGAAAAAGACAATTGACAATACCACTTATGCTACTATTTTGTGTTCTCCTAAGTCTTCTAATAAAAATGGTACTTCATTTGCGTCGGTAAGCCTAGTGTCTGTGACAGGAAACGGTCCAAAATGCAATGTGGGCACCACACATTTTTTCACTAAAAACTGATCCTTTTTTTGTAATGTGTGGATTTTGGGCTCTAGTTCAGCCCACACCTAGGGACACCTAGCAAACCTGTACATTTTGTAAAACTAGGTGCACAGGGGAATCCAGGATGGGGTGACTTGTGTGGCTCTCACCAGGTTCTGTTACCCATAATCCCTTGCAAACCTCAAAATGTGTATAAAAAACACATTTTTGTCACATATCTGTGATGGAATGTTCTGGAAGCTGTGAGGAGCCACAAACCTCCTTCCACAGGGTATTCCTCCAAGTCTCCCAATAAAAATGATACCTCACTTGTGTGGGTAGACCTAAGGCTTGTGACAGGAAATGGCCCAAAACACATCACATTTTTCCACCAAAACTGACCCTTTTTTTCCTAGTAGTTCTAGATTTTGGACCCCAGCTCAGACAGCACATAGGAAAACCTATCCAACCGGTACATTTTTTAAAACTAGATACATAGGGGTATCCGGGGTCGGCTGACTTGTGCGGCTCTCTCCACTTTTTTTTACCCAGCGTACCTTTCAAACCACAAACTGTGTGGGAAAACACATTTTCCGCACATTTCTGTGAGGTAAAGTTCTGGAAACTGTGGAGAGCCACAAATATCCTTCCACCCAGGATGACCCCAAAACTCCAAATAAAAATGGTCCCTCAATTATGTGGGAAGACCTAGTGCTTGCAACGGGAAACAGTCCAAAACACATTTTTCCACCGAAAACTGACCATCTCTTTCCAAATTGGGTAGCTCTAGATTTTGGAACCTAGCTCAGCTGGCACCTAGGGAAAGCTAGCTTACCTGTACATTTTTTCGGAAACTATACACATAGAGATATCCAGTGTGGGCTGACTTGAATGGCTGTCTCCAAATATTTTAACCCTGAATCGCTTGCAAACCTCAAACTGAGAGGGAAAAAACATATTTTCATCATATTTCTGTGATGGAAAGTTCTGGAAGTGTGGGGAATCACAAACTTCATTCAATAAAGTCCGAAGATGGCCTTGTACTTGCTCGAGGTGGAGCATATAATATTGCATCATTGATGTGTCTTAGGTTCTCCCAACCCTGCTTACAGTGATTCTTAAGTGCTGTTACAACAGCTCCATACAATATAAATTGCCCAACTGGAAACTCAAAATGCACTCTTTCATCCTCAAAATTCAGGATTCAGTGATACCATAATGGAGCTGGCAACCTCAGGATGCCCAGGTGTCAGCCCGTGTCATCCTATGGCCCACTTGAACACTTGTAGTAGCCCTTAATGAAAAGAGGCTACTATAAGGATATATAAGCTTGCAATTATAGGTCCACACTTTTATTATAATGCACCCTGCCTCCTGGGCTCAGGAAGCCTACCTTGGGGGTGACTGGCATATACTGAAAATAGTACTGTGGTCTTGCCACTCATGGTGAGGGCAAAGTAGAGTTTGAACAGTTTGCACTTGTCATGCAGTCTACAGTGGCAGGACTGCTGTGCTTCTTTTACTGGGTTTACTCAGCGTGGCACAATTGGTGCTTTGGGTCCTGGTAACCTCTTTAACATCTGTGCCCTGGGTACCACTTGTCCCATTTACCAGGGACTTATAAGGGGGTTAAAGTCCTTGCCAATTGGGATTACCACTTTACATGCATCATACTTTAGGGAGTGAGCACAGGCACTGGAGCCTGGTCAGTGGGCTCCAGTGCACTTTCAGAGTCAATACCTCCACAATGGAAAAAAGTGTGGGGAGGTGACCAAATTAAAAGGGCATTTTCCTACATGCTGCATCTCAGGACCCCACCCAGGCCCTGCTCTTCCTCATCATTCCCAAATCGAGATCCTCTGTTGCTGTCAGCAAATGGTGAGCCTCTGCCCAAGCCCTTTGAGCTTTTTTGTAGCTCCAACTTCTGGGTCCTACTTTGTTTGGAAGCTCCTTTTCCTTATAGAACTCCTTGAACTCAACCATAGTGTAGATCTCCAGGTTGAAGACCGGTAATGATCCTTTTTTACTTTTCTATCAATGTATTGTGGCTGTGTCAACCTGGCTTCAACAGAACTCTCTTAATTTCAACTCAGAGAAATGGAGGTAATCTGGTACAAGATTCTCACATGTCTGGTCCATCACCATCAGACTTTTGGCCTGCTTCCTGGACTGTTCATCCATCTAATTAAGAATTTGGGAGTTTATTTGGAATCAAGCCTTCCCGTAGAGAAACAGGTCAAGCATGTATTCACAATCTGAATTATCATGCTTAAGCTTCTTAAGAAAATGTTTATTTTCCACCAAAAGAATGTGCGTCTAGTAGTGATCCATGCCACCATGCTTAGTCCCATATTTATACTTTTTGACGCAAATCAGCGCTAGCGTCATTCCAACGCGCCAGCCGGGTGCCCTTATTTATGGAATGATGGTAGCCGGCGCTGCGGCCTGGTTAGCGTCAAACTAAATGACTCTAACCTGGCAGTAGAGGTGTAGGGAAGAATGGGGGTTGTGCGTCAAAGAATGGTGCAAGTCCAGTTAGAGTAAAAAATATTGACTCAAACCTGACTAGCGTAATTGTTTGACGCACAACCCCCCTGGAAATGATTCCTGTCTTAGCAAAGACAGGTGTCATTTCCCCCTGCCCAAAGGCCATGCCCAGGGGACTGCATCACTACATTACATTCCAACACGCTGCCTACGCTCTTCAAAGCTCAATTTGCTGGTTCCACCTAAAATCAAACATAGCGGCTCAGGAGGCAAAGCATTCTCAGTTAAAGTAGGCAAACTATGGAATGAAGCTCCTGTTACCCTACAGCAAATTCCTTTCTTGCTCTATTTCAGGCAGTCGCTCAAGATCTAGCTCTTAACCCTTTTCCTGCTAAGCCTTTCACATCCCCATACCGTGCTAAGCCTTTTTTTGGCTATTTGGATTAGATTGTGCTTAGGCCCCCCATAACGATTTTTCCTCATAAGCTATCCATGCCAAATTTGTACCCTTTGTTTCCAACATCCCGGGGATTCTAAAGGTACCTAAGGTTTGAGGATTTCCCTGAAGGGGACCGAGAAATTAGCCAAAGTACAGCTACATTTTGTTGTTTGGGGAAAAATGGAATAGAAAGTGCTGCAAAAGAAAGAGTCTGTTTTTCTCTGCAAATAGCATCAATAAAAGGTTTTCAGTGCTAAATTCACTATCTTCTTAGCTTTCAGGAGCAGGCAGATTTGAATTTAAAAAACAATTTTCAACACAATTTTAGCATTTTACTGGGACATAGTACATTTTTCCTATTGTTGTACTTTCATCCTCCTTCCTGTTAGTGGTAGAAATCGATGTGAAACCAGTGGTGGATCCTGGAAAGCTATACATTTCTAAAAAGTAGCAACATTTTGAATTCAGAAAGGGTTCATTTGTGTAGATCCTTTAAGGTTTTCCCATAGAAAGTAAGAGTTGAAATAAAACAAATGTGAAATTCAGTTGAAAAAAATACAGCTACTTGTGTCTACTTTTTCATCTGTAACATCTTCTAACTATGGCCGATTTTTGTAACGCAATATACTGTTATATCCATGGGACCCTTACTATTGCAGGGATATTTAGGACTTGTAGGTTTACAAAGAGCCCTAGGTACCCAGAGCCAATAACGAAGATGCACCTTGCCATGGTTTTTTATTGTGTACTGGGTATTCAGTAATTCATTTGGTAAAATATAAACAATGAAAAATAGATATCAAGGAAACCTATGTATTTTTTAAATGGGCGCAAGATATGGAGTTTAGAAGCAGTGGTTATATGCATATCTCTGAATTTGTGGATACCCATATCAGCATGTGAATTAGAGGGCAGAAAAAGACAATTGACAATACCACTTATGCTACTATTTTGTGTTCTCCTAAGTCTTCTAATAAAAATGGTACTTCGTTTGCGTCGGTAAGCCTGTGATGGAATGTTCTGGAAGCTGTGAGGAGCCACAAACCTCCTTCCACAGGGTATTCCTCCAAGTCTCCCAATAAAAATGATACCTCACTTGTGTGGGTAGACCTAAGGCTTGTGACAGGAAATGGCCCAAAACACATCACATTTTTCCACCAAACCTGACCCTTTTTTTCCTAGTAGTTCTAGATTTTGGACCCCAGCTCAGACAGCACATAGGAAAACCTATCCAACCGGTACATTTTTTAAAACTAGATAGCTCTAGATTTTGGAACCTAGCTCAGCTGGCACCTAGGGAAAGCTAGCTTACCTGTACATTTTTTCGGAAACTATACACATAGAGATATCCAGTGTGGGCTGACTTGAATGGCTGTGTCCAAATATTTTAACCCTGAATCGCTTGCAAACCTCAAACTGAGAGGGAAAAAACATATTTTCATCATATTTCTGTGATGGAAAGTTCTGGAAGTGTGGGGAATCACAAACTTCATTCCCCGAAATTGTCCTAAGTCTCCCAATAAAAATGGTACCTCACTTGTGTGGGCACAGCTAGTGGCCTCAAGAGGAAACGGCCCAAAACACAACCAGTATGCAGCACATTTTTCCACTGAAAACTGACCCTCTTTTTCCGATGTGTACCCTAGCTCAGCCGGCACCTAAGGAATCCTCGCCAACCTGTACATTTTTTAAAACTAGACATCTAGGGGAATCCAGGATGGCGTGACTTGCATGGATCCCATTAGGTTTTTCATACCCATAGTGCCCTGCAAACCTCAATTATTTCTGAAATCACCCATTTTCCTTGCATTTCCATGATGGAAACTTCCAGAATCTGCAGGATTCCACAGAGTTCCTGCCACCCAGCATTGCCTCATCTGTGCAAATGAAAATGCTGCCCTCAGTGTGTGGCTGGGCCTAGTGCTGCAACGTCAAATCAAGGACAATGGCAGCGATTGTGATTAGTCTCTTATTGGCCTCAGTTGGGTCTGTTCCTGTTGGTGGCACTAAACCCAGGCACACAAGTGAGGCAGAGTGTTTATCGGCACAGATAGAGCAATGCTGGGTGGTAGGAATTTTGTGGATTCCTGTACATTCTGGAAGTTTCCATCACAGAAATGTAGGGAAAATGCGTGACTTCAGGCAAAGTTGGAGTTTTGCATGGCATTGTGGGTAAGAAAATGATGTGTGGTGCATTTGAAGCAGACCACCCTGGACTTACCCAGATGTCTACTTTTCATAAGTGACTGGGTCTGGTAGGTTTTTGTGGGTAGCAGCCTACCCAAGCCCAAAAAGTGCAGCTCACCATTGCAAGTGGGACGATATTGGGAGTTATCCAAGCTCTGCTGTCCGTATGTGAAATCAACACCCAAAAGAGTCAAATCTCTTTTTCCTTGCCATTGGGATGAGATGCTTTAGTCAGCAGGGGAGGCAGAAAGACTGTGCCCATTTTGGGGGATGGGGGCATTGCCATGCCCATTCTGGACAACCCCCAGTCTTATTAGTCCCTGGTGCCTAGTAGGCTTTCTGCCTCCTGGGGGCAGATCAGGGGCTATTGCCCCCATCTGTCCCCCAAGGGGGGCAAAAAAATTGTATATATAGCATGGGGGCATTGCTGTGCCCATACTGGGAAGCCCCCACCCTGCTAATAACAAATAAAATCCTGGTGCCTAGTGGAATTTCTGCCCCCCCCCCGGGGGTCAGATCCGGGACTATTGCTTCCATCTGCTCCCCAACAGGGAGTAGAAAATTGTGTCCATTTTTGGGGGGGGTGGTGGTGGCATAGACAGGGCCATCATGGCCATCCCCCACCCCTACACTAATTATAAAAAATATTCCTTGGTGTGCTAGTGGGCTTCCTGCACCCTGGGGGGGGGGACGATCGTGGCTATTGCCCCCAAATGCCCCCCAGGTGGGGCATTAAGATTGAGACCATTTTTTATGGGTGGGGGCATTGATAGGGCCAGCATGGCCAGCCCCGATCACTGCACTAATTAAATAAAAGAAATCTGGTGTACTAGTGGGCTTTCTGCCTGCCCCGGAGGGCAGATAGACTGTGCCCAATTTTGGGGGATGAGGGCATTGACAGGACCATTATAGACCACTCCACCCCTACACTAATTAAATTAAAAATTCCCTGGTGTCCTAGAGTGCTTTCTGACCCCTGGGTGAGCAGATCCTGGGTTATTGTCCCCATCTGCCCCCCGGGGGGTGCGGGGCAGAAAGATTGAATTCTGCCAAATAAAATATAGGAGGAGCAAAAACCCTTGCCCAAGGTGCTGCTCCCCCTCCTTGGTGTCTAGTGGAGTGAATCCCTACTTGGGGATCACTCTGCTTGGACTATCCCCAAGCAGGGATCCATTAGGGAGGGGTACATTTGGGAAAGGGAGATTCTCCTCTTTCCAATGATAGTGTTCACATCTACCTCTGTGCTCAGGGGTCTGAGATAGCCCCTGTTCACCGAGGCAACGAAAGTGAAACAAGTCGATCACCTCATTTCACTTTCGGTTTCAATGAAATTATGTCAGTGTGTTGCGCACGCTGATCGTCATTTCACTGAAACAAAAGAAATAGCCTTGGGAGATGGGAAAGCTCTCCCCATCTTCCAAGGCTGTTTCTTTCTGAAAGAAATCCCTCTGGTTCCTGCCGCATCAGAGGAATTTAAAGTGCCATATGTGCGGACGGCCAGGAGCCATCTGACCCACATGAGCAGTTTAGAGTCGGGTGGCTCTGGGCCGTCCAACACACAGAACTCGTTAAGGAACTAGCATCCTCTGGTTTCTTTGGGGCACTCCTGGTTCCTATTATTTTGTTTTTTTACCCACATTTTATTTCAACTTGCATACAAACAAAAGGTATGGTACGCACAAATATTGTAGTTAGGACATGTTCTGACTGCTATTTTTTGAACTTATGGGATCACTGGTGCATTGATAACTGATGTAACAAAGTAGCCAGACCAGTTCAGAACTCTATCAAATCTGAGTCATATTCTCCCCTAGCAAATCTTTCACAAGAATACTATAAAAGTTTCCAACGAGGATCAAAAAACAAGTAGGTTAAAAAAAAACTCCCCACTTTCCCAAGTATCAAGTGCTTTCAAGTGCTAATACAAACAGTGCTTCAACATACATCATCGCCACCATGGAGGTCTCAAGTGTGTCTTTCATTAGGATTCCAAGGGTCTGTGTGATAATCTCACAGTTATATATTCCCAATATTGTTAATTCCCTTGCAGTGATAACATCTTGTAGTTCAAGGTCTTCAGTCCATTAGCCATTATTTTGGGTGTGCAGCCGGCTACCTAGGAGGTATGCAACCCAATGATATCTCTTTCTCTTCCTACATGGTGTCCAGTAACTCCTCCCATGCGTGTTCACATTTCAGGGATTCTCTGCCTTTTTTGACATCTCTTAAAAGAATGACACCAGTATACTCTACCCACCTGATAAGCTTCCTCTTCCACCTCTTCACGCATGGGTCCGCTGTACATTTCCATTTAGGGGTTATTTGTGGTTTCCCCAGGATCACAGCCAAATTGAAGAATGTAGACATGAGTTTCTTTTTGGCCGGCCATGGGTACAGTACCAACAAACATGTTGTAGTGGATACTGTTATATTTTGATCTGTGGTGTTATTTAGAGAAGCAATAACGTCCACTCAATATTCATTAAGAGGTTGCTTTGCTTTACTTCAGACTGAGATGAAACCCGAATAAAAGGAATTCCAACAATGCAGAGCTCTTAGTCTGAGTAATGAATTCATTAAGGCACTTCTTAAGGTTCATACAGGGAAGGCATATATGTAGAATGTCAAATGCAGCACTTCCAATAATAATCACAGCAGTAGAATAATAATGATCATAGAAAAAACAATGAAAATACACTACTTCAATCATGGATAGTATATCTACCTATACAGTGAGTATATATTCATTTACAACGCAAAGCTAGAATTAAGAATTAAAAATGCATCACCATGGGGCGAGGTAGGGACATCATCCCTTTGCTAACTTCAAGTTGAGAACCCAGATGACTGCTGGAAGAGAGAAAATGATCCTCAATGGGAATCTGGCAAAGAAATCGCTCCCCAAGAATGAGTTCTCTCTCTAACCCCAGTGGTCAGATATCCCTCTTAAGAGGAGTTTCCCTATTAAATACCTTAACCAAGCTACAAAGGAGACGTTGCTTTTCTTTTCTTCAGACTGAGATGAAACCCGAATAAAAGGAATTCCAACAATGCAGAGCTCTTAGTCTGAGTAATGAATTTATTAAGGAACTTCTTAAGGTTCATACAGGGAAGGTGTATATGTAGAATGTCAAATGCAGCGCTTCCAAAAATAATCACAGCAGTAGAATAATAATGAGCATAGAAAAAAACAATGAAAATACACTACTTCAATCATGGATAATATGTCTACATATACAGTGAGTATATATTCATTCACAACGCAAAGCTAGAATTAAGAATTAAAAATGCTTCACCATGGGGCGAGGTAGGGACATCATCCCTTTGCCATCTTCCAGTTGATAACCCAGATGATTGCTAAAAGAGAGAAAATGACTCACAAAGGGAACCTGGCAAAGACATCTATCCCCAGAATGAGTTCTGTCTCAAACCCCAGTCGTTAGATTTCCTTCTTAAGAGGAGTTTCCCTCTTAAATACCTTACCCAAGCTACAGAGAATTCTAGAAACTCCCCCCTCCCATATTGTGAGTTGTTGTTCAAACACTTGGTGAACCATTCCTTGTTGAAAGAGCACGTTAGAGATTTGGCCACATTCCAAGGTGTGCTCCCAAGACCGAACTGTTCCCTACGGTACCATAAACATTCTTCTGCTACATCCTTATCTTACCCTCACTCCTCCATGTTATGTCCCTGCCCTTGGTGAGAAAGAGCACAAAAAGTGAAAACATGATTGAAAAACATGTTGCATAAGTCGTGCGTGGAAAAATACTTGCACCACCAATGTGACAGTGTTTGAAGCTAAGTTAAGCACAAAATGGAGTCAGAGGTCAAGATGGAGCAGTGGTCACGATGGAACAGCAGTTAAATACAGATATAATTACAGACATGTGCATATCCAAACCATGTGGAACATCAACTTCCCATAGTACCACACCAGGGACATGTAGAGTGGGCATGGAGGAAGAATTTGTTTATCTTACCAGGCATGAGATACACCCTGAGGATGTAGTAGAAATTGATCAATTTTAATCGTACATTCCGAGAGATCCTTGGGTCTGCATCCAGCACGTTTAGCCAAACGTCCTTTGCAAGGGGTCCTCCCACATCTTCTGCCCATTTATCTTTAAGGGCATTTAAGGGAGTATCTATGTCTGCTCCGAAAGCTCAATAAAGTCCGAAGATGGCCTTGTACTTGCTCGAGGTGGAGCATATAATATTGCATCATTGATGTGTCTTAGGTTCTCCCAACCCTGCTTACAGTGATTCTTAAGTGCTGTTACAACAGCTCCATACAATATAAATTGCCCAACTGGAAACTCAAAATGCACTCTTTCATCCTCAAAATTCAGGATTTTACCAGCTCTGAATAAATCACCCATTTTCTCAATCCCCGGCCCTGTCCTTGCAAGTAGTCTGCTCCACTTGCCCTCATTCTGAAGGACAGTCAAGTACTGCAATGTTGTATTAGGTAAATATGGGGCCTTTATTTGTGTTCTCCACAGGCATCTAGTCCAACAATGTTTGACTACTTTCAGCAATCAGTAGTTTTCCACTCTAATCTGTTTAGGGTCCAGTAGCAGCTGCATCAACAATAACCATCGTCCCACCAGCCATCCTAGCATAAATCCATCCCTTGAGTCAGTCCAGCTTTGCTGCCAGGTGATAGGTTTTGAAATCTGGGACTGCAAACCTTCTGTCTGTTGTGGAGCATTGGAACTTGAACAGTGCCACTCCATGCCTACACCCACCCCATATCAAATCCGTGACTGAGGTATCTAAGTTGTGAAATTTACTTCTTGAGGTAACCACTGGTAATATGGTAAAATAATTCAAAAGTCTAGGCAGGACTACTATCTTCATAGTCGCTACCAATTCTGCCACCGATGCTGGGATAGATTCCAGAAAGTTCTCCAGGCCTCAAAGCTGTGATGGCTTTCCCTATGTTACATATGATTACAAATGTGTTTCAATATATACAAACCCCTAAGTATTTTATCAATGTCAGCTCCCATATCAGTCCAAGCGGGTATAGAGTGTCGCCCTGTAAGGGTCTCACGGAAAACATGCTAGTGTTTTGTCAGTTTATGCGCAACCCTGATATATCTCCATACACGTTAAGCAATTAGATCGCTTTCCTGGGGTCTGTTTGTTTATCATTTAAGTAATGCAACATATCATTGGCATATAGTGAAATATAATTTATTAAATCACATGCTCTTATGCCAGTAAAGAGAGACCCTAGTCACGGTTTCACTGCAATATCAAATAACAGTGGAGACAGAACACATCCCTACCTTATACCTTGCTCCACCAGATGCTGTTTAGAAATCACACTTAACTCTTGCTACTAGGTCAGAGTATAGCAGTCTAATCCATCAAATAAGTTCCCTCTCTACACCTTGTCTATCCATCACAGCATAAAGGTATTCCCAGTCCAAAAAGACATTTCAATATCCACTGATATCACAAAGGTCTCTGCACTGATTTTTGGGGCATCCATCAGCAAGGCTAGTAACCTCCTTATATTTGATGCAGTATTCCAGCCAAAGATGATCCTGAGTGGTCTGGGTGTATACGATCTTCCATATGGAATAACAAACTAAAGGACAAACCTTACTTAGTATTTTATTATCAAAGTTTAACATTGACAAGGGTCTGTAGGCCACCACATCGGTTGAAACCCTTCCAGCTGAGTAAGGGGAATAATAACGCTTCCCTTGTCAACGACCCTCCCGCGCAGCGGGTAAACGTCTGAGTCAGGATGGGGGGCAACTTCTCAATATAGTCTTCGTAGAACTCAATCTGTCGGATCCTGGCACTTTCCCTCTGGCCATGACCGATACTTTGACTCCCTCTACTATTATTTTAGTTGCGTGCTTTCTCCCGCTGACTGTTAGAGTATAAATTAGTGCAGTAACATGGAGACCGTATGTGTACGTCTGTTTATAAATCTATTCCCCTGAGCGTTCCCAAGCTCCAGAACGTGTGAGCCCCTCTTGTTGGGGTTAGCCATCTATGGTGGCATTATCTCTAATTTCTCATGTTCTGTATGTGCCCTCACCATATATTCTTTATTATCAAAGCAGCAGAGACATTCAATGTGTTCCACCAGCTTCTCATTTATATACAATGACTCTTGCTGAAAATCTGGTTTCCTCGGTTTCTCTCTTTCCATGGTTCTAACATTTTGGCATCTACTGCTTTAACCAAGGTGTGGTGAACAACCACTGTATCTGCTATCCACTGTCCTCATATAAGTGTATTAAAGGCATTCCACTCCAAAAGCAAGGAGGAGGCAGTGCCTTCATTGTCTGCGAAGTAGTTCTGGATGCAATCCCCCACAGTGGCAACAAGAAACTATCTTCTAAGCTCTCGACTTTCAGCATCCAGCTAGGTATGAGGGTACATGACTTGATCTATGCCGGAACTATAGGAATGGGATTATGATCTGAGATGGTTCTAGCCAGGTATTCAGAATCAATTACTGCTGCATGTATGTCTGGTGTGCGTCTGAAAGTATATAGTTGAAATGTAAATCATGTAATTCAGAGAAGAATGAATAGTCACGGTCGTCTGGGTGGGTGCATGGACGTCACTTAGGAGTCTCCACAGGTGGGTGCATGGACGTCATTTAGGGGTCTCCAGGAGTTGCAGCTGTGATCCCCAGCTTGCCCTTTGCAACCCCGGCACTGCCTCTGCGACCCCTGGCCCCAGAAGTAGCAAAATCAATCCCAGGAACACAGAGGCAGCTTGTCCTCATGAACACTGCTTGGGACACCACTTTCTTGTTTCAATTTTCTTTTAATGCACTAATAGTGAATAATGCATTATTCACTATTAGTGAAATAATAAATGGAGTACAGTTAGCTGGAATGTGACCCTCCTTGGTAGCTGAGACAAGCAAAAAACACTTTTAAATGTATGTTGTGTTAATGTTTGAGGGTGAGAGTGTGCTTATGTAAAAGAGAATGTCTGTATGAGCGAATGTGTGTTTGTGTAAACATGTGTGAGTGAGTGAATGAAAGTAAAGATGAAATGGCGTGTCATGTCACTTACGCTACCCCTGGCATTTTGGTGAATTGACATCCATGGGTGGGTCTCCCTTCATGTATCCATGACTGGCCACTGTTCTTGCTAGTTGCAAAATTTCTCCTGCTTTCTTTTAAATCGCTGTTTCCTTATCTTAATTTGTGGATTCTGTTCTCTGATAGCGCCAGGGCACACCTTGAGACATTTGTTGCGCTCTATAAATGGTTTAACATAACATGGTTTCAAAATGTAAGTACTGATTATTGATCAGTGAGTTTCTGGACACACCATACTTTATTAAGGAAACATTACAGGCCTCCTGGGGCTATTTCTTTGTAGCATGGATTCGAGGATTTTTATTAACTCATTTAAATTAACGGTGTGTATTTTATATAAAATTATTAATAAAACTGCGTGACTTTGCATCCAACTGGAAAGTTAACTCATTTTAAACATTTTTCCTCAGCATTGTGTGTTTTTTCATATTTGGCACAGATCCTGAAATGGGTGTGGTTATATAAATATGTACAACTGCTTTACAAACAATAATTTGCAATGGAATGGGTCTCGCATTTGCTCGAGTTACAGCCATTAGCGTTGTAAATTCCTATCTGGACTTGTCTTGCCACATAAATTGAAGCCATGGCTGCCATGAGTATATGCACGAAGGAGAGACACAAAAGGAAAAATAAGTTTCCGCGCAGTCAAATATATCGGCAAACATGCAATTATCCATTTAACAGGGTCGATGGGCAAGGCGGGTACAAAAGTGCCCCAAGGAGGGACACACATAAAGCATTTACCAAAGATAACAAAGGATTTTTGAAAAGCAAGTCCATGATCAAGTGATAGTGATGGGCGTGGTTAAAAGCCGACAGATAGATTACAACACATCGGCGTGCTTGCACACTCGACCTAACAATAAGAATCGAAACCCAGGACTTGCAGTTTGCATGCAGCAACTTGATGCAGATAAATACATCATTGTGCTACATTAGAAGACTAGCAACTTTTGAATTGTCTGGTAAAAAATTATTTCAGCATCAAAAGCAGTAGTCCACTTGCCTCTCTAAATAAAATATAAATCTGTGACCAGCATGTTATGTCATGTGCAGGCTTTTTTGTAAGTCAAAACTGTGTGTGGACAAAACACAGCACTGGTCCAGAACTGTGTTGCACCCAGAGTTACCTTACCACTATTCTTATGGCTGCAGAATTGCTGGGCACATGGGCCCTCATTATGAACACGGCAGTAAACCCCGTCGACCGCCGTGGCGATGGTGAACAGAAGACCGCCATTGGCGGTGAACAGAAACCCACCATATAAAGATGCAAAAATCAGATTCTGTCAAAAAAGTCCCAGCCATCAGTCACCGCCCGGACCTTGTCGTCGGAAATGCAAACATTGGCAAGTCTAAAACCCACACACCTGACTCACATCCACAGCACTATAAAACACTCAAAGACACACCCCACAATCCTTTGCAATGACATTCGGACAACTGATACAGAGAACTCCAGAAGCAGACACTGAACACCACAATACAAGATACATACACCAAACCACACAACAGCACCCTCACCTAGATCCACACAACACACCACTCACAACACACACATGGCACCCCCCAAACACCCACGCTTCACAGAAAGGGAGCTAAGGACCATGGTGGACAAGATACTGAAGGTCGAGCCACAATTATTCGGGGCACAGGTCCAGCACACACTCATCGCCAGGAAGATGGAGCTATGGCAGACAACTGTGAACAAGGTCAATGTGGTGGGACACCATCCACGCACGAGGGACAACATCTGCAAGAGATGGAACGACCTGCGTGAGAAAGTGAGGTCCATGGCATCCCGGCACAACATTGCAGTCCAGAAGACTGGGGGAGTACCTCCACCAACACTACCCGACTACACTGACTGGGAGGAAAAGGTACTGGCCATCCTGCACCCTGAGGGCCTCACTGGACTCACTGGAGGAATGGACTCAGGTAAGTCATCTACAATTACCCCTTATCCATCACACCTGTAATGCATGCACCTCCCCACCCCTCCAACATCCATCAGTACCACTAGCCCACCCAGGCCACAATCACTACATCCATTCACCCCTGCATATCCACAAACCCACTAACAGGCCCACATCCCTCCCCCTCTGCACAGCCACCTACCCCTTCAAGGAATCACAAAGGCACTACACCACCCACAATGCACCTCTACAGCCTAAGCAAAATGCAATGCAAACCTCACAAAGGCACCCTGCATGGCCCAAAAGTGTAAAACCTGACCAAAACAGACCAGTCCTGTGCATCCCATCCGATCTTGCAACTGTAACAGACATGTCCATTCCCACTACAGGCACCACCAGCCATGCCACCCTGACGGATAGGACAAGGAGTGGCAGTGCCCCACATGGCAACAGAGGCACCACCCAGGACACTGGAGAGGGAACCCTGGACAGTGAGGAACACCCTGGCCCCTCACACAGTCCTGGACTGTCACCATCCAGCAGCCCCACTCAGGACACCACAGACAACCCTACCACCCAGCCAACAACATCAGCCCACAGCAACCGCCCCCACACCTGTGTATCCAGGCCACAGACTGGTAGAACACATGGACAGAGGCCACAGTCATCCCCCACCAAGAGGCAGCAAGACGATGGCCCCAGTACAAGTGGTACCGCCAGACCTGTGCAAGGGACACAGACACAGGGGGCTAGGCCCAGTGGGAGGGCATCACTGGCCCAGGGGGGAGGCCACAGAATAGATGCTGCAGACCAGGATGAGATCTCTGAGGTCCTGGGAGCATACCACCATAACCAGTACAGATTGGCCCAGATTGTTTCCACCCTGGAGCAGAGTCAAAGGATGCAGGTAGCACACCACCAAGAGGCCATGGAGCAGTGGAAACTGCACAATGACATCATGGCCACCATAGCAGGTGCGCTGATGCACCTTGTCCCAACCCAGTCTGAGGACCCCACAGACTGGGAAGCCCCTACTACAGGCCAAGATACAGACCAGCCAACAACATCAGCAGCAGCAACTGGACTTGTGCCACCATCACAGGACATAGAGGAGGCCTGCATCTCAACCCGTACAGGCCAACACTATGCACCCAAACGGTCCCTCAGGCCCAGATATGGCACAGGAACACCTGCCAAGACCAAGGCCCCCTCAAAGAAGTGACTCTGGCAAGAACTGTCCTCCAAGGGTGCCACTGAACCAACGTCCACACCATGTAAAAACAACCCCAAAAACTGTAAATGATAGATGGACATACCACCACTGCCAACAAATGGTGTGATCATGTAGCCATATTGGTCATCCACCATTAGCCCACTCCCATCACTGTAAACTGCACAATGTCAATAAAATACCTTTTCACCAATGTCAATGTCCCTTGACATTATGTTGAAACAAATGGAAGTGTGGATGAAATAGTCTTAGAAATCATTTATTCTTATCTGAGTTGTAGGAATTGCACCCAATGCATAAAATGTGGTTGTGCCAACAGAATTGTCAAATAATTTGTCCATAATGTTACATGTCCCATGCAAACCTGGTCACACTGACAATGTCCATAGACCCAACACCCCCATCGAGGAGAAGGCACACTGACAGTATGCTGCACAGACAGCAACATCATAAAATAGTACCACAATGTTACTGGAAGTAAAGTTGTATCAGTTGGTTCCTGGAATGTACATCTTTCTCCTCCTCATCATCACATCACTCTCATCCACTCCCTGAGGAAGCTGGTCTGGATATACAGCACTCAAATCCTCCAAGAGGGGGATAGCTTTCCTCACAGCCACGTTGTGCAGCATGCATCAGGCCACCACTATTCTACACACCTTTTCAGGCTCATAGGCCAGGGATCCGCCAGAGATATGGAGGCAACGGAATCTAGCCTTCAGGAGACCTATTGTGCGCTCTATCACCCTCCTAGTACGTCCATGGGCCTCATTGTAATTCCTCTCTGCATCTGTCCTAGGATTCCTCACTGGTGTCAGGAGCCAACGCATGTTGGGGTAGCCAGAATCACCTGAATAAGTGTGCAAAACAGGACTGTCACTGACAACCTTCAGTGGCAGACAGCCTGGCTGTCTGTTATGTGCCAAAAAGTGTCAGACATACTTACGTATGATCCATCCTCTGTCCCCTTGTAGTTGTTCCATCTTGTGTGGCACACTACTGTTCCTCAGCACAAAGGAATCATGGACAGATCCACGGAACATGACATTCACATGTGAGATGTACTGGTCTGCAGTACACACCAATTGAATGATCATGGAGTGAAAGTTCTTCCTGTTTCTGTATACCTGTTCACTGACTCTCGGGGGGGATGAGAGCAATGTGTGTGCCATCGATGGCACCTATCACATGGGGAATGTTGGCACAGGCATAGAAGTCCGACTTGATGGCAGGGAGGTCAGCACTTTGGGGAAGCCTCACATAGGACTGCAGGTGTTGTACAAATGCATTCAGGAATCTGGACAGTATAATGCTAAACATGGGCTGTGAAAAACCTGCACCCATGCCCACTGTCACTTGGAATGAGCCTGTGGCCAGTAAATGGAGTGCAGAAAGCACCTGCACTTCAGTAGGGATGGCTACTGGTCCGATTAGCTGGTCTCAGTGCTGGATCTAGTAATGCACAAAGTTCATGAATAGTAGCACGGTTGAGTCTGTAATTGATAATGATGTGACGCTCCACCATGGTCCTCAAATCAACAAGTGGTCTGTGCACCGATGGGGCCCTCCCTCGCCACAAGGGTCTGTACCTAGGAGGAGTTGAGAACACACATACATCTGCCCACAATGTTTCCAATTCAGCACAGCTGGCATACAAGTCGACGACACATATGCTTAGTAGGTGTGAAACTGGAGTAACATGTCCCCAATGATACTGCAGGATTGTTGTGGTGAGTAAATGTATATTTGTTAATGCCTATGGTGGTTGGGGACAATAGAGCCTGCATGGGGCATATGAGGATTTCATACCTGCGTAGTAAAAGCCAAAATGTCTGCCCCCTGTAATCCAGAAATGTTGTAGTGGAAGTTACCTCATACTGCTAGCGGTTGACGTAATAGTGTAAGGCGGTGTTCACCGCCGTGCAACCATTCATTGGTTAACATGGTTGTCAATGGGGATACTTAGCGTATCATAAACGCCACCAGCGGTGTCGGTGCACACCGCCGCGGTGCGTACGCTAACTTGTCACCCCAACTTCACTTGACTTCCAGATTTCGTGCATGCAGGTACTCCACTGAGTGTGCTGCTGTGTCCTGCCTCTGGCCATGGAAATGGCACATGTGGCAGGGGAAAGGGCCCCAGCCTTCACCCGTGAGGAAATGGAAAAACTTATGGATGTGGTCCTGCCCCTGTACGCCAAGCTCTACGGTCAACCAGGTGTACAGGGGAGTAGGTGGATTGGGGGACATGGATGCGTGTAATGGTGGTAGATAGCTGTAAACATGTGTGCACATTTGACACTCTACAGTCCTGGGTTCCTGACATGCTGCGTTGGTGTGTGCTGTTATGCTGTTGTAAATGTAAGTCCCAAAGTGGACGTATAGCCAGCTGTACTTAATGGCCATTGTCTGACCTCTGTGTTTCTTTTTCTGTGTGTCCCGTATAGGTCAGCGCCCATCAGGAGAGGGGACTGTGGCAGGCCATTGCTAGGGAGGTCGGACCATGGGGGTCTACAACCGGCGGAGCACCCATTGCAAGAAGGGGTGGGAGGACCTGCAGCGCTGGGCAAGGAAGATCTGTGAGGCCCAACTGGGGAAGTCCTCCCAACGAGGAAGGGGTGCCTGTAGGGCAGTGACCCCCCTTATGCATTCTGGTGGTGGCATATCCGGACCTGGATGGGCGCTTGAAGGCTGCACAGCAGACACAAAGGGGTGAATACAGAAACCATCATATGGCTCCTTGATGGATGTGTGAGTGTGCTGTGGTATGTATGCTGTCTAGTGGCAGGGACTCTGACTGATGTCCTTCTACATAAGGGCCCCGTGGGGAGTAGGGTTCTCAGTGTCAGGTCTGCAGTACTTTAGGACCTTCAGTGCTGTGGGAAATGGCTGTAGAGCAGGTTTGTGGCCACTAGTCAGGGGCATAGCCATGTGTATAGCGGTAGTTGCTGCCCAGTGGAATATTTGCAGGGTGGGTGTATGTGTGAACCATTTATGTACCTCCATTCAGCTACTTACAATTGTCTCCGGCGATTGGAGATGCAGCGCCCCACAGTTCCACAGAGGCAGAGTTGCCCGATGCCAAGGGGACCAGTGGGTTGGAGGGCGAGGGGAGTACCACGGGGAGGCAACTACCACTGGAGGTAGTGACTCTGATACCTCCTCCGATGGGAGCTCCCTGGCGGTGGTGGACCCTAGTGGGCCCACCCATTCTGTGTCATCTTGTGCCATCCCCATACCAATCAGCACCCTTCCATTTGCTCCCCACTGAGTTGCCCGTGCCCGCTCACCCAGAAGGGTGGGTATCTCCTTTGCCCCAGGCCCCTCCTCCCCTGCCCCAGTCAGCCCTGCTGCCTCATGGAGGAGGCTATTGACCATCTCTGTAGGGCAGACAACCATTGTCAATGCCATCCAGGGGCTAGCATCAGAAGTGCAGCAGACCAATGCCTACCTGGATGGCATTTCAAGTGCTGTGTCCAGCCTAGAGAGATCTTTTCATGCTCTGGCCTCCTCTTTGGTGGCAGCCAGTGTCCCTGGTCATTCCGTCCCCCCTCCAACCACCTCTACCCCTTCCAGCACCCCACTCCCTTCACCTGTCCAAAGCACACATTCTAACACGCAGGCACAGACCTCAACACACAGGAAGCACACTTTGAAACACAAGCACCACACTTCCCACCACAGGCATACACACAGCCAACATACAAAGGCACACACACCAACATCCACTTCCCCCAGTGTGTCCGCATCTTCCGCCTCCCTGTTTGTCCCCTCTACATGCACACTCACAGGCACTGCACCCTCATTCAATGTTGCTGACCCTATTCTTGCAGTCACCACAAAATCAGACATCCATTCATGCACCCCAGACACCACACCTGCCCTCACCACAACGACTTTAGTTGATACGTGCAGCACACTCGCTAAACTTGCAGACACACAGACAACATATATTTACGCTGGCAGCCTGTCTTGTCCCACAGTGTCCACCCCCTCTTCCTAAAACACCCACCCAACACACATCCACCACACCTCAGCATACTGTCCAGTCACGTGCACCCACGTCACGCACAGCTACACCTGTCACGACGACTCCCTCTACCTCCACTCCCACGCCTTCCTGCAGGTCCACCCCGATTGCCCCTAAAAAACATTCCCTATTCCGTGTTGACCTCTTCGAACCCACTGGCCCACCCCGTCTCATCCCTAAACATGCCCACCTCCTTGCCCTGTCCACTCCTCCTACGTCACAGCTCCCCCCGTCCACCCTATCCATTCCCATGCTACCTCCCCTGTGAGCAAGGGACCCGTGCTGGCCTTGGAACATCTGCCGCACCCCAGGACAAGTCCGCTCCACCGCCTTCACGGTCCAAACCCAAGCCCCCTCCACCTCCAAAACATAAAGCCAAGCCCCGCCTCCCAGTCATAAGTCAACACCCCCACCACCCCAGCCCCTGTTCACTGAGGTGCCTGGATGCCCCATTGTTGCCCCTATGAGGTGGAGTACCTTTGCACTTGTGGGAGTCAAGTTGGGGCCATTTTGGCCCATCGGGCTACGAACTAAGGACTTGCCATTGGCCTTATGTTGCACTTCTGTTGCTCATTGAGCTGGATTAAAATTTGTGTTGCCAGTGTTGTTTTTGGCACACTCAGGGGGTGTTGGGCCCATGTGTGTACTTTGGGCAGTTTGGATTTGCCTTGTGTCGGGTAAGTACCTCTTGCTGTGGGGTGTGTGGCTTGTGCTGTTGTGAGGGGTTGTGGGTGCGTTGCGGGGTGGGTGGTGTGGGTGGGTATGTAACTGTGCCCTTTCTTACCTTGTTTAGTAGGTTATGCTACTTACCGTCATCGTCTTCGTTGGCGGTCTCGGTCGTGGAGGTATATGGCAAGGAGCAGGGCTGGCATGATCTGCACATCTCTGTCCATTTCTGCTTCGTCATGTTATGTGTGCCTCCGGTGAGTGTTTCCTTTTATTTGGTTTGTTTCCGCCTGGCTTTGCGTGGCGGTGGTTCCCGCCCCGGAACTGACAGCGGTCTAGTGCTTCATTATTTGATTGGCAGGTAGGGCCTTTCCGTCTGCCTGTGGGCGGGCTCTGCTGTCGTTGTCGGCACTACTCTGCTAGCGGTTAGTGGTTTTCAGGCTGCCTGTTTTTAAGGTGGTTCAAAATTTGGTGGTCCAGACCGCCAGACTGTTGGCGGTTTTTACCGCCACTGCCGCCGGAGCGGTGTTCATAATGAGGGCCATAATGATCTTTGTGCCTAGTAGGTGTCTCAATCCTGTGAGATATTTCAAAATGCAGCCCCTTTGTGATCAATTAAGTAATCTAGAACAGATTTATTGTTACACGTCCTTGCTGCCAATTTCTTTGTAGCAGTTTTTTTTTTTTTAAAGGCTTCGGCCTCATGACTCCTCCCCCTTTCGTCTGTCACACATTGAACTTCAATTTATGGGTTCCAGGATTATTTTGTTTCTAATTCCAGCCTTGGTATACATGCATGTCCTGGGGCTTTGATATCTATGTTCACAAAAGAGATGGATGTGAACGCTCAAAGGGGTGCTTTGTCTGTGAGCCCTGATGTGCGTGTAACATGCCTGTTTGCTTACTCTGGGTTGGAACGGGTGCCAGTGCATTCTTGGTGTGCGATAGGGAACGTATGTTTGGGCATGTGCTGGCGGTGACAGTAGTGAAGGTGTAGTGAAGGTGTATGCGGACAGCGCCACAACAAATGCAGACAAGGTAATCAACCTGGTGCTGGTAACCAGGATTTAAAGTGGACTGAGGTGGATGGGCAGGTGCTGCTAAGCCAAGGCACATCCAGGTCTTCCCGTCTGTAGAGGGAGTGACAGAAAGAAGGCCAGCCCCCTCTTTGTCAAAGCCCCCTCATCATCAGACTTGTCCCCAGCACCAAACTTTTTTAACCCTTTAGGGCCCAGTTGTATTGTTCTACGAAGGAAACTTACACAAGTATGTTTACAACACAATACTGCGAGGTTCCACTGGTTAACCATTTAGTTGCGATATAAGCTACCTGCTTCAGGCATTAAAGGTGCAGTAAATGTCAAGCAAGACAGATGAGTGGGTTGGGCTCCTGCTGTGGAGAATCAGTGTGTGACTTGCAGTGTACAGCTTGACAGACTTGAATTTAGATGATTCCAGTACCTCCATACACCCGGACTGCGCTAGAGCACCTGCCATTTAAGACACAACTCACTGCTGCGTCACCACGGAGTAAGAAAGGGGGCACCCTCACACCCCATCTCAGCCCGAGCAATGATACTACATATATAATTAACTCGGGCAATAATATAAAGCATTGTCAATCAACAGATCTGAGCATTACCTTTTTAAAACCTTTTAAGTGTGCTCATCACAGTGCACAGGTTGTATTATGACCGTGCACCTACACATCACAGAAAAGGAGTGGGACACGCAAAAACATTTTTTTTCAGAATGGGAAGCGCACAGTATTGGTGCGTATGCATCACTTTGTGCTGTTGTGGTAGTCAAATCAGATATTCGCTTTCCACTGTAACCCAGAAACGAATATTCAATGCCACTTTATTCCCATTTACACTTACTTTGAAAACCATTTGCAATACCAAAATATTTGTGCTGTGTTCCGCTGTCTGTGTGTACCTGAAATAAAACTCTGGTTTGTCTTCCCTTCGGTGAATTAAACGAAACACCCTGAAGCCCTCTATTACAGTGACACAAACATGCGTAACCCAAGGTGGCATGACCCCTGTCACACTGGAAGCCAAGCGGACCTGCAAGCAGCGCTTGGGAGAGCGGCATCGAACTGGCACCCACAGCTGATCAATCTAAAGAAGTCAAAATTGCCACTGGAGACAAAGAAAGAACTTATAAAACAGAGGCAAACTGCCCTATGGGGGATTGGGGAACCTATTCATCATACAGCTGCCCCTCAACCCCTTCTGTGCCGAGGACGTAGTGGTTACGTCCTTCGGCACAGTGCTGCTGTGCCGAGGACGTAACCACTATGTCCTCGGCACACAGCCCAGAGGGAGCGCTCTCGCTCCCTCTGTGTGCTTCCCCCCACCTCCCCAAGTCAGGGATGGAAGGGGAAGCCCTTCCACCCCTGACCCCCCCCCGCCCCCCCTGTGACGTCAGCGCATGAGTGCGCGCTGATTTGTCACAGGGTCTCCCCCATCGCGCTGGAAGCTCCGGGCAGGCCCGGAGAGGCTTCAAAGGGAAGGAAATGTATTTCCAGAAACCACTAGACACCAGGGAGTTTTTTTTTAAAGTGAATTTCACACAAGGGAAGCGACCCCTTAGGCAAGGGTCGCTCCCTGGGGGGGCAATTATTTTAGGCCATTTCTGCCTCCCTGGGGGGTAGATCAGCCTATTTTGATTAGGCTGATCTGCCCCCAAGGGGGGCAGAAACCACTAGGCACCAGGGATTTTTTTTTTGTTTTGTTATATAGATGGGGAGCGACCCCTTGGACAAGGGTCGCTCCCCTGGAGGGGCAAATTGTATTTAGGCCATTTCTGCCCGCTTTGGGGGCAGATCGGCCGATTTTAGGTCAATCTGCCCCCAAGGGGGGCAGAAACCACTAGGCACCAGGGATTTTTTGTTTTTTTTGTTATACAGATGGGGAGCGACCCCTTGGACAAGGGTCGCTCCCCTGGAGGGGCAAATTGTATTTAGGCCATTTCTGCCCGCTTTGGGGGCAGATCGGCCGATTTTAGGTCAATCTGCCCCCAAGGGGGGCAGAAACCACTAGGCACCAGGGATCTTTTTTTTGCGCCGTCACGCAAGGGGAGCAACCTTGTAGGCAAGGGTCACTCCCCGGGGGGGGGGGCAAATTTATTTTAGGCCATTTCTGACCCCCGGGGGCAGATCGGCCTATTGTTATTAGGCCGATCTGCCCCAGGGAGGGCAAAAACCTCTAGGCACCAGGGCAATTTTTTTTTTTTGGGTTTGTTTGTTTTTTTAGAAATGGAGAGCGACCCCTTAGGCAAGGGTCACTCCCCTGGAGGGGCAAATTGTATTTAGGCCATTTCTGCCCGCTCTGGGGGCAGATCGGCCGATTTTAGGTCAATCTGCCCCCAAGGGGGGCAGAAACCACTAGGCACCAGATCTTTTTTTTGCGCCGTCACGCAAGGGGAGTGACCTTGTAGGTAAGGGTCGCTCCCCCATGAGGGTGGGGTGGCAAATTTATTTCAGGCCATTTCTGCCCCCCCGGGTGCAGATCAGCCTATTGTTATTAGGCCGATCTGCCCCCGGGGATGGCAGAAACCTCTAGGCGCCAGGGCAAAACATTTTTTTGTCTGTTTGTTTTTTTAGAGATGGGGAGCGACCCCTTTGGCAAGGGTCGCTCCCCTGGAGGGGCAAATTGTATTTAGGCCATTGGCCTATTGGTATTAGGCCGATCTGCCCCCAGGTGGGGCAGAAACCTCTAGGCGCCAGGGCCATTTTTTTTTTTTTTTTAGAGATGGGGAGCGACCCATTAGGCAAGGGTCACTCCCCTGGGGGGCAAATTGTATTTAGACCATTTCTGCCCCCCTTGGGGCCAATGTCACGCAGGGGGAGCGACCCCGTAGGCAAGGGTCGCTCCTGCGGAGGGTTGGGGGGGGGGGCGAAGGGGGGCAAATTCATTTTAGGCCATTTCTGCCCCCCCGGGGGCAGATCGGCCTATTGTTATTAGGCCGATCTGCCCCTAGTGGGGACAGAAACCTCTAGGCGCCAGGGCAAATTTTTTTTTTGTGTTTTTTTTTTTGTTTGTTTGTTTTTTTAGAGATGGGGAGCGACCCATTAGGCAAGGGTCGCTCCCCTAGGGGGCAAATTAGATTTAGACCATTTCTGCCCCCCTTAGGGGCAGATTGGCCGATTGTAGGTCAATCTGCCCCCAAGGGTGCAGAAACCACTAGGCACCGGGGATTATTTTTTGGCGCCAATGTCACGCAGGGGGAGCGACCCCGTAGGCAAGGGTCGCTCCCAGAAGGGGGTTGGGGGGGCAAATTTATTTTAGGCCAATTCTGCCCCCCCGGGGGCAGATCGGCCTATTGTTATTATGCCGATCTGCCCCCAGAGGGGGCAGAAACCTCTAGGCACCAGGGCAAATTGTTTTTTTGTGGTTTTTTTTGTTTGTTTTTTTAGAGATGGGGAGTGACCCCTTAGGCAAGGGTCGCTCCCCTGGGGGGCAAATTGTATTTAGACCATTTCCTCCCCCCCTTGGGGGCAGATTGGCCGATTTTAGGTCAATCTGCCACCAAGGGGGCAGAAACCACTAGGCACCGGGGATTTTTTTGGGGCGCCAATGTCACGCAGGGGGAGTGACCCCATAGGCAAGGGTCGCTCCCGGGGGGGGGTTGGGGGACAAATTTATTTTAGGCCATTTCTGCAACCCCTGGGGCCAGCTGAGCTAGAGGCCAAAATCCACAGGTAGGCACTGTTTTCTATGAAAAAATGTGATGTGTCCACGTTGTGTTTTGGGCCATTTCCTGTTGCGGGCGCTAGGCCTACCCACACAAGTGAGGTATCATTTTTATCGGGAGACTTGGGGGAACACTGGGTGGAAGAAACTTTGTGGCTCCTCTCAGATTCCAGAACTTTCTGTCACCGAAATGTGAGAAAAACGTGTTTTTTTAACCACATTTTGAGGTTTGCAAATGATTCTGGGTAACAGAACCTGGTCAGAGCCCCACAAGTCACCCCATCTTGGATTCCCCTGGGTTTCTAGTTTTCAAAAATGTGCTGGTTTGCTAGGTTTCCCCCGGTGCCGGCTGAGCTAGACGCCAAAATCCACAGGAAGGCACTGTTTTCTATGAAAAAATGTGATGTGTCCACATTGTGTTTTGGGCCATTTCCTGTCGCAGGCGCTAGGCCTACCCACACAAGCGAGGTATCATTTTTATCGGGAGACTTGGGGGAACGCTGGGTGGAAGGAAATTTGTGGCTCCTCTCAGATTTCAGAACTTTCTGTCACCGAAATGTGAGGAAAATGCGTTTATTAGCCAAATTTTGAGGTTTGCAAAGGATTCTGGGTAACAGAACCTGGTCAGAGCCCCACAAGTCACCCCATCTTAGATTCCCCTAGGTCTCTAGTTTTCAGAAATACACAGGTTTGGTAGGTTTCCTTAGGTGCCGGCTGAGCTAGAAGCCAAAATCTACAGGTAGGCACTTTGCAAAAAACACCTCTGTTTTCTTTCAAAAAATTTGATGTGTCCACGTTGTGTTTTGGGGCATTTCCTGTCACAGGCGCTAGGCCTACCCACACAAGTGAGGTATCATTTTTATCGGGAGACTTGGGGGAAAGCTGGGTGGAAGGACATTTGTGGCTCCTCTCAGATTCCAGAACTTTCTATCACCGAAATGTGAGGAAAACGTGTTTTTTTAGCCAGATTTTGAGGTTTGCAAAGGATTCTGGGTATCAGAACCTGTCAGAGCCCCACAAGTCACCCCATCTTGGATTCCCCTAGGTCTCTAGTTTTAAAAAATGCACAGGTTTGGTAGGTTTCCCTAGGTGCCGGCTGAGCTAGAGGCCAAAATCTGCAGGTAGGCACTTTGCAAAAAACACCTCTGTTTTCTTTCAAAAAATGTGATGTGTCCACGTTGTGTTTTGGGGCATTTCCTGTCCCGGGCGCTAGGCCTACCCACACAAGTGAGGTATCATTTTTATCGGGAGACTTGGGGGAACGCTGGGTGGAATGAAATTTGTGGCTCCTCTCAGATTCCAGAACTTTCTGTCACCGAAATGTGAGGAAAACATGTTTTTTTAGCCAAATTTTGAGGTTTGCAAAGGATTCTGGGTAACAGAACCTGGTCAGAGCCCCACAAGTCACCCCATCTTGGATTCCCCTAGGTCTCTTGTTTTCAAAAATACACAGGTTTGGTAGGTTTCCCTAGGTGCCGGCTGAGCTAGAGGCCAAAATCTGCAGGTAGGCACTTTGCAAAAAACACCTCTGTTTTCTTTCAAAACATTTGATGTGTCCACGTTGTGTTTTGGGGCGTTTCCTGTCACGGGCGCTAGGCCTACCCACACAAGTGAGGTATAATTTTTATCGGGAGACTTGGGGGAAAGCTGGGTGGAAGGAAATTTGTGGCTCCTCTCAGATTCCAGAACTTTCTATCACCGAAATGTGAGGAAAACGTGTTTTTTTAGCTAGATTTTGAGGTTTGCAAAGGATTCTGGGTAACAGAACCTGGTCAGAGCCCCACAAGTCACCCCATCTTGGATTCCCCTAGGTCTCTTGTTTTCAAAAATACTCAGGTTTGGTAGGTTTCCCTAGGTGCCGGCTGAGCTAGAGGCCAAAATCTGCATGTAGGCACTTTGCAAAAAACAGCTCTGTTTTGTTTAAAAAAATGTGATGTGTCCACGTTGTGTTTTGGGGCATTTCCTGTCCCGGGCGCTAGGCCTACCCACACAAGTGAGGTATCTTTTTTATCGGGAGACTTGGGGGAACGCTGGGTGGAAGGAAATTTGTGGCTCCTCTCAGATTCCAGAACATTCTATCACCGAAATGTGAGGAAAACGTGTTTTTTTAGCCAGATTTTGAGGTTTGCAAAGGATTCTGGGTAACAGAACCTGGTCAGAGCCCCACAAGTCACCCCATCTTGGATTCCCCTAGGTCTCTAGTTTTCAATAATGCACAGGTTTGGTAGGTTTCCGTAGGTGCCGGCTGAGCTAGAGGCCAAAATCTACAGGTAGGCACTTTGCAAAAAACACCTCTGTTTTCTTTAAAAAAATGTGATGTGTCCACGCTGTGTTTTGGGGCGTTTCCTGTCACGGGCGCTAGGCCTACCCACACAATTGAGGTATCATTTTTATCGGGAGACTTGGGGGAACGATGGGTGGAATGAAATTTGTGGCTTCTCTCAGATTCCAGAACTTTCTGTCACCGAAATGTGAGAAAAACGTGTTTTTTTTAGCCAAATTTTGAGGTTTGCAAAGGATTCTGGGTAACAGAACCTGGTCAGAGCCCCACAAGTCACCCCATCTCGGATTCCCCTAGGTCTCTAGTTTTCAAAAATGCACAGGTTTGGTAGGTTTTCCTAGGTGCCGACTGAGCTAGAGGCCAAAATCTACAGGTAGGCACTTTGCAAAAAACACCTCTGTTTTCTTTCCAAAAATGTGATGTGTCCACGTTGCGTTTTGGGGCATTTCCTGTTGCGGGCGCTAGGCCTACCCACACAAGTGAGGTATCATTTTTATCGGGAGACTTGGGGGAACGCTGGGTGGAAGGAAATTTGTGGCTCCTCTCTGATTCCAGAACTTTCTCACACCAACATTTGAGGAAAATTAGTTTTTTTAGCCAAAGTTTGAGGTTTGCAAAGGATTCTGGGTAACAGAACCTGGTCAGAGCCCCACAAGTCACCCCATCTTGGATTCCCCTAGGTCTCTATTTTAAAAAAATGCACAGGTTTGGTAGGTTTCCCTAGGTGCCGGCTGAGCTAGAGGCCAAAATCTGCAGGTAGGCACTTTGCAAAAAACACCTCTGTTTTCTTTCAAAAAATGTGATGTGTCCACGTTGTGTTTTGGGGCATTTCCTGTCCCGGGCGCTAGGCCTACCCACACAAGGGAGGTATCATTTTTATCGGGAGACTTGGGGGAATGCTGGGTGGAAGGAAATTTGTGGCTCGTCTCAGATTCCAGAACTTTCTGTCACCGAAATGTGAGGAAAACGTGTTTTTTTGGCCAAATTTTGAGGTTTGCAAAGGATTCTGGGTAACAGAATCTGGTCAGATCCCCACAAGTCACCCCATCTTGGATTCGCTAGGTCTCTTGTTTTCAAAAATACACAGGTTTGGTAGGTTTCCCTAGGTGCCGGCTGAGCTAGAGGCCAAAATCTACAGGTAGGCACTTTGCAAAAAACACCTCTGTTTTCTTTCAAAAAATTTGATGTGTCCACGTTGTGTTTTGGGGCGTTTCCTGTCACGGGCGCTAGGCCTACCCACACAAGTGAGGTATCATTTTTATCGGGAGACTTGGGGGAACGCTGGGTGGAAGGAAATTTGTGGCTCCTCTCAGATTCCAGAACTTTCTGTCACCGAAACGTGAGGAAAACGTGCTTTTTTAGCCAAAGTTTGGGGTTTGCAAAGGATTCTGGGTAACAGAACCTGGTCAGAGCCCCACAAGTCACCCCATCTTGGATTCCCCTAGGTCTCTAGTTTTCAATAATGCACAGGTTTGGTAGGTTTCCGTGGGTGGCGGCTGAGCTGGAGGCCAAAATCTACAGGTAGGCACTTTGCAAAAAACACCTCTGTTTTCTTTTTTAAAATGTGATGTGTCCACGTTGTGTTTTGGGGCGTTTCCTGTCACGGGCGCTAGGCCTACCCACACAATTGAGGTATCATTTTTATCGGGAGACTTGGGGGAACGATGGGTGGAAGGAAATTTGTGGCTCCTCTCAGATTCCAGAACTTTCTGTCACCGAAATGTGAGGAAAACGTTTTTTTTTAGCCACATTTTGAGGTTTGCAAAGGATTCTGGGTAACAGGACCTGGTCAGAGCCCCACAAGTCACCCCATCTTGGATTCCCCTAGGTCTCTAGTTTTCAATAATGCACAGGTTTGGTAGGTTTCCCTAGGTGCCGGCTGAGCTAGAGGCCAATATCTACAGGTAGGCACTTTGCAAAAAACACCTCTGTTTTCTTTAAAAAAATGTGATGTGTCCACGTTGCGTTTTGGGGCATTTCCTGTCGCGGGCGCTAGGCCTACCCACACAAGTGAGATATCATTTTTATCGGGAGACTTGGGGGAACGCTGGGTGGAAGGAAATTTGTGGCTCCTCTCTGATTCCAGAACTTTCTCACACCAAAATTTGAGGAAAATTAGTTTTTTTAGCCAAAGTTTGAGGTTTGCAAAGGATTATGGGTAACAGAACCTGGTCAGAGCCCCACAAGTCACCCCATCTTGGATTCCCCTAGGTCTCTTGTTTTCAAAAATGCACAAGTTTGGTAGGTTTCCCTAGGTGCCGGCTGAGCTAGAGGCCAAAATCTACAGGTAGGCACTTTGCAAAAAACACCTCTGTTTTTTCCCCAAAAATTTGATGTGTCCACGTTGTGTTTTGGGGCGTTTCCTGTCACGGGCGCTAGGCCTACCCACACAAGTGAGGTATAATTTTTATTGGGAGACATTGGGGAACACTGGGTGGAAGGAAGTTTGGGGCTCCTCTCAGATTCCAGAACTTTCTGACACCGAAATGTGAGGAAAATGTGATTTTTTAGCCAAATTTTGAGGTTTGCAAAGGATTCTGGGTAACAGAACCTGGTCAGAGCCCCACAAGTCACCCCATCTTGGATTCCCCAAGGTCTTTAGTTTTCAAAAATGCACAGGTTTGGTAGGTTTCCGTAGGTGCCGGCTGAGCTAGAGGCCAAAATCTACAGGTAGGCACTTTGCAAAAAACACCTCTGTTTTCTTTAAAAAAATGTGATGTGTCCACGTTGTGTTTTGGGGCGTTTCCTGTCACGGGCGCTAGGCCTACCCACGCAATTGAGGTATCATTTTTATCGGGAGACTTGGGGGAACGATGGGTGAAAGGAAATTTGTGGCTCCTCTCAGAATCCAGAACTTTCTGTCACCGAAATTTGAGGAAAACATGTTTTTTTAGCCAAATTTTGAGGTTTGCAAAGGATTCTGGGTAACAGAACCTGGTCAGAGCCCCACAAGTCACCCCATCTTGGATTCCCCTAGGTCTCTAGTTTTCAATAATGCACAGGTTTGGTAGGTTTCCGTGGGTGCCGGCTGAGCTGGAGGCCAAAATCTACAGGTAGGCACTTTGCAAAAAACACCTCTGTTTTCTTTTTTAAAATGTGATGTGTCCACGTTGTGTTTTGGGGCGTTTCCTGTCATGGGCGCTAGGCCTACCCACACAAGTGAGGTATCATTTTTATCGGGAGACTTGGGGGAACGCTGGGTGGAAGGAAATTTGTGGCTCCTCTCTGATTCCAGAACTTTCTCACACCAAAATTTGAGGAAAATTAGTTTTTTTAGCCAAAGTTTGAGGTTTGCAAAGGATTCTGGGTAACAGAACCTGGTCAGAGCCCCACAAGTCACCCCATCTTGGATTCCCCTAGGTCTCTTGTTTTCAAAAATGCACAAGTTTGGTAGGTTTCCCTAGGTGCCGGCTGAGCTAGAGGCCAAAATCTACAGGTAGGCACTTTGCAAAAAACACCTCTGTTTTTTCCCCAAAAATTTGATGTGTCCACGTTGTGTTTTGGGGCGTTTCCTGTCACGGGCGCTAGGCCTACCCACACAAGTGAGGTATAATTTTTATTGGGAGACATTGGGGAACACTGTGTGGAAGGAAGTTTGGGGCTCCTCTCAGATTCCAGAACTTTCTGTCACCGAAATGTGAGGAAAACGTGATTTTTTAGCCAAATTTTGAGGTTTGCAAAGGATTCTGGGTAACAGAACCTGGTCAGAGCCCCACAAGTCACCCCATCTTGGATTCCCCAAGGTCTTTAGTTTTCAAAAATGCACAGGTTTGGTAGGTTTCCGTAGGTGCCGGCTGAGCTAGAGGCCAAAATCTACAGGTAGGCACTTTGCAAAAAACACCTCTGTTTTCTTTAAAAAAAATGTGATGTGTCCACGTTGTGTTTTGGGGCGTTTCCTGTCACGGGCGCTAGGCCTACCCACACAATTGAGGTATCATTTTTATCGGGAGACTTGGGGGAACGATGGGTGGAAGGAAATTTGTGGCTCCTCTCAGAATCCAGAACTTTCTGTCACCGAAATGTGAGGAAAACGTGTTTTTTTAGCCAAATTTTGAGGTTTGCAAAGGATTCTGGGTAACAGGACCTGGTCAGAGCCCCACAAGTCACCCCATCTTGGATTCCCCTAGGTCTCTAGTTTTCAATAATGCACAGGTTTGGTAGGTTTCCCTAGGTACCGGCTGAGCTAGAGGCCAATATCTACAGGTAGGCACTTTGCAAAAAACACCTCTGTTTTCTTTCAAAAAATGTGATGTGTCCACGTTGCGTTTTGGGGCATTTCCTGTCGCGGGCGCTAGGCCTACCCACACAAGTGAGATATCATTTTTATCGGGAGACTTGGGGGAACGCTGGGTGGAAGGAAATTTGTGTCTCCTCTCTGATTCCAGAACTTTCTCACACCAAAATTTGAGGAAAATTAGTTTTTTTAGCCAAAGTTTGAGGTTTGCAAAGGATTCTGGGTAACAGAACCTGGTCAGAGCCCCACAAGTCACCCCATCTTGGATTCCCCTAGGTCTTTAGTTTTCAAAAATGCACAGGTTTGGTAGGTTTCCCTAGGTGCCGGCTGAGCTAGAGGCCAAAATCTACAGGTAGGCACTTTGCAAAAAACACCTCTGTTTTCTTTAAAAAAATGTGATTTGTCCACATTGTGTTTTGGGGCATTTCCTGTCCCGGGCGCTAGGCCTACCCACACAAGTGAGGTATCATTTTTATAAGGAGACTTGGGGGAACGCTGGGTAGAAGGAAATTTGTGGCTCCTCTCAGATTCCAGAACTTTCTGTCACCGAAACGTGAGGAAAACGTGCTTTTTTAGCCAAAGTTTGAGGTTTGCAAAGGATTCTGGGTAACAGAACCTGGTCAGAGCCCCACAAGTCATCCAATCTTGGATTCCCCTAGGTCTTTAGTTTTCAAAAATGCACAGGTTTGGTAGGTTTCCGTAGGTGCCGGCTGAGCTAGAGGCCAAAATCTACAGGTAGGCACTTTGCAAAAAACACCTATGTTTTCTTGAAAAAAATGTGATGTGTCCACGTTGTGTTTTGGGGCGTTTCCTGTCACGGGCGCTAGGCCTACCCACGCAATTGAGGTATCATTTTTATCGGGAGACTTGGGGGAACGATGGGTGAAAGGAAATTTGTGGCTCCTCTCAGAATCCAGAACTTTCTGTCACCGAAATTTGAGGAAAACATGTTTTTTTAGCCAAATTTTGAGGTTTGCAAAGGATTCTGGGTAACAGAACCTGGTCAGAGCCCCACAAGTCACCCCATCTTGGATTCCCCTAGGTCTCTAGTTTTCAATAATGCACAGGTTTGGTAGGTTTCCGTGGGTGCCGGCTGAGCTGGAGGCCAAAATCTACAGGTAGGCACTTTGCAAAAAACACCTCTGTTTTCTTTTTTAAAATGTGATGTGTCCACGTTGTGTTTTGGGGCGTTTCCTGTCACGGGTGCTAGGCCTACCCACACAATTGAGGTATCATTTTTATCGGGAGACTTGGGGGAACGATGGGTGGAAGGAAATTTGTGGCTCCTCTCAGATTCCAGAACTTTCTGTCACCGAAATGTGAGGAAAACGTTTTTTTTTAGCCACATTTTGAGGTTTGCAAAGGATTCTGGGTAACAGGACCTGGTCAGAGCCCCACAAGTCACCCCATCTTGGATTCCCCTAGGTCTCTAGTTTTCAATAATGCACAGGTTTGGTAGGTTTCCCTAGGTGCCGGCTGAGCTAGAGGCCAATATCTACAGGTAGGCACTTTTCAAAAAACACCTCTGTTTTCTTTCAAAAAATGTGATGTGTCCACGTTGCATTTTGGGGCATTTCCTGTCGCGGGCGCTAGGCCTACCCACACAAGTGAGATATCATTTTTATCGGGAGACTTGGGGGAACGCTGGGTGGAAGGAAATTTGTGGCTCCTCTCTGATTCCAGAACTTTCTCACACCAAAATTTGAGGAAAATTAGTTTTTTTAGCCAAAGTTTGAGGTTTGCAAAGGATTCTGGGTAACAGAACCTGGTCAGAGCCCCACAAGTCACCCCATCTTGGATTCCCCTAGGTCTCTTGTTTTCAAAAATGCACAAGTTTGGTAGGTTTCCCTAGGTGCCGGCTGAGCTAGAGGCCAAAATCTACAGGTAGGCACTTTGCAAAAAACACCTCTGTTTTTTCCCCAAAAATTTGATGTGTCCACGTTGTGTTTTGGGGCGTTTCCTGTCACGGGCGCTAGGCCTACCCACACAAGTGAGGTATCATTTTTATTGGGAGACATTGGGGAACACTGGGTGGAAGGAAGTTTGGGGCTCCTCTCAGATTGCAGAACTTTCTGTCACCGAAATGTGAGGAAAACGTGATTTTTTAGCCAAATTTTGAGGTTTGCAAAGGATTCTGGGTAACAGAACCTGGTCAGAGCCCCACAAGTCACCCCATCTTGGATTCCCCAAGGTCTTTAGTTTTCAAAAATGCACAGGTTTGGTAGGTTTCCGTAGGTGCCGGCTGAGCTAGAGGCCAAAATCTACAGGTAGGCACTTTGCAAAAAACACCTCTGTTTTCTTTAAAAAAATGTGATGTGTCCACGTTGTGTTTTGGGGCGTTTCCTGTCACGGGCGCTAGGCCTACCCACACAAGTGAGGTATCATTTTTATCGGGAGACTTGGGGGAACGCTGGGTGGAAGGAAATTTGTGGCTTCTCTCTGATTCCAGAACTTTCTCACACCAACATTTGAGGAAAATTTGTTTTTTTAGCCAAAGTTTGAGGTTTGCAAAGGATTCTGGGTAACAGAACCTGGTCAGAGCCCCACAAGTCACCCCATCTTGGATTCCCCTAGGCCTCTTGTTTTCAAAAATGCACAAGTTTGGTAGGTTTCCCTAAGTGCCGGCTGAGCTAGAGGCCAAAATCTACAGGTAGGCACTTTGCAAAAAACACCTCTGTTTTCTTTAAAAAAATGTGATGTGTCCACGTTGTGTTTTGGGGCGTTTCCTGTCATGGGCGCTAGGCCTACCCACACGAGTGAGGTATCATTTTTATCGGGAGACTTGGGGGAACGATGGGTGGAAGGAAATTTGTGGCTCCTCTTAGAATCCAGAACTTTCTGTCACCGAAATGTGAGGAAAACGTGTTTTTTTAGCCAAATTTTGAGGTTTGCAAAGGATTCTGGGTAACAGAACCTGGTCAGAGCCCCACAAGTCACCCCATCTTGGATTCCCCTAGGTCTCTAGTTTTCAAAAATGCACAGGTTTGGTAGGTTTTCTTAGGTGCCGACTGAGCTAGAGGCCAAAATCTACAGGTAGGCACTTTGCAAAAAACACCTCTGTTTTCTTTAAAAAAAGGTGATGTGTCCACGTTGCGTTTTGGGGTATTTCCTGTCGCGGGCGCTAGGCCTACCCACACAAGTGAGGTATCATTTTTATCGGGAGACTTGGGGGAACGCTGGGTGGAAGGAAATTTGTGGCTCCTCTCTGATTCCAGAACTTTCTCACACCAAAATGTGAGGAAAATTTGTTTTTTTAGCCAAAGTTTGAGGTTTGCAAAGGATTCTGGGTAACAGAACCTGGTCAGAGCCCCACAAGTCACCCCATCTTGGATTCCCCTAGGCCTCTTGTTTTCAAAAATGCACAGGTTTGGTAGGTTTCCCTAAGTGCCGGCTGAGCTAGAGGCCAAAATCTACAGGTAGGCACTTTGCAAAAAACACCTCTGTTTTCTTTAAAAAAAATTGATGTGTCCACGTTGTGTTTTGGGGCGTTTCCTGTCACGGGCGCTAGGCCTACCCACACAAGTGAGGTATAATTTTTATCGGGAGACTTGGGGGAACGCTGGGTAGAAGGAAATTGGTGGCTCCTCTCAGATTCCAGAACTTTCTGTCACCGAAATGTGAGGAAAACGTGTTTTTCAGCCAAATATTGAGGATTGAAAAGGATTCTGGGTAACAGAACCTGGTCAGAGCCCCACAAGTCATCCCATCTTGGATTCCCCTAGGACTCTATTTTTTAAAAATGCACAGCTTTGGTAGGTTTCCCTAGGTGCCGGCTGAGCTAGAGGCCAAAATCTACAGGTAGGCACTTTGCAAAAAACACCTCTGTTTTCTTTCAAAAAATGTGATGTGTCCACGTTGCGTTTTGGGGCATTTCCTGTCGTGGGCGCTAGGCCTACCCACACAAGTGAGGTATCATTTTTATCGGGAGACTTGGGGGAACGCTGGGTGGAAGGAAATTTGTGGTCCTCTCTGATTCCAGAACTTTCTCACACCAAAATTTGAGGAAAATTTGTTTTTTTAGCCAAAGTTTGAGGTTTGCAAAGGATTCTGGGTAACAGAACCTGGTCAGAGCCCCACAAGTCACCCCATCTTGGATTCCCCTAGGTCTTTAGTTTTCAAAAATGCACAGGTTTGGTAGGTTTCCCTAGGTGCCGGCTGAGCTAGAGGCCAAAATCTACAGGTAGGCACTTTGCAAAAAACACCTCTGTTTTCTTTAAAAAAATGTGATGTGTCCACGTTGTGTTTTGGGGCATTTCCTGTCCCGGGCGCTAGGCCTACCCACACAAGTGAGGTATAATTTTTATCGGGAGACTTGGGGGAACGCAGGGTGTAAGGAAATTTGTGGTCCTCTCTGATTCCAGAACTTTCTCACACCAAAATTTGAGGAAAATTTGAGTTTTTAGCCAAAGTTTGAGGTTTGCAAAGGATTCTGGGTAACAGAACCTGGTCAGAGCCCCACAAGTCACCCCATCTTGGATTCCCCTAGGTCTTTAGTTTTAAAAAATGCACAGGTTTGGTAGGTTTCCCTAGGTGCCGGCTGAGCTTGAGGCCAAAATCTACAGGTAGGCACTTTGCAAAAAACACCTCTGTTTTCTTTAAAAAATGTGATGTGTCCACGTTGTGTTTTGGGGCATTTCCTGTCCCGGGCGCTAGGCCTACCCACACAAGTGAGGTATCATTTTTATAAGGAGACTTGGGGGAACGCTGGGTGGAAGGAAATTTGTGGCTCCTCTCAGATTCCAGAACTTTCTGTCACCGAAACGTGAGGAAAACGTGCTTTTTTAGCCAAAGTTTGAGGTTTGCAAAGGATTCTGGGTAACAGAACCTGGTCAGAGCCCCACAAGTCACCCCATCTTGGATTCCCCTATGTCTCTAGTTTTCAATAATGCACAGGTTTGGTAGGTTTCCGTAGGTGCCGGCTGAGCTAGAGGCCAAAATCTGCAGGTAGGCACTTTGCAAAAAACACCTCTGTTTTCTTTAAAAAAATGTGATGTGTCCACGTTGTGTTTTGGGGCGTTTCCTGTCACGGGCGCTAGGCCTACCCACACAATTGAGGTATCGTTTTTATCGGGAGACTTGGGGGAACGATGGGTGGAAGGAAATTTGTGTCTCCTCTCAGATTCCAGAACTTTCTGTCACCGAAATGTGAGGAAAACGTGTTTTTTTTAGCCAAATTTTGAGGTTTGCAAAGGATTCTGGGTAACAGAACCTGGTCAGAGCCCCACAAGTCACCCCATCTTGGATTCCCTTAGGTCTCTAGTTTTCAAAAATGCACAGGTTTGGTAGGTTTTCCTAGGTGCCGACTGAGCTAGAGGCCAAAATCTACAGGTAGGCATTTCGCAAAAAACACCTCTGTTTTCTTTCAAAAAATGTGATGTGTCCACGTTGCGTTTTGGGGCATTTCCTGTCGCGGGCGCTAGGCCTACCCATACAAGTGAGGTATCAATTTTATCGGGAGACTTGGGGGAACGCTGGGTGGAAGAAAATTTGTGGCTTCTCTCTGATTCCAGAACTTTCTCACACCAAAATTTGAGGAACATTTGTTTTTTTAGCCAAAGTTTGAGGTTTGCAAAGTATTCTGGGTAACAGAACCTGGTCAGAGCCCCACAAGTCACCCCATCTTGGATTCCCCTAGGTCTCTAGTTTTAAAAAAAGCACAGGTTTGGTAGGTTTTCCTAGGTGCCGACTGAGCTAGAGGCCAAAATCTACAGGTAGGCACTTTGCAAAAAACACCTCTGTTTTCTTTCAAAAAATGTGATGTGTCCACGTTGCGTTTTGGGGCATTTCCTGTTGCGGGCGCTAGGCCTACCCACACAAGTGAGGTATCATTTTTATCGGGAGACTTGGGGGAACGCTGGGTGGAAGGAAATTTGTGGCTCCTCTCTGATTCCAGAACTTTCTCACACCAACATTTGAGGAAAATTAGTTTTTTTATCCAAAGTTTGAGGTTTGCAAAGGATTCTGGGTAACAGAACCTGGTCAGAGCCCCACAAGTCACCCCATCTTGGATTCCCCTAGGTCTCTAGTTTTCAGAAATGCACAGGTTTGATAGGATTCCCTAGGTGCCGGTTGAGCTAGAGGCCAAAATCTACAGGTAGGCACTTTGCAAAAAACACCTCTGTTTTCTTTCAAAAAATGAGATGTGTCCACGTTGTGTTTTGGGGCATTTCCTGTTGCGGGCGATTGGCCTACCCACACAAGTGAGGTATTATTTTTATCGGGAGACTTGGGGGAACGCTGGGTGGAAGGTAATTAGTGGCTCCTCTCAGATTCCAGAACTTTCTCACACCAAAATTTGAGGAACATTTGTTTTTTTAGCCAAAGTTTGAGGTTTGCAAAGGATTCTGGGTAACAGAACCTGGTCAGAGCCCCACAAGTCACCCCATCTTGGATTCCCCTAGGTCTCTAGTTTTCAAAAATGCACAGGTTTGGTAGGTTTTCCTAGGTGCCGGCTGAGCGAGAGGCCAAAATCTACAGGTAGGCACTTCGCAAAAAACACCTCTGTTTTCTTTCAAAAAATTTGATGTGTCCACGTTGTGTTTTGGGGCATTTCCTGTCTCGGGCGCTAGGCCTACCCATACAAGTGAGGTATCATTTTTATCGGGAGACTTGGGGGAACGCTGGGTGGAAGGAAATTTGTGGCTCCTCTCTGATTCCAGAACTTTCTCACACCAACATTTGAGGAAAATTTGTTTTTTTAGCCAATGTTTGAGGTTTGCAAAGGATTCTGGGTAACAGAACCTGGTCAGAGCCCCACAAGTCACCCCATCTTGGATTCCCCTAGGTCTCTAGTTTTCCAAAATGCACAGGTTTGGTAGGTTTCCCTAGGTGCCGGCTGAGCTAGAGGCCAAAATCTACAGGTAGGCACTTTGCAAAAAACACCTCTGTTTTCTTTCAAAAAATTTGATGTGTCCACGTTGTGTTTTGGGGCGTTTCCTGTCATGGGCGCTAGGCCTACCCACACAAGTGAGGTATCATTTTTATCGGGAGACTTGGGGGAACGCTGGGTGGAAGGAAATTTGTGGCTCTTCTCTGATTCCAGAACTTTCTCACACCAAAATTTGAGGAAAATTTGTTTTCTTAGCCAAAGTTTGAGGTTTGCAAAGGATTCTGGGAAACAGAACCTGGTCAGAGCCCCACAAGTCACCCCATCTTGGATTCTCCTAGGTCTCTAGTTTTCAGAAATGCACAGGTTTGGTAGGTTTCCCTAGGTGCCGGCTGAGCTAGAGGCCAAAATCTACAGGTAGGCACTTTGCAAAAAACACCTCTGTTTTCTTTCAAAAAATGTGATGTGTCCACGTTGCGTTTTGGGGCATTTCCTGTTGCGGGCGCTAGGCCTACCCACACAAGTGAGGTATCATTTTTATCGGGAGACTTGGGGGAACGCTGGGTGGAATGAAATTTGTGGCTTCTCTCAGATTCCAGAACTTTCTGTCACCGAAATGTGAGAAAAACGTGTTTTTTTTAGCCAAATTTTGAGGTTTGCAAAGGATTCTGGGTAACAGAACCTGGTCAGAGCCCCACAAGTCACCCCATCTTGGATTCCCCTAGGTCTCTAGGTTTAAAAAATGCACAGGTTTGGTCGGTTTTCCTAGGTGCCGACTGAGCTAGAGGCCAAAATCTACAGGTAGGCACTTTGCAAAAAACACCTCTGTTTTCTTTAAAAAAATGTGATGTGTCCACGTTGCGTTTTGGGGCATTTCCTGTTGCGGGCGCTAGGCCTACCCACACAAGTGAGGTATCATTTTTATCGGGAGACTTGGGGGAACGCTGGGTGGAAGGAAATTTGTGGCTCCTCTCTGATTCCAGAACTTTCTCACACCAACATTTGAGGAAAATTAGTTTTTTTATCCAAAGTTTGAGGTTTGCAAAGGATTCTGGGTAACAGAACCTGGTCAGAGCCCCACAAGTCACCCCATCTTGGATTCCCCTAGGTCTCTATTTTAAAAAAATGCACAGGTTTGGTAGGTTTCCCTAGGTGCCGGCTGAGCTAGAGGCCAAAATCTACAGGTAGGCACTTTGCAAAAAACACCTCTGTTTTCTTTCAAAAAATGTGATGTGTCCACGTTGTGTTTTGGGGCATTTCCTGTCCCGGGCGCTAGGCCTACCCACACAAGGGAGGTATCATTTTTATCGGGAGACTTGGGGGAATGCTGGGTGGAAGGAAATTTGTGGCTCGTCTCAGATTCCAGAACTTTCTGTCACCGAAATGTGAGGAAAACGTGTTTTTTTGGCCAAATTTTGAGGTTTGCAAAGGATTCTGGGTAACAGAATCTGGTCAGATCCCCACAAGTCACCCCATCTTGGATTCGCTAGGTCTCTTGTTTTCAAAAATACACAGGTTTGGTAGGTTTCCCTAGGTGCCGGCTGAGCTAGAGACCAAAATCTACAGGTAGGCACTTTGCAAAAAACACCTCTGTTTTCTTTCAAAAAATTTGATGTGTCCACGTTGTGTTTTGGGGCATTTCCTGTCCCGGGCGCTAGGCCTACCCACACAAGGGAGGTATCATTTTTATCGGGAGACTTGGGGGAATGCTGGGTGGAAGGAAATTTGTGGCTCGTCTCAGATTCCAGAACTTTCTGTCACCGAAATGTGAGGAAAACGTGTTTTTTTGGCCAAATTTTGAGGTTTGCAAAGGATTCTGGGTAACAGAATCTGGTCAGATCCCCACAAGTCACCCCATCTTGGATTCGCTAGGTCTCTTGTTTTCAAAAATACACAGGTTTGGTAGGTTTCCCTAGGTGCCGGCTGAGCTAGAGACCAAAATCTACAGGTAGGCACTTTGCAAAAAACACCTCTGTTTTCTTTCAAAAAATTTGATGTGTCCACGTTGTGTTTTGGGGCGTTTCCTGTCACGGGCGCTAGGCCTACCCACACAAGTGAGGTATCATTTTTATCGGGAGACTTGGGGGAACGCTGGGTGGAAGGAAATTTGTGGCTCCTCTCAGATTCCAGAACTTTCTGTCACCGAAACGTGAGGAAAACGTGCTTTTTTAGCCAAAGTTTGAGGTTTGCAAAGGATTCTGGGTAACAGAACCTGGTCAGAGCCCCACAAGTCACCCCATCTTGGATTCCCCTAGGTCTCTTGTTTTCAAAAATGCACAAGTTTGGTAGGTTTCCCTAGGTGCCGGCTGAGCTAGAGGCCAAATCTACAGGTAGGCACTTTGCAAAAAACACCTCTGTTTTTTCCCCAAAAATTTGATGTGTCCACGTTGTGTTTTGGGGCGTTTCCTGTCACGGGCGCTAGGCCTACCCACACAAGTGAGGTATCATTTTTATTGGGAGACATTGGGGAACACTGGGTGGAAGGAAGTTTGGGGCTCCTCTCAGATTCCAGAACTTTCTGTCACCGAAATGTGAGGAAAACGTGATTTTTTAGCCAAATTTTGAGGTTTGCAAAGGATTCTGGGTAACAGAACCTGGTCAGAGCCCCACAAGTCACCCCATCTTGGATTCCCCAAGGTCTTTAGTTTTCAAAAATGCACAGGTTTGGTAGGTTTCCGTAGGTGCCGGCTGAGCTAGAGGCCAAAATCTACAGGTAGGCACTTTGCAAAAAACACCTCTGTTTTCTTTAAAAAAATGTGATGTGTCCACGTTGTGTTTTGGGGCGTTTCCTGTCACGGGCGCTAGGCCTACCCACACAAGTGAGGTATCATTTTTATCGGGAGACTTGGGGGAACGCTGGGTGGAAGGAAATTTGTGGCTTCTCTCTGATTCCAGAACTTTCTCACACCAACATTTGAGGAAAATTTGTTTTTTTAGCCAAAGTTTGAGGTTTGCAAAGGATTCTGGGTAACAGAACCTGGTCAGAGCCCCACAAGTCACCCCATCTTGGATTCCCCTAGGCCTCTTGTTTTCAAAAATGCACAAGTTTGGTAGGTTTCCCTAAGTGCCGGCTGAGCTAGAGGCCAAAATCTACAGGTAGGCACTTTGCAAAAAACACCTCTGTTTTCTTTAAAAAAATGTGATGTGTCCACGTTGTGTTTTGGGGCGTTTCCTGTCATGGGCGCTAGGCCTACCCACACGAGTGAGGTATCATTTTTATCGGGAGACTTGGGGGAACGATGGGTGGAAGGAAATTTGTGGCTCCTCTTAGAATCCAGAACTTTCTGTCACCGAAATGTGAGGAAAACGTGTTTTTTTAGCCAAATTTTGAGGTTTGCAAAGGATTCTGGGTAACAGAACCTGGTCAGAGCCCCACAAGTCACCCCATCTTGGATTCCCCTAGGTCTCTAGTTTTCAAAAATGCACAGGTTTGGTAGGTTTTCTTAGGTGCCGACTGAGCTAGAGGCCAAAATCTACAGGTAGGCACTTTGCAAAAAACACCTCTGTTTTCTTTAAAAAAAGGTGATGTGTCCACGTTGCGTTTTGGGGTATTTCCTGTCGCGGGCGCTAGGCCTACCCACACAAGTGAGGTATCATTTTTATCGGGAGACTTGGGGGAACGCTGGGTGGAAGGAAATTTGTGGCTCCTCTCTGATTCCAGAACTTTCTCACACCAAAATGTGAGGAAAATTTGTTTTTTTAGCCAAAGTTTGAGGTTTGCAAAGGATTCTGGGTAACAGAACCTGGTCAGAGCCCCACAAGTCACCCCATCTTGGATTCCCCTAGGCCTCTTGTTTTCAAAAATGCACAGGTTTGGTAGGTTTCCCTAAGTGCCGGCTGAGCTAGAGGCCAAAATCTACAGGTAGGCACTTTGCAAAAAACACCTCTGTTTTCTTTAAAAAAAATTGATGTGTCCACGTTGTGTTTTGGGGCGTTTCCTGTCACGGGCGCTAGGCCTACCCACACAAGTGAGGTATAATTTTTATCGGGAGACTTGGGGGAACGCTGGGTAGAAGGAAATTGGTGGCTCCTCTCAGATTCCAGAACTTTCTGTCACCGAAATGTGAGGAAAACGTGTTTTTCAGCCAAATATTGAGGATTGAAAAGGATTCTGGGTAACAGAACCTGGTCAGAGCCCCACAAGTCATCCCATCTTGGATTCCCCTAGGACTCTATTTTTTAAAAATGCACAGCTTTGGTAGGTTTCCCTAGGTGCCGGCTGAGCTAGAGGCCAAAATCTACAGGTAGGCACTTTGCAAAAAACACCTCTGTTTTCTTTCAAAAAATGTGATGTGTCCACGTTGCGTTTTGGGGCATTTCCTGTCGTGGGCGCTAGGCCTACCCACACAAGTGAGGTATCATTTTTATCGGGAGACTTGGGGGAACGCTGGGTGGAAGGAAATTTGTGGTCCTCTCTGATTCCAGAACTTTCTCACACCAAAATTTGAGGAAAATTTGTTTTTTTAGCCAAAGTTTGAGGTTTGCAAAGGATTCTGGGTAACAGAACCTGGTCAGAGCCCCACAAGTCACCCCATCTTGGATTCCCCTAGGTCTTTAGTTTTCAAAAATGCACAGGTTTGGTAGGTTTCCCTAGGTGCCGGCTGAGCTAGAGGCCAAAATCTACAGATAGGCACTTTGCAAAAAACACCTCTGTTTTCTTTAAAAAAATGTGATGTGTCCACGTTGTGTTTTGGGGCATTTCCTGTCCCGGGCGCTAGGCCTACCCACACAAGTGAGGTATAATTTTTATCGGGAGACTTGGGGGAACGCAGGGTGTAAGGAAATTTGTGGTCCTCTCTGATTCCAGAACTTTCTCACACCAAAATTTGAGGAAAATTTGAGTTTTTAGCCAAAGTTTGAGGTTTGCAAAGGATTCTGGGTAACAGAACCTGGTCAGAGCCCCACAAGTCACCCCATCTTGGATTCCCCTAGGTCTTTAGTTTTAAAAAATGCACAGGTTTGGTAGGTTTCCCTAGGTGCCGGCTGAGCTTGAGGCCAAAATCTACAGGTAGGCACTTTGCAAAAAACACCTCTGTTTTCTTTAAAAAATGTGATGTGTCCACGTTGTGTTTTGGGGCATTTCCTGTCCCGGGCGCTAGGCCTACCCACACAAGTGAGGTATCATTTTTATAAGGAGACTTGGGGGAACGCTGGGTGGAAGGAAATTTGTGGCTCCTCTCAGATTCCAGAACTTTCTGTCACCGAAACGTGAGGAAAACGTGCTTTTTTAGCCAAAGTTTGAGGTTTGCAAAGGATTCTGGGTAACAGAACCTGGTCAGAGCCCCACAAGTCACCCCATCTTGGATTCCCCTATGTCTCTAGTTTTCAATAATGCACAGGTTTGGTAGGTTTCCGTAGGTGCCGGCTGAGCTAGAGGCCAAAATCTGCAGGTAGGCACTTTGCAAAAAACACCTCTGTTTTCTTTAAAAAAATGTGATGTGTCCACGTTGTGTTTTGGGGCGTTTCCTGTCACGGGCGCTAGGCCTACCCACACAATTGAGGTATCGTTTTTATCGGGAGACTTGGGGGAACGATGGGTGGAAGGAAATTTGTGTCTCCTCTCAGATTCCAGAACTTTCTGTCACCGAAATGTGAGGAAAACGTGTTTTTTTTAGCCAAATTTTGAGGTTTGCAAAGGATTCTGGGTAACAGAACCTGGTCAGAGCCCCACAAGTCACCCCATCTTGGATTCCCTTAGGTCTCTAGTTTTCAAAAATGCACAGGTTTGGTAGGTTTTCCTAGGTGCCGACTGAGCTAGAGGCCAAAATCTACAGGTAGGCATTTCGCAAAAAACACCTCTGTTTTCTTTCAAAAAATGTGATGTGTCCACGTTGCGTTTTGGGGCATTTCCTGTCGCGGGCGCTAGGCCTACCCATACAAGTGAGGTATCAATTTTATCGGGAGACTTGGGGGAACGCTGGGTGGAAGAAAATTTGTGGCTTCTCTCTGATTCCAGAACTTTCTCACACCAAAATTTGAGGAACATTTGTTTTTTTAGCCAAAGTTTGAGGTTTGCAAAGTATTCTGGGTAACAGAACCTGGTCAGAGCCCCACAAGTCACCCCATCTTGGATTCCCCTAGGTCTCTAGTTTTAAAAAAAGCACAGGTTTGGTAGGTTTTCCTAGGTGCCGACTGAGCTAGAGGCCAAAATCTACAGGTAGGCACTTTGCAAAAAACACCTCTGTTTTCTTTCAAAAAATGTGATGTGTCCACGTTGCGTTTTGGGGCATTTCCTGTTGCGGGCGCTAGGCCTACCCACACAAGTGAGGTATCATTTTTATCGGGAGACTTGGGGGAACGCTGGGTGGAAGGAAATTTGTGGCTCCTCTCTGATTCCAGAACTTTCTCACACCAACATTTGAGGAAAATTAGTTTTTTTATCCAAAGTTTGAGGTTTGCAAAGGATTCTGGGTAACAGAACCTGGTCAGAGCCCCACAAGTCACCCCATCTTGGATTCCCCTAGGTCTCTAGTTTTCAGAAATGCACAGGTTTGATAGGATTCCCTAGGTGCCGGTTGAGCTAGAGGCCAAAATCTACAGGTAGGCACTTTGCAAAAAACACCTCTGTTTTCTTTCAAAAAATGAGATGTGTCCACGTTGTGTTTTGGGGCATTTCCTGTTGCGGGCGATTGGCCTACCCACACAAGTGAGGTATTATTTTTATCGGGAGACTTGGGGGAACGCTGGGTGGAAGGTAATTAGTGGCTCCTCTCAGATTCCAGAACTTTCTCACACCAAAATTTGAGGAACATTTGTTTTTTTAGCCAAAGTTTGAGGTTTGCAAAGGATTCTGGGTAACAGAACCTGGTCAGAGCCCCACAAGTCACCCCATCTTGGATTCCCCTAGGTCTCTAGTTTTCAAAAATGCACAGGTTTGGTAGGTTTTCCTAGGTGCCGGCTGAGCGAGAGGCCAAAATCTACAGGTAGGCACTTCGCAAAAAACACCTCTGTTTTCTTTCAAAAAATTTGATGTGTCCACGTTGTGTTTTGGGGCATTTCCTGTCTCGGGCGCTAGGCCTACCCATACAAGTGAGGTATCATTTTTATCGGGAGACTTGGGGGAACGCTGGGTGGAAGGAAATTTGTGGCTCCTCTCTGATTCCAGAACTTTCTCACACCAACATTTGAGGAAAATTTGTTTTTTTAGCCAATGTTTGAGGTTTGCAAAGGATTCTGGGTAACAGAACCTGGTCAGAGCCCCACAAGTCACCCCATCTTGGATTCCCCTAGGTCTCTAGTTTTCCAAAATGCACAGGTTTGGTAGGTTTCCCTAGGTGCCGGCTGAGCTAGAGGCCAAAATCTACAGGTAGGCACTTTGCAAAAAACACCTCTGTTTTCTTTCAAAAAATTTGATGTGTCCACGTTGTGTTTTGGGGCGTTTCCTGTCATGGGCGCTAGGCCTACCCACACAAGTGAGGTATCATTTTTATCGGGAGACTTGGGGGAACGCTGGGTGGAAGGAAATTTGTGGCTCTTCTCTGATTCCAGAACTTTCTCACACCAAAATTTGAGGAAAATTTGTTTTCTTAGCCAAAGTTTGAGGTTTGCAAAGGATTCTGGGAAACAGAACCTGGTCAGAGCCCCACAAGTCACCCCATCTTGGATTCTCCTAGGTCTCTAGTTTTCAGAAATGCACAGGTTTGGTAGGTTTCCCTAGGTGCCGGCTGAGCTAGAGGCCAAAATCTACAGGTAGGCACTTTGCAAAAAACACCTCTGTTTTCTTTCAAAAAATGTGATGTGTCCACGTTGCGTTTTGGGGCATTTCCTGTTGCGGGCGCTAGGCCTACCCACACAAGTGAGGTATCATTTTTATCGGGAGACTTGGGGGAACGCTGGGTGGAATGAAATTTGTGGCTTCTCTCAGATTCCAGAACTTTCTGTCACCGAAATGTGAGAAAAACGTGTTTTTTTTAGCCAAATTTTGAGGTTTGCAAAGGATTCTGGGTAACAGAACCTGGTCAGAGCCCCACAAGTCACCCCATCTTGGATTCCCCTAGGTCTCTAGGTTTAAAAAATGCACAGGTTTGGTCGGTTTTCCTAGGTGCCGACTGAGCTAGAGGCCAAAATCTACAGGTAGGCACTTTGCAAAAAACACCTCTGTTTTCTTTAAAAAAATGTGATGTGTCCACGTTGCGTTTTGGGGCATTTCCTGTTGCGGGCGCTAGGCCTACCCACACAAGTGAGGTATCATTTTTATCGGGAGACTTGGGGGAACGCTGGGTGGAAGGAAATTTGTGGCTCCTCTCTGATTCCAGAACTTTCTCACACCAACATTTGAGGAAAATTAGTTTTTTTATCCAAAGTTTGAGGTTTGCAAAGGATTCTGGGTAACAGAACCTGGTCAGAGCCCCACAAGTCACCCCATCTTGGATTCCCCTAGGTCTCTATTTTAAAAAAATGCACAGGTTTGGTAGGTTTCCCTAGGTGCCGGCTGAGCTAGAGGCCAAAATCTACAGGTAGGCACTTTGCAAAAAACACCTCTGTTTTCTTTCAAAAAATGTGATGTGTCCACGTTGTGTTTTGGGGCATTTCCTGTCCCGGGCGCTAGGCCTACCCACACAAGGGAGGTATCATTTTTATCGGGAGACTTGGGGGAATGCTGGGTGGAAGGAAATTTGTGGCTCGTCTCAGATTCCAGAACTTTCTGTCACCGAAATGTGAGGAAAACGTGTTTTTTTGGCCAAATTTTGAGGTTTGCAAAGGATTCTGGGTAACAGAATCTGGTCAGATCCCCACAAGTCACCCCATCTTGGATTCGCTAGGTCTCTTGTTTTCAAAAATACACAGGTTTGGTAGGTTTCCCTAGGTGCCGGCTGAGCTAGAGACCAAAATCTACAGGTAGGCACTTTGCAAAAAACACCTCTGTTTTCTTTCAAAAAATTTGATGTGTCCACGTTGTGTTTTGGGGCGTTTCCTGTCACGGGCGCTAGGCCTACCCACACAAGTGAGGTATCATTTTTATCGGGAGACTTGGGGGAACGCTGGGTGGAAGGAAATTTGTGGCTCCTCTCAGATTCCAGAACTTTCTGTCACCGAAACGTGAGGAAAACGTGCTTTTTTAGCCAAAGTTTGAGGTTTGCAAAGGATTCTGGGTAACAGAACCTGGTCAGAGCCCCACAAGTCACCCCATCTTGGATTCCCCTAGGTCTCTTGTTTTCAAAAATGCACAAGTTTGGTAGGTTTCCCTAGGTGCCGGCTGAGCTAGAGGCCAAATCTACAGGTAGGCACTTTGCAAAAAACACCTCTGTTTTTTCCCCAAAAATTTGATGTGTCCACGTTGTGTTTTGGGGCGTTTCCTGTCACGGGCGCTAGGCCTACCCACACAAGTGAGGTATCATTTTTATTGGGAGACATTGGGGAACACTGGGTGGAAGGAAGTTTGGGGCTCCTCTCAGATTCCAGAACTTTCTGTCACCGAAATGTGAGGAAAACGTGATTTTTTAGCCAAATTTTGAGGTTTGCAAAGGATTCTGGGTAACAGAACCTGGTCAGAGCCCCACAAGTCACCCCATCTTGGATTCCCCAAGGTCTTTAGTTTTCAAAAATGCACAGGTTTGGTAGGTTTCCGTAGGTGCCGGCTGAGCTAGAGGCCAAAATCTACAGGTAGGCACTTTGCAAAAAACACCTCTGTTTTCTTTAAAAAAATGTGATGTGTCCACGTTGTGTTTTGGGGCGTTTCCTGTCACGGGCGCTAGGCCTACCCACACAAGTGAGGTATCATTTTTATCGGGAGACTTGGGGGAACGCTGGGTGGAAGGAAATTTGTGGCTTCTCTCTGATTCCAGAACTTTCTCACACCAACATTTGAGGAAAATTTGTTTTTTTAGCCAAAGTTTGAGGTTTGCAAAGGATTCTGGGTAACAGAACCTGGTCAGAGCCCCACAAGTCACCCCATCTTGGATTCCCCTAGGCCTCTTGTTTTCAAAAATGCACAAGTTTGGTAGGTTTCCCTAAGTGCCGGCTGAGCTAGAGGCCAAAATCTACAGGTAGGCACTTTGCAAAAAACACCTCTGTTTTCTTTAAAAAAATGTGATGTGTCCACGTTGTGTTTTGGGGCGTTTCCTGTCATGGGCGCTAGGCCTACCCACACGAGTGAGGTATCATTTTTATCGGGAGACTTGGGGGAACGATGGGTGGAAGGAAATTTGTGGCTCCTCTTAGAATCCAGAACTTTCTGTCACCGAAATGTGAGGAAAACGTGTTTTTTTAGCCAAATTTTGAGGTTTGCAAAGGATTCTGGGTAACAGAACCTGGTCAGAGCCCCACAAGTCACCCCATCTTGGATTCCCCTAGGTCTCTAGTTTTCAAAAATGCACAGGTTTGGTAGGTTTTCTTAGGTGCCGACTGAGCTAGAGGCCAAAATCTACAGGTAGGCACTTTGCAAAAAACACCTCTGTTTTCTTTAAAAAAAGGTGATGTGTCCACGTTGCGTTTTGGGGTATTTCCTGTCGCGGGCGCTAGGCCTACCCACACAAGTGAGGTATCATTTTTATCGGGAGACTTGGGGGAACGCTGGGTGGAAGGAAATTTGTGGCTCCTCTCTGATTCCAGAACTTTCTCACACCAAAATTTGAGGAAAATTTGTTTTTTTAGCCAAAGTTTGAGGTTTGCAAAGGATTCTGGGTAACAGAACCTGGTCAGAGCCCCACAAGTCACCCCATCTTGGATTCCCCTAGGCCTCTTGTTTTCAAAAATGCACAGGTTTGGTAGGTTTCCCTAAGTGCCGGCTGAGCTAGAGGCCAAAATCTACAGGTAGGCACTTTGCAAAAAACACCTCTGTTTTCTTTAAAAAAAATTGATGTGTCCACGTTGTGTTTTGGGGCGTTTCCTGTCACGGGCGCTAGGCCTACCCACACAAGTGAGGTATAATTTTTATCGGGAGACTTGGGGGAACGCTGGGTAGAAGGAAATTGGTGGCTCCTCTCAGATTCCAGAACTTTCTGTCACCGAAATGTGAGGAAAACGTGTTTTTCAGCCAAATATTGAGGCTTGAAAAGGATTCTGGGTAACAGAACCTGGTCAGAGCCCCACAAGTCATCCCATCTTGGATTCCCCTAGGACTCTATTTTTTAAAAATGCACAGCTTTGGTAGGTTTCCCTAGGTGCCGGCTGAGCTAGAGGCCAAAATCTACAGGTAGGCACTTTGCAAAAAACATCTCTGTTTTCTTTCAAAAAATGTGATGTGTCCACGTTGCGTTTTGGGGCATTTCCTGTTGTGGGCGCTAGGCCTACCCACACAAGTGAGGTATCATTTTTATCGGGAGACTTGGGGGAACGCTGGGTGGAAGGAAATTTGTGGTCCTCTCTGATTCCAGAACTTTCTCACACCAAAATTTGAGGAAAATTTGTTTTTTTAGCCAAAGTTTGAGGTTTGCAAAGGATTCTGGGTAACAGAACCTGGTCAGAGCCCCACAAGTCACCCCATCTTGGATTCCCCTAGGTCTTTAGTTTTCAAAAATGCACAGGTTTGGTAGGTTTCCCTAGGTGCCGGCTGAGCTAGAGGCCAAAATCTACAGGTAGGCACTTTGCAAAAAACACCTCTGTTTTCTTTAAAAAAATGTGATGTGTCCACGTTGTGTTTTGGGGCATTTCCTGTCCCGGGCGCTAGGCCTACCCACACAAGTGAGGTATAATTTTTATCGGGAGACTTGGGGGAACGCTGGGTGTAAGGAAATTTGTGGTCCTCTCTGATTCCAGAACTTTCTCACACCAAAATTTGAGGAAAATTTGAGTTTTTAGCCAAAGTTTGAGGTTTGCAAAGGATTCTGGGTAACAGAACCTGGTCAGAGCCCCACAAGTCACCCCATCTTGGATTCCCCTAGGTCTTTAGTTTTAAAAAATGCACAGGTTTGGTAGGTTTCCCTAGGTGCCGGCTGAGCTAGAGGCCAAAATCTACAGGTAGGCACTTTGCAAAAAACACCTCTGTTTTCTTTAAAAAATGTGATGTGTCCACGTTGTGTTTTGGGGCATTTCCTGTCCCGGGCGCTAGGCCTACCCACACAAGTGAGGTATCATTTTTATAAGGAGACTTGGGGGAACGCTGGGTGGAAGGAAATTTGTGGCTCCTCTCAGATTCCAGAACTTTCTGTCACCGAAACGTGAGGAAAACGTGCTTTTTTAGCCAAAGTTTGAGGTTTGCAAAGGATTCTGGGTAACAGAACCTGGTCAGAGCCCCACAAGTCACCCCATCTTGGATTCCCCTATGTCTCTAGTTTTCAATAATGCACAGGTTTGGTAGGTTTCCGTAGGTGCCGGCTGAGCTAGAGGCCAAAATCTGCAGGTAGGCACTTTGCAAAAAACACCTCTGTTTTCTTTAAAAAAATGTGATGTGTCCACGTTGTGTTTTGGGGCGTTTCCTGTCACGGGCGCTAGGCCTACCCACACAATTGAGGTATCGTTTTTATCGGGAGACTTGGGGGAACGATGGGTGGAAGGAAATTTGTGTCTCCTCTCAGATTCCAGAACTTTCTGTCACCGAAATGTGAGGAAAACGTGTTTTTTTTAGCCAAATTTTGAGGTTTGCAAAGGATTCTGGGTAACAGAACCTGGTCAGAGCCCCACAAGTCACCCCATCTTGGATTCCCTTAGGTCTCTAGTTTTCAAAAATGCACAGGTTTGGTAGGTTTTCCTAGGTGCCGACTGAGCTAGAGGCCAAAATCTACAGGTAGGCATTTCGCAAAAAACACCTCTGTTTTCTTTCAAAAAATGTGATGTGTCCACGTTGCGTTTTGGGGCATTTCCTGTCGCGGGCGCTAGGCCTACCCATACAAGTGAGGTATCAATTTTATCGGGAGACTTGGGGGAACGCTGGGTGGAAGAAAATTTGTGGCTTCTCTCTGATTCCAGAACTTTCTCACACCAAAATTTGAGGAACATTTGTTTTTTTAGCCAAAGTTTGAGGTTTGCAAAGTATTCTGGGTATCAGAACCTGGTCAGAGCCCCACAAGTCACCCCATCTTGGATTCCCCTAGGTCTCTAGTTTTAAAAAAAGCACAGGTTTGGTAGGTTTTCCTAGGTGCCGACTGAGCTAGAGGCCAAAATCTACAGGTAGGCACTTTGCAAAAAACACCTCTGTTTTCTTTCAAAAAATGTGATGTGTCCACGTTGCGTTTTGGGGCATTTCCTGTTGCGGGCGCTAGGCCTACCCACACAAGTGAGGTATCATTTTTATCGGGAGACTTGGGGGAACGCTGGGTGGAAGGAAATTTGTGGCTCCTCTCTGATTCCAGAACTTTCTCACACCAACATTTGAGGAAAATTAGTTTTTTTATCCAAAGTTTGAGGTTTGCAAAGGATTCTGGGTAACAGAACCTGGTCAGAGCCCCACAAGTCACCCCATCTTGGATTCCCCTAGGTCTCTAGTTTTCAGAAATGCACAGGTTTGATAGGATTCCCTAGGTGCCGGTTGAGCTAGAGGCCAAAATCTACAGGTAGGCACTTTGCAAAAAACACCTCTGTTTTCTTTCAAAAAATGAGATGTGTCCACGTTGTGTTTTGGGGCATTTCCTGTTGCGGGCGATTGGCCTACCCACACAAGTGAGGTATTATTTTTATCGGGAGACTTGGGGGAACGCTGGGTGGAAGGTAATTAGTGGCTCCTCTCAGATTCCAGAACTTTCTCACACCAAAATTTGAGGAACATTTGTTTTTTTAGCCAAAGTTTGAGGTTTGCAAAGGATTCTGGGTAACAGAACCTGGTCAGAGCCCCACAAGTCACCCCATCTTGGATTCCCCTAGGTCTCTAGTTTTCAAAAATGCACAGGTTTGGTAGGTTTTCCTAGGTGCCGGCTGAGCGAGAGGCCAAAATCTACAGGTAGGCACTTCGCAAAAAACACCTCTGTTTTCTTTCAAAAAATTTGATGTGTCCACGTTGTGTTTTGGGGCATTTCCTGTCTCGGGCGCTAGGCCTACCCATACAAGTGAGGTATAATTTTTATTGGGAGACTTGGGGGAACGCTGGGTGGAAGGAAATTTGTGGCTCCTCTCTGATTCCAGAACTTTCTCACACCAACATTTGAGGAAAATTTGTTTTTTTAGCCAATGTTTGAGGTTTGCAAAGGATTCTGGGTAACAGAACCTGGTCAGAGCCCCACAAGTCACCCCATCTTGGATTCCCCTAGGTCTCTAGTTTTCCAAAATGCACAGGTTTGGTAGGTTTCCCTAGGTGCCGGCTGAGCTAGAGGCCAAAATCTACAGGTAGGCACTTTGCAAAAAACACCTCTGTTTTCTTTCAAAAAATTTGATGTGTCCACGTTGTGTTTTGGGGCGTTTCCTGTCATGGGCGCTAGGCCTACCCACACAAGTGAGGTATCATTTTTATCGGGAGACTTGGGGGAACGCTGGGTGGAAGGAAATTTGTGGCTCTTCTCTGATTCCAGAACTTTCTCACACCAAAATTTGAGGAAAATTTGTTTTCTTAGCCAAAGTTTGAGGTTTGCAAAGGATTCTGGGAAACAGAACCTGGTCAGAGCCCCACAAGTCACCCCATCTTGGATTCTCCTAGGTCTCTAGTTTTCAGAAATGCACAGGTTTGGTAGGTTTCCCTAGGTGCCGGCTGAGCTAGAGGCCAAAATCTACAGGTAGGCACTTTGCAAAAAACACCTCTGTTTTCTTTCAAAAAATGTGATGTGTCCACGTTGCGTTTTGGGGCATTTCCTGTTGCGGGCGCTAGGCCTACCCACACAAGTGAGGTATCATTTTTATCGGGAGACTTGTGGGAACGCTGGGTGGAATGAAATTTGTGGCTTCTCTCAGATTCCAGAACTTTCTGTCACCGAAATGTGAGAAAAACGTGTTTTTTTTAGCCAAATTTTGAGGTTTGCAAAGGATTCTGGGTAACAGAACCTGGTCAGAGCCCCACAAGTCACCCCATCTTGGATTCCCCTAGGTCTCTAGGTTTAAAAAATGCACAGGTTTGGTCGGTTTTCCTAGGTGCCGACTGAGCTAGAGGCCAAAATCTACAGGTAGGCACTTTGCAAAAAACACCTCTGTTTTCTTTAAAAAAATGTGATGTGTCCACGTTGCGTTTTGGGGCATTTCCTGTTGCGGGCGCTAGGCCTACCCACACAAGTGAGGTATCATTTTTATCGGGAGACTTGGGGGAACGCTGGGTGGAAGGAAATTTGTGGCTCCTCTCTGATTCCAGAACTTTCTCACACCAACATTTGAGGAAAATTAGTTTTTTTATCCAAAGTTTGAGGATTGCAAAGGATTCTGGGTAACAGAACCTGGTCAGAGCCCCACAAGTCACCCCATCTTGGATTCCCCTAGGTCTCTATTTTAAAAAAATGCACAGGTTTGGTAGGTTTCCCTAGGTGCCGGCTGAGCTAGAGGCCAAAATCTACAGGTAGGCACTTTGCAAAAAACACCTCTGTTTTCTTTCAAAAAATGTGATGTGTCCACGTTGTGTTTTGGGGCATTTCCTGTCCCGGGCGCTAGGCCTACCCACACAAGGGAGGTATCATTTTTATCGGGAGACTTGGGGGAATGCTGGGTGGAAGGAAATTTGTGGCTCGTCTCAGATTCCAGAACTTTCTGTCACCGAAATGTGAGGAAAACGTGTTTTTTTGGCCAAATTTTGAGGTTTGCAAAGGATTCTGGGTAACAGAATCTGGTCAGATCCCCACAAGTCACCCCATCTTGGATTCGCTAGGTCTCTTGTTTTCAAAAATACACAGGTTTGGTAGGTTTCCCTAGGTGCCGGCTGAGCTAGAGACCAAAATCTACAGGTAGGCACTTTGCAAAAAACACCTCTGTTTTCTTTCAAAAAATTTGATGTGTCCACGTTGTGTTTTGGGGCGTTTCCTGTCACGGGCGCTAGGCCTACCCACACAAGTGAGGTATCATTTTTATCGGGAGACTTGGGGGAACGCTGGGTGGAAGGAAATTTGTGGCTCCTCTCAGATTCCAGAACTTTCTGTCACCGAAACGTGAGGAAAACGTGCTTTTTTAGCCAAAGTTTGAGGTTTGCAAAGGATTCTGGGTAACAGAACCTGGTCAGAGCCCCACAAGTCACCCCATCTTGGATTCCCCTAGGTCTCTAGTTTTCAATAATGCACAGGTTTGGTAGGTTTCCGTGGGTGCCGGCTGAGCTGGAGGCCAAAATCTACAGGTAGGCACTTTGCAAAAAACACCTCTGTTTTCTTTTTTAAAATGTGATGTGTCCACGTTGTGTTTTGGGGCGTTTCCTGTCACGGGCGCTAGGCCTACCCACACAATTGAGGTATCATTTTTATCGGGAGACTTGGGGGAACGATGGGTGGAAGGAAATTTGTGGCTCCTCTCAGATTCCAGAACTTTCTGTCACCGAAATGTGAGGAAAACGTTTTTTTTTAGCCACATTTTGAGGTTTGCAAAGGATTCTGGGTAACAGGACCTGGTCAGAGCCCCACAAGTCACCCCATCTTGGATTCCCCTAGGTCTCTAGTTTTCAATAATGCACAGGTTTGGTAGGTTTCCCTAGGTGCCGGCTGAGCTAGAGGCCAATATCTACAGGTAGGCACTTTGCAAAAAACACCTCTGTTTTCTTTCAAAAAATGTGATGTGTCCACGTTGCGTTTTGGGGCATTTCCTGTCGCGGGCGCTAGGCCTACCCACACAAGTGAGATATCATTTTTATCGGGAGACTTGGGGGAACGCTGGGTGGAAGGAAATTTGTGGCTCCTCTCTGATTCCAGAACTTTCTCACACCAAAATTTGAGGAAAATTAGTTTTTTTAGCCAAAGTTTGAGGTTTGCAAAGGATTCTGGGTAACAGAACCTGGTCAGAGCCCCACAAGTCACCCCATCTTGGATTCCCCTAGGTCTCTTGTTTTCAAAAATGCACAAGTTTGGTAGGTTTCCCTAGGTGCCGGCTGAGCTAGAGGCCAAAATCTACAGGTAGGCACTTTGCAAAAAACGCCTCTGTTTTTTCCCCAAAAATTTGATGTGTCCACGTTGTGTTTTGGGGCGTTTCCTGTCACGGGCGCTAGGCCTACCCACACAAGTGAGGTATCATTTTTATTGGGAGACATTGGGGAACACTGGGTGGAAGGAAGTTTGGGGCTCCTCTCAGATTCCAGAACTTTCTGTCACCGAAATGTGAGGAAAACGTGATTTTTTAGCCAAATTTTGAGGTTTGCAAAGGATTCTGGGTAACAGAACCTGGTCAGAGCCCCACAAGTCACCCCATCTTGGATTCCCCAAGGTCTTTAGTTTTCAAAAATGCACAGGTTTGGTAGGTTTCCGTAGGTGCCGGCTGAGCTAGAGGCCAAAATCTACAGGTAGGCACTTTGCAAAAAACACCTCTGTTTTCTTTAAAAAAATGTGATGTGTCCACGTTGTGTTTTGGGGCGTTTCCTGTCACGGGCGCTAGGCCTACCCACACAATTGAGGTATCATTTTTATCGGGAGACTTGGGGGAACGATGGGTGGAAGGAAATTTGTGGCTCCTCTCAGAATCCAGAACTTTCTGTCACCGAAATGTGAGGAAAACGTGTTTTTTTAGCCAAATTTTGAGGTTTGCAAAAGATTCTGGGTAACAGAACCTGGTCAGAGCCCCACAAGTCACCCCATCTTGGATTCCCCTAGGTCTCTAGTTTTCAAAAATGCACAGGTTTGGTAGGTTTTCTTAGGTGCCGACTGAGCTAGAGGCCAAAATCTACAGGTAGGCACTCTGCAAAAAACACCTCTGTTTTCTTTAAAAAAATGTGATGTGTCCGCGTTGCGTTTTGGGGCATTTCCTGTCGCGGGCACTAGGCCTACCCACACAATTGAGGTATAATTTTTATCGGGAGACTTGGGGGAACGATGGGTGGAAGGAAATTTGTGGCTCCTCTCAGATTCCAGAACTTTCTGTCACCGAAATGTGAGGAAAACGTGTTTTTTTTAGCCACATTTTGAGGTTTGCAAAGGATTCTGGGTAACAGGACCTGGTCAGAGCCCCACAAGTCACCCCATCTTGGATTCCCCTAGGTCTCTAGTTTTCAATAATGCACAGGTTTGGTAGGTTTCCCTAGGTACCGGCTGAGCTAGAGGCCAATATCTACAGGTAGGCACTTTGCAAAAAACACCTCTGTTTTCTTTCAAAAAATGTGATGTGTCCACGTTGCGTTTTGGGGCATCTCCTGTCGCGGGCGCTAGGCCTACCCACACAAGTGAGATATCATTTTTATCGGGAGACTTGGGGGAACGCTGGGTGGAAGGAAATTTGTGGCTCCTCTCTGATTCCAGAACTTTCTCACACCAAAATTTGAGGAAAATTAGTTTTTTTAGCCAAAGTTTGAGGTTTGCAAAGGATTCTGGGTAACAGAACCTGGTCAGAGCCCCACAAGTCACCCCATCTTGGATTCCCCTAGGTCTTTAGTTTTCAAAAATGCACAGGTTTGGTAGGTTTCCCTAGGTGCCGGCTGAGCTAGAGGCCAAAATCTACAGGTAGGCACTTTGCAAAAAACACCTCTGTTTTCTTTAAAAAAATGTGATTTGTCCACATTGTGTTTTGGGGCATTTCCTGTCCCGGGCGCTAGGCCTACCCACACAAGTGAGGTATCATTTTTATAAGGAGACTTGGGGGAACGCTGGGTAGAAGGAAATTTGTGGCTCCTCTCAGATTCCAGAACTTTCTGTCACCGAAACGTGAGGAAAACGTGCTTTTTTAGCCAAAGTTTGAGGTTTGCAAAGGATTCTGGGTAACAGAACCTGGTCAGAGCCCCACAAGTCATCCAATCTTTGATTCCCCTAGGTCTTTAGTTTTCAAAAATGCACAGGTTTGGTAGGTTTCCGTAGGTGCCGGCTGAGCTAGAGGCCAAAATCTACAGGTAGGCACTTTGCAAAAAACACCTATGTTTTCTTGAAAAAAATGTGATGTGTCCACGTTGTGTTTTGGGGCGTTTCCTGGCACGGGCGCTAGGCCTACCCACGCAATTGAGGTATCATTTTTATCGGGAGACTTGGGGGAACGATGGGTGAAAGGAAATTTGTGGCTCCTCTCAGAATCCAGAACTTTCTGTCACCGAAATTTGAGGAAAACATGTTTTTTTAGCCAAATTTTGAGGTTTGCAAAGGATTCTGGGTAACAGAACCTGGTCAGAGCCCCACAAGTCACCCCATCTTGGATTCCCCTAGGTCTCTTGTTTTCAAAAATGCACAAGTTTGGTAAGTTTCCCTAGGTGCCGGCTGAGCTAGAGGCCAAAATCTACAGGTAGGCACTTTGCAAAAAACACCTCTGTTTTTTCCCCAAAAATTTGATGTGTCCACGTTGTGTTTTGGGGCGTTTCCTGTCACGGGCGCTAGGCCTACCCACACAAGTGAGGTATCATTTTTATTGGGAGACATTGGGGAACACTGGGTGGAAGGAAGTTTGGGGCTCCTCTCAGATTCCAGAACTTTCTGTCACCGAAATGTGAGGAAAACGTGATTTTTTAGCCAAATTTTGAGGTTTGCAAAGGATTCTGGGTAACAGAACCTGGTCAGAGCCCCACAAGTCACAACATCTTGGATTCCCCAAGGTCTTTAGTTTTCAAAAATGCACAGGTTTGGTAGGTTTCCGTAGGTGCCGGCTGAGCTAGAGGCCAAAATCTACAGGTAGGCACTTTGCAAAAAACACCTCTGTTTTCTTTAAAAAAATGTGATGTGTCCACGTTGTGTTTTGGGGCGTTTCCTGTCACGGGCGCTAGGCCTACCCACACAAGTGAGGTATCATTTTTATCGGGAGACTTGGGGGAACGCTGGGTGGAAGGAAATTTGTGGCTTCTCTCTGATTCCAGAACTTTCTCACACCAACATTTGAGGAAAATTTGTTTTTTTAGCCAAAGTTTGAGGTTTGCAAAGGATTCTGGGTAACAGAACCTGGTCAGAGCCCCACAAGTCACCCCATCTTGGATTCCCCTAGGCCTCTTGTTTTCAAAAATGCACAAGTTTGGTAGGTTTCCCTAAGTGCCGGCTGAGCTAGAGGCCAAAATCTACAGGTAGGCCCTTTGCAAAAAACACCTCTGTTTTCTTTAAAAAAATGTGATGTGTCCACGTTGTGTTTTGGGGCGTTTCCTGTCATGGGCGCTAGGCCTACCCACACGAGTGAGGTATCATTTTTATCGGGAGACTTGGGGGAACGATGGGTGGAAGGAAATTTGTGGCTCCTCTCAGAATCCAGAACTTTCTGTCACCGAAATGTGAGGAAAACGTGTTTTTTTAGCCAAATTTTGAGGTTTGCAAAGGATTCTGGGTAACAGAACCTGGTCAGAGCCCCACAAGTCACCCCATCTTGGATTCCCCTAGGTCTCTAGTTTTCAAAAATGCACAGGTTTGGTAGGTTTTCTTAGGTGCCGACTGAGCTAGAGGCCAAAATCTACAGGTAGGCACTTTGCAAAAAACACCTCTGTTTTCTTTAAAAAAAGGTGATGTGTCCACTTTGCGTTTTGGGGTATTTCCTGTCGCGGGCGCTAGGCCTACCCACACAAGTGAGGTATCATTTTTATCGGGAGACTTGGGGGAACGCTGGGTGGAAGGAAATTTGTGGCTCCTCTCTGATTCCAGAACTTTCTCACACCAAAATTTGAGGAAAATTTGTTTTTTTAGCCAAAGTTTGAGGTTTGCAAAGGATTCTGGGTAACAGAACCTGGTCAGAGCCCCACAAGTCACCCCATCTTGGATTCCCCTAGGCCTCTTGTTTTCAAAAATGCACAGGTTTGGTAGGTTTCCCTAAGTGCCGGCTGAGCTAGAGGCCAAAATCTACAGGTAGGCACTTTGCAAAAAACACCTCTGTTTTCTTTAAAAAAAATTGATGTGTCCACGTTGTGTTTTGGGGCGTTTCCTGTCACGGGCGCTAGGCCTACCCACACAAGTGAGGTATAATTTTTATCGGGAGACTTGGGGGAACGCTGGGTAGAAGGAAATTTGTGGCTCCTCTCAGATTCCAGAACTTTCTGTCACCGAAATGTGAGGAAAACGTGTTTTTCAGCCAAATATTGAGGATTGAAAAGGATTCTGGGTAACAGAACCTGGTCAGAGCCCCACAAGTCATCCCATCTTGGATTCCCCTAGGTCTCTATTTTTTAAAAATGCACAGCTTTGGTAGGTTTCCCTAGGTGCCGGCTGAGCTAGAGGCCAAAATCTACAGGTAGGCACTTTGCAAAAAACACCTCTGTTTTCTTTAAAAAAATGTGATGTGTCCACGTTGCGTTTTGGGGCATTTCCTGTCGTGGGCGCTAGGCCTACCCACACAAGTGAGGTATCATTTTTATCGGGAGACTTGGGGGAACGCTGGGTGGAAGGAAATTTGTGGTCCTCTCTGATTCCAGAACTTTCTCACACCAAAATTTGATTTGAGGAAAATTTGTTTTTTTAGCCAAAGTTTGAGGTTTGCAAAGGATTCTGGGTAACAGAACCTGGTCAGAGCCCCACAAGTCACCCCATCTTGGATTCCCCTAGGTCTCTAGTTTTCAATAATGCACAGGTTTGGTAGGTTTCCCTAGGTACCGGCTGAGCTAGAGGCCAATATCTACAGGTAGGCACTTTGCAAAAAACACCTCTGTTTTCTTTCAAAAAATGTGATGTGTCCACGTTGCGTTTTGGGGCATTTCCTGTCGCGGGCGCTAGGCCTACCCACACAAGTGAGGTATCATTTTTATCGGGAGACTTGGGGGAACGCTGGGTGGAAGGAAATCTGTGGTCCTCTCTGATTCCAGAACTTTCTCACACCAAAATTTGAGGAAAATTTGTGTTTTTAGCCAAAGTTTGAGGTTTGCAAAGGATTCTGGGTAACAGAACCTGGTCAGAGCCCCACAAGTCACCCCATCTTGGATTCCCCTAGGTCTTTAGTTTTAAAAAATGCACAGGTTTGGTAGGTTTCCCTAGGTGCCGGCTGAGCTAGAGGCCAAAATCTACAGGTAGGCACTTTGCAAAAAACACCTCTGTTTTCTTTAAAAAATGTGATGTGTCCACGTTGTGTTTTGGGGCATTTCCTGTCCCGGGCGCTAGGCCTACCCACACAAGTGAGGTATCATTTTTATAAGGAGACTTGGGGGAACGCTGGGTGGAAGGAAATTTGTGGCTCCTCTCAGATTCCAGAACTTTCTGTCACCGAAACGTGAGGAAAACGTGCTTTTTTAGCCAAAGTTTGAGGTTTGCAAAGGATTCTGGGTAACAGAACCTGGTCAGAGCCCCACAAGTCACCCCATCTTGGATTCCCCTATGTCTCTAGTTTTCAATAATGCACAGGTTTGGTTAGGTTTCCGTAGGTGCCGGCTGAGCTAGAGGCCAAAATCTGCAGGTAGGCACTTTGCAAAAAACACCTCTGTTTTCTTTAAAAAAATGTGATGTGTCCACGTTGTGTTTTGGGGCGTTTCCTGTCACGGGCGCTAGGCCTACCCACACAATTGAGGTATCGTTTTTATCGGGAGACTTGGGGGAACGATGGGTGGAAGGAAATTTGTGTCTCCTCTCAGATTTTAGAACTTTCTGTCACCGAAATGTGAGGAAAACGTGTTTTTTTTAGCCAAATTTTGAGGTTTGCAAAGGATTCTGGGTAACAGAACCTGGTCAGAGCCCCACAAGTCACCCCATCTTGGATTCCCTTAGGTCTCTAGTTTTCAAAAATGCACAGGTTTGGTAGGTTTTCCTAGGTGCCGACTGAGCTAGAGGCCAAAATCTACAGGTAGGCATTTCGCAAAAAACACCTCTGTTTTCTTTCAAAAAATGTAATGTGTCCACGTTGCGTTTTGGGGCATTTCCTGTCGCGGGCGCTAGGCCTACCCATACAAGTGAGGTATCAATTTTATCGGGAGACTTGGGGGAACGCTGGGTGGAAGAAAATTTGTGGCTCCTCTCTGATTCCAGAACTTTCTCACACCAAAATTTGAGGAACATTTGTTTTTTTAGCCAAAGTTTGAGGTTTGCAAAGTATTCTGGGTAACAGAACCTGGTCAGAGCCCCACAAGTCACCCCATCTTGGATTCCCCTAGGTCTCTAGTTTTAAAAAAAGCACAGGTTTGGTAGGTTTTCCTAGGTGCCGACTGAGCTAGAGGCCAAAATCTACAGGTAGGCACTTTGCAAAAAACACCTCTGTTTTCTTTCAAAAAATGTGATGTGTCCACGTTGCGTTTTGGGGCATTTCCTGTCGCGGGCGCTAGGCCTACCCACAGAAGTGAGGTATCATTTTTATCGGGAGACTTGGGGGAACGCTGGGTGGAAGGAAATTTGTGGCTCCTCTCAGATTCCAGAACTTTCTCACACCAAAATTTGAGGAAAAATTGTTTTTTTAGCCAAAGTTTGAGGTTTGCAAAGGATTCTGGGTAACAGAACCTGGTCAGAGCCCCACAAGTCACCCCATCTTGGATTCCCCTAGGTCTCTAGTTTTCAGAAATGCACAGGTTTGATAAGATTCCCTAGGTGCCGGTTGAGCTAGAGGCCAAAATCTACAGGTAGGCACTTTGCAAAAAACACCTCTGTTTTCTTTCAAAAAATGAGATGTGTCCACGTTGTGTTTTGGGGCATTTCCTGTTGCGGGCGCTTGGCCTACCCACACAAGTGAGGTATTATTTTTATCGGGAGACTTGGGGGAACGCTGGGTGGAAGGAAATTAGTGGCTCCTCTCAGATTCCAGAACTTTCTCACACCAAAATTTGAGGAACATTTGTTTTTTTAGCCAAAGTTTGAGGTTTGCAAAGGATTCTGGGTAACAGAACCTGGTCAGAGCCCCACAAGTCACCCCATCTTGGATTCCCCTAGGTCTCTAGTTTTCAAAAATGCACAGGTTTGGTAGGTTTTCCTAGGTGCCGGCTGAGCGAGAGGCCAAAATCTACAGGTAGGCACTTCGCAAAAAACACCTCTGTTTTCTTTCAAAAAATTTGATGTGTCCACGTTGTATTTTGGGGCATTTCCTGTCTCGGGCGCTAGGCCTACCCATACAAGTGAGGTATAATTTTTATCGGGAGACTTGGGGGAACGCTGGGTGGAAGGAAATTTGTGGCTCCTCTCTGATTCCAGAACTTTCTCACACCAACATTTGAGGAAAATTTGTTTTTTTAGCCAATGTTTGAGGTTTGCAAAGGATTCTGGGTAACAGAACCTGGTCAGAGCCCCACAAGTCACCCCATCTTGGATTCCCCTAGGTCTCTAGTTTACCAAAATGCACAGGTTTGGTAGGTTTCCCTAGGTGCCGGCTGAGCTAGAGGCCAAAATCTACAGGTAGGCACTTTGCAAAAAACACCTCTGTTTTCTTTAAAAAAAGGTGATGTGTCCACGTTGCGTTTTGGGGTATTTCCTGTCGCGGGCGCTAGGCCTACCCACACAAGTGAGGTATCATTTTTATCGGGAGACTTGGGGGAACGCTGGGTGGAAGGAAATTTGTGGCTCCTCTCTGATTCCAGAACTTTCTCACACCAAAATTTGAGGAAAATTTGTTTTTTTAGCCAAAGTTTGAGGTTTGCAAAGGATTCTGGGTAACAGAACCTGGTCAGAGCCCCACAAGTCACCCCATCTTGGATTCCCCTAGGCCTCTTGTTTTCAAAAATGCACAGGTTTGGTAGGTTTCCCTAAGTGCCGGCTGAGCTAGAGGCCAAAATCTACAGGTAGGCACTTTGCAAAAAACACCTCTGTTTTCTTTAAAAAAAATTGATGTGTCCACGTTGTGTTTTGGGGCGTTTCCTGTCACGGGCGCTAGGCCTACCCACACAAGTGAGGTATAATTTTTATCGGGAGACTTGGGGGAACGCTGGGTAGAAGGAAATTTGTGGCTCCTCTCAGATTCCAGAACTTTCTGTCACCGAAATGTGAGGAAAACGTGTTTTTCAGCCAAATATTGAGGATTGAAAAGGATTCTGGGTAACAGAACCTGGTCAGAGCCCCACAAGTCATCCCATCTTGGATTCCCCTAGGTCTCTATTTTTTAAAAATGCACAGCTTTGGTAGGTTTCCCTAGGTGCCGGCTGAGCTAGAGGCCAAAATCTACAGGTAGGCACTTTGCAAAAAACACCTCTGTTTTCTTTAAAAAAATGTGATGTGTCCACGTTGCGTTTTGGGGCATTTCCTGTCGTGGGCGCTAGGCCTACCCACACAAGTGAGGTATCATTTTTATCGGGAGACTTGGGGGAACGCTGGGTGGAAGGAAATTTGTGGTCCTCTCTGATTCCAGAACTTTCTCACACCAAAATTTGATTTGAGGAAAATTTGTTTTTTTAGCCAAAGTTTGAGGTTTGCAAAGGATTCTGGGTAACAGAACCTGGTCAGAGCCCCACAAGTCACCCCATCTTGGATTCCCCTAGGTCTCTAGTTTTCAATAATGCACAGGTTTGGTAGGTTTCCCTAGGTACCGGCTGAGCTAGAGGCCAATATCTACAGGTAGGCACTTTGCAAAAAACACCTCTGTTTTCTTTCAAAAAATGTGATGTGTCCACGTTGCGTTTTGGGGCATTTCCTGTCGCGGGCGCTAGGCCTACCCACACAAGTGAGGTATCATTTTTATCGGGAGACTTGGGGGAACGCTGGGTGGAAGGAAATCTGTGGTCCTCTCTGATTCCAGAACTTTCTCACACCAAAATTTGAGGAAAATTTGTGTTTTTAGCCAAAGTTTGAGGTTTGCAAAGGATTCTGGGTAACAGAACCTGGTCAGAGCCCCACAAGTCACCCCATCTTGGATTCCCCTAGGTCTTTAGTTTTAAAAAATGCACAGGTTTGGTAGGTTTCCCTAGGTGCCGGCTGAGCTAGAGGCCAAAATCTACAGGTAGGCACTTTGCAAAAAACACCTCTGTTTTCTTTAAAAAATGTGATGTGTCCACGTTGTGTTTTGGGGCATTTCCTGTCCCGGGCGCTAGGCCTACCCACACAAGTGAGGTATCATTTTTATAAGGAGACTTGGGGGAACGCTGGGTGGAAGGAAATTTGTGGCTCCTCTCAGATTCCAGAACTTTCTGTCACCGAAACGTGAGGAAAACGTGCTTTTTTAGCCAAAGTTTGAGGTTTGCAAAGGATTCTGGGTAACAGAACCTGGTCAGAGCCCCACAAGTCACCCCATCTTGGATTCCCCTATGTCTCTAGTTTTCAATAATGCACAGGTTTGGTAGGTTTCCGTAGGTGCCGGCTGAGCTAGAGGCCAAAATCTGCAGGTAGGCACTTTGCAAAAAACACCTCTGTTTTCTTTAAAAAAATGTGATGTGTCCACGTTGTGTTTTGGGGCGTTTCCTGTCACGGGCGCTAGGCCTACCCACACAATTGAGATATCGTTTTTATCGGGAGACTTGGGGGAACGATGGGTGGAAGGAAATTTGTGTCTCCTCTCAGATTTTAGAACTTTCTGTCACCGAAATGTGAGGAAAACGTGTTTTTTTTAGCCAAATTTTGAGGTTTGCAAAGGATTCTGGGTAACAGAACCTGGTCAGAGCCCCACAAGTCACCCCATCTTGGATTCCCTTAGGTCTCTAGTTTTCAAAAATGCACAGGTTTGGTAGGTTTTCCTAGGTGCCGACTGAGCTAGAGGCCAAAATCTACAGGTAGGCATTTCGCAAAAAACACCTCTGTTTTCTTTCAAAAAATGTAATGTGTCCACGTTGCGTTTTGGGGCATTTCCTGTCGCGGGCGCTAGGCCTACCCATACAAGTGAGGTATCAATTTTATCGGGAGACTTGGGGGAACGCTGGGTGGAAGAAAATTTGTGGCTCCTCTCTGATTCCAGAACTTTCTCACACCAAAATTTGAGGAACATTTGTTTTTTTAGCCAAAGTTTGAGGTTTGCAAAGTATTCTGGGTAACAGAACCTGGTCAGAGCCCCACAAGTCACCCCATCTTGGATTCCCCTAGGTCTCTAGTTTTAAAAAAAGCACAGGTTTGGTAGGTTTTCCTAGGTGCCGACTGAGCTAGAGGCCAAAATCTACAGGTAGGCACTTTGCAAAAAACACCTCTGTTTTCTTTCAAAAAATGTGATGTGTCCACGTTGCGTTTTGGGGCATTTCCTGTCGCGGGCGCTAGGCCTACCCACAGAAGTGAGGTATCATTTTTATCGGGAGACTTGGGGGAACGCTGGGTGGAAGGAAATTTGTGGCTCCTCTCAGATTCCAGAACTTTCTCACACCAAAATTTGAGGAAAAATTGTTTTTTTAGCCAAAGTTTGAGGTTTGCAAAGGATTCTGGGTAACAGAACCTGGTCAGAGCCCCACAAGTCACCCCATCTTGGATTCCCCTAGGTCTCTAGTTTTCAGAAATGCACAGGTTTGATAAGATTCCCTAGGTGCCGGTTGAGCTAGAGGCCAAAATCTACAGGTAGGCACTTTGCAAAAAACACCTCTGTTTTCTTTCAAAAAATGAGATGTGTCCACGTTGTGTTTTGGGGCATTTCCTGTTGCGGGCGCTTGGCCTACCCACACAAGTGAGGTATTATTTTTATCGGGAGACTTGGGGGAACGCTGGGTGGAAGGAAATTAGTGGCTCCTCTCAGATTCCAGAACTTTCTCACACCAAAATTTGAGGAACATTTGTTTTTTTAGCCAAAGTTTGAGGTTTGCAAAGGATTCTGGGTAACAGAACCTGGTCAGAGCCCCACAAGTCACCCCATCTTGGATTCCCCTAGGTCTCTAGTTTTCAAAAATGCACAGGTTTGGTAGGTTTTCCTAGGTGCCGGCTGAGCGAGAGGCCAAAATCTACAGGTAGGCACTTCGCAAAAAACACCTCTGTTTTCTTTCAAAAAATTTGATGTGTCCACGTTGTATTTTGGGGCATTTCCTGTCTCGGGCGCTAGGCCTACCCATACAAGTGAGGTATAATTTTTATCGGGAGACTTGGGGGAACGCTGGGTGGAAGGAAATTTGTGGCTCCTCTCTGATTCCAGAACTTTCTCACACCAACATTTGAGGAAAATTTGTTTTTTTAGCCAATGTTTGAGGTTTGCAAAGGATTCTGGGTAACAGAACCTGGTCAGAGCCCCACAAGTCACCCCATCTTGGATTCCCCTAGGTCTCTAGTTTTCCAAAATGCACAGGTTTGGTAGGTTTCCCTAGGTGCCGGCTGAGCTAGAGGCCAAAATCTACAGGTAGGCACTTTGCAAAAAACACCTCTGTTTTCTTTCAAAAAATTTGATGTGTCCACGTTGTGTTTTGGGGCGTTTCCTGTCATGGGCGCTAGGCCTACCCACACAAGTGAGGTATCATTTTTATCGGGAGACTTGGGGGAACGCTGGGTGGAAGGAAATTTGTGGCTCTTCTCTGATTCCAGAACTTTCTCACACCAAAATTTGAGGAAAATGTGTTTTCTTAGCCAAAGTTTGAGGTTTGCAAAGGATTCTGGGAAACAGAACCTGGTCAGAGCCCCACAAGTCACCCCATCTTGGATTCTCCTAGGTCTCTAGTTTTCAGAAATGCACAGGTTTGGTAGGTTTCCCTAGGTGCCGGCTGAGCTAGAGGCCAAAATCTACAGGTAGGCACTTTGCAAAAAACACCTCTGTTTTCTTTAAAAAAATGTGATGTGTCCACGTTGTGTTTTGGGGCGTTTCCTGTCGCGGGCGCTAGGCCTACCCACACAAGTGAGGTATCATTTTTATTAGGAGACTTGGGGGAACGCTGGGTGGAAGAAATTTGTGGCTCCTCTCAGATTCCAGAACTTTCTGTCACCGAAATGTGAGGAAAACGTGCTTTTTTAGCCAAAGTTTGAGGTTTGCAAAGGATTCTGGGTAACAGAACCTGGTCAGAGCCCCACAAGTCACCCCATCTTGGATTCCCCTAGGTCTCTAGTTTTAAAAAATACACAGGTTTGGTAGGTTTCCATAGGTGCCGGCTGAGCTAGAGGCCAAAATCTACAGGTAGGCACTTTGCAAAAAACACCTATGTTTTCTTTCAAAAAATGTGATGTGTCCACGTTGTGTTTTGGGGCGTTTCCTGTCACGGGCGCTATGCCTACCCACACAATTGAGGTATCATTTTTATCGGGAGACTTGGGGGAACAATGGGTAGAAGGAAATTTGTGGCTTCTCTCAGATTCCAGAACTTTCTGTCACCGAAATGTGAGGAAAACGTGTTTTTTTAGCCAAATTTTGAGGTTTGCAAAGGATTCTGGGTAACAGAACCTGGTCAGAGCCCCACAAGTCACCCCATCTTGGATTCCCCTAGGTCTCTAGTTTTAAAAAATGCACAGGTTTGGTAGGTTTTCCTAGGTGCCGACTGAGCTAGAGGCCAAAATCTACAGGTAGGCACTTTGCAAAAAACACCTCTGTTTTCTTTCAAAAAATGTGATGTGTCCACGTTGCGTTTTGGGGCATTTCCTGTCGCTGGCGCTAGGCCTACCCACAGAAGTGAGGTATCATTTTTATCGGGAGACTTGGGGGAACGCTGGGTGGAAGGAAATTTGTGGCTCCTCTCAGATTCCAGAACTTTCTCACACCAAAATTTGAGGAAAAATTGTTTTTTTAACCAAAGTTTGAGGTTTGCAAAGGATTCTGGGTAACAGAACCTGGTCAGAGCCCCACAAGTCACCCCATCTTGGATTCCCCTAGGTCTCTAGTTTTCAGAAATGCACAGGTTTGATAGGATTCCCTAGGTGCCGGCTGAGCTAGAGGCCAAAATCTACAGGTAGGCACTTTGCAAAAAACACCTCTGTTTTCTTTCAAAAAATTTGATGTGTCCACGTTGTGTTTTGGGGCGTTTCCTGTCATGGGCGCTAGGCCTACCCACACAAGTGAGGTATCATTTTTATCGGGAGACTTGGGGGAACGCTGGGTGGAAGGAAATTTGTGGCTCTTCTCTGATTCCAGAACTTTCTCACACCAAAATTTGAGGAAAATTTGTTTTCTTAGCCAAAGTTTGAGGTTTGCAAAGGATTCTGGGAAACAGAACCTGGTCAGAGCCCCACAAGTCACCCCATCTTGGATTCTCCTAGGTCTCTAGTTTTCAGAAATGCACAGGTTTGGTAGGTTTCCCTAGGTGCCGGCTGAGCTAGAGGCCAAAATCTACAGGTAGGCACTTTGCAAAAAACACCTCTGTTTTCTTTAAAAAAATGTGATGTGTCCACGTTGCGTTTTGGGGCGTTTCCTGTCGCGGGCGCTAGGCCTACCCACACAAGTGAGGTATCATTTTTATTAGGAGACTTGGGGGAACGCTGGGTGGAAGGAAATTTGTGGCTCTTCTCTGATTCCAGAACTTTCTCACACCAAAATTTGAGGAAAATTTGTTTTCTTAGCCAAAGTTTGAGGTTTGCAAAGGATTCTGGGTAACAGAACCTGGCTGGTCAGAGCCCCACAAGTCACCCCATCTTGGATTCCCCTAGGTCTCTAGTTTTCAGAAATGCACAGGTTTGATAGGATTCCCTAGGTGCCGGTTGAGCTAGAGGCCAAAATCTACAGGTAGGCACTTTGCAAAAAACACCTCTGTTTTCTTTCAAAAAATGAGATGTGTCCACGTTGTGTTTTGGGGCATTTCCTGTTGCGGGCGCTTGGCCTACCCACACAAGTGAGGTATTATTTTTATCGGGAGACTTGGGGGAACGCTGGGTGGAAGGAAATTTGTGGCTCCTCTCAGATTCCAGAACTTTCTCACACCAAAATTTGAGGAAAATTTGTTTTTTTAGCCAAAGTTTGAGGTTTGCAAAGGATTCTGGGTAACAGAACCTGGTCAGAGCCCCACAAGTCACCCCATCTTGGATTTCCCTAGGTCTCTAGTTTTCAGAAATGCACAGGTTTGATAGGTTTCCCTAGGTGCCGGCTGAGCTAGAGGCCAAAATCTAGAGGTAGGCACTTTGCAAAAAACACCTCTGTTTTCTTTAAAAAAAATTGATGTGTCCACGTTGCGTTTTGGGGCTAAGCCTACCCACACAAGTGAGGTATCATTTTTATCGCGACACTTGGGGGAACATAGATTAGCAAAACAAGTGTTAATGCCCCTTATCTTTCTCTACATTTTTTCCTTCCAAATATAAGAGAGTGTGTAAAAAATACATCTATTTGAGAAATGCCCAGTAATTCACATGCTAGTATGGTCCACCCGGAATTCAGAGATGTGCAAATAACCACTGCTCCTCAACACCTTATCATGTGCCCTTTTTGGAAATACAAAGGTTTTCTTGATAGCTATTTTTCTCTCTTTATGTTTCAGCAAATTAATTGCTGTATACCCGGTATAGAATGAAAACGCACTGCAGGATGCAGCTCATTTATTGGCTCTGGGTACCTAGGGTTGTTGATGAACCTACAAGCCCTATATATCCCCGCAACCAGAGGAGTCCAGCAGACGTAACAGTATATTGCTTTCGAAAATCTGACATTGCAGGAAAAAGTTACAGAGTAAAACGTAGAGAAAAATTGATGTTTTTTTCACCTCAATTTCAATATTTTTCTTTTTCAGTTATTTTCTGTAGGAAACCCTTGTAGGATCTACACAAATTACCCCTTGCTGAATTCAGAATTTTGTCTACTTTTCAGAAATGTTGCGATTTCCAGGATCCAGCATTGGTTTCATGCCCATTTCTGTCACTGACTGGAAGGAGGCTGAAATCACAAAAAATTTAAAAATTGGGTATGTCCCAGTAAAATGCCAAAATTTTGTTGAAAAATTGGGTTTTCTGATTCACGTCTGCCTGTTCCTGAAAGCTGGGAAGCTGGTGATTTTAGCACCGCAAACCCTTTGTTGATGCCACTTTCAGGGAAAAAACCACAAGCCTTCTTCTGCAGCCCCTTTTTCCCAATTTTTTTTAAAAAAACGAAATTTTCACTGTATTTTGGCTAATTTCTTGGCCTCCTTCTGCGGAACCCACAAAGTCTGGGTACATCTAGAATCCCTAGGATGTTGGAAAAAAAAGACGCAAATTTGGCGTGGGTAGCTTATGTGAACAAAAAGTTATGAGGGCCTAAGCGCGAACTGCCCCAAATAGCCAAAAAAAGGCTCGGCGCAGGAGGGGGAAAAGGCCTGGCAGCGAAGGGGTTAAAGGCCTGTCGAGTTAGGACTGTTTCACTCTACAGGCTGGGTATTTGTACTTCCATGGTGAAGCCTGATATATGGTGCGGAAAGGCTGGTGTTCCGAAGCTCGTGCTCAGTGACATAGGCATTCCTTCTATTGTGATGTCACTGGGTTCGAGCACAGCGACTGGGGCATTCTAGGGACTGATGAGGAATGAGACTGTTGAGAGTGCGGTGTTGAACTGACCGCTTTGCTGTTTGTCGGGATCATTTCTTTTTAATGAAATAAAGTCCATTTTTGAACTTACTTGCGTGGGTCATTCTCAACAATTTTGGCAACGGGCGACCCCGAACACGGATCTGTGTGTCTTCAAACATTGTTTTTTTGTGTTAAATTCTGGTTTTAAGGAAAGTACGTTCTTTGACGCAAGAAACTTGCTGAATTACTGTGAGGGCGGAAGTGTAAAGTATTCGCTGTAGGATACTTTAATTTTCTATCACCCGTGCCCCGTAGCCAGCATTTACGTTGGGGATTGTGCAACCTCAAGCCTACGAGGATGATGTACGCGCTCAACTGACTGTGCTATCGGCACGGGCATACCCGCACGTTCGTAACAACCTTTTTTTTTTTCAACATTCTCTCGCGCATACGCATGTGAGTGTTTCTTCTACCAGTACGCGCATACCCGCATGCACGTTGCAATCATTTATTCAACATTCTCTCGCGCTTACGCACATGAGTGTTTCTTTCAGCTTCACATGTGTAAGGATCTGCAGGCATATGGATACACTGTATTATTCAGTGAACAACATACATGGACACTAAAAAAAAAAATTGTTGTTTCTAAACCAAACATTTTTCTGGTTGTTCTCAGTTTCAATTACATTACATTTTCTACAGTTTACTGTTATTTATAAAAGAAAAAACATATATAAGAGAACAGAATTTACTGCACTTTTATTTGTGCCTGAGTTTAAAAAAAAGAAGAAGGGGGGCATAATGGCTTCGGGTAATATATGGAATCTCACTGTGCCTGAACCTTTCATGCCTAAAAATGGAGAACCTACATTAAAATGGGAAGAGTGGAGAGAATATTTTGAGAATTATGTTGTGCATAGCTGTAGATCGATTCAAATTTTTCCATGGGAAGCAACAACTGGAAGAATCAGTGGAGGATTATGTGGCTGCGCTTTAAAATTTAGTACTGTCATGTAAATCTGGAAATTTACATGAAGATCTTGTTAGAGACCAACTTATAATGCACACAGCGAACCCCCACGTTCAAGAGAAACTTTGGGCAAGAGGGGAAGCATTGTTACAGGAAGTTATAGAAATGGTTAAAAGTGCTGATCTCACAGGAAGATGAGCTAAGGCTGTTTTGCGCAATGAGGATAAGTCATTTTCGAAATTAGATGATAATGCTACGATAAATTTGGTGAAGAAAAGCAACAAAGTATATTATAAGTCAGGCGGACCTTCATGTAAAGAGAAAGAGGATGTGGATGTGAATTAAAAGAAATCCTGTTTCTGATGTGGGAGCAAATATTTAGCTAATGACAGTAAATGTCCTGCTCGTAATCAGAAATGCTCAAGTTGTGGTGTACTGGGGCATTTTGCTAAAGTGTGTGGTTAAAGAAAAATGGTGGGTCGAGACACATGTGAAGTGTGTGAAAGAGTGTGATTTGGATAAAAACAGTTCTTCAAAGGATTCTGATTCAAATTTATGCATTTTGAATGTTGTTGAAAATGTACAAAATGTAAAAAGTAACTGTAGTAGACCTTTATGTCAAATTGCGATTGAAGGTGTAGACATTTCTGTTGTTGCTGATTCGGGTTCTCCCTACACTATTGTCAACAAAGAGGTGTGGCAGTAATGTTTTGAACCTATTTTAGGAAATTGTTTTGAAATGTCAGATATTGCTCCTAAAACGTTCACGGGTGAGTCCATTAATATAGTGGGTTACAAAAAACTGTTAATTAAATTCAAACATAAGCAAGCACTTTGCAAAGTATATGTGTCTGACACAGCCCCATCGGTGCTTGGGTGGAAGGATCAATGTGAACTGGGTATAATTTTGGATCCCAGTAGTTCAACTCCTGTATCGGTGGTCCAACAAGATGATGAATTTATAGAAAAGATTGCAAAAAACATTTCTGATGGTTTTCTCAGGAAACATAGGGAAGCTTAACATTTTTCAACACAAGATACAATTGAAAGCAAATGCCACCCTGTGTATTCACAAAGTCAGATGCATTCCAGTTTCTGTAAGGGAACAGGTAGCGAAGGAACTGCACAAGTTACAGACTAATAGTATTATTTAACCTGTAGAGTCTGCAGAGTGGGTTGCGCCTATGGTGGTAGTTTAAAAAAATGGAAAATTGAGATTATGGGGGTCATTCCGACCCCGGCGGTCTTTGACCGCCGGGGCCGGGGTCGGCGGGAGCACCGCCAACAGGCTGGCGGTGCTCCTGAGGGCATTCTGACCACGGCGGTATGGCCGCGGTCAGAACCGGAAAACCGGTGGTGTCCCGCCGGTTTTCCGCTGCCCTGAGGAGCTGCGCCGCCATGGGGGATTCCGACCCCCTCACCGCCATCCTGTTCCTGGCGGTTTCGACTGCCAGGAACAGGATGGCGGTGAGGGGTGTCGTGGGGCCCCTGGGGGCCCCTGCAGTGCCCATGCCAATGGCATGGGCACTGCAGGGGCCCCCGTAAGAGGGCCCCACTTTGAATTTCAGTGTCTGCTTAGCAGACACTGAAATTCGCGATGGGTGTTACTGCACCCGTCGCACACCTTCCACTCCGCCGGCTCCATTCGGAGCCGGCTTCCTCGTGGAAGGGTGTTTCCCACTGGGCCGCCCGCCAGCCCAGTGGGAAACCCAGAATGACCGCCGCGGTCTTTTGACCGCAGGGCGGTCTTCTGGCGGTCCCAGCCGGGCCGGCGGCTACCGCCGACGGCCGGGGTCAGAATGACCCCCTATGTGTCCACCTTAGGGATCTCAACAAAGTATTGTGGTGGATCAGTTTCCTTTACCCAGGATTAGTGAGATGTTAGGTAGAACCAAAGGTATTAAGTGGTTTTCTAGCATAGATCTTAAAGCTGCATATCACCAAGTTCCATTTCATGTTGAGAGTAGAAGTTTGACAACTTTCATAACACCATTTGGTTGTTTCAGATTCAAAAGGGTACCTTTCGGGTTGGCCTCTGCGGCACCCATGATTCAAAGGTTGATGCACAAGGTGATTTCAGGTATGAAAAATGTGCTGATTTTTCAGGATGACATTTTGATAATGGGGAAAGATAGAGAGGAACATGACCGTATTCTAGATAAAGTTTTGCAAAGATTAAGTGTACATGGTTCAACAGCTGAACTTAGTAAGTGAAAATTTGCTGAAAGTAAAATAAATTTTTTAGGACATGAGATTTCAGAAGTAGGTATTAAACCTAAATTGAATTAGTTGAAGCTGTCAAAAATGCATCTAGACCTCAGACTAAGTATGATTTGCAAGCCTTTTTAGGTCTTGCTGAGTTTTATGCCAAATTTGTTTGCAACTTTTCAAAAAAAACATTTGCATCACGTCATCTACTTAAAACTAACAACAAATTTGTGTGGAATGAGCAATGTGATGATGCATTTGAAGAAATCAAAAAAGATGTAGCTGACGCTCCACCTTTATACGGGTTTGATCCCATGTTTCAAAGTATTGTTACCACAGATGCCAGCTCCAAAGGCATTGGTGCAACTTTGTCTCAAATCGATAAAGAGGGTGTTGAGAGAACCATAGATTTTGCCTTGCGTTAAATTACTCCTACAGAATAGAGATATCTGTGATTGAGTGCGAAACATTGGCTTGCGTTTGGAGGGTTTCAAACACTACATTTGGGGTTACCATGTTCTGTTAAGATGTGACCATAGACCACTTACAAAGGTCTTGACCAAAAAGAGGTTGGTTACAGCTTCTCCTCGCCTAGCTTGTATGTCTGTTAGACTTCTGGATTTTAACTACAGCATACAATATGTTCCCGGGGTCAAAAATGTGGTGGCAGATTTTTAAAGCAGAATGCCACTACCTGTACAGGGAGGAGAGGATACTGAAATTGACATGTTTACTGTAGCCAATATTTTGGCTGATTTTCCTGGCATTACTAAGGAGGAATGGGAACAAGCACAAGTTCAGGATGACATGTTGATTGTAGTTAGTGATTACATTAAAAAAGGATGGCCTAAAAAACACTTGTTATATCAGTGTATTCGTGTATTTTGGGAGTTGAGACATGAACTTTCTTTAGAAGGTGGATTATTTTTAAGGAATGGCAGGGTTATTCCCCCAATGTGTTTAAGACAAAGAATTGTTGATTTATGTCATGAGGAACATTTAGGTATTGGAAAAACTAAAAATAAGGTTAAGTGTGCATATTGGTGGCCAGGTCTGGATTCAGATATTGAGATGAAAGTTAGGGATTGTCAAGCTTGTAACAGGTCTGACAAGACCAAGGTCACGTTAAAACCACTGTTGCATCCCTTTATTTGTCCCAATGGACCTTGGGAAAGGATTGGAATTGATATTGCAGGACCGGTAATGTATGAAGACAAACAAAAGTTTTTACTGGTGTTAGTTGATCATTTCACAAAATGGCCTGATGTGGAGATTGTTAACAAGGCAGATGTAACCTCAATTATATGTTTTTTGGACAAAGAGTTTTTGATAGAGGGTTTACCTAAATGTATTGTGAGTGATAATGGTCCCCAATTCGTTTCACGGATGTTTAAGGAGTTTGTGGACAGGAAGGGTGTCTTGCATAATACTACTTCTTTATATCATCCAGCAGGAAATGGAGCAGTGGAAAGATTCAATTGTGTGATTAAGGGTGTCATTCAATTGGCCAATAATAATAATTGGGATTGGAGAAGTGAATTAATGCAGAATTTGTGGTCACATAGAACTACGCCTTGTGATTCCACTGGGTTTTCACCATTTGTATTGATGAGAGGTAGGATTCCCATTGGAAAAGATAATGGGGGTTGGATGACAGTTGATAAGAAGGTGGATTGGACACTTAAACAAGTGAAACAAAACATTAAGGCCCTCATTACAACCCTGGTGGTTGGTGGTAAAGCGGCGGTAAAACCGCCAACAGGCCGGCGAAAAAAAAAATGGAATTATAAATGGCAGTACAAACAAACAGCATGGCGGTCACCGCCAACAGACAGGTGGAAAACAATGTACCACCCACAGTATAATGACAGGCCAATCCGCCACCTTTTCCGGGGCGGATTCAACGTGAACAAAAACACGGCGGAAACAGGACTTGGAAGGGAAAACACTCACCTCTACACATTCCTCGAGGAACCAGGACGCCATGGAGCCTGAACTCCAAATACTCCCTGCAATTGTCTTCCTGCTCCTCTACCAGGAGCACAACCGACGGCGTCAACGACCATGGTGAGTACAGCACCTACGAAACGGGGGAAGGGAAAAGAGAGTGACACACACACGCAACACGCAACACCCCCTTTCCCACCCTGACCTACAACAACACACACCAATACATGCTGAAACATTACATTTACACCACCCAACCCCCTCTGGAAGAATGCAAGCACAAAAGGATATGATTGTAGCCATTGTAATCAATAAACATCCATTAGTCAAAAATTTATATACACTGTAAACAAATATGTACACCAAGAATTCAAGTCCAGGTACTGCACCTACATAGTCCGTGGACCACTGGGCCCAAAATGCATGTGCGAGGCCCACACAAGATACCCGATCGAAATGGAGAGAACACTACAGGTGCATCAGATCGAAATAAAACAGGCACCTCAGGGGGAAGGGAAAGGGGGGCACCTCAGCCAGATGAGTGCACGACGCCAGCTCCACGAGGGGGCTCCATGCCCAGTGCTTTATCCTGGAGAGTGCAAATCCACAGTCTCTCAAGTCTCTCTAGTGGGTGGGTTGCCGACTGCTTTATCCTGGGGAGTGCAAAGCCACAGTCCCTCAAGTCTCTCCAGTGGGTGGCTTCCCCACTGCTTTATCCTGGGGAGTGCAAAGCCACAGTCTCTCAAGTCTCTCCAGTGGGTGGTTTGCCCACTGCTTTATCCTGGGGAGTGCACAGCCACAGTCTCTCAAGTCTCTCCAGTGGGTGGTTTGCCCACTGCTTTATCCTGGGGAGTGCAAAGCCACAGTCTCTCAAGTCTCTCCAGTGGGTGGGTTGCCCACTGCTTTACCCTGGGGAGTGCAAAGCCACAGTCTCTCAAGTCTCCTAGGTGGGTGGGTTGCCCACTGCTTTATCCTAGGGAGTGCAAAGCCACAGTATCTCAAGTGGGTAACAGTCTCCACTGGTTCTGGAGGGGGCTTTGTGCCCAGAGTGCTTCATCCTGCCAAGGACAGAGGTAGTGGATGCCTTTCTCCACCGGTTCTGGAGGTGGATTTGTGCCCAGAGTGCTTCATCCTGCCAAGGACAGAGGTAGTGGATGCCTTTCTCCACTGGTTCTGGAGGGGGCTTTGTGCCCAGAGTGCTTCATCCTGCCAAGGACAGAGGTAGTGGATGTCATACTCCACTAGTTCTGGAGGGGGCATTGTGCCCAGAGTGCTTCATCCTGCCAAGGACAGAGGTAGTGGATGCCCTTCTCCACTGGTTCTGGAGGGGGATTTGTGCCCAGAGTTCTTCATTCTGCCAAAGACAAAGGTAGTGGATGCCTTTCTCCACTGGTTCTGGAGGGGGCTTCGTGCCCAGAGTGCTTCATCCTGCCAAGGACAGAGGTAGTGTATGCCTTTCTCCACTGGTTCTGGAGGGGGCTTTGTGCCCAGAGTGCTTCATCCTGCCAAGGACAGAGGTAGTGGATGTATCTCTCCACTGGTTCTGGAGGGGGCTTTGTGCCCAGAGTGCTTCATCCTGCCAAGGTCTAAGGTAGTGGATGTGACACTCCACTGACGGTGGGGCAACATGGAAGCTGCCCAGGCCCCTGGAACTGACACCAGCCACGTACGGATGACCACTGGGGATGGCAGCCATGTCTGCTGTGGTGCCACTGGCTCAGGTTGTCGCGGGGCCGTTGGCGGGGCTGGCAGCGGTGTCATTAGCGGTGGTGCTTGCGGCGGTCATAGTGGCGGTGGTGCTTGCGGCAGTCATTGTGGCGGCGGTGCTGGTGGCTGGCTCACTGACTACCGTGCTGGTGGCTGGATCACTGACTGCTGTGCTGGTGGCTGGCTCACTGACTGCGGTGCTGGCGGCGGTGTCTGTAATGGCGGTGCTGGTGGCAGGCTCACTGACCGCGTGCTGCTGAAGGGCTCTGTATCTGGGATGCTGGTGGCAGTGTCCTTGGCGGTGGTGCATGTGGCGGTGCCGGTGGCGGTCTTGTCCGCCGTGCAGGTTGGCGGCGACGTTGACTTTCCTTTCTGCTTCAGGCTCTTCCCCACCTTGGATGCTGGCGCAGCTGTCTTGCCACTTCCCACACTTGTCTTGGCTGAGCCCTTGGTGGCAGGTGTTTTGGCCTTCTCCCTCTGGGATGTGGGCAACTTCTTCTGTTTTGGAGGTGGGGGAATGTCCTTGGCCTCGCTACTTGGGACACTGGCAGCTCTGTTTCTTGGCGCACTCCAAAAACCAGGTATTAATGGCACCACTGTGCCCAGTGATGTGGTGGCTGAGGTGCTGGGATGGGGCCTGGAAAGGCGGGCCCTATGGGAAGGACGGGGGAAGGTGTAGGGAAGAGGTCAATATTTAAGAGGAAAAGGTTTTTTGACACACTGGGATGGGTAGATGGAGGGGGGTTGGGAGTGAAGGAAGAGGTAGTGGTTGTAGGAGGTGTTCGTTTGCTGACTGAGTGAAGGTGCATGGGCTGGAGGCTGTTGTGAGGTGGAATACTGTTGGGTGGGTGTGTGACTGCGTATGTGTACTTTGGGAGGAGGGCTCACAGACACACTGGGAGAGGACACAGGGGATGTGTAAATGGTAGTGGGGGTGGTGAGTGCACATGAGCGGTGTGTGGTGAAAGGCGTGCTGGTGATGGAGGTAGTGGCTGAAGATGTAGTGCATGCAGGTGTGAGTGGAGACGTGACAGGGAGGGAGGAGGGAGACGTGGAGGAGGGGCACACAGTAGAGGCAGCGGCTGTTGGTATGTGTGCATGGGTATGATGCTTGTGTGAGTGCTTGTGGGATGTGTGGTGCTTACGTTTGCCAGAGGCACCCTTGCGTGTTAAGGTGTGTGCATGCTGGTCTGATGGATGTGCTTGGGATAGGCTGAGGTACTGGGGATTGGGTCTGGGTGGAGGAAGTTGGAGGGGGGAGGCTGGACACAGGGACAATGGATGCCATCAGTGCAGAGGCCAGAGCCTGAAATGCTCGCTGTTGGGCTGCCTGGCCAAAATGAATGCCCTCCAGGTATGCATTTGTCCGTTGCAACTGCCACTCTACACCCTGGATGGCCTTCAGAATGGTAGACTGCCCAACAGTAAGAGATCTCAGGAGGTCAATAGCCTCCCCGCTGAGGGCAGCAGGGCTGACTGGGGCAGGGCCTGAGGTGCCTGGGGCGAAGGAGATGCCCACCCTCCTGGGTGAGCGGCCACGGGACACACGCTGAGGGACTGCTGGGAGGGTGGTGCTGGTAGGGGGGGGTGGCGGCTGTACCTGTAGATGCGGTGGGCACAGAGGGGCCCGCCACCGCGAGGGAGCTCCCATCAGATGAAGACTCTGTGTCGCTGGTTTCAGCTCCTGTCCCCGCCGTGGAGCTTCCCTCACCCTCCGTCTACTGGTGAATTCAGACTCAGACATTGTCTGGCCCTCCAGGGCCATGTGGGATGCAGCTCCCTCCTGCTCCGGTGGCACAGCTCCTCCGCATGATGATGCTAATGCACACAAGAACAGGGAGACCAAAAAAGGGGGGTGGAAGAAAGACATGTTCAGTGCATACAATACAGCTGCCGTCGGCGGACACTACAGACACAGCAGCCCTCTGCACTATGCCATACACTTGGACTTCCCTAATTAATCACAGGGATATGGGGTACATGGCCTATGCCCGATTGCTGCACACATGGAGGTCACAGGAGCCTGACTAGGTGTAGATGGCTCTTACCACTGGTGGGGATGGGGTGCCACTTAGCCTGCCTCACAAAGGGTCCTTGCCTACAAAGCTCGTCCTAGCCTATGGGAACCCACTGCCCACCTCCCCCACCCAGACACCTCCAATGCGCGCAGTCAGATGGATGTGACGGTACTCACCCCCTTGTGGCTGCTGCGATGCCCTCAAGCACCCATCCAATTCTGGATACGCCACCGCCAGGATCCGGAACATCAGGGGGGTCATGGTGCGACGGGCACCCCTCCCACATTGGGAGGCCATCCCCAGCTGGGCCTCCACAGTGTTCTTGCTCCAGCGGTGAAGGTCCTCCCATCTTTTACGGCAGTGGGTGCTCTGTCTGTGGTGGACCCCCAGGGTCCGGACGTCCTTGGCGATGGCACGCCAAATATCCTTCTTCTGGTGGGCGCTGACCAAGAGGAATAGTACAGGGGAAAAGGAAAAGCTGTAACCGTCCGGACAGTCACAGTCATTGGCCCACGTTCCCAACCTTGCCCTGACGCACATAACTCACCGTCGGATCATGCAGGCCTAACACCCCCCCCAACCCCCGTATCTTCCATCCACACCACTCCAAACAGGCATTGCCCATACAGCATGCTCACAGTGTACTCACCTGTTTGTCTGGAGGACCGTATAGTAGCGTGTTCTGGGGGAGGATCCCATCCACTAGTTTGTCCAACTCCTCCGATGTGAAGGCAGGGGCCCTTTCCCCAGACATATGAGCCATCGTCGCTTCCAGACTGAGGTCACAGCAGCACTTGCAGTGTAGGTCCTCTCCTGTCGAAGATCAGGTATCAAGTGAGTGAGCAGAGAGAAAATGGCAGTCACGTCTGCGGCGGTGCGTACCGTCACCTCTGGCGTACATCATTATTGGCTGCTGGGACCCATAGGGTCCAATGTTAACCAATGCAGGATTGTGCTGCGGTCTTTGAACGCCTACTGCAACGGTGTACAACGCCAGTGCAGTTACCTCATATCCCCTTGTCCCACATTACAGGTCAGGCAGCCGCCATTTCAGGGGGAAACCGACAAATTATTTATACATCATGAAACTTGCTTGGTGAATGCTCAGGCTTTTGAAGGCTCACATATGAATGAAGAATGCATTGGAATTGACGGGTGACTTGGTATAGGAAGAGGAATTATATTTTAAAATCAGACTTGATCTCCTCATTAATAGACAAGTAAAAGAAGTGAAGAAGTCAGAGGATATATGTATGGGACTCCCATCGTATTAGTCCTGAAGAGCTGGGATTTGGCCCAAGATATAGAGGGGTCGAAACGTCAACGGATATATCATAGTCTGGAGTGGTTTCTGCATAAGATCTTTGGAGGATTGAAGACACTGATTTAGACTCTCTGAGGATTTGGAATCGAGTTAACCTCTTAGCAGCTGGGCCTTTCCCCCCCCCAGTGCTGAGCCCTTTTTTGGCTATTTGGGGTGGTTCACGCTTAGGTCTTCATAACTTTTTGTCCACATAAGCTATCTACTCCAAATTTGCGTCCTTTTTCTCCAACATCCTAGGGATTCTAATGGTACCCAGAGTTTGTGGTTTCCCCTGGAGGAGACCAAGAAATTAGCCAAAATACAGTGAAAGTTTCGTTTTTTCCAAAAAAATTGGAAAAAAGGGCTGCCGAAGAAGGCTTGTGGTTTTTTCCCTGAAAATGCCATCAACAAAGGGTTTCTGATGCTAAAATCACCATCTTCCCACCTTTCAGGAAAAGGCAGACTTCAATCTGAAAACCACGTTTTTCAACACAAATGTTTGGTGCTTTCAGCCTCATTCCAGTTAGTGACAGGAATGGCTGTGAAACCAATGCTCGATCCCGGAAAGCTAAACATTTCTGACTACTAGACAAAATTCTGAATTCAGCAAGGGGTCATTTGTGTAGATCCTACAAGGTTTTCCTACAGAAAATAACAGCTGAAATAAAAAAATATTGAAATTGAGCTGAAAACAACAGCCATTTTTCTTTATGTTTTACTCTGTAACTTTTTCCTGCAATGTCAGATTTTTTAAAGCAATATACAGTTATGTCTGCTGGACTCTTCTGGTTGTGGGGATATATAGGGCTTGTAGGTTCATCAAGAACCCTAGGTACCCGGAGCCAATAAATGAGCTGAACCCTGCAGTTGGTTTTCATTCTATACTGGGTATACAGCAATTCATTTGCTGAAATATGAAGAGTGAAAAATAGGTATCAAGAAAACCTTTGCATTTCCAAAATTGGCTCAAGATAAGGTTTTGAGGAGCAGTGGTCATTTGCACATCTCTGAATTCCGGGGTGCCCATACTAGCATGTGAATTGCAGGGCATGTCTCAACTAAACGTCTTTTTTACACACTCTCTTATATTTGGAAGGAAAAAATGTGGAGAAAGATAAGGGGCAATAACACTTGTTTTGCTATTCTATGTTCCCCCAAGTCTCCCGATAAAAATGATACTTCACTTGTGTGGGTAGGCCTAGCGCCCGCGACAGGAAATGCCCCAAAACACAACTAGGCACATCCCATTTTTTTTACAGAAAACAGAGCTGTTTTTTGCAAAGTGCCTAGCTGTGGATTTTGGCCTCTAGCTCAGCCGGCACTTAGGGAAACCTACCAACCCTGTGCATTTTTTAAAACTAGAGACCTATGGGAATCCAAGATGGGGTGACTTGTGGGGCTCTGACTAGGTTCTGTTACCCAGAATCCTTTGCAAACCTCAAAATGTGGCCAAAATAACACGTTTCCTCACATTTCGGTGACAGAAAGTTCTGGAATCTGAGAGGAGCCACAAATTTCCTTCCACCCAGCGTTCCCCCAAGTCTCCCGATAAAAATGATACCTCGCTTGTGGGGGTAGGCCTAGCGCCCGTGACAGAAAATGCCCCAAAACACAACGTGGACACATCACATTTTTTCATAGAAAACAGTGCCTACCTGTGCATTTTGGCCTCTAGCTCAGCCGGCACCTGGGGAAACCTAGCAAACCAGCGCATTTGTGAAAACTAGAAACCCAGGGGAATCCAAGATGGGGTGACTTATGGGTCTCTGACCAGGTTCTGTTACCCAGAATCCTTTGCAAACCTCAAAATGTGGCTAAAATAACACGTTTTCCTCACATTTCGGTGACAGAAAGTTCTGGAATCTGAGAGGAGCCACAAATTTCCTTCCACCCAGCGTTCCCCCAAGTCTCCGGATAAAAATGATACTCTCACTTGTGTGGGTAGACCTAGCGCCCGCAACAGGAAATGCCCCAAAATACAACATGGACACATCCCATTTTTTGACAGAAAACAGGGCTGTTTTTTGCAAAGTGCCTACCTGTGGATTTTGGCCTCTAGCTCAGCCGGCACCTAGGGAAACCTACCAAACCTGTGCATTTTTTAAAACTAGAGACATAGGGGAATCCAAGATGGGGTGACTTGTGGGGCTCTGACCAGGTTCTGTTACCCAGAATCCTTTGCAAACCTCAAAATGTGGCCAAATTAACACATTTCATCACATTTCGGTGACAGAAAGTTCTGGAATCTGAGAGGAGCCACAAATTTCCTTCCACCCAGCGTTCCCCTAAGTCTCCCGATAAAAATGATACCTCGCTTGTGTGGGTAGGCCTAGCGCCCGTGACAGAAAATGCCCCAAAACACAACGTGGACACATCACATTTTTCATAGAAAACAGTGCCTACCTGTGCATTTTGGCCTCTAGCTCAGCCGGCACCTGGGGAAACCTAGCAAACCAGCGCATTTTTGAAAACTAGAAACCCAGGGGAATCCAAGATGGGGTGACTTATGGGTCTCTGACCAGGTTCTGTTACCCAGAATCCTTTGCAAACCTCAAAATGTGGCTAAAATAACACGTTTTCCTCACATTTCGGTGACAGAAAGTTCTGGAATCTGAGAGGAGCCACAAATTTCCTTCCACCCAGCGTTCCCCCAAGTCTCCGGATAAAAATGATACCTCACTTGTGTGGGTAGACATAGCGCCCGCGACAGGAAATGCCCCAAAACACAACATGGACACATCCCATTTTTTGACAGAAAACAGGGCTGTTTTTTGCAAAGTGCCTACCTCTGGATTTTGGCCTCTAGCTCAGCCGGCACCTAGGGAAACCTACCAAACCTGTGCATTTTTTTAAACTAGAGACATAGGGGAATCCAAGATGGGGTGACTTGTGGGGCTCTGACCAGGTTCTGTTACCCAGAATCCTTTGCAAACCTCAAAATGTGGCCAAAATAACACGTTTCCTCACATTTCGGTGACAGAAAGTTCTGGAATCTGAGAGGAGCCACAAATTTCCTTCCACCCAGCGTTCCCCCAAGTCTCCCGATAAAAATGATACCTCGCTTGTGTGGGTAGGCCTAGCGCCCGTGACAGAAAATGCCCCAAAACACAACGTGGACACATCACATTTTTTCATAGAAAACAGTGCCTACCTGTGCATTTTGGCCTCTAGCTCAGCCGGCACCTGGAGAAACCAAGCAAACCAGCGCATTTTTGAAAACTAGAAACCCAGAGGAATCCAAGATGGGGTGACTTATGGGGCTCTGACCAGGTTCTGTTACCCAGAATCCTTTGCAAACCTCAAAATGTGGCTAAAATAACACGTTTTCCTCACATTTCGGTGACAGAAAGTTCTGGAATCTGAGAGGAGCCACAAATTTCCTTCCACCCAGCGTTCCCTCAAGTCTCCGGATAAAAATGATACCTCACTTGTGTGGGTAGGCCTAGCGCCCGCGACAGGAAATGCCCCAAAACACAACATGGACACATCCCATTTTTTGACAGAAAACAGGGCTGTTTTTTGCAAAGAGCCTACCTGTAGATTTTGGCCTCTAGCTCAGCCGGCACCTAGGGAAACCTACCAAACCTGTGCATATTTTAAAACTAGAGACCTAGGGGAATCCAAGATGGGGTGACTTGTGGGGCTCTGACCAGGTTCTGTTACCCAGAATCCTTTGCAAACCTCAAAACGTGGTTAAAATAACACATTTTCCTCACATATCGGTGACAGAAAGTTCTGGAATCTGAGAGGAGCCACAAATTTCCTTCCACCCAGCGTTCCCCCAAGTCTCCCGATAAAAATGATACCTCGCTTGTGTGGGTACGCCTAGCGCCCGTGACAGAAAATGCCCAAAAACACAACGTGGACATATCACATTTTTCATAGAAAACAGTGCCTACCTTTGCATTTTGGCCTCTAGCTCAGCCGGCACCTGGGGAAACCTGGCAAACCAGCTCATTTTTGAAAACTAGAAACACAGGGGAATCCAAGATGGGGTGACTTATGGGGCTCTGACCAGGCTCTGTTACCCAGAATCCTTTGCAAACCTCAAAATGTGGCTAAAATAACATGTTTTCCTCACATTTCGGTGACAGAAAGTTCTGGAATCTGAGAGGAGCCACAAATTTCCTTCCACCCAGCGTTCCCCCAAGTCTCCGGTTAAAAATGATAACTCACTTGTGTGGGTAGACCTAGCGCCCGCGACAGGAAATGCCCCAAAACACAACATGGACACATCCCATTTTTTTACAGAAAACAGGGCTGTTTTTTGCAAAGTGCCTACCTGTAGATTTTGGCCTCTAGCTCAGCCGGCACCTAGGGAAACCTACCAAACCTGTGCATTTTTTAAAACTAGAGACCTAGGGGAATCCAAGATGGGGTGACTTGTGGGGCTCTGACCAGGGCCTGTTACCCAGAATCCTTTGCAAACCTCAAAATGTGGCTAAAATAACACATTTTCCTCACATTTCGGTGACAGAAAGTTCTGGAATCTGAGAGGAGCCACAAATTTCCTTCCACCCTGCGTTCCCCCAAGTCTCCCGATAAAAATGATACCTCACTTGTGTGGGTAGGCCTAGCGCCCGTGACAGAAAATGCCCCAAAACACAACGTGGACACATCACATTTTTTCATAGAAAACAGTGCCTACCTGTGGATTTTGGCCTCTAGCTCAGCCGGCACCTGGGGAAACCTAGCAAACCAGCGCATTTTTGAAAACTAGAAACCCAGGGGAATCCAAGATGGGGTGACTTATGGGGCTCTGACCAGGTTCTGTTACCCAGAATCCTTTGCAAACCTCAAAACGTGGCTAAAATAACAAATTTTCCTCACATTTCGGTGACAGAAAGTTCTGGAATCTGAGAGGAGCCACAAATTTCCTTCCACCCAGCGTTCCCTCAAGTCTCCGGATAAAAATGATACCTCACTTGTGTGGGTAGGCCTAGCGCCCGCGACAGGAAATGCCCCAAAACACAACATGGACACATCCCATTTTTTGACAGAAAACAGGGCTGTTTTTTGCAAAGAGCCTACCTGTAGATTTTGGCCTCTAGCTCAGCCGGCACCTAGGGAAACCTACCAAACCTGTGCATATTTTAAAACTAGAGACCTAGGGGAATCCAAGATGGGGTGACTTGTGGGGCTCTGACCAGGTTCTGTTACCCAGAATCCTTTGCAAACCTCAAAACGTGGTTAAAATAACACATTTTCCTCACATATCGGTGACAGAAAGTTCTGGAATCTGAGAGGAGCCACAAATTTCCTTCCACCCAGCGTTCCCCCAAGTCTCCCGATAAAAATGATACCTCGCTTGTGTGGGTACGCCTAGCGCCCGTGACAGAAAATGCCCCAAAACACAACGTGGACATATCACATTTTTCATAGAAAACAGTGCCTACCTTTGCATTTTGGCCTCTAGCTCAGCCGGCACCTGGGGAAACCTGGCAAACCAGCTCATTTTTGAAAACTAGAAACACAGGGGAATCCAAGATGGGGTGACTTATGGGGCTCTGACCAGGCTCTGTTACCCAGAATCCTTTGCAAACCTCAAAATGTGGCTAAAATAACATGTTTTCCTCACATTTCGGTGACAGAAAGTTCTGGAATCTGAGAGGAGCCACAAATTTCCTTCCACCCAGCGTTCCCCCAAGTCTCCGGTTAAAAATGATAACTCACTTGTGTGGGTAGACCTAGCGCCCGCGACAGGAAATGCCCCAAAACACAACATGGACACATCCCATTTTTTTACAGAAAACAGGGCTGTTTTTTGCAAAGTGCCTACCTGTAGATTTTGGCCTCTAGCTCAGCCGGCACCTAGGGAAACCTACCAAACCTGTGCATTTTTTAAAACTAGAGACCTAGGGGAATCCAAGATGGGGTGAATTGTGGGGCTCTGACCAGGGCCTGTTACCCAGAATCCTTTGCAAACCTCAAAATGTGGCTAAAATAACACGTTTTCCTCACATTTCGGTGACAGAAAGTTCTGGAATCTGAGAGGAGCCACAAATTTCCTTCCACCCTGCGTTCCCCCAAGTCTCCCGATAAAAATGATACCTCACTTGTGTGGGTAGGCCTAGCGCCCGTGACAGAAAATGCCCCAAAACACAACGTGGACACATCACATTTTTTCATAGAAAACAGTGCCTACCTGTGGATTTTGGCCTCTAGCTCAGCCGGCACCTGGGGAAACCTAGCAAACCAGCGCATTTTTGAAAACTAGAAACCCAGGGGAATCCAAGATGGGGTGACTTATGGGGCTCTGACCAGGTTCTGTTACCCAGAATCCTTTGCAAACCTCAAAACGTGGCTAAAATAACAAATTTTCCTCACATTTCGGTGACAGAAAGTTCTGGAATCTGAGAGGAGCCACAAATTTCCTTCCACCCAGCGTTCCCTCAAGTCTCCGGATAAAAATGATACCTCACTTGTGTGGGTAGGCCTAGCGCCCGCGACAGGAAATGCCCCAAAACACAACATGGACACATCCCATTTTTTGACAGAAAACAGGGCTGTTTTTTGCAAAGAGCCTACCTGTAGATTTTGGCCTCTAGCTCAGCCGGCACCTAGGGAAACCTACCAAACCTGTGCATATTTTAAAACTAGAGACCTAGGGGAATCCAAGATGGGGTGACTTGTGGGGCTCTGACCAGGTTCTGTTACCCAGAATCCTTTGCAAACCTCAAAATGTGGCTAAAATAACACGTTTTCCTCACATTTCGGTGACAGAAAGTTCTGCAATCTGAGAGGAGCCACAAATTTCCTTCCACCCTGCGTTCCCCCAAGTCTCCCGATAAAAATGATATCTCACTTGTGTGGGTAGGCCTAGCGCCCGAACAGAAAATTCCCCAAAACACAACGTGGACACATCACATTTTTTCATAGAAAACAGTGCCTACCTGTGGATTTTGGCCTCTAGCTCAGCCGGCACCTAGGAAAAACCTAGCAAACCAGCGCATTTTTGAAAACTAGAAACCCAGGGGAATCCAAGATGGGGTGACTTATGGGGCTCTGACCAGGTTCTGTTACCCAGAATCCTTTGCAAACCCCAAAAGTAGCTAAAATAACACATTTTCCTCACATTTCGGTGACAGAAAGTTCTTTAATCTGAGAGGAGCCACAAATTTCCTTCCACCCAGCGTTCCCCCAAGTCTCCGGTTAAAAATGATACCTCACTTATGTGGGTAGGCCTAGCGCCCGCGACAGGAAATGCCCCAAAACACAACGTGGACACATCCCATTTTTTGACAGAAAACAGAGCTGTTTTTTGCAAAGTGCCTACCTGTAGATTTTGGCCTCTAGCTCAGCCGGCACATAGAGATACCTACCAAACCTGTGCATTTTAGAAAACTAGAGACCTAGGGGAATCCAAGATGGGGTGACTTGTGGGGCTCTGACCAGGTTCTGTTACCCAGAATCCTTTGCAAACCTCAAAACGTGGCTAAAAAAACACGTTTTCCTCACATTTCGGTGACAGAAAGTTCTGGAATCTGAGAGGAGCCACAAATTTCCTTCCACCCAGCGTTCCCCCAAGTCTCCGGATAAAAATGATACCTCACTTGTGTGGGTAGACATAGCGCCCGCGACAGGAAATGCCCCAAAACACAACATGGACACATCCCATTTTTTGACAGAAAACAGGGCTGTTTTTTGCAAAGTGCCTACCTCTGGATTTTGGCCTCTAGCTCAGCCGGCACCTAGGGAAACCTACCAAACCTGTGCATTTTTTAAAACTAGAGACATAGGGGAATCCAAGTTGGGGTGACTTGTGGGGCTCTGACCAGGTTCTGTTACCCAGAATCCTTTGCAAACCTCAAAATGTGGCCAAAATAACAAGTTTCCTCACATTTCGGTGACAGAAAGTTCTGGAATCTGAGAGGAGCCACAAATTTACTTCCACCCAGCGTTCCCCCAAGTCTCACGATAAAAATGATACCTCGCTTGTGTGGGTAGGCCTAGCGCCCGTGACAGAAAATGCCCCAAAACACAACGTGGCCACATCACATTTTTTCATAGAAAACAGTGCCTACCTGTGCATTTTGGCCTCTAGCTCAGCCGGCACCTGGGGAAACCTAGCAAACCAGCGCATTTTTGAAAACTAGCAACCCAGGGGAATCCAAGATGGGGTGACTTATGGGGCTCTGACCAGGTTCTGTTACCCAGAATCCTTTGCAAACCTCAAAACTTGGCTAAAATAACAAATTTTCCTCACATTTCGGTGACAGAAAGTTCTGGAATCTGAGAGGAGCCACAAATTTCCTTCCACCCAGCGTTCCCTCAAGTCTCCGGATAAAAATGATACCTCACTTGTGTGGGTAGGCCTAGCGCCCGCGACAGGAAATGCCCCAAAACACAACATGGACACATCCCATTTTTTGACAGAAAACAGGGCTGTTTTTTGCAAAGAGCCTACCTGTAGATTTTGGCCTCTAGCTCAGCCGGCACCTAGGGAAACCTACCAAACCTGTGCATATTTTAAAACTAGAGACCTAGGGGAATCCAAGATGGGGTGACTTGTGGGGCTCTGACCAGGTTCTGTTACCCAGAATCCTTTGCAAACCTCAAAATGTGGCTAAAATAACACGTTTTCCTCACATTTCGGTGACAGAAAGTTCTGGAATCTGAGAGGAGCCACAAATTTCCTTCCACCCTGCGTTCCCCCAAGTCTCCCGATAAAAATGATATCTCACTTGTGTGGGTAGGCCTAGCGCCCGAACAGAAAATGCCCCATAACACAACGTGGACACATCACATTTTTCATAGAAAACAGTGCCTACCTTTGCATTTTGGCCTCTAGCTCAGCCGGCACCTGGGGAAACCTGGCAAACCAGCGCATTTTTGAAAACTAGAAACACAGGGGAATCCAAGATGGGGTGACTTATGGGGCTCTGACCAGGCTCTGTTACCCAGAATCCTTTGCAAACCTCAAAATGTGGCTAAAATAACATGTTTTCCTCACATTTCGGTGACAGAAAGTTCTGGAATCTGAGAGGAGCCACAAATTTCCTTCCACCCAGCGTTCCCCCAAGTCTCCGGTTAAAAATGATAACTCACTTGTGTGGGTAGACCTAGCGCCCGCGACAGGAAATGCCCCAAAACACAACATGGACACATCCCATTTTTTTACAGAAAACAGGGCTGTTTTTTGCAAAGTGCCTACCTGTAGATTTTGGCCTCTAGCTCAGCCGGCACCTAGGGAAACCTACCAAACCTGTGCATTTTTTAAAACTAGAGACCTAGGGGAATCCAAGATGGGGTGAATTGTGGGGCTCTGACCAGGGCCTGTTACCCAGAATCCTTTGCAAACCTCAAAATGTGGCTAAAATAACACGTTTTCCTCACATTTCGGTGACAGAAAGTTCTGGAATCTGAGAGGAGCCACAAATTTCCTTCCACCCTGCGTTCCCCCAAGTCTCCCGATAAAAATGATACCTCACTTGTGTGGGTAGGCCTAGCGCCCGTGACAGAAAATGCCCCAAAACACAACGTGGACACATCACATTTTTTCATAGAAAACAGTGCCTACCTGTGGATTTTGGCCTCTAGCTCAGCCGGCACCTGGGGAAACCTAGCAAACCAGCGCATTTTTGAAAACTAGAAACCCAGGGGAATCCAAGATGGGGTGACTTATGGGGCTCTGACCAGGTTCTGTTACCCAGAATCCTTTGCAAACCTCAAAACGTGGCTAAAATAACAAATTTTCCTCACATTTCGGTGACAGAAAGTTCTGGAATCTGAGAGGAGCCACAAATTTCCTTCCACCCAGCGTTCCCTCAAGTCTCCGGATAAAAATGATACCTCACTTGTGTGGGTAGGCCTAGCGCCCGCGACAGGAAATGCCCCAAAACACAACATGGACACATCCCATTTTTTGACAGAAAACAGGGCTGTTTTTTGCAAAGAGCCTACCTGTAGATTTTGGCCTCTAGCTCAGCCGGCACCTAGGGAAACCTACCAAACCTGTGCATATTTTAAAACTAGAGACCTAGGGGAATCCAAGATGGGGTGACTTGTGGGGCTCTGACCAGGTTCTGTTACCCAGAATCCTTTGCAAACCTCAAAATGTGGCTAAAATAACACGTTTTCCTCACATTTCGGTGACAGAAAGTTCTGCAATCTGAGAGGAGCCACAAATTTCCTTCCACCCTGCGTTCCCCCAAGTCTCCCGATAAAAATGATATCTCACTTGTGTGGGTAGGCCTAGCGCCCGAACAGAAAATTCCCCAAAACACAACGTGGACACATCACATTTTTTCATAGAAAACAGTGCCTACCTGTGGATTTTGGCCTCTAGCTCAGCCGGCACCTAGGAAAAACCTAGCAAACCAGCGCATTTTTGAAAACTAGAAACCCAGGGGAATCCAAGATGGGGTGACTTATGGGGCTCTGACCAGGTTCTGTTACCCAGAATCCTTTGCAAACCCCAAAAGTAGCTAAAATAACACATTTTCCTCACATTTCGGTGACAGAAAGTTCTTTAATCTGAGAGGAGCCACAAATTTCCTTCCACCCAGCGTTCCCCCAAGTCTCCGGTTAAAAATGATACCTCACTTATGTGGGTAGGCCTAGCGCCCGCGACAGGAAATGCCCCAAAACACAACGTGGACACATCCCATTTTTTGACAGAAAACAGAGCTGTTTTTTGCAAAGTGCCTACCTGTAGATTTTGGCCTCTAGCTCAGCCGGCACATAGAGATACCTACCAAACCTGTGCATTTTAGAAAACTAGAGACCTAGGGGAATCCAAGATGGGGTGACTTGTGGGGCTCTGACCAGGTTCTGTTACCCAGAATCCTTTGCAAACCTCAAAACGTGGCTAAAAAAACACGTTTTCCTCACATTTCGGTGACAGAAAGTTCTGGAATCTGAGAGGAGCCACAAATTTCCTTCCACCCAGCGTTCCCCCAAGTCTCCGGATAAAAATGATACCTCACTTGTGTGGGTAGACATAGCGCCCGCGACAGGAAATGCCCCAAAACACAACATGGACACATCCCATTTTTTGACAGAAAACAGGGCTGTTTTTTGCAAAGTGCCTACCTCTGGATTTTGGCCTCTAGCTCAGCCGGCACCTAGGGAAACCTACCAAACCTGTGCATTTTTTAAAACTAGAGACATAGGGGAATCCAAGTTGGGGTGACTTGTGGGGCTCTGACCAGGTTCTGTTACCCAGAATCCTTTGCAAACCTCAAAATGTGGCCAAAATAACAAGTTTCCTCACATTTCGGTGACAGAAAGTTCTGGAATCTGAGAGGAGCCACAAATTTACTTCCACCCAGCGTTCCCCCAAGTCTCACGATAAAAATGATACCTCGCTTGTGTGGGTAGGCCTAGCGCCCGTGACAGAAAATGCCCCAAAACACAACGTGGCCACATCACATTTTTTCATAGAAAACAGTGCCTACCTGTGCATTTTGGCCTCTAGCTCAGCCGGCACCTGGGGAAACCTAGCAAACCAGCGCATTTTTGAAAACTAGCAACCCAGGGGAATCCAAGATGGGGTGACTTATGGGGCTCTGACCAGGTTCTGTTACCCAGAATCCTTTGCAAACCTCAAAACTTGGCTAAAATAACAAATTTTCCTCACATTTCGGTGACAGAAAGTTCTGGAATCTGAGAGGAGCCACAAATTTCCTTCCACCCAGCGTTCCCTCAAGTCTCCGGATAAAAATGATACCTCACTTGTGTGGGTAGGCCTAGCGCCCGCGACAGGAAATGCCCCAAAACACAACATGGACACATCCCATTTTTTGACAGAAAACAGGGCTGTTTTTTGCAAAGAGCCTACCTGTAGATTTTGGCCTCTAGCTCAGCCGGCACCTAGGGAAACCTACCAAACCTGTGCATATTTTAAAACTAGAGACCTAGGGGAATCCAAGATGGGGTGACTTGTGGGGCTCTGACCAGGTTCTGTTACCCAGAATCCTTTGCAAACCTCAAAATGTGGCTAAAATAACACGTTTTCCTCACATTTCGGTGACAGAAAGTTCTGGAATCTGAGAGGAGCCACAAATTTCCTTCCACCCTGCGTTCCCCCAAGTCTCCCGATAAAAATGATATCTCACTTGTGTGGGTAGGCCTAGCGCCCGAACAGAAAATGCCCCATAACACAACGTGGACACATCACATTTTTCATAGAAAACAGTGCCTACCTTTGCATTTTGGCCTCTAGCTCAGCCGGCACCTGGGGAAACCTGGCAAACCAGCGCATTTTTGAAAACTAGAAACACAGGGGAATCCAAGATGGGGTGACTTATGGGGTTCTGACCAGGCTCTCTTACCCAGAATCCTTTGCAAACCTCAAAATGTGGCTAAAATAACATGTTTTCCTCACATTTCGGTGACAGAAAGTTCTGGAATCTGAGAGGAGCCACAAATTTCCTTCCACCCAGCGTTCCCCCAAGTCTCCGGTTAAAAATGATACCTCACTTGTGTGGGTAGACCTAGCGCCCGCGACAGGAAATGCCCCAAAACACAACATTGACACATCCCATTTTTTTACAGAAAACAGGGCTGTTTTTTGCAAAGTGCCTACCTGTAGACTTTGGCCTCTAGCTCAGCCGGCACCCAGGGAAACCTACCAAACCTGTGCATTTCTTAAAACTAGAGACCTAGGGGAATCCAAGATGGGGTGACTTGTGGGGCTCTGACCAGGTTCTGTTACCCAGAATCCTTTGCAAACCTCAAAATGTGGCTAAAATAACACGTTTTCCTCACATTTCGGTGACAGAAAGTTCTGGAATCTGAGAGGAGCCACAAATTTCCTTCCACCCAGCGTTCCCTCAAGTCTCCGGATAAAAATGATACCTCACTTGTGTGGGTAGGACTAGCGCCCGCGACAGGAAATGCCCCAAAACACAACATGGACACATCCCATTTTTTGACAGAAAACAGGGCTGTTTTTTGCAAAGAGCCTACCTGTAGATTTTGGCCTCTAGCTCAGCCGGCACCTAGGGAAACCTACCAAACCTGTGCATATTTTAAAACTAGAGACCTAGGGGAATCCAAGATGGGGTGACTTGTGGGGCTCTGACCAGGTTCTGTTACCCAGAATCCTTTGCAAACCTCAAAATGTGGCTAAAATAACACGTTTTCCTCACATTTCGGTGACAGAAAGTTCTGGAATCTGAGAGGAGCCACAAATTTCCTTCCACCCTGCGTTCCCCCAAGTCTCCCGATAAAAAAGATATCTCACTTGTGTGGGTAGGCCTAGCGCCCGAACAGAAAATGCCCCAAAACACAACGTGGACACATCACATTTTTTCATAGAAAACAGTGCCTACCTGTGGATTTTGGCCTCTAGCTCAGCCGGCACCTAGGAAAAACCTAGCAAACCAGCGCATTTTTGAAAACTAGAAACCCAGGGGAATCCAAGATGGGGTGACTTATGGGGCTCTGACCAGGTTCTGTTACCCAGAATCCTTTGCAAACCCCAAAAGTAGCTAAAATAACACATTTTCCTCACATTTCGGTGACAGAAAGTTCTGGAATCTGAGAGGAGCCACAAATTTCCTTCCACCCAGCGTTCCCCCAAGTCTCCGGTTAAAAATGATACCTCACTTATGTGGGTAGGCCTAGCGCCCGCAACAGGAAATGCCCCAAAACACAACGTGGACACATCCCATTTTTTGACAGAAAACAGAGCTGTTTTTTGCAAAGTGCCTACCTGTAGATTTTGGCCTCTAGCTCAGCCGGCACATAGAGATACCTACCAAACCTGTGCATTTTAGAAAACTAGAGACCTAGGGGAATCCAAGATGGGGTGACTTGTGGGGCTCTGACCAGGTTCTGTTACCCAGAATCCTTTGCAAACCTCAAAACGTGGCTAAAAAAACACGTTTTCCTCACATTTCGGTGACAGAAAGTTCTGGAATCTGAGAGGAGCCACAAATTTCCTTCCACCCAGCGTTCCCCCAAGTCTCCGGATAAAAATGATACCTCACTTGTGTGGGTAGACATAGCGCCCGCGACAGGAAATGCCCCAAAACACAACATGGACACACCCCATTTTTTGACAGAAAACAGGGCTGTTTTTTGCAAAGTGCCTACCTCTGGATTTTGGCCTCTAGCTCAGCCGGCACCTAGGGAAACCTACCAAACCTGTGCATTTTTTAAAACTAGAGACATAGGGGAATCCAAGTTGGGGTGACTTGTGGGGCTCTGACCAGGTTCTGTTACCCAGAATCCTTTGCAAACCTCAAAATGTGGCCAAAATAACACGTTTCCTCACATTTCGGTGACAGAAAGTTCTGGAATCTGAGAGGAGCCACAAATTTACTTCCACCCAGCGTTCCCCCAAGTCTCCCGATAAAAATGATACCTCGCTTGTGTGGGTAGGCCTAGCGCCCGTGACAGAAAATGCCCCAAAACACAACGTGGACACATCACATTTTTTCATAGAAAACAGTGCCTACCTGTGCATTTTGGCCTCTAGCTCAGCCGGCACCTGGGGAAACCTAGCAAACCAGCGCATTTTTGAAAACTAGAAACCCAGGGGAATCCAAGATGGGGTGACTTATGGGGCTCTGACCAGGTTCTGTTACCCAGAATCCTTTGCAAACCTCAAAACTTGGCTAAAATAACAAATTTTCCTCACATTTCGGTGACAGAAAGTTCTGGAATCTGAGAGGAGCCACAAATTTCCTTCCACCCAGCGTTCCCTCAAGTCTCCGGATAAAAATGATACCTCACTTGTGTGGGTAGGCCTAGCGCCCGCGACAGGAAATGCCCCAAAACACAACATGGACACATCCCATTTTTTGACAGAAAACAGGGCTGTTTTTTGCAAAGAGCCTACCTGTAGATTTTGGCCTCTAGCTCAGCCGGCACCTAGGGAAACCTACCAAACCTGTGCATATTTTAAAACTAGAGACCTAGGGGAATCCAAGATGGGGTGACTTGTGGGGCTCTGACCAGGTTCTGTTACCCAGAATCCTTTGCAAACCTCAAAATGTGGCTAAAATAACACGTTTTCCTCACATTTCGGTGACAGAAAGTTCTGGAATCTGAGAGGAGCCACAAATTTCCTTCCACCCTGCGTTCCCCCAAGTCTCCCGATAAAAATGATATCTCACTTGTGTGGGTAGGCCTAGCGCCCGATCAGAAAATGCCCCAAAACACAACGTGGACACATCACATTTTTCATAGAAAACAGTGCCTACCTTTGCATTTTGGCCTCTAGCTCAGCCGTCACCGGTGGAAACCTGGCAAACCAGCGCATTTTTTAAAACTAGAAACACAGGGGAATCCAAGATGGGGTGACTTATGGGGCTCTGACCAGGCTCTGTTACCCAGAATCCTTTGCAAACCTCAAAATGTGGCTAAAATAACATGTTTTCCTCACATTTCGGTGACAGAAAGTTCTGGAATCTGAGAGGAGCCACAAATTTCCTTCCACCCAGCGTTCCCCCAAGTCTCCGGTTAAAAATTATACCTCACTTGTGTGGGTAGACCTAGCGCCCGCGACAGGAAATGCCCCAAAACACAACATAGACACATCCCATTTTTTTACAGAAAACAGGGCTGTTTTTTGCAAAGTGCCTACCTGTAGACTTTGGCCTCTAGCTCAGCCGGCACCTAGGGAAACCTACCAAACCTGTGCATTTCTCAAAACTAGAGACCTAGGGGAATCCAAGATGGGGTGACTTGTGGGGCTCTGACCAGGTTCTGTTACCCAGAATCCTTTGCAAACCTCAAAATGTGGCTAAAATAACACGTTTTCCTCACATTTCGGTGACAGAAAGTTCTGGAATCTGAGAGGAGCCACAAATTTCCTTCCACCCAGCGTTCCCTCAAGTCTCCGGATAAAAATGATACCTCACTTGTGTGGGTAGGCCTAGCGCCCGCGACAGGAAATGCCCCAAAACACAACATGGACACATCCCATTTTTTGACAGAAAACAGGGCTGTTTTTTGCAAAGAGCCTACCTGTAGATTTTGGCCTCTAGCTCAGCCGGCACCTAGGGAAACCTACCAAACCTGTGCATATTTTAAAACTAGAGACCTAGGGGAATCCAAGATGGGGTGACTTGTGGGGCTCTGACCAGGTTCTGTTACCCAGAATCCTTTGCAAACCTCAAAATGTGGCTAAAATAACACGTTTTCCTCACATTTCGGTGACAGAAAGTTCTGGAATCTGAGAGGAGCCACAAATTTCCTTCCACCCTGCGTTCCCCCAAGTCTCCCGATAAAAATGATATCTCACTTGTGTGGGTAGGCCTAGCGCCCGAACAGAAAATTCCCCAAAACACAACGTGGACACATCACATTTTTTCATAGAAAACAGTGCCTACCTGTGGATTTTGGCCTCTAGCTCAGCCGGCACCTAGGAAAAACCTAGCAAACCAGCGCATTTTTGAAAACTAGAAACCCAGGGGAATCCAAGATGGGGTGACTTATGGGGCTCTGACCAGGTTCTGTTACCCAGAATCCTTTGCAAACCCCAAAAGTAGCTAAAATAACACATTTTCCTCACATTTCGGTGACAGAAAGTTCTGGAATCTGAGAGGAGCCACAAATTTCCTTCCACCCAGCGTTCCCCCAAGTCTCCGGTTAAAAATGATACCTCACTTATGTGGGTAGGCCTAGCGCCCACGACAGGAAATGCCCCAAAACACAACGTGGACACATCCCATATTTTGACAGAAAACAGAGCTGTTTTTTGCAAAGTGCCTACCTGTAGATTTTGGCCTCTAGCTCAGCCGGCACATAGAGATACCTACCAAACCTGTGCATTTTAGAAAACTAGAGACCTAGGGGAATCCAAGATGGGGTGACTTGTGGGGCTCTGACCAGGTTCTGTTACCCAGAATCCTTTGCAAACCTCAAAACGTGGCTAAAAAAACACGTTTTCCTCACATTTCGGTGACAGAAAGTTCTGGAATCTGAGAGGAGCCACAAATTTCCTTCCACCCAGCGTTCCCCCAAGTCTCCGGATAAAAATGATACCTCACTTGTGTGGGTAGACATAGCGCCCGCGACAGGAAATGCCCCAAAACACAACATGGACACATCCCATTTTTTGACAGAAAACAGGGCTGTTTTTTGCAAAGTGCCTACCTCTGGATTTTGGCCTCTAGCTCAGCCGGCACCTAGGGAAACCTACCAAACCTGTGAATTTTTTAAAACTAGAGACATAGGGGAATCCAAGATGGGGTGACTTGTGGGGCTCTGACCAGGTTCTGTTACCCAGAATCCTTTGCAAACCTCAAAATGTGGCCAAAATAACACGTTTCCTCACATTTCGGTGACAGAAAGTTCTGGAATCTGAGAGGAGCCACAAACTTCCTTCCACCCTGCGTTCCCCCAAGTCTCCCGATAAAATGATACCTCACTTGTGTGGGTAGTCCTAGCGCCCGTGACAGAAAATGCCCCAAAACACAACATTGGCACACATCATATTTTTTCATAGAAAACAGTGCCTACCTGTGGATTTTGGCCTCTAGCTCAGCCGGCACCTAGGAAAAACCTAGCAAACCAGCGCATTTTTGAAAACTAGAAACCCAGGGGAATCCAAGATGGGGTGACTTATGGGGCTATGACCAGGTTCTGTTACCCAGAATCCTTTGCAAACCCCAAAAGTAGCTAAAATAACACATTTTCCTCACATTTCGGTGACAGAAAGTTCTGGAATCTGAGAGGAGCCACAAATTTCCTTCCACCCAGCGTTCCCCCAAGTCTCCGGTTAAAAATGATACCTCACTTATGTGGGTAGGCCTAGCGCCCGCGACAGGAAATGCCCCAAAACACAACGTGGACACATCCCATTTTTTGACAGAAAACAGAGCTGTTTTTTGCAAAGTGCCTACCTGTAGATTTTGGCCTCTAGCTCAGCCGGCACATAGAGATACCTACCAAACCTGTGCATTTTAGAAAACTAGAGACCTAGGGGAATCCAAGATGGGGTGACTTGTGGGGCTCTGACCAGGTTCTGTTACCCAGAATCCTTTGCAAACCTCAAAACGTGGCTAAAAAAACACGTTTTCCTCACATTTCGGTGACAGAAAGTTCTGGAATCTGAGAGGAGCCACAAATTTCCTTCCACCCAGCGTTCCCCCAAGTCTCCGGATAAAAATGATACCTCACTTGTGTGGGTAGACATAGCGCCCGCGACAGGAAATACCCCAAAACACAACATGGACACATCCCATTTTTTGACAGAAAACAGGGCTGTTTTTTGCAAAGTGCCTACCTGTAGATTTTGGCCTCTAGCTCAGCCGGCACATAGAGATACCTACCAAACCTGTGCATTTTAGAAAACTAGAGACCTAGGGGAATCCAAGATGGGGTGACTTGTGGGGCTCTGACCAGGTTCTGTTACCCAGAATCCTTTGCAAACCTCAAAACGTGGCTAAAAAAATACGTTTTCCTTACATTTCGGTGACAGAAAGTTCTGGAATCTGAGAGGAGCCACAAATTTCCTTCCACCCAGCGTTCCCCCAAGTCTCCGGATAAAAATGATACCTCACTTGTGTGGGTAGACATAGCGCCCGCGACAGGAAATGCCCCAAAACACAACGTGGACACATCCCATTTTTTGACAGAAAACAGAGCTGTTTTTTGCAAAGTGCCTACCTGTAGATTTTGGCCTCTAGCTCAGCCGGCACATAGAGATACCTACCAAACCTGTGCATTTTAGAAAACTAGAGACCTAGGGGAATCCAAGATGGGGTGACTTGTGGGGCTCTGACCAGGTTCTGTTACCCAGAATCCTTTGCAAACCTCAAAATGTGGCTAAAATAACACGTTTTCCTCACATTTCGGTGACAGAAAGTTCTGGAATCTGAGAGGAGCCACAAATTTCCTTCCACCCTGCGTTCCCCCAAGTCTCCCGATAAAAATGATATCTCACTTGTGTGGGTAGGCCTAGCGCCCGAACAGAAAATTCCCCAAAACACAACGTGGACACATCACATTTTTTCATAGAAAACAGTGCCTACCTGTGGATTTTGGCCTCTAGCTCAGCCGGCACCTAGGAAAAACCTAGCAAACCAGCGCATTTTTGAAAACTAGAAACCCAGGGGAATCCAAGATGGGGTGACTTATGGGGCTCTGACCAGGTTCTGTTACCCAGAATCCTTTGCAAACCCCAAAAGTAGCTAAAATAACACATTTTCCTCACATTTCGGTGACAGAAAGTTCTGGAATCTGAGAGGAGCCACAAATTTCCTTCCACCCAGCGTTCCCCCAAGTCTCCGGTTAAAAATGATACCTCACTTATGTGGGTAGGCCTAGCGCCCGCGACAGGAAATGCCCCAAAACACAACGTGGACACATCCCATTTTTTTACAGAAAACAGAGCTGTTTTTTGCAAAGTGCCTACCTGTAGATTTTGGCCTCTAGCTCAGCCGGCACATAGAGATACCTACCAAACCTGTGCATTTTAGAAAACTACAGACCTAGGGGAATCCAAGATGGGGTGACTTGTGGGGCTCTGACCAGGTTCTGTTACCCAGAATCCTTTGCAAACCTCAAAACGTGGCTAAAAAAACACGTTTTCCTCACATTTCGGTGACAGAAAGTTCTGGAATCTGAGAGGAGCCACAAACTTCCTTCCACCCAGCGTTCCCCCAAGTCTCCGGATAAAAATGATACCTCACTTGTGTGGGTAGACATAGCGCCCGCGACAGGAAATGCCCCAAAACACAACATGGACACATCCCATTTTTTGACAGAAAACAGGGCTGTTTTTTGCAAAGTGCCTACCTCTGGATTTTGGCCTCTAGCTCAGCCGGCACCTAGGGAAACCTACCAAACCTGTGAATTTTTTAAAACTAGAGACATAGGGGAATCCAAGATGGGGTGACTTGTGGGGCTCTGACCAGGTTCTGTTACCCAGAATCCTTTGCAAACCTCAAAATGTGGCCAAAATAACACGTTTCCTCACATTTCGGTGACAGAAAGTTCTGGAATCTGAGAGGAGCCACAAACTTCCTTCCACCCAGCGTTCCCCCAAGTCTCCCGATAAAAATGATACCTCGCTTGTGTGGGTAGGCCTAGCGCCCGTGACAGAAAATGCCCCAAAACACAACGTGGACATATCACATTTTTTCATAGAAAACAGTGCCTACCTGTGCATTTTGGCCTCTAGCTCAGCCGGCACCTGGGGAAACCTAGCAAAACAGCGCATTTTTGAAAACTAGAAACCCAGGGGAATCCAAGATGGGGTGACTTATGGGGCTCTGACCAGGTTCTGTTACCCAGAATCCTTTGCAAACCTCAAAATGTGGCTAAAATAACACGTTTTCCTCACATATCGGTGACAGAAAGTTCTGGAATCTGAGAGGAGCCACAAATTTCCTTCCACCCAGCGTTCCCCCAAGTCTCTGGATAAAAATGATATCTCACTTGTGTGGGTAGACCTAGCGCCCGCGACAGGAAATGCCCCAAAACACAACATGGACACATCCCATTTTTTGACAGAAAACAGGGCTGTTTTTTGCAAAGTGCCTACCTGTGGATTTTGGCCTCTAGCTCAGCCGGCACCTAGGGAAACTTACCAAACCTGTGCATTATTGAAAACTAGAGACCTAGGGGAATCCAAGATGGGGTGACTTGTGGGGCTCTGACCAGGTTCTGTTACCCAGAATCCTTTGCAAACCTCAAAACGTGGCTAAAATAACACATTTTCCTCACATTTCGGTGACAGAAAGTTCTGGAATCTGAGAGGAGCCACAAATTTCCTTCCACCCAGCGTTCCCCCAAGTCTCCCGATAAAAATGATACCTCGCTTGTGTGGGTAGGCCTAGCGCCCGTGACAGAAAATGCCCCAAAACACAACGTGGACACATCACATTTTTCATAGAAAACAGTGCCTACCTTTGCATTTTGGCCTCTAGCTCAGCCGGCACCTGGGGAAACCTGGCAAACCAGCGCATTTTTGAAAACTAGAAACACAGGGGAATCCAAGATGGGGTGACTTATGGGGCTCTGACCAGGCTCTGTTACCCAGAATTCTTTGCAAACCTCAAAATGTGGCTAAAATAACATGTTTTCCTCACATTTCGGTGACAGAAAGTTCTGGAATCTGAGAGGAGCCACAAATTTCCTTCCACCCAGAGTTCCCCCAAGTCTCCGGTTAAAAATGATACCTCACTTGTGTGGGTAGACCTAGCGCCCGCGACAGGAAATGCCCCTAAACACAACATGGACACATCCCATTTTTTTACAGAAAACAGGGCTGTTTTTTGCAAAGTGCCTACCTGTAGATTTTGGCCTCTAGCTCAGCCGGCACCTAGGGAAACCTACCAAACCTGTGCATTTTTTAAAACTAGAGACCTAGAGGAATCCAAGATGGGGTGACTTGTGGGGCTCTGACCAGGTTCTGTTACCCAGAATCCTTTGCAAACCTCAAAATATGGCTAAAATAACACGTTTTCCTCACATTTCGGTGACAGAAAGTTCCGGAATCTGAGAGGAGCCACAAATTTCCTTCCACCCTGCGTTCCCCCAAGTCTCCCGATAAAATGATACCTCACTTGTGTGGGTAGGCCTAGCGCCCGTGACAGAAAATGCCCCAAAACACAACATTGGCACACATCATATTTTTTCATAGAAAACAGTGCCTACCTGTGGATTTTGGCATCTAGCTCAGCCGGCACCTAGGAAAAACCTAGCAAACCAGCGCATTTTTGAAAACTAGAAACCCAGGGGAATCCAAGATGGGTGACTTATGGGGCTCTGACCAGGTTCTGTTACCCAGAATCCTTTGCAAACCCCAAAAGTAGCTAAAATAACACATTTTCCTCACATTTCGGTGACAGAAAGTTCTGGAATCTGAGAGGAGCCACAAATTTCCTTCCACCCAGCGTTCCCCCAAGTCTCCGGTTAAAAATGATACCTCACTTATGTGGGTAGGCCTAGCGCCCGCGACAGGAAATGCCCCAAAACACAACGTGGACACATCCCATTTTTTGACAGAAAACAGAGCTGTTTTTTGCAAAGTGCCTACCTGTAGATTTTGGCATCTAGCTCAGCCGGCACATAGAGATACCTACCAAACCTGTGCATTTTAGAAAACTAGAGACCTAGGGGAATCCAAGATGGGGTGACTTGTGGGGCTCTGACCAGGTTCTGTTACCCAGAATCCTTTGCAAACCTCAAAACGTGGCTAAAAAAACACATTTTCCTCACATTTCGGTGACAGAAAGTTCTGGAATCTGAGAGGAGCCACAAATTTCCTTCCACCCAGCGTTCCCCCAAGTCTCCGGATAAAAATGATACCTCACTTGTGTGGGTAGACATAGCGCCCGCGACAGGAAATGCCCCAAAACACAACATGGACACATCCCATTTTTTGACAGAAAACAGGGCTGTTTTTTGCAAAGTGCCTACCTCTGGATTTTGGCCTCTAGCTCAGCCGGCACCTAGGGAAACCTACCAAACCTGTGCATTTTTTAAAACTAGAGACATAGGGGAATCCAAGATGGGGTGACTTGTGGGGCTCTGACCAGGTTCTGTTACCCAGAATCCTTTGCAAACCTCAAAATGTGGCCAAAATAACACGTTTCCTCACATTTCGGTGACAGAAAGTTCTGGAATCTGAGAGGAGCCACAAACATCCTTCCACCCAGCGTTCCCGCAAGTCTCCCGATAAAAATGATACCTCGCTTGTGTGGGTAGGCCTAGCGCCCGTGACAGAAAATGCCCCAAAACACAACGTGGACACATCACATTTTTTCATAGAAAACAGTGCCTATCTGTGCATTTTGGCCTCTAGCACAGCCGGCACCTGGGGAAACCTAGCAAACCAGCGCATTTTTGAAAACTAGAAACCCAGGGGAATCCAAGATGGGGTGACTTATGGGGCTCTGACCAGGTTCTGTTACCCAGAATCCTTTGCAAACCTCAAAATGTGGCTAAAATAACACGTTTTCCTTACATTTCGGTGACAGAAAGTTCTGGAATCTGAGAGGAGCCACAAATTTCCTTCCACCCAGCGTTCCCCCAAGTCTCCCGATAAAAATGATACCTCGCTTGTGTGGGTAGGCCTAGCGCCCGTGACAGAAAATGCCCCAAAACACAACGTGGACACATCACATTTTTCATAGAAAACAGTGCCTACCTTTGCATTTTGGCCTCTAGCTCAGCCGGCACCTGGGGAAACCTGGCAAACCAGCGCATTTTTGAAAACTAGAAACACAGGGGAATCCAAGATGGGGTGACTTATGGGGCTCTGACCAGGCTCTGTTACCCAGAATTCTTTGCAAACCTCAAAATGTGGCTAAAATAACATGTTTTCCTCACATTTCGGTGACAGAAAGTTCTGGAATCTGAGAGGAGCCACAAATTTCCTTCCACCCAGCGTTCCCCCAAGTCTCCGGTTAAAAATGATACCTCACTTGTGTGGGTAGACCTAGCGCCCGCGACACGAAATGCCCCAAAACACAACATGGACACATCCCATTTTTTTACAGAAAACAGGGCTGTTTTTTGCAAAGTGCCTACCTGTAGATTTTGGCCTCTAGCTCAGCCGGCACCTAGGGAAACCTACCAAACCTGTGCATTTTTTAAAACTAGAGACCTAGGGGAATCCAAGATGGGGTGACTTGTGGGGCTCTGACCAGGTTCTGTTACCCAGAATCCTTTGCAAACCTCAAAATGTGGCTAAAATAACACGTTTTCCTCACATTTCGGTGACAGAAAGTTCCGGAATCTGAGAGGAGCCACAAATTTCCTTCCACCCTGCGTTCCCCCAAGTCTCCCGATAAAATGATACCTCACTTGTGTGGGTAGGCCTAGCGCCAGTGACAGAAAATGCCCCAAAACACAACATTGGCACACATCATATTTTTTCATAAAAAACAGTGCCTACCTGTGGATTTTGGCCTCTAGCTCAGCCGGCACTTGGGGAAACCTAGCAAACCAGCGCATTTTTGAAAACTAGAAACCCAGGGGAATCCAAGATGGGGTGACTTATGGGGCTCTGACTAGGTTCTGTTACCCAGAATCCTTTGCAAACCTCAAAATGTGGCTAAAATAACACATTTTCCTCACATTTCGGTGACAGAAAGTTCTGGAATCTGAGAGGAGCCACAAATTTCCTTCCACCCAGCGTTCCCCCAAGTCTCCAGATAAAAATTATACCTCACTTATGTGGGTAGGCCTAGCGCCCGCAACAGGAAATGCCCCAAAACACAACGTGGACACATCCCATTTTTTGACAGAAAACAGAGCTGTTTTTTGAAAAGTGCCTACCTGTGGATTTTGGCCTCTAGCTCAGCCGGCACCTAGGGGAAACCTAGCAAACCAGCGCATTTTTGAAAACTAGAAACCCAGGGGAATCCAAGATGGGGTGACTTATGGTGCTCTGACCAGGTTCTGTTACCCAGAATCCTTTGCAAACCTCAAAACGTGGCTAAAATAACACATTTTCCTCACATTTCGGTGACAGAAAGTTCTGGAATCTGAGAGGAGCCACAAATTTCCTTCCACCCAGCGTTCCCTCAAGTCTCCGGATAAAAATGATACCTCACTTGTGTGGGTAGGCCTAGCACCCGCGACAGGAAATGCCCCAAAACACAACATGGACACATCCCATTTTTTGACAGAAAACATGGCTGTTTTTTGCAAAGAGCCTACCTGTAGATTTTGGCCTCTAGCTCAGCCGGCACCTAGGGAAACCTACCAAACCTGTGAATTTTTTAAAACTAGAGACATAGGGGAATCCAAGATGGGGTGACTTGTGGGGCTCTGACCAGGTTCTGTTACCCAGAATCCTTTGCAAACCTCAAAATGTGGCCAAAATAACACGTTTCCTCACATTTCGGTGACAGAAAGTTCTGGAATCTGAGAGGAGCCACAAACTTCCTTCCACCCAGCGTTCCCCCAAGTCTCCCGATAAAAATGATACCTCGCTTGTGTGGGTAGGCCTAGCGCCCGTGACAGAAAATGCCCCAAAACACAACGTGGACATATCACATTTTTTCATAGAAAACAGTGCCTACCTGTGCATTTTGGCCTCTAGCTCAGCCGGCACCGGGGGAAACCTAGCAAACCAGCGCATTTTTGAAAACTAGAAACCCAGGGGAATCCAAGATGGGGTGACTTATGGGGCTCTGACCAGGTTCTGTTACCCAGAATCCTTTGCAAACCTCAAAATGTGGCTAAAATAACACGTTTTCCTCACATATCGGTGACAGAAAGTTCTGGAATCTGAGAGGAGCCACAAATTTCCTTCCACCCAGCGTTCCCCCAAGTCTCTGGATAAAAATGATACCTCACTTGTGTGGGTAGACCTAGCGCCCGCGACAGGAAATGCCCCAAAACACAACATGGACACATCCCATTTTTTGACAGAAAACAGGGCTGTTTTTTGCAAAGTGCCTACCTGTGGATTTTGGCCTCTAGCTCAGCCGGCACCTAGGGAAACCTACCAAACCTGTGCATTATTGAAAACTAGAGACCTAGGGGAATCCAAGATGGGGTGACTTGTGGGGCTCTGACCAGGTTCTGTTACCCAGAATCCTTTGCAAACCTCAAAACGTGGCTAAAATAACATATTTTCCTCAAATTTCGGTGACAGAAAGTTCTGGAATATGAGAGGAGCCACAAATTTCCTTCCACCCAGCGTTCCCCCAAGTCTCCCGATAAAAATGATACCTCGCTTGTGTGGGTAGGCCTAGCGCCCGTGACAGAAAATGCCCCAAAACACAACGTGGACACATCACATTTTTCATAGAAAACAGTGCCTACCTTTGCATTTTGGCCTCTAGCTCAGCCGGCACCTGGGGAAACCTGGCAAACCAGCGCATTTTTGAAAACTAGAAACACAGGGGAATCCAAGATGGGGTGACTTATGGGGCTCTGACCAGGCTCTGTTACCCAGAATTCTTTGCAAACCTCAAAATGTGGCTAAAATAACATGTTTTCCTCACATTTCGGTGACAGAAAGTTCTGGAATCTGAGAGGAGCCACAAATTTCCTTCCACCCAGCGTTCCCCCAAGTCTCCGGTTAAAAATGATACCTCACTTGTGTGGGTAGACCTAGCGCCCGCGACAGGAAATGCCCCTAAACACAACATGGACACATCCCATTTTTTTACAGAAAACAGGGCTGTTTTTTGCAAAGTGCCTACCTGTAGATTTTGGCCTCTAGCTCAGCCGGCACCTAGGGAAACCTACCAAACCTGTGCATTTTTTAAAACTAGAGACCTAGGGGAATCCAAGATGGGGTGACTTGTGGGGCTCTGACCAGGTTCTGTTACCCAGAATCCTTTGCAAACCTCAAAATGTGGCTAAAATAACACGTTTTCCTCACATTTCGGTGACAGAAAGTTCCGGAATCTGAGAGGAGCCACAAATTTCCTTCCACCCTGCGTTCCCCCAAGTCTCCCGATAAAATGATACCTCACTTGTGTGGGTAGGCCTAGCGCCCGTGACAGAAAATGCCCCAAAACACAACATTGGCACACATCATATTTTTTCATAGAAAACAGTGCCTACCTGTGGATTTTGGCATCTAGCTCAGCCGGCACCTAGGAAAAACCTAGCAAACCAGCGCATTTTTGAAAACTAGAAACCCAGGGGAATCCAAGATGGGGTGACTTATGGGGCTCTGACCAGGTTCTGTTACCCAGAATCCTTTGCAAACCCCAAAAGTAGCTAAAATAACACATTTTCCTCACATTTCGGTGACAGAAAGTTCTGGAATCTGAGAGGAGCCACAAATTTCCTTCCACCCAGCGTTCCCCCAAGTCTCCGGTTAAAAATGATACCTCACTTATGTGGGTAGGCCTAGCGCCCGCGACAGGAAATGCCCCAAAACACAACGTGGACACATCCCATTTTTTGACAGAAAACAGAGCTGTTTTTTGCAAAGTGCCTACCTGTAGATTTTGGCATCTAGCTCAGCCGGCACATAGAGATACCTACCAAACCTGTGCATTTTAGAAAACTAGAGACCTAGGGGAATCCAAGATGGGGTGACTTGTGGGGCTCTGACCAGGTTCTGTTACCCAGAATCCTTTGCAAACCTCAAAACGTGGCTAAAAAAACACGTTTTCCTCACATTTCGGTGACAGAAAGTTCTGGAATCTGAGAGGAGCCACAAATTTCCTTCCACCCAGCGTTCCCCCAAGTCTCCGGATAAAAATGATACCTCACTTGTGTGGGTAGACATAGCGCCCGCGACAGGAAATGCCCCAAAACACAACATGGACACATCCCATTTTTTGACAGAAAACAGGGCTGTTTTTTGCAAAGTGCCTACCTCTGGATTTTGGCCTCTAGCTCAGCCGGCACCTAGGGAAACCTACCAAACCTGTGCATTTTTTAAAACTAGAGACATAGGGGAATCCAAGATGGGGTGACTTGTGGGGCTCTGACCAGGTTCTGTTACCCAGAATCCTTTGCAAACCTCAAAATGTGGCCAAAATAACACGTTTCCTCACATTTCGGTGACAGAAAGTTCTGGAATTTGAGAGGAGCCACAAACATCCTTCCACCCAGCGTTCCCCCAAGTCTCCCGATAAAAATGATACCTCGCTTGTGTGGGTAGGCCTAGCGCCCGTGACAGAAAATGCCCCAAAACACAACGTGGACACATCACATTTTTTCATAGAAAACAGTGCCTACCTGTGCATTTTGGCCTCTAGCACAGCCGGCACCTGGGGAAACCTAGCAAACCAGCGCATTTTTGAAAACTAGAAACCCAGGGGAATCCAAGATGGGGTGACTTATGGGGCTCTGACCAGGTTCTGTTACCCAGAATCCTTTGCAAACCTCAAAATGTGGCTAAAATAACACGTTTTCCTTACATTTCGGTGACAGAAAGTTCTGGAATCTGAGAGGAGCCACAAATTTCCTTCCACCCAGCGTTCCCCCAAGTCTCCCGATAAAAATGATACCTCGCTTGTGTGGGTAGGCCTAGCGCCCGTGACAGAAAATGCCCCAAAACACAACGTGGACACATCACATTTTTCATAGAAAACAGTGCCTACCTTTGCATTTTGGCCTCTAGCTCAGCCGGCACCTGGGGAAACCTGGCAAACCAGCGCATTTTTGAAAACTAGAAACACAGGGGAATCCAAGATGGGGTGACTTATGGGGCTCTGACCAGGCTCTGTTACCCAGAATTCTTTGCAAACCTCAAAATGTGGCTAAAATAACATGTTTTCCTCACATTTCGGTGACAGAAAGTTCTGGAATCTGAGAGGAGCCACAAATTTCCTTCCACCCAGCGTTCCCCCAAGTCTCCGGTTAAAAATGATACTTCACTTGTGTGGGTAGACCTAGCGCCCGCGACAGGAAATGCCCCAAAACACAACATGGACACATCCCATTTTTTTACAGAAAACAGGGCTGTTTTTTGCAAAGTGCCTACCTGTAGATTTTGGCCTCTAGCTCAGCCGGCACCTAGGGAAACCTACCAAACCTGTGCATTTTTTAAAACTAGAGACCTAGGGGAATCCAAGATGGGGTGACTTGTGGGGCTCTGACCAAGTTCTGTTACCCAGAATCCTTTGCAAACCTCAAAATGTGGCTAAAATAACACGTTTTCCTCACATTTCGGTGACAGAAAGTTCCGGAATCTGAGAGGAGCCACAAATTTCCTTCCACCCTGCGTTCCCCCAAGTCTCCCGATAAAATGATACCTCACTTGTGTGGGTAGGCCTAGCGCCAGTGACAGAAAATGCCCCAAAACACAACATTGGCACACATCATATTTTTTCATAAAAAACAGTGCCTACCTGTGGGTTTTGGCCTCTAGCTCAGCCGGCACTTGGGGAAACCTAGCAAACCAGCGCATTTTTGAAAACTAGAAACCCAGGGGAATCCAAGATGGGGTGACTTATGGGGCTCTGACTAGGTTCTGTTACCCAGAATCCTTTGCAAACCTCAAAATGTGGCTAAAATAACACATTTTCCTCACATTTCGGTGACAGAAAGTTCTGGAATCTGAGAGGAGCCACAAATTTCCTTCCACCCAGCGTTCCCCCAAGTCTCCAGAAAAAAATTATACCTCACTTATGTGGGTAGGCCTAGCGCCCGCAACAGGAAATGTCCCAAAACACAACGTGGACACATCCCATTTTTTGACAGAAAACAGAGCTGTTTTTTGAAAAGTGCCTACCTGTAGATTTTGGCCTCTAGCTCAGCCGGCACATAGAGATACGTACCAAACCTGTGCATTTTTTAAAACTAGAGACCTAGGGGAATCCAAGATGGGGTGACTTGTGGGGCTCTGACCAGGTTCTGTTACCCAGAATCCTTTGCAAACCTCAAAACGTGGCCAAAATAACACATTTCCTCACATTTCGGTGACAGAAAGTTCTGGAATCTGAGAGGAGCCACAAATTTCCTTCCACCCTGCGTTCCCCCAAGTCTCCAGATAAAAATGATACCTCCCTTGTGTGGGTAGGCCTAGCGCCTGTGACAGAAAATACCCCAAAACACAACGTGGACACATCACATTTTTTCATTGAAAACAGTGCCTACCTGTGGATTTTGGCCTCTAGCTCAGCCGGCACCTGGGGAAACCTAGCAAACCAGCGCATTTTTGAAAACTAGAAACCCAGGGGAATCCAAGATGGGGTGACTTATGGGGCTCTGACCAGGTTCTGTTACCCAGAATCCTTTGCAAACCTCAAAACGTGGCTAAAATAACAAATTTTCCTCACATTTCGGTGACAGAAAGTTCTGGAATCTGAGAGGAGCCACAAATTTCCTTCCACCCAGCGTTCCCCCAAGTCTCCCGATAAAAATGATACCTCGCTTGTGTGGGTAGGCCTAGCGGCCGTGACAGAAAATGCCCCAAAACACAACGTGGACACATCACATTTTTCATAGAAAACAGTGCCTACCTTTGCATTTTGGCCTCTAGCTCAGCCGGCACCTGGGGAAACCTGGCAAACCAGCGCATTTTTGAAAACTAGAAACACAGGGGAATCCAAGATGGGGTGACTTATGGGGCTCTGACCAGGCTCTGTTACCCAGAATTCTTTGCAAACCTCAAAATGTGGCTAAAATAACATGTTTTCCTCACATTTCGGTGACAGAAAGTTCTGGAATCTGAGAGGAGCCACAAATTTCCTTCCACCCAGCGTTCCCCCAAGTCTCCGGTTAAAAATTATACCTCACTTGTGTGGGTAGACCTAGCGCCCGCGACAGGAAATGCCCCAAAACACAACATGGACACATCCCATTTTTTTACAGAAAACAGGGCTGTTTTTTGCAAAGTGCCTACCTGTAGATTTTGGCCTCTAGCTCAGCCGGCACCTAGGGAAACCTACCAAACCTGTGCATTTTTTAAAACTAGAGACCTAGGGGAATCCAAGATGGGGTGACTTGTGGGGCTCTGACCAGGTTCTGTTACCCAGAATCCTTTGCAAACCTCAAAATATGGCTAAAATAACACGTTTTCCTCACATTTCGGTGACAGAAAGTTCTGGAATCTGAGAGGAGCCACAAATTTCCTTCCACCCTGCGTTCCCCTAAGTCTCCCGATAAAAATGATACCTCACGTGTGTGGGTAGGCCTAGTGCCCGTGACAGAAAATGCCCCAAAACACAACGTGGACACATCACATTTTTTCATAGAAAACAGTGCCTACCTGTGGATTTTGGCCTCTAGCTCAGCCGGCACCTGGGGAAACCTAGCAAACCAGCGCATTTCTGAAAACTAGAAACCCAGGGGAATCCAAGATGGGGTGACTTATGGGGCTCTGACCAGGTTCTGTTACCCAGAATCCTTTGCAAACCTCAAAACGTGGCTAAAATAACAAATTTTCCTCACATTTCGGTGACAGAAAGTTCTGGAATCTGAGAGGAGCCACAAATTTCCTTCCACCCAGCGTTCCTTCAAGTCTCCGGATAAAAATGATACCTCACTTGTGTGGGTAGGCCTAGCGCCCGCGACAGGAAATGCCCCAAAACACAACATGGACACATCCCATTTTTTGACAGAAAACAGGGCTGTTTTTTGCAAAGAGCCTACCTGTTGATTTTGGCCTCTAGCTCAGCCGGCACCTAGGGAAACCTACCAAACCTGTGCATATTTTAAAACTAGAGACCTAGGAGAATCCAAGATGGGGTGACTTGTGGGGCTCTGACCAGGTTCTGTTACCCAGAATCCTTTGCAAACCTCAAAATGTGGCTAAAATAACACGTTTTCCTCACATTTCGGTGACAGAAAGTTCTGGAATCTGAGAGGAGCCACAAATTTCCTTCCACCCTGCGTTCCCCCAAGTCTCCCGATAAAAATGATATCTCACTTGTGTGGGTAGGCCTAGCGCCCTAACAGAAAATGCCCCAAAACACAACGTGGACACATCACATTTTTTCATAGAAAACAGTGCCTACCTGTGGATTTTGGCCTCTAGCTCAGCCGGCACCTAGGAAAAACCTAGCAAACCAGCGCATTTTTGAAAACTAGAAACCCAGGGGAATCCAAGATGGGGTGACTTATGGGGCTCTGACCAGGTTCTGTTACCCAGAATCCTTTGCAAACCCCAAAAGTAGCTAAAATAACACATTTTCCTCACATTTCGGTGACAGAAAGTTCTGGAATCTGAGAGGAGCCACAAATTTCCTTCCACCCAGCGTTCCCCCAAGTCTCCGGTTAAAAATGATACCTCACTTATGTGGGTAGGCCTAGCGCCCGCGACAGGAAATGCCCCAAAACACAACATGGACACATCCCATTTTTTTACAGAAAACAGGGCTGTTTTTTGCAAAGTGCCTACCTGTAGATTTTGGCCTCTAGCTCAGCCGGCACCTAGGGAAACCTACCAAACCTGTGCATTTTTTAAAACTAGAGACCTAGGGGAATCCAAGATGGGGTGACTTGTGGGGCTCTGACCAGGTTCTGTTACCCAGAATCCTTTGCAAACCTCAAAATATGGCTAAAATAACACGTTTTCCTCACATTTCGGTGACAGAAAGTTCTGGAATCTGAGAGGAGCCACAAATTTCCTTCCACCCTGCGTTCCCCTAAGTCTCCCGATAAAAATGATACCTCACGTGTGTGGGTAGGCCTAGCGCCCGTGACAGAAAATGCCCCAAAACACAACGTGGACACATCACATTTTTTCATAGAAAACAGTGCCTACCTGTGGATTTTGGCCTCTAGCTCAGCCGGCACCTGGGGAAACCTAGCAAACCAGCGCATTTCTGAAAACTAGAAACCCAGGGGAATCCAAGATGGGGTGACTTATGGGGCTCTGACCAGGTTCTGTTACCCAGAATCCTTTGCAAACCTCAAAACGTGGCTAAAATAACAAATTTTCCTCACATTTCGGTGACAGAAAGTTCTGGAATCTGAGAGGAGCCACAAATTTCCTTCCACCCAGCGTTCCTTCAAGTCTCCGGATAAAAATGATACCTCACTTGTGTGGGTAGGCCTAGCGCCCGCGACAGGAAATGCCCCAAAACACAACATGGACACATCCCATTTTTTGACAGAAAACAGGGCTGTTTTTTGCAAAGAGCCTACCTGTTGATTTTGGCCTCTAGCTCAGCCGGCACCTAGGGAAACCTACCAAACCTGTGCATATTTTAAAACTAGAGACCTAGGAGAATCCAAGATGGGGTGACTTGTGGGGCTCTGACCAGGTTCTGTTACCCAGAATCCTTTGCAAACCTCAAAATGTGGCTAAAATAACACGTTTTCCTCACATTTCGGTGACAGAAAGTTCTGGAATCTGAGAGGAGCCACAAATTTCCTTCCACCCTGCGTTCCCCCAAGTCTCCCGATAAAAATGATATCTCACTTGTGTGGGTAGGCCTAGCGCCCTAACAGAAAATGCCCCAAAACACAACGTGGACACATCACATTTTTTCATAGAAAACAGTGCCTACCTGTGGATTTTGGCCTCTAGCTCAGCCGGCACCTAGGAAAAACCTAGCAAACCAGCGCATTTTTGAAAACTAGAAACCCAGGGGAATCCAAGATGGGGTGACTTATGGGGCTCTGACCAGGTTCTGTTACCCAGAATCCTTTGCAAACCCCAAAAGTAGCTAAAATAACACATTTTCCTCACATTTCGGTGACAGAAAGTTCTGGAATCTGAGAGGAGCCACAAATTTCCTTCCACCCAGCGTTCCCCCAAGTCTCCGGTTAAAAATGATACCTCACTTATGTGGGTAGGCCTAGCGCCCGCGACAGGAAATGCCCCAAAACACAATGTGGACACATCCCATTTTTTGACAGAAAACAGAGCTGTTTTTTGCAAAGTGCCTACCTGTAGATTTTGGCCTCTAGCTGAGCCGGCACATAGAGATACCTACCAAACCTGTGCATTTTTGAAAACTAGAGACCTAGGGGAATACAAGATGGGGTGACTTGTGGGGCTCTGACCAGTTTCTGTTACCCAGAATCCTTTGCAAACCTCAAAACGTGGCTAAAAAAACACGTTTTCCTCACATTTCGGTGACAGAAAGTTCTGGAATCTGAGAGGAGCCACAAATTTCCTTCCACCCTGCGTTCCCCCAATTCTCCCGATAAAAATGATACCTCACTTGTGTGGGTAGGCCTAGCGCCCGTGACAGAAAATGCCCCAAAACACAAAGTGGACACATCACATTTTTTCATAGAAAACAGTGCCTACCTGTGGATTTTGGCCTCTAGCTCAGCCGGCACCTAGGGGAAACCTAGCAAACCAGCGCATTTTTGAAAACTAGAAACCCAGGGGAATCCAAGATGGGGTGACTTATGGTGCTCTGACCAGGTTCTGTTACCCAGAATCCTTTGCAAACCTCAAAACGTGGCTAAAATAACACATTTTCCTCACATTTCGGTGACAGAAAGTTCTGGAATCTGAGAGGAGCCACAAATTTCCTTCCACCCAGCGTTCCCTCAAGTCTCCGGATAAAAATGATACCTCACTTGTGTGGGTAGGCCTAGCACCCGCGACAGGAAATGCCCCAAAACACAACATGGACACATCCCATTTTTTGACAGAAAACATGGCTGTTTTTTGCAAGGAGCCTACCTGTAGATTTTGGCCTCTAGCTCAGTCGGCACCTAGGGAAACCTACCAAACCTGTGCATATTTTAAAACTAGAGACCTAGGGGAATCCAAGATGGGGTGACTTGTGGGGCTCTGACCAGGTTCTGTTACCCAGAATCTTTTGCAAACCTCAAAATGTGGCTAAAATAACACGTTTTCCTCACATTTCGGTGACAGAAAGTTCTGGAATCTGAGAGGAGCCACAAATTTCCTTCCACCCTGCGTTCCCCCAAGTCTCCCGATAAAAATGATACCTCACTTGTGTGGGTAGGCCTAGTGCCCGAACAGAAAATGCCCCAAAACACAACGTGGACACATCACATTTTTTCATAGAAAACAGTGCCTACCTGTGGATTTTGGCCTCTAGCTCAGCCGGCACCTAGGGGAAACCTAGGAAACCAGCGCATTTTTGAAAACTAGAAACCCAGGGGAATCCAAGATGGGGTGACTTATGGGGCTCTGACCAGGTTCTGTTACCCAGAATCCTTTGCAAACCCCAAAAGTAGCTAAAATAACACATTTTTCCTCACATTTCGGTGACAGAAAGTTCTGGAATCTGAGAGGAGACACAAATTTCCTTCCACCCAGTGTTACCCCAAGTCTCCCGATAAAAATTATACCTCACTTATGTGGGTAGGCCTAGCGCCCGTGACAGGAAATGCCCCAAAACACAACGTGGACACATCCCATTTTTTGACAGAAAACAGAGCTGTTTTTTGCAAAGTGCCTACCTGTAGATTTTGGCCTCTAGCTCAGCCGGCACATGGAGATACCTACCAAACCTGTGCATTTTTGAAAACTAGAGACCTAGGGGAATCCAAGATGGGGTGACTTGTGGGGCTCTGACCAGGTTCTGTTACCCAGAATCCTTTGCAAACCTCAAAACGTAGCTAAAAAAACACGTTTTCCTCACAAATCAGTGACAGAAAGTTCTGGAATCTGAGAGGAGCCACAAATTTCCTTCCACCCAGAGTTCCCCCAAGTCTCCCGATAAAAATGATACCTCACTTATGTGGGTAGGCCTAGCGCTCGCGACAGGAAATGCCCCAAAACACAACATGGACACATCCCATTTTTTGACAGAAAACATGGCTGTTTTTTGCAAGGAGCCTACCTGTAGATTTTGGCCTCTAGCTAAGCCGGCACCTAGGGAAACCTACCAAACCTGTGCATATTTTAAAACTAGAGACCTAGGGGAATCCAAGATGGGGTGACTTGTGGGGCTCTGACCAGGTTCTGTTACCCAGAATCCTTTGCAAACCTCAAAATGTGGCTAAAATAACACGTTTTCCTCACATTTCGGTGACAGAAAGTTCTGGAATCTGAGAGGAGCCACAAATTTCCTTCCACCCTGCGTTCCCCCAAGTCTCCCGATAAAAATGATACCTCACTTGTGTGGGTAGGCCTAGTGCCCGAACAGAAAATGCCCCAAAACACAACGTGGACACATCACATTTTTTCATAGAAAACAGTGCCTACCTGTGGATTTTGGCCTCTAGCTCAGCCGGCACCTAGGGGAAACCTAGGAAACCAGCGCATTTTTGAAAACTAGAAACCCAGGGGAATCCAAGATGGGGTGACTTATGGGGCTCTGACCAGGTTCTGTTACCCAGAATCCTTTGCAAACCCCAAAAGTAGCTAAAATAACACATTTTTCCTCACATTTCGGTGACAGAAAGTTCTGGAATCTGAGAGGAGACACACATTTCCTTCCACCCAGTGTTACCCCAAGTCTCCCGATAAAAATTATACCTCACTTATGTGGGTAGGCCTAGCGCCCGTGACAGGAAATGCCCCAAAACACAACGTGGACACATCCCATTTTTTGACAGAAAACAGAGCTGTTTTTTGCAAAGTGCCTACCTGTAGATTTTGGCCTCTAGCTCAGCCGGCACATGGAGATACCTACCAAACCTGTGCATTTTTGAAAACTAGAGACCTAGGGGAATCCAAGATGGGGTGACTTGTGGGGCTCTGACCAGGTTCTGTTACCCAGAATCCTTTGCAAACCTCAAAACGTAGCTAAAAAAACACGTTTTCCTCACAAATCAGTGACAGAAAGTTCTGGAATCTGAGAGGAGCCACAAATTTCCTTCCACCCAGAGTTCCCCCAAGTCTCCCGATAAAAATGATACCTCACTTATGTGGGTAGGCCTAGCGCTCGCGACAGGAAATGCCCCAAAACACAACATGGACACATCCCATTTTTTGACAGAAAACAGGGCTGTTTTTTGCAAAGTGCCTACCTGTAGATTTTGGCCTCTAGCTCAGCCGGCACCTAGGGAAACCTACCAAACCTGTGCATTTTTTAAAACTAGAGACCTAGGGGAATCCAAGATGGGGTGACTTGTGGGGCTCTGACCAGGTTCTGTTACCCAGAATCCTTTGCAAACCTCAAAATGTGGCTAAAATAACACGTTTTCCTCACATTTCGGTGACAGAAAGTTCCGGAATCTGAGAGGAGCCACAAATTTCCTTCCACCCTGCGTTCCCCCAAGTCTCCCGATAAAAATGATACCTCACTTGTGTGGGTAGGCCTAGCGCACGTGACAGAAAATGCCCCAAAAAACAACGTGGACACATCACATTTTTTCATAGAAAACAGTGCCTACCTGTGGATTTTGGCCTCTAGCTCAGCCGGCACTTGGGGAAACCTAGCAAACCAGCGCATTTTTGAAAACTAGAAACCCAGGGGAATCCAAGATGGGGTGACTTATGGGGCTCTGACTAGGTTCTGTTACCCAGAATCCTTTGCAAACCTCAAAATGTGGCTAAAATAACACATTTTCCTCACATTTCGGTGACAGAAAGTTCTGGAATCTGAGAGGAGCCACAAATTTCCTTCCACCCAGCGTTCCCCCAAGTCTCCAGATAAAAATTATACCTCACTTATGTGGGTAGGCCTAGCGCCCGCGACAGGAAATGCCCCAAAACACAACGTGGACACATCCCATTTTTTGACAGAAAACAGAGCTGTTTTTTGCAAAGTGCCTACCTGTAGATTTTGGCCTCTAGCTCAGCCGGCGCATAGAGATACCTACCAAACCTGTGCATTTTTGAAAACTAGAGACCTAGGGGAATCCAAGATGGGGTGACTTGTGGGGCTCTGACCAGGTTCTGTTACCCAGAATCCTTTGCAAACCTCAAAACGTGGCTAAAAAAACACGTTTTCCTCACAAATCAGTGACAGAAAGTTCTGGAATCTGAGAGGAGCCACAAATTTCCTTCCACCCAGAGTTCCCCCAAGTCTCCCGATAAAAATCATACCTCACTTGTGTGGGTAGGCCTAGCGCACGCGACAGGAAATGCCCCAAAACACAACATGGACACATCCCATTTTTTGACAGAAAACAGGGCTGTTTTTTTCCAAAGTGCCTACGTGTAGATTTTGGCCTCTAGCTCAGCCGGCACCTAGGGAAACCTACCAAACCTGTGCATTTTTTAAAACTAGAGACCTAGGGGAATCCAAGATGGGGGGACTTGTGGGGCTCTGACCAGGTTTTGTTACCCAGAATCCTTTGCAAACCTCAAAATGTGGCTAAAATAACACGTTTTCCTCACATTTCGGTGACAGAAAGTTCCGGAATCTGAGAGGAGCCACAAATTTCCTTCCACCCTGCGTTCCCCCAAGTCTCCCGATAAAATGATACCTCACTTGTGTGGGTAGGCCTAGCGCCCGTGACAGAAAATGCCCCAAAACACAACATTGGCACACATCATATTTTTTCATAGAAAACAGTGCCTACCTGTGGATTTTGGCCCCTAGCTCAGCCGGCACTTGGGGAAACCTAGCAAACCAGCGCATTTATGAAAACTAGAAACCCAGGGGAATCCAAGATGGGGTGACTTATGGGGCTCTGACTAGGTTCTGTTACCCAGAATCCTTTGCAAACCTCAAAATGTGGCTAAAATAACACATTTTCCTCACATTTCGGTGACAGAAAGTTCTGGAATCTGAGAGGAGCCACAAATTTCCTTCCACCCAGCGTTCCCCCAAGTCTCCAGATAAAAATTATACCTCACTTATGTGGGTAGGCCTAGCGCCCGCGACAGGAAATGCCCCAAAACACAACGTGGACACATCCCATTTTTTGACAGAAAACAGAGCTGTTTTTTGCAAAGTGCCTACCTGTAGATTTTGGCCTCTAGCTCAGCCGGCGCATAGAGATACCTACCAAACCTGTGCATTTTTGAAAACTAGAGACCTAGGGGAATCCAAGATGGGGTGACTTGTGGGGCTCTGACCAGGTTCTGTTACCCAGAATCCTTTGCAAACCTCAAAACGTGGCTAAAAAAACACGTTTTCCTCACAAATCAGTGACAGAAAGTTCTGGAATCTGAGAGGAGCCACAAATTTCCTTCCACCCAGAGTTCCCCCAAGTCTCCCGATAAAAATGATACCTCACTTGTGTGGGTAGGCCTAGTGCTCGCGACAGGAAATGCCCCAAAACACAACATGGACACATCCCATTTTTTGACAGAAAACAGGGCTGTTTTTTGCAAAGTGCCTACCTGTAGATTTTGGCCTCTAGCTCAGCCGGCACCTAGAGAAACCTACCAAGCCTGTGCATTTTTTAAAACTAGAGACCTAGGGGAATCCAAGATGGGGTGACTTGTGGGGCTCTGACCAGGTTCTGTTACCCAGAATCCTTTGCAAACCTCAAAATGTGGCCAAAATAACACGTTTCCTCACATTTCGTTGACAGAAAGTTCTGGAATCTGAGAGGAGCCACAAATTTCCTTCCACCCAGCGTTCCCCAAAGTCTCCCGATAAAAATGATACCTCACTTGTGTGGGTAGGCCTAGCGCCCGTGACAGAAAATGCCCCAAAACACAACGTGGACACATCACATTTTTTCATAGAAAACAGTGCCTACCTGTGCATTTTGGCCTCTAGCTCAGCCGGCACCTGGGGAAACCTAGCAAACCAGTGCATTTTTGAAAACTAGAAACCCAGGGGAATCCAAGATGGGGTGACTTATGGGGCTCTGACCAGGTTCTGTTACCCAGAATCCTTTGCAAACCTCAAAATGTGGCTAAAATAACACGTTTTCCTCACATTTCGGTGACAGAAAGTTCTGGAATCTGGGAGGAGTCACAAATTTCCTTCCACCCAGCGTTCCCCCAAGTCTCTGGATAAAAATGATACCTCACTTGTGTGGGTAGACCTAGCGCCCGCGACAGGAAATGCCCCAAAACACAACATGGACACATCCCATTTTTTGACAGAAAACAGGGCTGTTTTTTGCAAAGTGCCTACCTGTGGATTTTGGCCTCTAGCTCAGCCGGCACCTAGGGAAACCTACCAAACCTGTGAATTTTTTAAAACTAGAGACCTAGGGGAATCCAAGATGGGGTGACTTGTGGGGCTCTGACCAGGTTCTGTTACCCAGAATCCTTTGCAAACCTCAAAACGTGGCTAAAATAACACATTTTCCTCACATTTCGGTGACAGAAAGTTCTGGAATCTGAGAGGAGCCACAAATTTCCTTCCACCCAGCGTTCCCCCAAGTCTCCCGATAAAAATGATATCTCGCTTGTGTGGGTAGGCATAGCGCCCGTGACAGAAAATGCCCCAAAACACAACGTGGACACATCACATTTGTCATAGAAAACAGTGCCTACCTGTGCATTTTGGCCTCTAGCTCAGCCGGCACCTAGGGAAACGTAGCAAACCAGCGCATTTTTGAAAACTAGAAACCCAGGGGAATCCAAGATGGGGTGACTTATGGGGCTCTGACCAGGCTCTGTTACCCAGAATCCTTTGCAAACCTCAAAATGTGGCTAAAATAACACGTTTTCCTCACATTTCGGTGACAGAAAGTTCTGGAATCTGAGAGGAGCCACAAATTTCCTTCCACCCAGCGTTCCCCCAAGTCTCCGATTAAAAATGATACCTCACTTGTGTGGGTAGACCTAGCGCCCGTGACAGGAAATGCCCCAAAACACAACATGGACACATCCCATTTTTTTACAGAAACCAGGGCTGTTTTTTGCAAAGTGCCTACCTGTAGATTTTGGCCTCTAGCTCAGCCGGCACCTAGGGAAACCTACCAAACCTGTGCATTTTTTAAAACTAGAGACCTAGGGGAATCCAAGATGGGGTGACTTGTGGGGCTCTGACCAGGTTCTGTTACCCAGAATCCTTTGCAAACCTCAAAATGTGGCTAAAATAACACCTTTTCCTCACATTTCGGTGACAGAAAGTTCTAGAATCTGAGAGGAGCCACAAATTTCCTTCCACCCTGCGTTCCCCCAAGTCTCCCGATAAAAATGATACCTCACTTGTGTGGGTAGGCCTAGCGCACGTGACAGAAAATGCCCCAAAAAACAACGTGGACACATCACATTTTTTCATAGAAAACAGTGCCTACCTGTGGATTTTGGCCTCTAGTTCAGCCGGCACCTGGGGAAACCTAGCAAACCAGCGCATTTTTGAAAACTAGAAACCCAGGGGAATCCAAGATGGGGTGACTTATGGGGCTCTGACCAGGTTCTGTTACCCAGAATCCTTTGCAAACCTCAAAACGTGGCTAAAATAACACATTTTCCTCACATTTCGGTGACAGAAAGTTCTGGAATCTGAGAGGAGCCACAAATTTCCTTCCACCCAGCGTTCCCTCAAGTCTCCGGATAAAAATGATACCTCACTTGTGTGGGTAGGCCTAGCGCCCGCGACAGGAAGTGCCCCAAAACACAACATGGACACATCCCATTTTTTGACAGAAAACAGGGCTGTTTTTTGCAAAGAGCCTACCTGTAGATTTTGGCCTCTAGCTCAGCCGGCACCTAGGGAAACCTACCAAACCTGTGCATATTTTAAAACTAGAGACCTAGGGGAATCCAAGATGGGGTGACTTTTGGGGCTCTGACCAGGTTCTGTTACCCAGAATCCTTTGCAAACCTCAAAATGTGGCTAAAATAACACGTTTTCCTCACATTTCGGTGACAGAAAGTTCTGGAATCTGAGAGGAGCCACAAATTTCCTTCCACCCTGCGTTCCCCCAAGTCTCCCGATAAAAATGATACCTCACTTGTGTGGGTAGACCTAGCGCCCGAACAGAAAATGCCCCAAAACACAACGTGGACACATAACATTTTTTCATAGAAAACAGTGCCTACCTGTGGATTTTGGCCTCTAGCTCAGCCGGCACCTAGGGGAAACCTAGCAAACCAGCGCATTTTTGAAAACTAGAAACCCAGGGGAATCCAAGATGGGGTGACTTATGGGGCTCTGACCAGGTTCTGTTACCCAGAATCCTTTGCAAACCCCAAAAGCAGCTAAAATAACACATTTTCCTCACATTTCGGTGACAGAAAGTTCTGGAATCTGAGAGGAGCCACAAATTTACTTCCACCCAGCGTTCCCCGAAGTCTCCCGATAAAAATGATACCTCACTTATGTGGGTAGGCCTAGCGCCCGCGATAGGAAATGCCCCAAAACACAAAGTGGACACATCCCATTTTTTGACAGAAAACAGAGCTGTTTTTTGCAAAGTGCCTACCTGTAGATTTTGGCCTCTAGCTCAGCCGGCACATAGAGATACCTACCAAACCTGTGCCTTTTTTAAAACTAGAGACCTAGGGGAATCCAAGATGGGGTGACTTGTGGGGCTCTGACCAGGTTCTGTTTCCCAGAATCCTTTGCAAACCTCAAAACGTGGCTAAAAAAACACGTTTTCCTCACAAATCAGTGACAGAAAGTTCTGGAATCTGAGAGGAGCCACAAATTTCCTTCCACCCAGAGTTCCCACAAGTCTCCCGATAAAAATGATACCTCACTTGTGTGGGTAGGCCTAGCGCTCGCGACAGGAAATGCCCCAAAACACAACATGGACACATCCCATTTTTTGACAGAAAACAGGGCTGTTTTTTGCAAAGTGCCTACCTGTAGATTTTGGCCTCTAGCTCAGCCGGCACCTAGGGAAACCAACCAAACCTGTGCCTTTTTTAAAACTAGAGACCTAGGGGAATCCAAGATGGGGTGACTTGTGGGGCTCTGACCAGGTTCTGTTACCCAGAATCCTTTGCAAACCTCAAAATGTGGCTAAAATAACACGTTTTCCTCACATTTCGGTGACAGAAAGTTCCGGAATCTGAGAGGAGCCACAAATTTCCTTCCACCCTGCGTTCCCCCAAGTCTCCCGATAAAATGATACCTCACTTGTGTGGGTAGGCCTAGCGCCCGTGACCGAAAATACCCCAAAACACATCATTGGCACACATCATATTTTTTCATAGAAAACAGTGCCTACCTGTGGATTTTGGCCTCTAGCTCAGCCGGCACTTGGGGAAACCTAGCAAACCAGCGCATTTTTGAAAACTAGAAACCCAGGGGAATCCAAGATGGGGTGACTTATTGGGCTCTGACTAGGTTCTGTTACCCAGAATCCTTTGCAAACCTCAAAATGTGGCTAAAATAACACATTTTCCTCACATTTCGGTGACAGAAAGTTCTGGAATCTGAGAGGAGCCACAAATTTCCTTCCACCCAGCCTACCCCCAAGTCTCCAGATAAAAATTATACCTCACTTATGTGGGTAGGCCTAGCGCCCGCAACAGGAAATGCCCCAAAACACAACGTGGACACATCCCATTTTTTGACAGAAAACAGAGCTGTTTTTTGAAAAGTGCCTACCTGTAGATTTTGGCCTCTAGCTCAGCCGGCACATAGATATACGTACCAAACCTGTGCATTTTTGAAAACTAGAGACCTAGGGGAATCCAAGATGGGGTGACTTGTGGGGCTCTGACCAGGTTCTGTTACCCAGAATCCTTTGCAAACCTCAAAATGTGGCTAAAATAACACGTTTTCCTCACATTTCGGTGACAGAAAGTTCCGGAATCTGAGAGGAGCCACAAATTTCCTTCCACCCTGCGTTCCCCCAAGTCTCCCGATAAAATGATACCTCACTTGTGTGGGTAGGCCTAGCGCCCGTGACAGAAAATGCCCCAAAACACAACATTGGCACACATCATATTTTTTCATAGAAAACAGTGCCTACCTGTGGATTTTGGCCCCTAGCTCAGCCGGCACTTGGGGAAACCTAGCAAACCAGCGCATTTATGAAAACTAGAAACCCAGGGGAATCCAAGATGGGGTGACTTATGGGGCTCTGACTAGGTTCTGTTACCCAGAATCCTTTGCAAACCTCAAAATGTGGCTAAAATAACACATTTTCCTCACATTTCGGTGACAGAAAGTTCTGGAATCTGAGAGGAGCCACAAATTTCCTTCCACCCAGCGTTCCCCCAAGTCTCCAGATAAAAATTATACCTCACTTATGTGGGTAGGCCTAGCGCCCGCGACAGGAAATGCCCCAAAACACAACGTGGACACATCCCATTTTTTGACAGAAAACAGAGCTGTTTTTTGCAAAGTGCCTACCTGTAGATTTTGGCCTCTAGCTCAGCCGGCGCATAGAGATACCTACCAAACCTGTGCATTTTTGAAAACTAGAGACCTAGGGGAATCCAAGATGGGGTGACTTGTGGGGCTCTGACCAGGTTCTGTTACCCAGAATCCTTTGCAAACCTCAAAACGTGGCTAAAAAAACATGTTTTCCTCACAAATCAGTGACAGAAAGTTCTGGAATCTGAGAGGAGCCACAAATTTCCTTCCACCCAGAGTTCCCCCAAGTCTCCCGATAAAAATGATACCTCACTTGTGTGGGTAGGCCTAGTGCTCGCGACAGGAAATGCCCCAAAACACAACATGGACACATCCCATTTTTTGACAGAAAACAGGGCTGTTTTTTGCAAAGTGCCTACCTGTAGATTTTGGCCTCTAGCTCAGCCGGCACCTAGAGAAACCTACCAAGCCTGTGCATTTTTTAAAACTAGAGACCTAGGGGAATCCAAGATGGGGTGACTTGTGGGGCTCTGACCAGGTTCTGTTACCCAGAATCCTTTGCAAACCTCAAAATGTGGCCAAAATAACACGTTTCCTCACATTTCGTTGACAGAAAGTTCTGGAATCTGAGAGGAGCCACAAATTTCCTTCCACCCAGCGTTCCCCAAAGTCTCCCGATAAAAATGATACCTCACTTGTGTGGGTAGGCCTAGCGCCCGTGACAGAAAATGCCCCAAAACACAACGTGGACACATCACATTTTTTCATAGAAAACAGTGCCTACCTGTGCATTTTGGCCTCTAGCTCAGCCGGCACCTGGGGAAACCTAGCAAACCAGTGCATTTTTGAAAACTAGAAACCCAGGGGAATCCAAGATGGGGTGACTTATGGGGCTCTGACCAGGTTCTGTTACCCAGAATCCTTTGCAAACCTCAAAATGTGGCTAAAATAACACGTTTTCCTCACATTTCGGTGACAGAAAGTTCTGGAATCTGGGAGGAGTCACAAATTTCCTTCCACCCAGCGTTCCCCCAAGTCTCTGGATAAAAATGATACCTCACTTGTGTGGGTAGACCTAGCGCCCGCGACAGGAAATGCCCCAAAACACAACATGGACCCATCCCATTTTTTGACAGAAAACAGGGCTGTTTTTTGCAAAGTGCCTACCTGTGGATTTTGGCCTCTAGCTCAGCCGGCACCTAGGGAAACCTACCAAACCTGTGAATTTTTTAAAACTAGAGACCTAGGGGAATCCAAGATGGGGTGACTTGTGGGGCTCTGACCAGGTTCTGTTACCCAGAATCCTTTGCAAACCTCAAAACGTGGCTAAAATAACACATTTTCCTCACATTTCGGTGACAGAAAGTTCTGGAATCTGAGAGGAGCCACAAATTTCCTTCCACCCTGCGTTCCCCCAAGTCTCCCGATAAAAATGATACCTCACTTGTGTGGGTAGACCTAGCGCCCGAACAGAAAATGCCCCAAAACACAACGTGGACACATAACATTTTTTCATAGAAAACAGTGCCTACCTGTGGATTTTGGCCTCTAGCTCAGCCGGCACCTAGGGGAAACCTAGCAAACCAGCGCATTTTTGAAAACTAGAAACCCAGGGGAATCCAAGATGGGGTGACTTATGGGGCTCTGACCAGGTTCTGTTACCCAGAATCCTTTGCAAACCCCAAAAGCAGCTAAAATAACACATTTTCCTCACATTTCGGTGACAGAAAGTTCTGGAATCTGAGAGGAGCCACAAATTTACTTCCACCCAGCGTTCCCCGAAGTCTCCCGATAAAAATGATACCTCACTTATGTGGGTAGGCCTAGCGCTCGCGATAGGAAATGCCCCAAAACACAAAGTGGACACATCCCATTTTTTGACAGAAAACAGAGCTGTTTTTTGCAAAGTGCCTACCTGTAGATTTTGGCCTCTAGCTCAGCCGGCACATAGAGATACCTACCAAACCTGTGCCTTTTTTAAAACTAGAGACCTAGGGGAATCCAAGATGGGGTGACTTGTGGGGCTCTGACCAGGTTCTGTTTCCCAGAATCCTTTGCAAACCTCAAAACGTGGCTAAAAAAACACGTTTTCCTCACAAATCAGTGACAGAAAGTTCTGGAATCTGAGAGGAGCCACAAATTTCCTTCCACCCAGAGTTCCCACAAGTCTCCCGATAAAAATGATACCTCACTTGTGTGGGTAGGCCTAGCGCTCGCGACAGGAAATGCCCCAAAACACAACATGGACACATCCCATTTTTTGACAGAAAACAGGGCTGTTTTTTGCAAAGTGCCTACCTGTAGATTTTGGCCTCTAGCTCAGCCGGCACCTAGGGAAACCAACCAAACCTGTGCCTTTTTTAAAACTAGAGACCTAGGGGAATCCAAGATGGGGTGACTTGTGGGGCTCTGACCAGGTTCTGTTACCCAGAATCCTTTGCAAACCTCAAAATGTGGCTAAAATAACACGTTTTCCTCACATTTCGGTGACAGAAAGTTCCGGAATCTGAGAGGAGCCACAAATTTCCTTCCACCCTGCGTTCCCCCAAGTCTCCCGATAAAATGATACCTCACTTGTGTGGGTAGGCCTAGCGCCCGTGACCGAAAATACCCCAAAACACATCATTGGCACACATCATATTTTTTCATAGAAAACAGTGCCTACCTGTGGATTTTGGCCTCTAGCTCAGCCGGCACTTGGGGAAACCTAGCAAACCAGCGCATTTTTGAAAACTAGAAACCCAGGGGAATCCAAGATGGGGTGACTTATTGGGCTCTGACTAGGTTCTGTTACCCAGAATCCTTTGCAAACCTCAAAATGTGGCTAAAATAACACATTTTCCTCACATTTCGGTGACAGAAAGTTCTGGAATCTGAGAGGAGCCACAAATTTCCTTCCACCCAGCCTACCCCCAAGTCTCCAGATAAAAATTATACCTCACTTATGTGGGTAGGCCTAGCGCCCGCAACAGGAAATGCCCCAAAACACAACGTGGACACATCCCATTTTTTGACAGAAAACAGAGCTGTTTTTTGAAAAGTGCCTACCTGTAGATTTTGGCCTCTAGCTCAGCCGGCACATAGATATACGTACCAAACCTGTGCATTTTTGAAAACTAGAGACCTAGGGGAATCCAAGATGGGGTGACTTGTGGGGCTCTGACCAGGTTCTGTTACCCAGAATCCTTTGCAAACCTCAAAATGTGGCTAAAATAACACGTTTTCCTCACATTTCGGTGACAGAAAGTTCCGGAATCTGAGAGGAGCCACAAATTTCCTTCCACCCTGCGTTCCCCCAAGTCTCCCGATAAAATGATACCTCACTTGTGTGGGTAGGCCTAGCGCCCGTGACAGAAAATGCCCCAAAACACAACATTGGCACACATCATATTTTTTCATAGAAAACAGTGCCTACCTGTGGATTTTGGCCCCTAGCTCAGCCGGCACTTGGGGAAACCTAGCAAACCAGCGCATTTATGAAAACTAGAAACCCAGGGGAATCCAAGATGGGGTGACTTATGGGGCTCTGACTAGGTTCTGTTACCCAGAATCCTTTGCAAACCTCAAAATGTGGCTAAAATAACACATTTTCCTCACATTTCGGTGACAGAAAGTTCTGGAATCTGAGAGGAGCCACAAATTTCCTTCCACCCAGCGTTCCCCCAAGTCTCCAGATAAAAATTATACCTCACTTATGTGGGTAGGCCTAGCGCCCGCGACAGGAAATGCCCCAAAACACAACGTGGACACATCCCATTTTTTGACAGAAAACAGAGCTGTTTTTTGCAAAGTGCCTACCTGTAGATTTTGGCCTCTAGCTCAGCCGGCGCATAGAGATACCTACCAAACCTGTGCATTTTTGAAAACTAGAGACCTAGGGGAATCCAAGATGGGGTGACTTGTGGGGCTCTGACCAGGTTCTGTTACCCAGAATCCTTTGCAAACCTCAAAACGTGGCTAAAAAAACATGTTTTCCTCACAAATCAGTGACAGAAAGTTCTGGAATCTGAGAGGAGCCACAAATTTCCTTCCACCCAGAGTTCCCCCAAGTCTCCCGATAAAAATGATACCTCACTTGTGTGGGTAGGCCTAGTGCTCGCGACAGGAAATGCCCCAAAACACAACATGGACACATCCCATTTTTTGACAGAAAACAGGGCTGTTTTTTGCAAAGTGCCTACCTGTAGATTTTGGCCTCTAGCTCAGCCGGCACCTAGAGAAACCTACCAAGCCTGTGCATTTTTTAAAACTAGAGACCTAGGGGAATCCAAGATGGGGTGACTTGTGGGGCTCTGACCAGGTTCTGTTACCCAGAATCCTTTGCAAACCTCAAAATGTGGCCAAAATAACACGTTTCCTCACATTTCGTTGACAGAAAGTTCTGGAATCTGAGAGGAGCCACAAATTTCCTTCCACCCAGCGTTCCCCAAAGTCTCCCGATAAAAATGATACCTCACTTGTGTGGGTAGGCCTAGCGCCCGTGACAGAAAATGCCCCAAAACACAACGTGGACACATCACATTTTTTCATAGAAAACAGTGCCTACCTGTGCATTTTGGCCTCTAGCTCAGCCGGCACCTGGGGAAACCTAGCAAACCAGTGCATTTTTGAAAACTAGAAACCCAGGGGAATCCAAGATGGGGTGACTTATGGGGCTCTGACCAGGTTCTGTTACCCAGAATCCTTTGCAAACCTCAAAATGTGGCTAAAATAACACGTTTTCCTCACATTTCGGTGACAGAAAGTTCTGGAATCTGGGAGGAGTCACAAATTTCCTTCCACCCAGCGTTCCCCCAAGTCTCTGGATAAAAATGATACCTCACTTGTGTGGGTAGACCTAGCGCCCGCGACAGGAAATGCCCCAAAACACAACATGGACCCATCCCATTTTTTGACAGAAAACAGGGCTGTTTTTTGCAAAGTGCCTACCTGTGGATTTTGGCCTCTAGCTCAGCCGGCACCTAGGGAAACCTACCAAACCTGTGAATTTTTTAAAACTAGAGACCTAGGGGAATCCAAGATGGGGTGACTTGTGGGGCTCTGACCAGGTTCTGTTACCCAGAATCCTTTGCAAACCTCAAAACGTGGCTAAAATAACACATTTTCCTCACATTTCGGTGACAGAAAGTTCTGGAATCTGAGAGGAGCCACAAATTTCCTTCCACCCTGCGTTCCCCCAAGTCTCCCGATAAAAATGATACCTCACTTGTGTGGGTAGACCTAGCGCCCGAACAGAAAATGCCCCAAAACACAACGTGGACACATAACATTTTTTCATAGAAAACAGTGCCTACCTGTGGATTTTGGCCTCTAGCTCAGCCGGCACCTAGGGGAAACCTAGCAAACCAGCGCATTTTTGAAAACTAGAAACCCAGGGGAATCCAAGATGGGGTGACTTATGGGGCTCTGACCAGGTTCTGTTACCCAGAATCCTTTGCAAACCCCAAAAGCAGCTAAAATAACACATTTTCCTCACATTTCGGTGACAGAAAGTTCTGGAATCTGAGAGGAGCCACAAATTTACTTCCACCCAGCGTTCCCCGAAGTCTCCCGATAAAAATGATACCTCACTTATGTGGGTAGGCCTAGCGCTCGCGATAGGAAATGCCCCAAAACACAAAGTGGACACATCCCATTTTTTGACAGAAAACAGAGCTGTTTTTTGCAAAGTGCCTACCTGTAGATTTTGGCCTCTAGCTCAGCCGGCACATAGAGATACCTACCAAACCTGTGCCTTTTTTAAAACTAGAGACCTAGGGGAATCCAAGATGGGGTGACTTGTGGGGCTCTGACCAGGTTCTGTTTCCCAGAATCCTTTGCAAACCTCAAAACGTGGCTAAAAAAACACGTTTTCCTCACAAATCAGTGACAGAAAGTTCTGGAATCTGAGAGGAGCCACAAATTTCCTTCCACCCAGAGTTCCCACAAGTCTCCCGATAAAAATGATACCTCACTTGTGTGGGTAGGCCTAGCGCTCGCGACAGGAAATGCCCCAAAACACAACATGGACACATCCCATTTTTTGACAGAAAACAGGGCTGTTTTTTGCAAAGTGCCTACCTGTAGATTTTGGCCTCTAGCTCAGCCGGCACCTAGGGAAACCAACCAAACCTGTGCATTTTTTAAAACTAGAGACCTAGGGGAATCCAAGATGGGGTGACTTGTGGGGCTCTGACCAGGTTCTGTTACCCAGAATCCTTTGCAAACCTCAAAATGTGGCTAAAATAACACGTTTTCCTCACATTTCGGTGACAGAAAGTTCCGGAATCTGAGAGGAGCCACAAATTTCCTTCCACCCTGCGTTCCCCCAAGTCTCCCGATAAAATGATACCTCACTTGTGTGGGTAGGCCTAGCGCCCGTGACCGAAAATACCCCAAAACACTTCATTGGCACACATCATATTTTTTCATAGAAAACAGTGCCTACCTGTGGATTTTGGCCTCTAGCTCAGCCGGCACTTGGGGAAACCTAGCAAAACAGCGCATTTTTGAAAACTAGAAACCCAGGGGAATCCAAGATGGGGTGACTTATTGGGCTCTGACTAGGTTCTGTTACCCAGAATCCTTTGCAAACCTCAAAATGTGGCTAAAATAACACATTTTCCTCACATTTCGGTGACAGAAAGTTCTGGAATCTGAGAGGAGCCACAAATTTCCTTCCACCCAGCGTTCCCCCAAGTCTCCAGATAAAAATTATACCTCACTTATGTGGGTAGGCCTAGCGCCCGCAACAGGAAATGCCCCAAAACACAACGTGGACACATCCCATTTTTTGACAGAAAACAGAGCTGTTTTTTGAAAAGTGCCTACCTGTAGATTTTGGCCTCTAGCTCAGCCGGCACATAGATATACGTACCAAACCTGTGCATTTTTGAAAACTAGAGACCTAGGGGAATCCAAGATGGGGTGACTTGTGGGGCTCTGACCAGGTTCTGTTACCCAGAATCCTTTGCAAACCTCAAAACGTGGCCAAAATAACACATTTCCTCACATTTCGGTGACAGAAAGTTCTGGAATCTGAGAGGAGCCACAAATTTCCTTCCACCCTGCGTTCCCCCAAGTCTCCCGATAAAAATGATACCTCCCTTGTGTGGGTAGGCCTAGCGCCTGTGACAGAAAATACCCCAAAACACAACGTGGACACATCACATTTTTCATAGAAAACAGTGCCTACCTGTGGATTTTGGCCTCTAGCTCAGCCGGCACCTGGGGAAACCTAGCAAACCAGCGCATTTTAGAAAACTAGAAATCCAGGGGAATCCAAGATGGGGTGACTTATGGGGCTCTGACCAGGTTCTGTTACCCAGAATCCTTTGCAAACCTCAAAACGTGGCTAAAATAACACATTTTCCTCACATTTCTGTGACAGAAAGTTCTGGAATCTGAGAGGAGCCACAAATTTCCTTCCACCCAGCGTTCCCCCAAGTCTCCGGATAAAAATGATACCTCACTTGTGTGGGTAGGCCTAGCGCCCGCGACAGGAAATGCCCCAAAACACAACATGGACACATCCCATTTTTTGACAGAAAACAGGGCTGTTTTTTGCAAAGAGCCTACCTGTAGATTTTGGCCTCTAGCTCAGCCGGCACCTAGGGAAACCTACCAAACCTGTGCATTTTTTGAAAACTAGAGACCTAGGGGAATCCAAGATGGGGTGACTTGTGAGGCTCTCACCAGTTTCTGTTACCCAGAATCCTTTGCAAACCTCAGAATGTGGCTAAAATAACACGTTTTCCTCACATTTCGGTGACAGAAAGTTCTGGAATCTGAGAGGAGCCACAAATTTCCATCCACCCAGCGTTCCCCCAAGTCTCCAGATAAAAATTATACCTCACTTATGTGGGAGGCCTAGCGCCCGCGACAGGAAATGCCCCAAAACACAACGTGGACACATCCCATTTTTTGACAGAAAACAGAGCTGTTTTTTGCAAAGTGCCTACCTGTAGATTTTGGCCTCTAGCTCAGCCGGCACATAGAGATACCTACCAAACCTGTGCATTTCTTAAAACTAGAGACCTAGGGGAATCCAAGATGGGGTGACTTGTGGGGCTCTGACCAGTTTCTGTTACCCAGAATCCTTTGCAAACCTCAAAATGTGGCTAAAATAACACGTTTTCCTCACATTTCGGTGACAGAAAGTTCCGGAATCTGAGAGGAGCCACAAATTTCCTTCCACCCTGCGTTCCCCCATGTCTCCCGATAAAATGATACCTCACTTGTGTGGGTAGGCCTAGCGCCCATGACAGAAAATGCCCCAAAACACAACATTGGCACACATCATATTTTTTCATAGAAAACAGTGCCTACCTGTGGATTTTGGCCTCTAGCTCAGCCGGCACTTGGGGAAACCTAGCAAACCAGCGCATTTTTGAAACCTAGAAACCCAGGGGAATCCAAGATGGGGTGACTTATGGGGCTCTGACTAGGTTCTGTTACCCAGAATCCTTTGCAAACCTCAAAATGTGGCTAAAATAACACATTTTCCTCACATTTCGGTGACAGAAAGTTCTGGAATCTGAGAGGAGCCACAAATTTCCTTCCACCCTGCGTTCCCCCAAGTCTCCCGATAAAAATGATACCTCCCTTGTGTGGGTAGGCCTAGCGCCTGTGACAGAAAATACCCCAAAACACAACGTGGACACATCACATTTTTCATAGAAAACAGTGCCTACCTGTGGATTTTGGCCTCTAGCTCAGCCGGCACCTGGGGAAACCTAGCAAACCAGCGCATTTTAGAAAACTAGAAATCCAGGGGAATCCAAGATGGGGTGACTTATGGGGCTCTGACCAGGTTCTGTTACCCAGAATCCTTTGCAAACCTCAAAACGTGGCTAAAATAACACATTTTCCTCACATTTCTGTGACAGAAAGTTCTGGAATCTGAGAGGAGCCACAAATTTCCTTCCACCCAGCGTTCCCCCAAGTCTCCGGATAAAAATGATACCTCACTTGTGTGGGTAGGCCTAGCGCCCGCGACAGGAAATGCCCCAAAACACAACATGGACACATCCCATTTTTTGACAGAAAACAGGGCTGTTTTTTGCAAAGAGCCTACCTGTAGATTTTGGCATCTAGCTCAGCCGGCACCTAGGGAAACCTACCAAACCTGTGCATTTTTTGAAAACTAGAGACCTAGGGGAATCCAAGATGGGGTGACTTGTGGGGCTCTCACCAGTTTCTGTTACCCAGAATCCTTTGCAAACCTCAAAATGTGGCTAAAATAACACGTTTTCCTCACATTTCGGTGACAGAAAGTTCTGGAATCTGAGAGGAGCCACAAATTTCCTTCCACCCAGCGTTCCCCCAAGTCTCCAGATAAAAATTATACCTCACTTATGTGGGAGGCCTAGCGCCCGCGACAGGAAATGCCCCAAAACACAACGTGGACACATCCCATTTTTTGACAGAAAACAGAGCTGTTTTTTGCAAAGTGCCTACCTGTAGATTTTGGCCTCTAGCTCAGCCGGCACATAGAGATACCTACCAAACCTGTGCATTTTTTAAAACTAGAGACCTAGGGGAATCCAAGATGGGGTGACTTGTGGGGCTCTGACCAGTTTCTGTTACCCAGAATCCTTTGCAAACCTCAAAATGTGGCTAAAATAACACGTTTTCCTCACATTTCGGTGACAGAAAGTTCCGGAATCTGAGAGGAGCCACAAATTTCCTTCCACCCTGCGTTCCCCCAAGTCTCCCGATAAAATGATACCTCACTTGTGTGGGTAGGCCTAGCGCCCGTGACAGAAAATGCCCCAAAACACAACATTGGCACACATCATATTTTTTCATAGAAAACAGTGCCTACCTGTGGATTTTGGCCTCTAGCTCAGCCGGCACTTGGGGAAACCTAGCAAACCAGCGCATTTTTGAAACCTAGAAACCCAGGGGAATCCAAGATGGGGTGACTTATGGGGCTCTGACTAGGTTCTGTTACCCAGAATCCTTAGCAAACCTCAAAATGTGGCTAAAATAACACATTTTCCTCACATTTCGGTGACAGAAAGTTCTGGAATCTGAGAGGAGCCACAAATTTCCTTCCACCCTGCGTTCCCCCAAGTCTCCCGATAAAAATGATACCTCCCTTGTGTGGGTAGGCCTAGCGCCTGTGACAGAAAATACCCCAAAACACAACGTGGACACATCACATTTTTCATAGAAAACAGTGCCTACCTGTGGATTTTGGCCTCTAGCTCAGCCGGCACCTGGGGAAACCTAGCAAACCAGCGCATTTTAGAAAACTAGAAATCCAGGGGAATCCAAGATGGGGTGACTTATGGGGCTCTGACCAGGTTCTGTTACCCAGAATCCTTTGCAAACCTCAAAACGTGGCTAAAATAACACATTTTCCTCACATTTCTGTGACAGAAAGTTCTGGAATCTGAGAGGAGCCACAAATTTCCTTCCACCCAGCGTTCCCCCAAGTCTCCGGATAAAAATGATACCTCACTTGTGTGGGTAGGCCTAGCGCCCGCGACAGGAAATGCCCCAAAACACAACATGGACACATCCCATTTTTTGACAGAAAACAGGGCTGTTTTTTGCAAAGAGCCTACCTGTAGATTTTGGCCTCTAGCTCAGCCGGCACCTAGGGAAACCTACCAAACCTGTGCATTTTTTGAAAACTAGAGACCTAGGGGAATCCAAGATGGGGTGACTTGTGGGGCTCTCACCAGTTTCTGTTACCCAGAATCCTTTGCAAACCTCAAAATGTGGCTAAAATAACACGTTTTCCTCACATTTCGGTGACAGAAAGTTCTGGAATCTGAGATGAGCCACAAATTTCCTTCCACCCAGCGTTCCCCCAAGTCTCCAGATAAAAATTATACCTCACTTATGTGGGAGGCCTAGCGCCCGCGACAGGAAATGCCCCAAAACACAACGTGGACACATCCCATTTTTTGACAGAAAACAGCTGTTTTTTGCAAAGTGCCTACCTGTAGATTTTGGCCTCTAGCTCAGCCGGCACATAGAGATACCTACCAAACCTGTGCATTTTTTAAAACTAGAAACCTAGGGGAATCCAAGATGGGGTGACTTGTGGGGCTCTGACCAGTTTCTGTTACCCAGAATCCTTTGCAAACCTCAAAATGTGGCTAAAATAACACGTTTTCCTCACATTTCGGTGACAGAAAGTTCCGGAATCTGAGAGGAGCCACAAATTTCCTTCCACCCTGCGTTCCCCCAAGTCTCCCGATAAAATGATACCTCACTTGTGTGGGTAGGCCTAGCGCCCGTGACAGAAAATGCCCCAAAACACAACATTGGCACACATCATATTTTTTCATAGAAAACAGTGCCTACCTGTGGATTTTGGCCTCTAGCTCAGCCGGCACTTGGGGAAACCTAGCAAACCAGCGCATTTTTGAAACCTAGAAACCCAGGGGAATCCAAGATGGGGTGACTTATGGGGCTCTGACTAGGTTCTGTTACCCAGAATCCTTTGCAAACCTCAAAATGTGGCTAAAATAACACATTTTCCTCACATTTCGGTGACAGAAAGTTCTGGAATCTGAGAGGAGCCACAAATTTCCTTCCACCCAGCGTCCCCCCAAGTCTCCAGATAAAAATTATACCTCACTTATGTGGGTAGGCCTAGCGCCCGCGACAGGAAATGCCCCAAAACACAACGTGGACACATCCCATTTTTTGACAGAAAACAGAGCTGTTTTTTGCAAAGTGCCTACCTGTAGATTTTGGCCTCTAGCTCAGCCGGCACATAGAGATACCTACCAAACCTGTGCATTTTAGAAAACTAGAGACCTAGGGGAATCCAAGATGGGGTGACTTGTGGGGCTCTGACCAGGTTCTGTTACCCAGAATCCTTTGCAAACCTCAAAATGTGGCTGAAATAACACGTTTTCCTCACATTTCGGTGACAGAAAGTTCTGGAATCTGAGAGGAGCCACAAATTTCCTTCCACCCAGCGTTCCCCCAAGTCTCCGGTTAAAAATGATACCTCACTTGTGTGGGTAGACCTAGCGCCCGTGACAGGAAATGCCCCAAAACACAACATGGACACATCCCATTTTTTTACAGAAACCAGGGCTGTTTTTTGCAAAGTGCCTACCTGTAGATTTTGGCCTCTAGCTCAGCCGGCACCTAGGGAAACCTACCAAACCTGTGCATTTTTTAAAACTAGAGACCTAGGGGAATCCAAGATGGGGTGACTTGTGGGGCTCTGACCAGGTTCTGTTACCCAGAATCCTTTGCAAACCTCAAAATGTGGCTAAAATAACACATTTTCCTCACATTTCGGTGACAGAAAGTTCTAGAATCTGAGAGGAGCCACAAATTTCCTTCCACCCTGCGTTCCCCCAAGTCTCCCGATAAAAATGATACCTCACTTGTGTGGGTAGGCCTAGCGCACGTGACAGAAAATGCCCCAAAAAACAACGTGGACACATCACATTTTTTCATAGAAAACAGTGCCTACCTGTGGATTTTGGCCTCTAGCTCAGCCGGCACCTGGGGAAACCTAGCAAACCAGCGCATTTTTGAAAACTAGAAACCCAGGGGAATCCAAGATGGGGTGACTTATGGGGCTCTGACCAGGTTCTGTTACCCAGAATCCTTTGCAAACCTCAAAACGTGGCTAAAATAACACATTTTCCTCACATTTCGGTGACAGAAAGTTCTGGAATCTGAGAGGAGCCACAAATTTCCTTCCACCCAGCGTTCCCTCAAGTCTCCGGATAAAAATGATACCTCACTTGTGTGGGTAGGCCTAGCGCCCGCGACAGGAAATGCCCCAAAACACAACATGGACACATCCCATTTTTTGACAGAAAACAGGGCTGTTTTTTGCAAAGAGCCTACCTGTAGATTTTGGCCTCTAGCTCAGCCGGCACCTAGGGAAACCTACCAAACCTGTGCATATTTTAAAACTAGAGACCTAGGGGAATCCAAGATGGGGTGACTTTTGGGGCTCTGACCAGGTTCTGTTACCCAGAATCCTTTGCAAACCTCAAAATGTGGCTAAAATAACACGTTTTCCTCACATTTCGGTGACAGAAAGTTCTGGAATCTGAGAGGAGCCACAAATTTCCTTCCACCCTGCGTTCCCCCAAGTCTCCCGATAAAAATGATACCTCACTTGTGTGGGTAGAACTAGCGCCCGAACAGAAAATGCCCCAAAACACAACGTGGACACATAACATTTTTTCATAGAAAACAGTGCCTACCTGTGGATTTTGGCCTCTAGCTCAGCCGGCACTTGGGGAAACCTAGCAAACCAGCGCATTTTTGAAACCTAGAAACCCAGGGGAATCCAAGATGGGGTGACTTATGGGGCTCTGACTAGGTTCTGTTACCCAGAATCCTTTGCAAACCTCAAAATGTGGCTAAAATAACACATTTTCCTCACATTTCGGTGACAGAAAGTTCTGGAATCTGAGAGGAGCCACAAATTTCCTTCCACCCAGCGTCCCCCCAAGTCTCCAGATAAAAATTATACCTCACTTATGTGGGTAGGCCTAGCGCCCGCGACAGGAAATGCCCCAAAACACAACGTGGACACATCCCATTTTTTGACAGAAAACAGAGCTGTTTTTTGCAAAGTGCCTACCTGTAGATTTTGGCCTCTAGCTCAGCCGGCACATAGAGATACCTACCAAACCTGTGCATTTTAGAAAACTAGAGACCTAGGGGAATCCAAGATGGGGTGACTTGTGGGGCTCTGACCAGGTTCTGTTACCCAGAATCCTTTGCAAACCTCAAAATGTGGCTGAAATAACACGTTTTCCTCACATTTCGGTGACAGAAAGTTCTGGAATCTGAGAGGAGCCACAAATTTCCTTCCACCCAGCGTTCCCCCAAGTCTCCGGTTAAAAATGATACCTCACTTGTGTGGGTAGACCTAGCGCCCGTGACAGGAAATGCCCCAAAACACAACATGGACACATCCCATTTTTTTACAGAAACCAGGGCTGTTTTTTGCAAAGTGCCTACCTGTAGATTTTGGCCTCTAGCTCAGCCGGCACCTAGGGAAACCTACCAAACCTGTGCATTTTTTAAAACTAGAGACCTAGGGGAATCCAAGATGGGGTGACTTGTGGGGCTCTGACCAGGTTCTGTTACCCAGAATCCTTTGCAAACCTCAAAATGTGGCTAAAATAACACCTTTTCCTCACATTTCGGTGACAGAAAGTTCTAGAATCTGAGAGGAGCCTCAAATTTCCTTCCACCCTGCGTTCCCCCAAGTCTCCCGATAAAAATGATACCTCACTTGTGTGGGTAGGCCTAGCGCACGTGACAGAAAATGCCCCAAAAAACAACGTGGACACATCACATTTTTTCATAGAAAACAGTGCCTACCTGTGGATTTTGGCCTCTAGCTCAGCCTGCACCTGGGGAAACCTAACAAACCAGCGCATTTTTGAAAACTAGAAACCCAGGGGAATCCAAGATGGGGTGACTTATGGGGCTCTGACCAGGTTCTGTTACCCAGAATCCTTTGCAAACCTCAAAACGTGGCTAAAATAACACATTTTCCTCACATTTCGGTGACAGAAAGTTCTGGAATCTGAGAGGAGCCACAAATTTCCTTCCACCCAGCGTTCCCTCAAGTCTCCGGATAAAAATGATACCTCACTTGTGTGGGTAGGCCTAGCGCCCGCGACAGGAAATGCCCCAAAACACAACATGGACACATCCCATTTTTTGACAGAAAACAGGGCTGTTTTTTGCAAAGAGCCTACCTGTAGATTTTGGCCTCTAGCTCAGCCGGCACCTAGGGAAACCTACCAAACCTGTGCATATTTTAAAACTAGAGACCTAGGGGAATCCAAGATGGGGTGACTTTTGGGGCTCTGACCAGGTTCTGTTACCCAGAATCCTTTGCAAACCTCAAAATGTGGCTAAAATAACACGTTTTCCTCACATTTCGGTGACAGAAAGTTCTGGAATCTGAGAGGAGCCACAAATTTCCTTCCACCCTGCGTTCCCCCAAGTCTCCCGATAAAAATGATACCTCACTTGTGTGGGTAGACCTAGCGCCCGAACAGAAAATGCCCCAAAACACAACGTGGACACATAACATTTTTTCATAGAAAACAGTGCCTACCTGTGGATTTTGGCCTCTAGCTCAGCCGGCACCTAGGGGAAACCTAGCAAACCAGCGCATTTTTGAAAACTAGAAACCCAGGGGAATCCAAGATGGGGTGACTTATGGGGCTCTGACCAGGTTCTGTTACCCAGAATCCTTTGCAAACCCCAAAAGCAGCTAAAATAACACATTTTCCTCACATTTCGGTGACAGAAAGTTCTGGAATCTGAGAGGAGCCACAAATTTACTTCCACCCAGCGTTCCCCGAAGTCTCCCGATAAAAATGATACCTCACTTATGTGGGTAGGCCTAGCGCCCGCGATAGGAAAAGCCCCAAAACACAAAGTGGACACATCCCATTTTTTGACAGAAAACAGAGCTGTTTTTTGCAAAGTGCCTACCTGTAGATTTTGGCCTCTAGCTCAGCCGGCACATAGAGATACCTACCAAACCTGTGCCTTTTTTAAAACTAGAGATCTAGGGGAATCCAAGATGGGGTGACTTGTGGGGCACTGACCAGGTTCTGTTTCCCAGAATCCTTTGCAAACCTCAAAACGTGGCTAAAAAAACACGTTTTCCTCACAAATCAGTGACAGAAAGTTCTGGAATCTGAGAGGAGCCACAAATTTCCTTCCACCCAGAGTTCCCACAAGTCTCCCGATAAAAATGATACCTCACTTGTGTGGGTAGGCCTAGCGCTCGCGACAGGAAATGCCCCAAAACACAACATGGACACATCCCATTTTTTGACAGAAAACAGGGCTGTTTTTTGCAAAGTGCCTACCTGTAGATTTTGGCCTCTAGCTCAGCCGGCACCTAGGGAAACCAACCAAACCTGTGCATTTTTTAAAACTAGAGACTTAGGGGAATCCAAGATGGGGTGACTTGTGGGGCTCTGACCAGGTTCTGTTACCCAGAATCCTTTGCAAACCTCAAAATGTGGCTAAAATAACACGTTTTCCTCACATTTCGGTGACAGAAAGTTCCGGAATCTGAGAGGAGCCACAAATTTCCTTAAACCCTGCGTTCCCCCAAGTCTCCCGATAAAATGATACCTCACTTGTGTGGGTAGGCCTAGCGCCCGTGACCGAAAATACCCCAAAACACATCATTGGCACACATCATATTTTTTCATAGAAAACAGTGCCTACCTGTGGATTTTGGCCTCTAGCTCAGCCGGCACTTGGGGAAACCTAGCAAACCAGCGCATTTTTGAAAACTAGAAACCCAGGGGAATCCAAGATGGGGTGACTTATTGGGCTCTGACTAGGTTCTGTTACCCAGAATCCTTTGCAAACCTCAAAATGTGGCTAAAATAACACATTTTCCTCACATTTCGGTGACAGAAAGTTCTGGAATCTGAGAGGAGCCACAAATTTCCTTCCACCCAGCGTTCCCCCAAGTCTCCAGATAAAAATTATACCTCACTTATGTGGGTAGGCCTAGCGCCCGCAACAGGAAATGCCCCAAAACACAACGTGGACACATCCCATTTTTTGACAGAAAACAGAGCTGTTTTTTGAAAAGTGCCTACCTGTAGATTTTGGCCTCTAGCTCAGCCGGCACATAGAGATACGTACCAAACCTGTGCATTTTTGAAAACTAGAGACCTAGGGGAATCCAAGATGGGGTGACTTGTGGGGCTCTGACCAGGTTCTGTTACCCAGAATCCTTTGCAAACCTCAAAACGTGGCCAAAATAACACATTTCCTCACATTTCGGTGACAGAAAGTTCTGGAATCTGAGAGGAGCCACAAATTTCCTTCCACCCTGCGTTCCCCCAAGTCTCCCGATAAAAATGATACCTCCCTTGTGTGGGTAGGCCTAGCGCCTGTGACAGAAAATACCCCAAAACACAACGTGGACACATCACATTTTTCATAGAAAACAGTGCCTACCTGTGGATTTTGGCCTCTAGCTCAGCCGGCACCAGGGGAAACCTAGCAAACCAGCGCATTTTAGAAAACTAGACATCCAGGGGAATCCAAGATGGGGTGACTTATGGGGCTCTGACCAGGTTCTGTTACCCAGAATCCTTTGCAAACCTCAAAACGTGGCTAAAATAACACATTTTCCTCACATTTCTGTGACAGAAAGTTCTGGAATCTGAGAGGAGCCACAAATTTCCTTCCACCCAGCGTTCCCCCAAGTCTCCGGATAAAAATGATACCTCACTTGTGTGGGTAGGCCTAGCGCCCGCGACAGGAAATGCCCCAAAACACAACATGGACACATCCCATTTTTTGACAGAAAACAGGGCTGTTTTTTGCAAAGAGCCTACCTGTAGATTTTGGCCTCTAGCTCAGCCGGCACCTAGGGAAACCTACCAAACCTGTGCATTTTTTGAAAACTAGAGACCTAGGGGAATCCAAGATGGGGTGACTTGTGGGGCTCTCACCAGTTTCTGTTACCCAGAATCCTTTGCAAACCTCAGAATGTGGCTAAAATAACACGTTTTCCTCACATTTCGGTGACAGAAAGTTCTGGAATCTGAGAGGAGCCACAAATTTCCTTCCACCCAGCGTTCCCCCAAGTCTCCAGATAAAAATTATACCTCACTTATGTGGGAGGCCTAGCGCCCGCGACAGGAAATGCCCCAAAACACAACGTGGACACATCCCATTTTTTGACAGAAAACAGAGCTGTTTTTTGCAAAGTGCCTACCTGTAGATTTTGGCCTCTAGCTCAGCCGGCACATAGAGATACCTACCAAACCTGTGCATTTTTTAAAACTAGAGACCTAGGAGAATCCAAGATGGGGTGACTTGTGGGGCTCTGACCAGTTTCTGTTACCCAGAATCCTTTGCAAACCTCAAAATGTGGCTAAAATAACACGTTTTCCTCACATTTCGGTGACAGAAAGTTCCGGAATCTGAGAGGAGCCACAAATTTCCTTCCACCCTGCGTTCCCCCATGTCTCCCGATAAAATGATACCTCACTTGTGTGGGTAGGCCTAGCGCCCATGACAGAAAATGCCCCAAAACACAACATTGGCACACATCATATTTTTTCATAGAAAACAGTGCCTACCTGTGGATTTTGGCCTCTAGCTCAGCCGGCACTTTTGGAAACCTAGCAAACCAGCGCATTTTTGAAACCTAGAAACCCAGGGGAATCCAAGATGGGGTGACTTATGGGGCTCTGACTAGGTTCTGTTACCCAGAATCCTTTGCAAACCTCAAATGTGGCTAAAATAACACATTTTCCTCACATTTCGGTGACAGAAAGTTCTGGAATCTGAGAGGAGCCACAAATTTCCTTCCACCCTGCGTTCCCCCAAGTCTCCCGATAAAAATGATACCTCCCTTGTGTGGGTAGGCCTAGCGCCTGTGACAGAAAATACCCCAAAACACAACGTGGACACATCACATTTTTCATAGAAAACAGTGCCTACCTGTGGATTTTGGCCTCTAGCTCAGCCGGCACCTGGGGAAACCTAGCAAACCAGCGCATTTTAGAAAACTAGAAATCCAGGGGAATCCAAGATGGGGTGACTTATGGGGCTCTGACCAGGTTCTGTTACCCAGAATCCTTTGCAAACCTCAAAACGTGGCTAAAATAACACATTTTCCTCACATTTCTGTGACAGAAAGTTCTGGAATCTGAGAGGAGCCACAAATTTCCTTCCACCCAGCGTTCCCCCAAGTCTCCGGATAAAAATGATACCTCACTTGTGTGGGTAGGCCTAGCGCCCGCGACAGGAAATGCCCCAAAACACAACATGGACACATCCCATTTTTTGACAGAAAACAGGGCTGTTTTTTGCAAAGAGCCTACCTGTAGATTTTGGCCTCTAGCTCAGCCGGCACCTAGGGAAACCTACCAAACCTGTGCATTTTTTGAAAACTAGAGACCTAGGGGAATCCAAGATGGGGTGACTTGTGGGGCTCTCACCAGTTTCTGTTACCCAGAATCCTTTGCAAACCTCAAAATGTGGCTAAAATAACACGTTTTCCTCACATTTCGGTGACAGAAAGTTCTGGATTCTGAGAGGAGCCACAAATTTCCTTCCACCCAGCGTTCCCCCAAGTCTCCAGATAAAAATTATACCTCACTTATGTGGGAGGCCTAGCGCCCGCGACAGGAAATGCCCCAAAACACAACGTGGACACATCCCATTTTTTGACAGAAAACAGAGCTGTTTTTTGCAAAGTGCCTACCTGTAGATTTTGGCCTCTAGCTCAGCCGGCACATAGAGATACCTACCAAACCTGTGCATTTTTTAAAACTAGAGACCTAGGGGAATCCAAGATGGGGTGACTTGTGGGGCTCTGACCAGTTTCTGTTACCCAGAATCCTTTGCAAACCTCAAAATGTGGCTAAAATAACACGTTTTCCTCACATTTCGGTGACAGAAAGTTCCGGAATCTGAGAGGAGCCACAAATTTCCTTCCACCCTGCGTTCCCCCAAGTCTCCCGATAAAATGATACCTCACTTGTGTGGGTAGGCCTAGCGCCCGTGACAGAAAATGCCCCAAAACACAACATTGGCACACATCATATTTTTTCATAGAAAACAGTGCCTACCTGTGGATTTTGGCCTCTAGCTCAGCCGGCACTTGGGGAAACCTAGCAAACCAGCGCATTTTTGAAACCTAGAAACCCAGGGGAATCCAAGATGGGGTGACTTATGGGGCTCTGACTAGGTTCTGTTACCCAGAATCCTTTGCAAACCTCAAAATGTGGCTAAAATAACACATTTTCCTCACATTTCGGTGACAGAAAGTTCTGGAATCTGAGAGGAGCCACAAATTTCCTTCCACCCTGCGTTCCCCCAAGTCTCCCGATAAAAATGATACCTCCCTTGTGTGGGTAGGCCTAGCGCCTGTGACAGAAAATACCCCAAAACACAACGTGGACACATCACATTTTTCATAGAAAACAGTGCCTACCTGTGGATTTTGTCCTCTAGCTCAGCCGGCACCTGGGGAAACCTAGCAAACCAGCACATTTTAGAAAACTAGAAATCCAGGGGAATCCAAGATGGGTTGACTTATGGGGCTCTGACCAGGTTCTGTTACCCAGAATCCTTTGCAAACCTCAAAACGTGGCTAAAATAACACATTTTCCTCACATTTCTGTGACAGAAAGTTCTGGAATCTGAGAGGAGCCACAAATTTCCTTCCACCCAGCGTTCCCCCAAGTCTCCGGATAAAAATGATACCTCACTTGTGTGGGTAGGCCTAGCGCCCGCGACAGGAAATGCCCCAAAACACAACATGGACACATCCCATTTTTTGACAGAAAACAGGGCTGTTTTTTGCAAAGAGCCTACCTGTAGATTTTGGCCTCTAGCTCAGCCGGCACCTAGGGAAACCTACCAAACCTGTGCATTTTTTGAAAACTAGAGACCTAGGGGAATCCAAGATGGGGTGACTTGTGGGGCTCTCACCAGTTTCTGTTACCCAGAATCCTTTGCAAACCTCAAAATGTGGCTAAAATAACACGTTTTCCTCACATTTCGGTGACAGAAAGTTCTGGAATCTGGGAGGAGTCACAAATTTCCTTTCACCCAGCGTTCCCCCAAGTCTCTGGATAAAAATGATACCTCACTTGTGTGGGTAGACCTAGCGCCCGCGACAGGAAATGCCCCAAAACACAACATGGACACATCCCATTTTTTGACAGAAAACAGGGCTGTTTTTTGCAAAGTGCCTACCTGTGGATTTTGGCCTCTAGCTCAGCCGGCACCTAGGGAAACCTACCAAACCTGTGCATTTTTTAAAACTAGAGACATAGGGGAATCCAAGATGGGGTGACTTATGGGGCTCTGACTAGGTTCTGTTACCCAGAATCCTTTGCAAACCTCAAAATGTGGCTAAAATAACACATTTTCCTCACATTTCGGTGACAGAAAGTTCTGGAATCTGAGAGGAGCCACAAATTTCCTTCCACCCAGCGTTCCCCCAAGTCTCCAGATAAAAATTATACCTCACTTATGTGGGTAGGCCTAGCGCCCGCAACAGGAAATGCCCCAAAACACAACGTGGACACATCCCATTTTTTGACAGAAAACAGAGCTGTTTTTTGAAAAGTGCCTACCTGTAGATTTTGGCCTCTAGCTCAGCCGGCACATAGATATACGTACCAAACCTGTGCATTTTTGAAAACTAGAGACCTAGGGGAATCCAAGATGGGGTGACTTGTGGGGCTCTGACCAGGTTCTGTTACCCAGAATCCTTTGCAAACCTCAAAATGTGGCTAAAATAACACGTTTTCCTCACATTTCGGTGACAGAAAGTTCCGGAATCTGAGAGGAGCCACAAATTTCCTTCCACCCTGCGTTCCCCCAAGTCTCCCGATAAAATGATACCTCACTTGTGTGGGTAGGCCTAGCGCCCGTGACAGAAAATGCCCCAAAACACAACATTGGCACACATCATATTTTTTCATAGAAAACAGTGCCTACCTGTGGATTTTGGCCCCTAGCTCAGCCGGCACTTGGGGAAACCTAGCAAACCAGCGCATTTATGAAAACTAGAAACCCAGGGGAATCCAAGATGGGGTGACTTATGGGGCTCTGACTAGGTTCTGTTACCCAGAATCCTTTGCAAACCTCAAAATGTGGCTAAAATAACACATTTTCCTCACATTTCGGTGACAGAAAGTTCTGGAATCTGAGAGGAGCCACAAATTTCCTTCCACCCAGCGTTCCCCCAAGTCTCCAGATAAAAATTATACCTCACTTATGTGGGTAGGCCTAGCGCCCGCGACAGGAAATGCCCCAAAACACAACGTGGACACATCCCATTTTTTGACAGAAAACAGAGCTGTTTTTTGCAAAGTGCCTACCTGTAGATTTTGGCCTCTAGCTCAGCCGGCGCATAGAGATACCTACCAAACCTGTGCATTTTTGAAAACTAGAGACCTAGGGGAATCCAAGATGGGGTGACTTGTGGGGCTCTGACCAGGTTCTGTTACCCAGAATCCTTTGCAAACCTCAAAACGTGGCTAAAAAAACATGTTTTCCTCACAAATCAGTGACAGAAAGTTCTGGAATCTGAGAGGAGCCACAAATTTCCTTCCACCCAGAGTTCCCCCAAGTCTCCCGATAAAAATGATACCTCACTTGTGTGGGTAGGCCTAGTGCTCGCGACAGGAAATGCCCCAAAACACAACATGGACACATCCCATTTTTTGACAGAAAACAGGGCTGTTTTTTGCAAAGTGCCTACCTGTAGATTTTGGCCTCTAGCTCAGCCGGCACCTAGAGAAACCTACCAAGCCTGTGCATTTTTTAAAACTAGAGACCTAGGGGAATCCAAGATGGGGTGACTTGTGGGGCTCTGACCAGGTTCTGTTACCCAGAATCCTTTGCAAACCTCAAAATGTGGCCAAAATAACACGTTTCCTCACATTTCGTTGACAGAAAGTTCTGGAATCTGAGAGGAGCCACAAATTTCCTTCCACCCAGCGTTCCCCAAAGTCTCCCGATAAAAATGATACCTCACTTGTGTGGGTAGGCCTAGCGCCCGTGACAGAAAATGCCCCAAAACACAACGTGGACACATCACATTTTTTCATAGAAAACAGTGCCTACCTGTGCATTTTGGCCTCTAGCTCAGCCGGCACCTGGGGAAACCTAGCAAACCAGTGCATTTTTGAAAACTAGAAACCCAGGGGAATCCAAGATGGGGTGACTTATGGGGCTCTGACCAGGTTCTGTTACCCAGAATCCTTTGCAAACCTCAAAATGTGGCTAAAATAACACGTTTTCCTCACATTTCGGTGACAGAAAGTTCTGGAATCTGGGAGGAGTCACAAATTTCCTTCCACCCAGCGTTCCCCCAAGTCTCTGGATAAAAATGATACCTCACTTGTGTGGGTAGACCTAGCGCCCGCGACAGGAAATGCCCCAAAACACAACATGGACACATCCCATTTTTTGACAGAAAACAGGGCTGTTTTTTGCAAAGTGCCTACCTGTGGATTTTGGCCTCTAGCTCAGCCGGCACCTAGGGAAACCTACCAAACCTGTGAATTTTTTAAAACTAGAGACCTAGGGGAATCCAAGATGGGGTGACTTGTGGGGCTCTGACCAGGTTCTGTTACCCAGAATCCTTTGCAAACCTCAAAACGTGGCTAAAATAACACATTTTCCTCACATTTCGGTGACAGAAAGTTCTGGAATCTGAGAGGAGCCACAAATTTCCTTCCACCCTGCGTTCCCCCAAGTCTCCCGATAAAAATGATACCTCACTTGTGTGGGTAGACCTAGCGCCCGAACAGAAAATGCCCCAAAACACAACGTGGACACATAACATTTTTTCATAGAAAACAGTGCCTACCTGTGGATTTTGGCCTCTAGCTCAGCCGGCACCTAGGGGAAACCTAGCAAACCAGCGCATTTTTGAAAACTAGAAACCCAGGGGAATCCAAGATGGGGTGACTTATGGGGCTCTGACCAGGTTCTGTTACCCAGAATCCTTTGCAAACCCCAAAAGCAGCTAAAATAACACATTTTCCTCACATTTCGGTGACAGAAAGTTCTGGAATCTGAGAGGAGCCACAAATTTACTTCCACCCAGCGTTCCCCGAAGTCTCCCGATAAAAATGATACCTCACTTATGTGGGTAGGCCTAGCGCTCGCGATAGGAAATGCCCCAAAACACAAAGTGGACACATCCCATTTTTTGACAGAAAACAGAGCTGTTTTTTGCAAAGTGCCTACCTGTAGATTTTGGCCTCTAGCTCAGCCGGCACATAGAGATACCTACCAAACCTGTGCCTTTTTTAAAACTAGAGACCTAGGGGAATCCAAGATGGGGTGACTTGTGGGGCTCTGACCAGGTTCTGTTTCCCAGAATCCTTTGCAAACCTCAAAACGTGGCTAAAAAAACACGTTTTCCTCACAAATCAGTGACAGAAAGTTCTGGAATCTGAGAGGAGCCACAAATTTCCTTCCACCCAGAGTTCCCACAAGTCTCCCGATAAAAATGATACCTCACTTGTGTGGGTAGGCCTAGCGCTCGCGACAGGAAATGCCCCAAAACACAACATGGACACATCCCATTTTTTGACAGAAAACAGGGCTGTTTTTTGCAAAGTGCCTACCTGTAGATTTTGGCCTCTAGCTCAGCCGGCACCTAGGGAAACCAACCAAACCTGTGCATTTTTTAAAACTAGAGACCTAGGGGAATCCAAGATGGGGTGACTTGTGGGGCTCTGACCAGGTTCTGTTACCCAGAATCCTTTGCAAACCTCAAAATGTGGCTAAAATAACACGTTTTCCTCACATTTCGGTGACAGAAAGTTCCGGAATCTGAGAGGAGCCACAAATTTCCTTCCACCCTGCGTTCCCCCAAGTCTCCCGATAAAATGATACCTCACTTGTGTGGGTAGGCCTAGCGCCCGTGACCGAAAATACCCCAAAACACTTCATTGGCACACATCATATTTTTTCATAGAAAACAGTGCCTACCTGTGGATTTTGGCCTCTAGCTCAGCCGGCACTTGGGGAAACCTAGCAAACCAGCGCATTTTTGAAAACTAGAAACCCAGGGGAATCCAAGATGGGGTGACTTATTGGGCTCTGACTAGGTTCTGTTACCCAGAATCCTTTGCAAACCTCAAAATGTGGCTAAAATAACACATTTTCCTCACATTTCGGTGACAGAAAGTTCTGGAATCTGAGAGGAGCCACAAATTTCCTTCCACCCAGCGTTCCCCCAAGTCTCCAGATAAAAATTATACCTCACTTATGTGGGTAGGCCTAGCGCCCGCAACAGGAAATGCCCCAAAACACAACGTGGACACATCCCATTTTTTGACAGAAAACAGAGCTGTTTTTTGAAAAGTGCCTACCTGTAGATTTTGGCCTCTAGCTCAGCCGGCACATAGATATACGTACCAAACCTGTGCATTTTTGAAAACTAGAGACCTAGGGGAATCCAAGATGGGGTGACTTGTGGGGCTCTGACCAGGTTCTGTTACCCAGAATCCTTTGCAAACCTCAAAACGTGGCCAAAATAACACATTTCCTCACATTTCGGTGACAGAAAGTTCTGGAATCTGAGAGGAGCCACAAATTTCCTTCCACCCTGCGTTCCCCCAAGTCTCCCGATAAAAATGATACCTCCCTTGTGTGGGTAGGCCTAGCGCCTGTGACAGAAAATACCCCAAAACACAACGTGGACACATCACATTTTTCATAGAAAACAGTGCCTACCTGTGGATTTTGGCCTCTAGCTCAGCCGGCACCTGGGGAAACCTAGCAAACCAGCGCATTTTAGAAAACTAGAAATCCAGGGGAATCCAAGATGGGGTGACTTATGGGGCTCTGACCAGGTTCTGTTACCCAGAATCCTTTGCAAACCTCAAAACGTGGCTAAAATAACACATTTTCCTCACATTTCTGTGACAGAAAGTTCTGGAATCTGAGAGGAGCCACAAATTTCCTTCCACCCAGCGTTCCCCCAAGTCTCCGGATAAAAATGATACCTCACTTGTGTGGGTAGGCCTAGCGCCCGCGACAGGAAATGCCCCAAAACACAACATGGACACATCCCATTTTTTGACAGAAAACAGGGCTGTTTTTTGCAAAGAGCCTACCTGTAGATTTTGGCCTCTAGCTCAGCCGGCACCTAGGGAAACCTACCAAACCTGTGCATTTTTTGAAAACTAGAGACCTAGGGGAATCCAAGATGGGGTGACTTGTGAGGCTCTCACCAGTTTCTGTTACCCAGAATCCTTTGCAAACCTCAGAATGTGGCTAAAATAACACGTTTTCCTCACATTTCGGTGACAGAAAGTTCTGGAATCTGAGAGGAGCCACAAATTTCCATCCACCCAGCGTTCCCCCAAGTCTCCAGATAAAAATTATACCTCACTTATGTGGGAGGCCTAGCGCCCGCGACAGGAAATGCCCCAAAACACAACGTGGACACATCCCATTTTTTGACAGAAAACAGAGCTGTTTTTTGCAAAGTGCCTACCTGTAGATTTTGGCCTCTAGCTCAGCCGGCACATAGAGATACCTACCAAACCTGTGCATTTCTTAAAACTAGAGACCTAGGGGAATCCAAGATGGGGTGACTTGTGGGGCTCTGACCAGTTTCTGTTACCCAGAATCCTTTGCAAACCTCAAAATGTGGCTAAAATAACACGTTTTCCTCACATTTCGGTGACAGAAAGTTCCGGAATCTGAGAGGAGCCACAAATTTCCTTCCACCCTGCGTTCCCCCATGTCTCCCGATAAAATGATACCTCACTTGTGTGGGTAGGCCTAGCGCCCGTGACAGAAAATGCCCCAAAACACAACATTGGCACACATCATATTTTTTCATAGAAAACAGTGCCTACCTGTGGATTTTGGCCTCTAGCTCAGCCGGCACTTGGGGAAACCTAGCAAACCAGCGCATTTTTGAAACCTAGAAACCCAGGGGAATCCAAGATGGGGTGACTTATGGGGCTCTGACTAGGTTCTGTTACCCAGAATCCTTTGCAAACCTCAAAATGTGGCTAAAATAACACATTTTCCTCACATTTCGGTGACAGAAAGTTCTGGAATCTGAGAGGAGCCACAAATTTCCTTCCACCCTGCGTTCCCCCAAGTCTCCCGATAAAAATGATACCTCCCTTGTGTGGGTAGGCCTAGCGCCTGTGACAGAAAATACCCCAAAACACAACGTGGACACATCACATTTTTCATAGAAAACAGTGCCTACCTGTGGATTTTGGCCTCTAGCTCAGCCGGCACCTGGGGAAACCTAGCAAACCAGCGCATTTTAGAAAACTAGAAATCCAGGGGAATCCAAGATGGGGTGACTTATGGGGCTCTGACCAGGTTCTGTTACCCAGAATCCTTTGCAAACCTCAAAACGTGGCTAAAATAACACATTTTCCTCACATTTCTGTGACAGAAAGTTCTGGAATCTGAGAGGAGCCACAAATTTCCTTCCACCCAGCGTTCCCCCAAGTCTCCGGATAAAAATGATACCTCACTTGTGTGGGTAGGCCTAGCGCCCGCGACAGGAAATGCCCCAAAACACAACATGGACACATCCCATTTTTTGACAGAAAACAGGGCTGTTTTTTGCAAAGAGCCTACCTGTAGATTTTGGCCTCTAGCTCAGCCGGCACCTAGGGAAACCTACCAAACCTGTGCATTTTTTGAAAACTAGAGACCTAGGGGAATCCAAGATGGGGTGACTTGTGGGGCTCTCACCAGTTTCTGTTACCCAGAATCCTTTGCAAACCTCAAAATGTGGCTAAAATAACACGTTTTCCTCACATTTCGGTGACAGAAAGTTCTGGAATCTGAGAGGAGCCACAAATTTCCTTCCACCCAGCGTTCCCCCAAGTCTCCAGATAAAAATTATACCTCACTTATGTGGGAGGCCTAGCGCCCGCGACAGGAAATGCCCCAAAACACAACGTGGACACATCCCATTTTTTGACAGAAAACAGAGCTGTTTTTTGCAAAGTGCCTACCTGTAGATTTTGGCCTCTAGCTCAGCCGGCACATAGAGATACCTACCAAACCTGTGCATTTTTTAAAACTAGAGACCTAGGGGAATCCAAGATGGGGTGACTTGTGGGGCTCTGACCAGTTTCTGTTACCCAGAATCCTTTGCAAACCTCAAAATGTGGCTAAAATAACACGTTTTCCTCACATTTCGGTGACAGAAAGTTCCGGAATCTGAGAGGAGCCACAAATTTCCTTCCACCCTGCGTTCCCCCAAGTCTCCCGATAAAATGATACCTCACTTGTGTGGGTAGGCCTAGCGCCCGTGACAGAAAATGCCCCAAAACACAACATTGGCACACATCATATTTTTTCATAGAAAACAGTGCCTACCTGTGGATTTTGGCCTCTAGCTCAGCCGGCACTTGGGGAAACCTAGCAAACCAGCGCATTTTTGAAACCTAGAAACCCAGGGGAATCCAAGATGGGGTGACTTATGGGGCTCTGACTAGGTTCTGTTACCCAGAATCCTTTGCAAACCTCAAAATGTGGCTAAAATAACACATTTTCCTCACATTTCGGTGACAGAAAGTTCTGGAATCTGAGAGGAGCCACAAATTTCCTTCCACCCTGCGTTCCCCCAAGTCTCCCGATAAAAATGATACCTCCCTTGTGTGGGTAGGCCTAGCGCCTGTGACAGAAAATACCCCAAAACACAACGTGGACACATCACATTTTTCATAGAAAACAGTGCCTACCTGTGGATTTTGGCCTCTAGCTCAGCCGGCACCTGGGGAAACCTAGCAAACCAGCGCATTTTAGAAAACTAGAAATCCAGGGGAATCCAAGATGGGGTGACTTATGGGGCTCTGACCAGGTTCTGTTACCCAGAATCCTTTGCAAACCTCAAAACGTGGCTAAAATAACACATTTTCCTCACATTTCTGTGACAGAAAGTTCTGGAATCTGAGAGGAGCCACAAATTTCCTTCCACCCAGCGTTCCCCCAAGTCTCCGGATAAAAATGATACCTCACTTGTGTGGGTAGGCCTAGCGCCCGCGACAGGAAATGCCCCAAAACACAACATGGACACATCCCATTTTTTGACAGAAAACAGGGCTGTTTTTTGCAAAGAGCCTACCTGTAGATTTTGGCCTCTAGCTCAGCCGGCACCTAGGGAAACCTACCAAACCTGTGCATTTTTTGAAAACTAGAGACCTAGGGGAATCCAAGATGGGGTGACTTGTGGGGCTCTCACCAGTTTCTGTTACCCAGAATCCTTTGCAAACCTCAAAATGTGGCTAAAATAACACGTTTTCCTCACATTTCGGTGACAGAAAGTTCTGGAATCTGAGAGGAGCCACAAATTTCCTTCCACCCAGCGTTCCCCCAAGTCTCCAGATAAAAATTATACCTCACTTATGTGGGAGGCCTAGCGCCCGCGACAGGAAATGCCCCAAAACACAACGTGGACACATCCCATTTTTTGACAGAAAACAGAGCTGTTTTTTGCAAAGTGCCTACCTGTAGATTTTGGCCTCTAGCTCAGCCGGCACATAGAGATACCTACCAAACCTGTGCATTTTTTAAAACTAGAAACCTAGGGGAATCCAAGATGGGGTGACTTGTGGGGCTCTGACCAGTTTCTGTTACCCAGAATCCTTTGCAAACCTCAAAATGTGGCTAAAATAACACGTTTTCCTCACATTTCGGTGACAGAAAGTTCCGGAATCTGAGAGGAGCCACAAATTTCCTTCCACCCTGCGTTCCCCCAAGTCTCCCGATAAAATGATACCTCACTTGTGTGGGTAGGCCTAGCGCCCGTGACAGAAAATGCCCCAAAACACAACATTGGCACACATCATATTTTTTCATAGAAAACAGTGCCTACCTGTGGATTTTGGCCTCTAGCTCAGCCGGCACTTGGGGAAACCTAGCAAACCAGCGCATTTTTGAAACCTAGAAACCCAGGGGAATCCAAGATGGGGTGACTTATGGGGCTCTGACTAGGTTCTGTTACCCAGAATCCTTTGCAAACCTCAAAATGTGGCTAAAATAACACATTTTCCTCACATTTCGGTGACAGAAAGTTCTGGAATCTGAGAGGAGCCACAAATTTCCTTCCACCCAGCGTCCCCCCAAGTCTCCAGATAAAAATTATACCTCACTTATGTGGGTAGGCCTAGCGCCCGCGACAGGAAATGCCCCAAAACACAACGTGGACACATCCCATTTTTTGACAGAAAACAGAGCTGTTTTTTGCAAAGTGCCTACCTGTAGATTTTGGCCTCTAGCTCAGCCGGCACATAGAGATACCTACCAAACCTGTGCATTTTAGAAAACTAGAGACCTAGGGGAATCCAAGATGGGGTGACTTGTGGGGCTCTGACCAGGTTCTGTTACCCAGAATCCTTTGCAAACCTCAAAATGTGGCTGAAATAACACGTTTTCCTCACATTTCGGTGACAGAAAGTTCTGGAATCTGAGAGGAGCCACAAATTTCCTTCCACCCAGCGTTCCCCCAAGTCTCCGGTTAAAAATGATACCTCACTTGTGTGGGTAGACCTAGCGCCCGTGACAGGAAATGCCCCAAAACACAACATGGACACATCCCATTTTTTTACAGAAACCAGGGCTGTTTTTTGCAAAGTGCCTACCTGTAGATTTTGGCCTCTAGCTCAGCCGGCACCTAGGGAAACCTACCAAACCTGTGCATTTTTTAAAACTAGAGACCTAGGGGAATCCAAGATGGGGTGACTTGTGGGGCTCTGACCAGGTTCTGTTACCCAGAATCCTTTGCAAACCTCAAAATGTGGCTAAAATAACACATTTTCCTCACATTTCGGTGACAGAAAGTTCTAGAATCTGAGAGGAGCCACAAATTTCCTTCCACCCTGCGTTCCCCCAAGTCTCCCGATAAAAATGATACCTCACTTGTGTGGGTAGGCCTAGCGCACGTGACAGAAAATGCCCCAAAAAACAACGTGGACACATCACATTTTTTCATAGAAAACAGTGCCTACCTGTGGATTTTGGCCTCTAGCTCAGCCGGCACCTGGGGAAACCTAGCAAACCAGCGCATTTTTGAAAACTAGAAACCCAGGGGAATCCAAGATGGGGTGACTTATGGGGCTCTGACCAGGTTCTGTTACCCAGAATCCTTTGCAAACCTCAAAACGTGGCTAAAATAACACATTTTCCTCACATTTCGGTGACAGAAAGTTCTGGAATCTGAGAGGAGCCACAAATTTCCTTCCACCCAGCGTTCCCTCAAGTCTCCGGATAAAAATGATACCTCACTTGTGTGGGTAGGTCTAGCGCCCGCGACAGGAAATGCCCCAAAACACAACATGGACACATCCCATTTTTTGACAGAAAACAGGGCTGTTTTTTGCAAAGAGCCTACCTGTAGATTTTGGCCTCTAGCTCAGCCGGCACCTAGGGAAACCTACCAAACCTGTGCATATTTTAAAACTAGAGACCTAGGGGAATCCAAGATGGGGTGACTTTTGGGGCTCTGACCAGGTTCTGTTACCCAGAATCCTTTGCAAACCTCAAAATGTGGCTAAAATAACACGTTTTCCTCACATTTCGGTGACAGAAAGTTCTGGAATCTGAGAGGAGCCACAAATTTCCTTCCACCCTGCGTTCCCCCAAGTCTCCCGATAAAAATGATACCTCACTTGTGTGGGTAGACCTAGCGCCCGAACAGAAAATGCCCCAAAACACAACGTGGACACATAACATTTTTTCATAGAAAACAGTGCCTACCTGTGGATTTTGGCCTCTAGCTCAGCCGGCACTTGGGGAAACCTAGCAAACCAGCGCATTTTTGAAACCTAGAAACCCAGGGGAATCCAAGATGGGGTGACTTATGGGGCTCTGACTAGGTTCTGTTACCCAGAATCCTTTGCAAACCTCAAAATGTGGCTAAAATAACACATTTTCCTCACATTTCGGTGACAGAAAGTTCTGGAATCTGAGAGGAGCCACAAATTTCCTTCCACCCAGCGTCCCCCCAAGTCTCCAGATAAAAATTATACCTCACTTATGTGGGTAGGCCTAGCGCCCGCGACAGGAAATGCCCCAAAACACAACGTGGACACATCCCATTTTTTGACAGAAAACAGAGCTGTTTTTTGCAAAGTGCCTACCTGTAGATTTTGGCCTCTAGCTCAGCCGGCACATAGAGATACCTACCAAACCTGTGCATTTTAGAAAACTAGAGACCTAGGGGAATCCAAGAAGGGGTGACTTGTGGGGCTCTGACCAGGTTCTGTTACCCAGAATCCTTTGCAAACCTCAAAATGTGGCTGAAATAACACGTTTTCCTCACATTTCGGTGACAGAAAGTTCTGGAATCTGAGAGGAGCCACAAATTTCCTTCCACCCAGCGTTCCCCCAAGTCTCCGGTTAAAAATGATACCTCACTTGTGTGGGTAGACCTAGCGCCCGTGACAGGAAATGCCCCAAAACACAACATGGACACATCCCATTTTTTTACAGAAACCAGGGCTGTTTTTTGCAAAGTGCCTACCTGTAGATTTTGGCCTCTAGCTCAGCCGGCACCTAGGGAAACCTACCAAACCTGTGCATTTTTTAAAACTAGAGACCTAGGGGAATCCAAGATGGGGTGACTTGTGGGGCTCTGACCAGGTTCTGTTACCCAGAATCCTTTGCAAACCTCAAAATGTGGCTAAAATAACACCTTTTCCTCACATTTCGGTGACAGAAAGTTCTAGAATCTGAGAGGAGCCACAAATTTCCTTCCACCCTGCGTTCCCCCAAGTCTCCCGATAAAAATGATACCTCACTTGTGTGGGTAGGCCTAGCGCACGTGACAGAAAATGCCCCAAAAAACAACGTGGACACATCACATTTTTTCATAGAAAACAGTGCCTACCTGTGGATTTTGGCCTCTAGCTCAGCCTGCACCTGGGGAAACCTAGCAAACCAGCGCATTTTTGAAAACTAGAAACCCAGGGGAATCCAAGATGGGGTGACTTATGGGGCTCTGACCAGGTTCTGTTACCCAGAATCCTTTGCAAACCTCAAAACGTGGCTAAAATAACACATTTTCCTCACATTTCGGTGACAGAAAGTTCTGGAATCTGAGAGGAGCCACAAATTTCCTTCCACCCAGCGTTCCCTCAAGTCTCCGGATAAAAATGATACCTCACTTGTGTGGGTAGGCCTAGCGCCCGCGACAGGAAATGCCCCAAAACACAACATGGACACATCCCATTTTTTGACAGAAAACAGGGCTGTTTTTTGCAAAGAGCCTACCTGTAGATTTTGGCCTCTAGCTCAGCCGGCACCTAGGGAAACCTACCAAACCTGTGCATATTTTAAAACTAGAGACCTAGGGGAATCCAAGATGGGGTGACTTTTGGGGCTCTGACCAGAATCTGTTACCCAGAATCCTTTGCAAACCTCAAAATGTGGCTAAAATAACACGTTTTCCTCACATTTCGGTGACAGAAAGTTCTGGAATCTGAGAGGAGCCACAAATTTCCTTCCACCCTGCGTTCCCCCAAGTCTCCCGATAAAAATGATACCTCACTTGTGTGGGTAGACCTAGCGCCCGAACAGAAAATGCCCCAAAACACAACGTGGACACATAACATTTTTTCATAGAAAACAGTGCCTACCTGTGGATTTTGGCCTCTAGCTCAGCCGGCACCTAGGGGAAACCTAGCAAACCAGCGCATTTTTGAAAACTAGAAACCCAGGGGAATCCAAGATGGGGTGACTTATGGGGCTCTGACCAGGTTCTGTTACCCAGAATCCTTTGCAAACCCCAAAAGCAGCTAAAATAACACATTTTCCTCACATTTCGGTGACAGAAAGTTCTGGAATCTGAGAGGAGCCACAAATTTACTTCCACCCAGCGTTCCCCGAAGTCTCCCGATAAAAATGATACCTCACTTATGTGGGTAGGCCTAGCGCTCGCGATAGGAAATGCCCCAAAACACAAAGTGGACACATCCCATTTTTTGACAGAAAACAGAGCTGTTTTTTGCAAAGTGCCTACCTGTAGATTTTGGCCTCTAGCTCAGCCGGCACATAGAGATACCTACCAAACCTGTGCCTTTTTTAAAACTAGAGATCTAGGGGAATCCAAGATGGGGTGACTTGTGGGGCACTGACCAGGTTCTGTTTCCCAGAATCCTTTGCAAACCTCAAAACGTGGCTAAAAAAACACGTTTTCCTCACAAATCAGTGACAGAAAGTTCTGGAATCTGAGAGGAGCCACAAATTTCCTTCCACCCAGAGTTCCCACAAGTCTCCCGATAAAAATGATACCTCACTTGTGTGGGTAGGCCTAGCGCTCGCGACAGGAAATGCCCCAAAACACAACATGGACACATCCCATTTTTTGACAGAAAACAGGGCTGTTTTTTGCAAAGTGCCTACCTGTAGATTTTGGCCTCTAGCTCAGCCGGCACCTAGGGAAACCAACCAAACCTGTGCATTTTTTAAAACTAGAGACCTAGGGGAATCCAAGATGGGGTGACTTGTGGGGCTCTGACCAGGTTCTGTTACCCAGAATCCTTTGCAAACCTCAAAATGTGGCTAAAATAACACGTTTTCCTCACATTTCGGTGACAGAAAGTTCCGGAATCTGAGAGGAGCCACAAATTTCCTTCCACCCTGCGTTCCCCCAAGTCTCCCGATAAAATGATACCTCACTTGTGTGGGTAGGCCTAGCGCCCGTGACCGAAAATACCCCAAAACACTTCATTGGCACACATCATATTTTTTCATAGAAAACAGTGCCTACCTGTGGATTTTGGCCTCTAGCTCAGCCGGCACTTGGGGAAACCTAGCAAACCAGCGCATTTTTGAAAACTAGAAACCCAGGGGAATCCAAGATGGGGTGACTTATTGGGCTCTGACTAGGTTCTGTTACCCAGAATCCTTTGCAAACCTCAAAATGTGGCTAAAATAACACATTTTCCTCACATTTCGGTGACAGAAAGTTCTGGAATCTGAGAGGAGCCACAAATTTCCTTCCACCCAGCGTTCCCCCAAGTCTCCAGATAAAAATTATACCTCACTTATGTGGGTAGGCCTAGCGCCCGCAACAGGAAATGCCCCAAAACACAACGTGGACACATCCCATTTTTTGACAGAAAACAGAGCTGTTTTTTGAAAAGTGCCTACCTGTAGATTTTGGCCTCTAGCTCAGCCGGCACATAGATATACGTACCAAACCTGTGCATTTTTGAAAACTAGAGACCTAGGGGAATCCAAGATGGGGTGACTTGTGGGGCTCTGACCAGGTTCTGTTACCCAGAATCCTTTGCAAACCTCAAAACGTGGCCAAAATAACACATTTCCTCACATTTCGGTGACAGAAAGTTCTGGAATCTGAGAGGAGCCACAAATTTCCTTCCACCCTGCGTTCCCCCAAGTCTCCCGATAAAAATGATACCTCCCTTGTGTGGGTAGGCCTAGCGCCTGTGACAGAAAATACCCCAAAACACAACGTGGACACATCACATTTTTCATAGAAAACAGTGCCTACCTGTGGATTTTGGCCTCTAGCTCAGCCGGCACCTGGGGAAACCTAGCAAACCAGCGCATTTTAGAAAACTAGAAATCCAGGGGAATCCAAGATGGGGTGACTTATGGGGCTCTGACCAGGTTCTGTTACCCAGAATCCTTTGCAAACCTCAAAACGTGGCTAAAATAACACATTTTCCTCACATTTCTGTGACAGAAAGTTCTGGAATCTGAGAGGAGCCACAAATTTCCTTCCACCCAGCGTTCCCCCAAGTCTCCGGATAAAAATGATACCTCACTTGTGTGGGTAGGCCTAGCGCCCGCGACAGGAAATGCCCCAAAACACAACATGGACACATCCCATTTTTTGACAGAAAACAGGGCTGTTTTTTGCAAAGAGCCTACCTGTAGATTTTGGCCTCTAGCTCAGCCGGCACCTAGGGAAACCTACCAAACCTGTGCATTTTTTGAAAACTAGAGACCTAGGGGAATCCAAGATGGGGTGACTTGTGGGTCTCTCACCAGTTTCTGTTACCCAGAATCCTTTGCAAACCTCAGAATGTGGCTAAAATAACACGTTTTCCTCACATTTCGGTGACAGAAAGTTCTGGAATCTGAGAGGAGCCACAAATTTCCATCCACCCAGCGTTCCCCCAAGTCTCCAGATAAAAATTATACCTCACTTATGTGGGAGGCCTAGCGCCCGCGACAGGAAATGCCCCAAAACACAACGTGGACACATCCCATTTTTTGACAGAAAACAGAGCTGTTTTTTGCAAAGTGCCTACCTGTAGATTTTGGCCTCTAGCTCAGCCGGCACATAGAGATACCTACCAAACCTGTGCATTTCTTAAAACTAGAGACCTAGGAGAATCCAAGATGGGGTGACTTGTGGGGCTCTGACCAGTTTCTGTTACCCAGAATCCTTTGCAAACCTCAAAATGTGGCTAAAATAACACGTTTTCCTCACATTTCGGTGACAGAAAGTTCCGGAATCTGAGAGGAGCCACAAATTTCCTTCCACCCTGCGTTCCCCCATGTCTCCCGATAAAATGATACCTCACTTGTGTGGGTAGGCCTAGCGCCCGTGACAGAAAATGCCCCAAAACACAACATTGGCACACATCATATTTTTTCATAGAAAACAGTGCCTACCTGTGGATTTTGGCCTCTAGCTCAGCCGGCACTTGGGGAAACCTAGCAAACCAGCGCATTTTTGAAACCTAGAAACCCAGGGGAATCCAAGATGGGGTGACTTATGGGGCTCTGACTAGGTTCTGTTACCCAGAATCCTTTGCAAACCTCAAAATGTGGCTAAAATAACACATTTTCCTCACATTTCGGTGACAGAAAGTTCTGGAATCTGAGAGGAGCCACAAATTTCCTTCCACCCTGCGTTCCCCCAAGTCTCCCGATAAAAATGATACCTCCCTTGTGTGGGTAGGCCTAGCGCCTGTGACAGAAAATACCCCAAAACACAACGTGGACACATCACATTTTTCATAGAAAACAGTGCCTACCTGTGGATTTTGGCCTCTAGCTCAGCCGGCACCTGGGGAAACCTAGCAAACCAGCGCATTTTAGAAAACTAGAAATCCAGGGGAATCCAAGATGGGGTGACTTATGGGGCTCTGACCAGGTTCTGTTACCCAGAATCCTTTGCAAACCTCAAAACGTGGCTAAAATAACACATTTTCCTCACATTTCTGTGACAGAAAGTTCTGGAATCTGAGAGGAGCCACAAATTTCCTTCCACCCAGCGTTCCCCCAAGTCTCCGGATAAAAATGATACCTCACTTGTGTGGGTAGGCCTAGCGCCCGCGACAGGAAATGCCCCAAAACACAACATGGACACATCCCATTTTTTGACAGAAAACAGGGCTGTTTTTTGCAAAGAGCCTACCTGTAGATTTTGGCCTCTAGCTCAGCCGGCACCTAGGGAAACCTACCAAACCTGTGCATTTTTTGAAAACTAGAGACCTAGGGGAATCCAAGATGGGGTGACTTGTGGGGCTCTCACCAGTTTCTGTTACCCAGAATCCTTTGCAAACCTCAAAATGTGGCTAAAATAACACGTTTTCCTCACATTTCGGTGACAGAAAGTTCTGGAATCTGAGAGGAGCCACAAATTTCCTTCCACCCAGCGTTCCCCCAAGTCTCCAGATAAAAATTATACCTCACTTATGTGGGAGGCCTAGCGCCCGCGACAGGAAATGCCCCAAAACACAACGTGGACACATCCCATTTTTTGACAGAAAACAGAGCTGTTTTTTGCAAAGTGCCTACCTGTAGATTTTGGCCTCTAGCTCAGCCGGCACATAGAGATACCTACCAAACCTGTGCATTTTTTAAAACTAGAGACCTAGGGGAATCCAAGATGGGGTGACTTGTGGGGCTCTGACCAGTTTCTGTTACCCAGAATCCTTTGCAAACCTCAAAATGTGGCTAAAATAACACGTTTTCCTCACATTTCGGTGACAGAAAGTTCCGGAATCTGAGAGGAGCCACAAATTTCCTTCCACCCTGCGTTCCCCCAAGTCTCCCGATAAAATGATACCTCACTTGTGTGGGTAGGCCTAGCGCCCGTGACAGAAAATGCCCCAAAACACAACATTGGCACACATCATATTTTTTCATAGAAAACAGTGCCTACCTGTGGATTTTGGCCTCTAGCTCAGCCGGCACTTGGGGAAACCTAGCAAACCAGCGCATTTTTGAAACCTAGAAACCCAGGGGAATCCAAGATGGGGTGACTTATGGGGCTCTGACTAGGTTCTGTTACCCAGAATCCTTTGCAAACCTCAAAATGTGGCTAAAATAACACATTTTCCTCACATTTCGGTGACAGAAAGTTCTGGAATCTGAGAGGAGCCACAAATTTCCTTCCACCCTGCGTTCCCCCAAGTCTCCCGATAAAAATGATACCTCCCTTGTGTGGGTAGGCCTAGCGCCTGTGACAGAAAATACCCCAAAACACAACGTGGACACATCACATTTTTCATAGAAAACAGTGCCTACCTGTGGATTTTGGCCTCTAGCTCAGCCGGCACCTGGGGAAACCTAGCAAACCAGCGCATTTTAGAAAACTAGAAATCCAGGGGAATCCAAGATGGGGTGACTTATGGGGCTCTGACCAGGTTCTGTTACCCAGAATCCTTTGCAAACCTCAAAACGTGGCTAAAATAACACATTTTCCTCACATTTCTGTGACAGAAAGTTCTGGAATCTGAGAGGAGCCACAAATTTCCTTCCACCCAGCGTTCCCCCAAGTCTCCGGATAAAAATGATACCTCACTTGTGTGGGTAGGCCTAGCGCCCGCGACAGGAAATGCCCCAAAACACAACATGGACACATCCCATTTTTTGACAGAAAACAGGGCTGTTTTTTGCAAAGAGCCTACCTGTAGATTTTGGCCTCTAGCTCAGCCGGCACCTAGGGAAACCTACCAAACCTGTGCATTTTTTGAAAACTAGAGACCTAGGGGAATCCAAGATGGGGTGACTTGTGGGGCTCTCACCAGTTTCTGTTACCCAGAATCCTTTGCAAACCTCAAAATGTGGCTAAAATAACACGTTTTCCTCACATTTCGGTGACAGAAAGTTCTGGAATCTGAGAGGAGCCACAAATTTCCTTCCACCCAGCGTTCCCCCAAGTCTCCAGATAAAAATTATACCTCACTTATGTGGGAGGCCTAGCGCCCGCGACAGGAAATGCCCCAAAACACAACGTGGACACATCCCATTTTTTGACAGAAAACAGAGCTGTTTTTTGCAAAGTGCCTACCTGTAGATTTTGGCCTCTAGCTCAGCCGGCACATAGAGATACCTACCAAACCTGTGCATTTTTTAAAACTAGAAACCTAGGGGAATCCAAGATGGGGTGACTTGTGGGGCTCTGACCAGTTTCTGTTACCCAGAATCCTTTGCAAACCTCAAAATGTGGCTAAAATAACACGTTTTCCTCACATTTCGGTGACAGAAAGTTCCGGAATCTGAGAGGAGCCACAAATTTCCTTCCACCCTGCGTTCCCCCAAGTCTCCCGATAAAATGATACCTCACTTGTGTGGGTAGGCCTAGCGCCCGTGACAGAAAATGCCCCAAAACACAACATTGGCACACATCATATTTTTTCATAGAAAACAGTGCCTACCTGTGGATTTTGGCCTCTAGCTCAGCCGGCACTTGGGGAAACCTAGCAAACCAGCGCATTTTTGAAACCTAGAAACCCAGGGGAATCCAAGATGGGGTGACTTATGGGGCTCTGACTAGGTTCTGTTACCCAGAATCCTTTGCAAACCTCAAAATGTGGCTAAAATAACACATTTTCCTCACATTTCGGTGACAGAAAGTTCTGGAATCTGAGAGGAGCCACAAATTTCCTTCCACCCAGCGTCCCCCCAAGTCTCCAGATAAAAATTATACCTCACTTATGTGGGTAGGCCTAGCGCCCGCGACAGGAAATGCCCCAAAACACAACGTGGACACATCCCATTTTTTGACAGAAAACAGAGCTGTTTTTTGCAAAGTGCCTACCTGTAGATTTTGGCCTCTAGCTCAGCCGGCACATAGAGATACCTACCAAACCTGTGCATTTTAGAAAACTAGAGACCTAGGGGAATCCAAGATGGGGTGACTTGTGGGGCTCTGACCAGGTTCTGTTACCCAGAATCCTTTGCAAACCTCAAAATGTGGCTGAAATAACACGTTTTCCTCACATTTCGGTGACAGAAAGTTCTGGAATCTGAGAGGAGCCACAAATTTCCTTCCACCCTGCGTTCCCCCAAGTCTCCCGATAAAAATGATACCTCACTTGTGTGGGTAGGCCTAGTGCCCGAACAGAAAATGCCCCAAAACACAAAGTGGACACTTCACTTTTTTTCATAGAAAACAGTGCCTACCTGTGGATTTTGGCCTCTAGCTCAGCCGGCACCTGGGGAAACCTAGCAAACCAGCGCATTTTAGAAAACTAGAAATCCAGGGGAATCCAAGATGGGGTGACTTATGGGGCTCTGACCAGGTTCTGTTACCCAGAATCCTTTGCAAACCTCAAAACGTGGCTAAAATAACACATTTTCCTCACATTTCTGTGACAGAAAGTTCTGGAATCTGAGAGGAGCCACAAATTTCCTTCCACCCAGCGTTCCCCCAAGTCTCCGGATAAAAATGATACCTCACTTGTGTGGGTAGGCCTAGCGCCCGCGACAGGAAATGCCCCAAAACACAACATGGACACATCCCATTTTTTGACAGAAAACAGGGCTGTTTTTTGCAAAGAGCCTACCTGTAGATTTTGGCCTCTAGCTCAGCCGGCACCTAGGGAAACCTACCAAACCTGTGCATTTTTTGAAAACTAGAGACCTAGGGGAATCCAAGATGGGGTGACTTGTGGGGCTCTCACCAGTTTCTGTTACCCAGAATCCTTTGCAAACCTCAAAATGTGGCTAAAATAACACGTTTTCCTCACATTTCGGTGACAGAAAGTTCTGGATTCTGAGAGGAGCCACAAATTTCCTTCCACCCAGCGTTCCCCCAAGTCTCCAGATAAAAATTATACCTCACTTATGTGGGAGGCCTAGCGCCCGCGACAGGAAATGCCCCAAAACACAACGTGGACACATCCCATTTTTTGACAGAAAACAGAGCTGTTTTTTGCAAAGTGCCTACCTGTAGATTTTGGCCTCTAGCTCAGCCGGCACATAGAGATACCTACCAAACCTGTGCATTTTTTAAAACTAGAGACCTAGGGGAATCCAAGATGGGGTGACTTGTGGGGCTCTGACCAGTTTCTGTTACCCAGAATCCTTTGCAAACCTCAAAATGTGGCTAAAATAACACGTTTTCCTCACATTTCGGTGACAGAAAGTTCCGGAATCTGAGAGGAGCCACAAATTTCCTTCCACCCTGCGTTCCCCCAAGTCTCCCGATAAAATGATACCTCACTTGTGTGGGTAGGCCTAGCGCCCGTGACAGAAAATGCCCCAAAACACAACATTGGCACACATCATATTTTTTCATAGAAAACAGTGCCTACCTGTGGATTTTGGCCTCTAGCTCAGCCGGCACTTGGGGAAACCTAGCAAACCAGCGCATTTTTGAAACCTAGAAACCCAGGGGAATCCAAGATGGGGTGACTTATGGGGCTCTGACTAGGTTCTGTTACCCAGAATCCTTTGCAAACCTCAAAATGTGGCTAAAATAACACATTTTCCTCACATTTCGGTGACAGAAAGTTCTGGAATCTGAGAGGAGCCACAAATTTCCTTCCACCCTGCGTTCCCCCAAGTCTCCCGATAAAAATGATACCTCCCTTGTGTGGGTAGGCCTAGCGCCTGTGACAGAAAATACCCCAAAACACAACGTGGACACATCACATTTTTCATAGAAAACAGTGCCTACCTGTGGATTTTGGCCTCTAGCTCAGCCGGCACCTGGGGAAACCTAGCAAACCAGCACATTTTAGAAAACTAGAAATCCAGGGGAATCCAAGATGGGTTGACTTATGGGGCTCTGACCAGGTTCTGTTACCCAGAATCCTTTGCAAACCTCAAAACGTGGCTAAAATAACACATTTTCCTCACATTTCTGTGACAGAAAGTTCTGGAATCTGAGAGGAGCCACAAATTTCCTTCCACCCAGCGTTCCCCCAAGTCTCCGGATAAAAATGATACCTCACTTGTGTGGGTAGGCCTAGCGCCCGCGACAGGAAATGCCCCAAAACACAAAATGGACACATCCCATTTTTTGACAGAAAACAGGGCTGTTTTTTGCAAAGAGCCTACCTGTAGATTTTGGCCTCTAGCTCAGCCGGCACCTAGGGAAACCTACCAAACCTGTGCATTTTTTGAAAACTAGAGACCTAGGGGAATCCAAGATGGGGTGACTTGTGGGGCTCTCACCAGTTTCTGTTACCCAGAATCCTTTGCAAACCTCAAAATGTGGCTAAAATAACACGTTTTCCTCACATTTCGGTGACAGAAAGTTCTGGAATCTGAGAGGAGCCACAAATTTCCTTCCACCCAGCGTTCCCCCAAGTCTCCAGATAAAAATTATACCTCACTTATGTGGGAGGCCTAGCGCCCACGACAGGAAATGCCCCAAAACACAACGTGGACACATCCCATTTTTTGACAGAAAACAGAGCTGTTTTTTGCAAAGTGCCTACCTGTAGATTTTGGCCTCTAGCTCAGCCGGCACATAGAGATACCTACCAAACCTGTGCATTTTTTAAAACTAGAAACCTAGGGGAATCCAAGATGGGGTGACTTGTGGGGCTCTGACCAGTTTCTGTTACCCAGAATCCTTTGCAAACCTCAAAATGTGGCTAAAATAACACGTTTTCCTCACATTTCGGTGACAGAAAGTTCCGGAATCTGAGAGGAGCCACAAATTTCCTTCCACCCTGCGTTCCCCCAAGTCTCCCGATAAAATGATACCTCACTTGTGTGGGTAGGCCTAGCGCCCGTGACAGAAAATGCCCCAAAACACAACATTGGCACACATCATATTTTTTCATAGAAAACAGTGCCTACCTGTGGATTTTGGCCTCTAGCTCAGCCGGCACTTGGGGAAACCTAGCAAACCAGCGCATTTTTGAAACCTAGAAACCCAGGGGAATCCAAGATGGGGTGACTTATGGGGCTCTGACTAGGTTCTGTTACCCAGAATCCTTTGCAAACCTCAAAATGTGGCTAAAATAACACATTTTCCTCACATTTCGGTGACAGAAAGTTCTGGAATCTGAGAGGAGCCACAAATTTCCTTCCACCCAGCGTCCCCCCAAGTCTCCAGATAAAAATTATACCTCACTTATGTGGGTAGGCCTAGCGCCCGCGACAGGAAATGCCCCAAAACACAACGTGGACACATCCCATTTTTTGACAGAAAACAGAGCTGTTTTTTGCAAAGTGCCTACCTGTAGATTTTGGCCTCTAGCTCAGCCGGCACATAGAGATACCTACCAAACCTGTGCATTTTAGAAAACTAGAGACCTAGGGGAATCCAAGATGGGGTGACTTGTGGGGCTCTGACCAGGTTCTGTTACCCAGAATCCTTTGCAAACCTCAAAATGTGGCTGAAATAACACGTTTTCCTCACATTTCGGTGACAGAAAGTTCTGGAATCTGAGAGGAGCCACAAATTTCCTTCCACCCTGCGTTCCCCCAAGTCTCCCGATAAAAATGATACCTCACTTGTGTGGGTAGGCCTAGTGCCCGAACAGAAAATGCCCCAAAACACAAAGTGGACACTTCACTTTTTTTCATAGAAAACAGTGCCTACCTGTGGATTTTGGCCTCTAGCTCAGCCGGCACCTAGGGGAAACCTAGCAAACCAGCGCATTTTTTTAAACTAGAAACCCAGGGGAATCCAAGATGGGGTGACTTATGGGGCTCTGACCAGGTTCTGTTACCCAGAATCCTTTGCAAACCCCAAAAGTAGCTAAAATAACACATTTTCCTCACATTTCGGTGACAGAAAGTTCTGGAATCTGAGAGGAGCCACAAATTTCCTTCCACCCAGCGTTCCCCCAAGTCTCCCGATAAAAATTATACCTCACTTATGTGGGTAGGCCTAGCGCCCGCGACAGGAAATGCCCCAAAACACAACGTGGACACATCACATTTTTTGACAGAAAACAGAGCTGTTTTTTGCAAAGTGCCTACCTGTAGATTTTGGCCTCTAGCTCAGCCGGCACATAGAGATACCTACCAATCCTGTGCATTTTTGAAAACTAGAGACCTAGGGGAATCCAAGATGGGGTGACTTGTGGGGCTCTGACCAGGTTCTGTTACCCAGAATCCTCTGCAAACCTCAAAACGTGGCTAAAGAAACACGTTTTCCTCACAAATCAGTGACAGAAAGTTCTGGAATCTGAGAGGAGCCACAAATTTCCTTCCACCCAGAGTTCCCCCAAGTCTCCCGATAAAAATGATACCTCACTTGTGTGGGTAGGCCTAGCGCTCGCGACAGGAAATGCCCCAAAACACAACATGGACACATCCCATTTTTTGACAGAAAACAGGGCTGTTTTTTGCAAAGTGCCTACCTGTAGATTTTGGCCTCTAGCTCAGCCGGCACCTAGGGAAACCTACCAAACCTGTGCATTTTTTTAAACTAGAGACCTAGGGGAATCCAAGATGGGGTGACTTGTGGGGCTCTGACCAGGTTCTGTTACCCAGAATCCTTTGCAAACCTCAAAACGTGGCCAAAATAACACGTTTCCTCACATTTCGGTGACAGAAAGTTCTGGAATCTGAGAGGAGCCACAAATTTCCTTCCACCCTGCGTTCCCCCAAGTCTCCCGATAAAAATGATACCTCACTTGTGTGGGTAGACCTAGCGCCCGAACAGAAAATGCCCCAAAACACAACGTGGACACATCACATTTTTTCATAGAAAACAGTGCCTACCTGTGGATTTTGGCCTCTAGCTCAGCCGGCACCTAGGGGAAACCTAGCAAACCAGCGCATTTTTGAAAACTAGAAACCCAGGGGAATCCAAGATGGGGTGACTTATGGGGCTCTGACCAGGTTCTGTTACCCAGAATCCTTTGCAAACCCCAAAAGCAGCTAAAATAACACATTTTCCTCACATTTCGGTGACAGAAAGTTTTGGAATCTGAGAGGAGCCACAAATTTACTTCCACCCAGCATTCCCCGAAGTCTCCCGATAAAAATGATACCTCACTTATGTGGGTAGGCCTAGCGCCCGCGATAGGAAATGCCCCAAAACACAAAGTGGACACATCCCATTTTTTGACAGAAAACAGAGCTGTTTTTTGCAAAGTGCCTACCTGTAGATTTTGGCCTCTAGCTCAGCCGGCACATAGAGATACCTACCAAACCTGTGCCTTTTTTAAAACTAGAGACCTAGGGGAATCCAAGATGGGGTGACTTGTGGGGCTCTGACCAGGTTCTGTTTCCCAGAATCCTTTGCAAACCTCAAAACGTGGCTAAAAAAACACGTTTTCCTCACAAATCAGTGACAGAAAGTTCTGGAATCTGAGAGGAGCCACAAATTTCCTTCCACCCAGAGTTCCCCCAAGTCTCCCGATAAAAATGATACCTCACTTGTGTGGGTAGGCCTAGCGCTCGCGACAGGAAATGCCCCAAAACACAACATGGACACATCCCATTCTTTGACACAAAACAGGGCTGTTTTTTGCAAAGTGCCTACCTGTAGATTTTGGCCTCTAGCTCAGCCGGCACCTAGGGAAACCTACCAAACCTGTGCATTTTTTAAAACTAGAGACCTAGGGGAATCCAAGATGGGGTGACTTGTGGGGCTCTGACCAGGTTCTGTTACCCAGAATCCTTTGCAAACCTCAAAATGTGGCTAAAATAACACGTTTTCCTCACATTTCGGTGACAGAAAGTTCCGGAATCTGAGAGGAGCCACAAATTTCCTTCCACCCTGCGTTCCCCCAAGTCTCCCGATAAAATGATACCTCACTTGTGTGGGTAGGCCTAGCGCCCGTGACAGAAAATGCCCCAAAACACAACATTGGCACACATCACATTTTTTCATAGAAAACAGTGCCTACCTGTGGATTTTGGCCTCTAGCTCAGCCGGCACTTGGGGAAACCTAGCAAACCAGCGCATTTTTGAAAACTAGAAACCCAGGGGAATCCAAGATGGGGTGACTTATGGGGCTCTGACTAGGTTCTGTTACCCAGAATCCTTTGCAAACCTCAAAATGTGGCTAAAATAACACATTTTCCTCACATTTCGGTGACAGAAAGTTCTGGAATCTGAGAGGAGCCACAAATTTCCTTCCACCCAGCGTTCCCCCAAGTCTCCAGATAAAAATTATACCTCACTTATGTGGGTAGGCCTAGCGCCCGCGACAGGAAATGCCCCAAAACACAACGTGGACACATCCCATTTTTTGACAGAAAACAGAGCTGTTTTTTGCAAAGTGCCTACCTGTAGATTTTGGCCTCTAGCTCAGCCGGCACATAGAGATACCTACCAAACCTGTGCATTTTTGAAAACTAGAGACCTAGGGGAATCCAAGATGGGGTGACTTGTGGGGCTCTGACCAGGTTCTGTTACCCAGAATCCTTTGCAAACCTCAAAACGTGGCTAAAAAAACACGTTTTCCTCACAAATCAGTGACAGAAAGTTCTGGAATCTGAGAGGAGCCACAAATTTCCTTCCACCCAGAGTTCCCCCAAGTCTCCCGATAAAAATGATACCTCACTTGTGTGGGTAGGCCTAGTGCTCGCGACAGGAAATGCCCCAAAACACAACATGGACACATCCCATTTTTTGACAGAAAACAGGGCTGTTTTTTGCAAAGTGCCTAAGTGTAGATTTTGGCCTCTAGCTCAGCCGGCACCTAGGGAAACCTACCAAACCTGTGCATTTTTTAAAACTAGAGACCTAGGGGAATCCAAGATGGGGTGACTTGTGGGGCTCTGACCAGTTTCTGTTACCCAGAATCCTTTGCAAACCTCAAAACGTGGCTAAAAAAAAACATTTTCCTCACATTTCGGTGACAGAAAGTTCTGGAATCTGAGAGGAGCCACAAATTTCCTTCCACCCAGCGTTACCCCAAGTCTCCCGATAAAAATGATACCTCACTTGTGTGGGTAGGCCTAGCGCCCGTGACAGAAAATGCCCCAAAACACAACGTGGACACATCACATTTGTCATAGAAAACAGTGCCTACCTGTGCATTTTGGCCTCTAGCTCAGCCGGCACCTAGGGAAACGTAGCAAACCAGCGCATTTTTGAAAACTAGAAACCCAGGGGAATCCAAGATGGGGTGACTTATGGGGCTCTGACCAGGCTCTGTTACCCAGAATCCTTTGCAAACCTCATAATGTGGCTAAAATAACACGTTTTCCTCACATTTCGGTGACAGAAAGTTCTGGAATCTGAGAGGAGCCACAAATTTCCTTCCACCCAGCGTTCCCCCAAGTCTCCGGTTAAAAATGATACCTCACTTGTGTGGGTAGACCTAGCGCCCGCGACAGGAAATGCCCCAAAACACAACATGGACACATCCCATTTTTTTACAGAAAACAGGGCTGTTTTTTGCAAAGTGCCTACCTGTAGATTTTGGCCTCTAGCTCAGCCGGCACCTAGGGAAACCTACCAAACCTGTGCATTTTTTAAAACTAGAGACCTAGGGGAATCCAAGATGGGGTGACTTGTGGGGCTCTGACCAGGTTCTGTTACCCAGAATCCTTTGCAAACCTCAAAATGTGGCTAAAATAACACCTTTTCCTCACATTTCGGTGACAGAAAGTTCTAGAATCTGAGAGGAGCCACAAATTTCCTTCCACCCTGCGTTCCCCCAAGTCTCCCGATAAAAATGATACCTCACTTGTGTGGGTAGGCCTAGCGCACGTGACAGAAAATGCCCCAAAAAACAACGTGGACACATCACATTTTTTCATAGAAAACAGTGCCTACCTGTGGATTTTGGCCTCTAGCTCAGCCGGCACCTGGGGAAACCTAGCAAACCAGCGCATTTTTGAAAACTAGAAACCCAGGGGAATCCAAGATGGGGTGACTTATGGGGCTCTGACCAGGTTCTGTTACCCAGAATCCTTTGCAAACCTCAAAACGTGGCTAAAATAACACATTTTCCTCACATTTCGGTGACAGAAAGTTCTGGAATCTGAGAGGAGCCACAAATTTCCTTCCACCCAGCGTTCCCTCAAGTCTCCGGATAAAAATGATACCTCACTTGTGTGGGTAGGCCTAGCGCCCGCAACAGGAAATGCCCCAAAACACAACATGGACACATCCCATTTTTTGACAGAAAACAGGGCTGTTTTTTGCAAAGAGCCTACCTGTAGATTTTGGCCTCTAGCTCAGCCGGCACCTAGGGAAACCTACCAAACCTGTGCATATTTTAAAACTAGAGACCTAGGGGAATCCAAGGTGGGGTGACTTTTGGGGCTCTGACCAGGTTCTGTTACCCAGAATCCTTTGCAAACCTCAAAATGTGGCTAAAATAACACGTTTTCCTCACATTTCGGTGACAGAAAGTTCTGGAATCTGAGAGGAGCCACAAATTTCCTTCCACCCTGCGTTCCCCCAAGTCTCCCGATAAAAATGATACCTCACTTGTGTGGGTAGGCCTAGCGCTCGCGACAGGAAATGCCCCAAAACACAACATGGACACATGCCATTTTTTGACAGAAAACAGGGCTGTTTTTTGCAAAGTGCCTACCTGTAGATTTTGGCCTCTAGCTCAGCCGGCACCTAGGGAAACCTACCAAACCTGTGCATTTTTTTAAACTAGAGACCTAGGGGAATCCAAGATGGGGTGACTTGTGGGGCTCTGACCAGGTTCTGTTACCCAGAATCCTTTGCAAACCTCAAAACGTGGCCAAAATAACACGTTTCCTCACATTTCGGTGACAGAAAGTTCTGGAATCTGAGAGGAGCCACAAATTTCCTTCCACCCTGCGTTCCCCCAAGTCTCCCGATAAAAATGATACCTCACTTGTGTGGGTAGACCTAGCGCCCGAACAGAAAATGCCCCAAAACACAACGTGGACACATCACATTTTTTCATAGAAAACAGTGCCTACCTGTGGATTTTGGCCTCTAGCTCAGCCGGCACCTAGGGGAAACCTAGCAAACCAGCGCATTTTTGAAAACTAGAAACCCAGGGGAATCCAAGATGGGGTGACTTATGGGGCTCTGACCAGGTTCTGTTACCCAGAATCCTTTGCAAACCCCAAAAGCAGCTAAAATAACACATTTTCCTCACATTTCGGTGACAGAAAGTTTTGGAATCTGAGAGGAGCCACAAATTTACTTCCACCCAGCATTCCCCGAAGTCTCCCGATAAAAATGATACCTCACTTATGTGGGTAGGCCTAGCGCCCGCGATAGGAAATGCCCCAAAACACAAAGTGGACACATCCCATTTTTTGACAGAAAACAGAGCTGTTTTTTGCAAAGTGCCTACCTGTAGATTTTGGCCTCTAGCTCAGCCGGCACATAGAGATACCTACCAAACCTGTGCCTTTTTTAAAACTAGAGACCTAGGGGAATCCAAGATGGGGTGACTTGTGGGGCTCTGACCAGGTTCTGTTTCCCAGAATCCTTTGCAAACCTCAAAACGTGGCTAAAAAAACACGTTTTCCTCACAAATCAGTGACAGAAAGTTCTGGAATCTGAGAGGAGCCACAAATTTCCTTCCACCCAGAGTTCCCCCAAGTCTCCCGATAAAAATGATACCTCACTTGTGTGGGTAGGCCTAGCGCTCGCGACAGGAAATGCCCCAAAACACAACATGGACACATCCCATTCTTTGACACAAAACAGGGCTGTTTTTTGCAAAGTGCCTACCTGTAGATTTTGGCCTCTAGCTCAGCCGGCACCTAGGGAAACCTACCAAACCTGTGCATTTTTTAAAACTAGAGACCTAGGGGAATCCAAGATGGGGTGACTTGTGGGGCTCTGACCAGGTTCTGTTACCCAGAATCCTTTGCAAACCTCAAGATGTGGCTAAAATAACACGTTTTCCTCACATTTCGGTGACAGAAAGTTCCGGAATCTGAGAGGAGCCACAAATTTCCTTCCACCCTGCGTTCCCCCAAGTCTCCCGATAAAATGATACCTCACTTGTGTGGGTAGGCCTAGCGCCCGTGACAGAAAATGCCCCAAAACACAACATTGGCACACATCATATTTTTTCATAGAAAACAGTGCCTACCTGTGGATTTTGGCATCTAGCTCAGCCGGCACTTGGGGAAACCTAGCAAACCAGCGCATTTTTGAAAACTAGAAACCCAGGGGAATCCAAGATGGGGTGACTTATGGGGCTCTGACTAGGTTCTGTTACCCAGAATCCTTTGCAAACCTCAAAATGTGGCTAAAATAACACATTTTCCTCACATTTCGGTGACAGAAAGTTCTGGAATCTGAGAGGAGCCACAAATTTCCTTCCACCCAGCGTTCCCCCAAGTCTCCAGATAAAAATTATACCTCACTTATGTGGGTAGGCCTAGCGCCCGTGACAGGAAATGCCCCAAAACACAACGTGGACACATCCCATTTTTTGACAGAAAACAGAGCTGTTTTTTGCAAAGTGCCTACCTGTAGATTTTGGCCTCTAGCTCAGCCGGCACATAGAGATACCTACCAAACCTGTGCATTTTTGAAAACTAGAGACCTAGGGGAATCCAAGATGGGGTGACTTGTGGGGCTCTGACCAGGTTCTGTTACCCAGAATCCTTTGCAAACCTCAAAACGTGGCTAAAAAAACACGTTTTCCTCACAAATCAGTGACAGAAAGTTCTGGAATCTGAGAGGAGCCACAAATTTCCTTCCACCCAGAGTTCCCCCAAGTCTCCCGATAAAAATGATACCTCACTTGTGTGGGTAGGCCTAGCGCCCGTGACAGAAAATGCCCCAAAACACAACGTGGACACATCACATTTGTCATAGAAAACAGTGCCTACCTGTGCATTTTGGCCTCTAGCTCAGCCGGCACCTAGGGAAACGTAGCAAACCAGCGCATTTTTGAAAACTAGAAACCCAGGGGAATCCAAGATGGGGTGACTTATGGGGCTCTGACCAGGCTCTGTTACCCAGAATCCTTTGCAAACCTCATAATGTGGCTAAAATAACACGTTTTCCTCACATTTCGGTGACAGAAAGTTCTGGAATCTGAGAGGAGCCACAAATTTCCTTCCACCCAGCGTTCCCCCAAGTCTCCGGTTAAAAATGATACCTCACTTGTGTGGGTAGACCTAGCGCCCGCGACAGGAAATGCCCCAAAACACAACATGGACACATCCCATTTTTTTACAGAAAACAGGGCTGTTTTTTGCAAAGTGCCTACCTGTAGATTTTGGCCTCTAGCTCAGCCGGCACCTAGGGAAACCTACCAAACCTGTGCATTTTTTAAAACTAGAGACCTAGGGGAATCCAAGATGGGGTGACTTGTGGGGCTCTGACCAGGTTCTGTTACCCAGAATCCTTTGCAAACCTCAAAATGTGGCTAAAATAACACCTTTTCCTCACATTTCGGTGACAGAAAGTTCTAGAATCTGAGAGGAGCCACAAATTTCCTTCCACCCTGCGTTCCCCCAAGTCTCCCGATAAAAATGATACCTCACTTGTGTGGGTAGGCCTAGCGCACGTGACAGAAAATGCCCCAAAAAACAACGTGGACACATCACATTTTTTCATAGAAAACAGTGCCTACCTGTGGATTTTGGCCTCTAGCTCAGCCGGCACCTGGGGAAACCTAGCAAACCAGCGCATTTTTGAAAACTAGAAACCCAGGGGAATCCAAGATGGGGTGACTTATGGGGCTCTGACCAGGTTCTGTTACCCAGAATCCTTTGCAAACCTCAAAACGTGGCTAAAATAACACATTTTCCTCACATTTCGGTGACAGAAAGTTCTGGAATCTGAGAGGAGCCACAAATTTCCTTCCACCCAGCGTTCCCTCAAGTCTCCGGATAAAAATGATACCTCACTTGTGTGGGTAGGCCTAGCGCCCGCAACAGGAAATGCCCCAAAACACAACATGGACACATCCCATTTTTTGACAGAAAACAGGGCTGTTTTTTGCAAAGAGCCTACCTGTAGATTTTGGCCTCTAGCTCAGCCGGCACCTAGGGAAACCTACCAAACCTGTGCATATTTTAAAACTAGAGACCTAGGGGAATCCAAGGTGGGGTGACTTTTGGGGCTCTGACCAGGTTCTGTTACCCAGAATCCTCTGCAAACCTCAAAATGTGGCTAAAATAACACGTTTTCCTCACATTTCGGTGACAGAAAGTTCTGGAATCTGAGAGGAGCCACAAATTTCCTTCCACCCTGCGTTCCCCCAAGTCTCCCGATAAAAATGATACCTCACTTGTGTGGGTAGACCTAGCGCCCGAACAGAAAATGCCCCAAAACACAACGTGGACACATAACATTTTTTCATAGAAAACAGTGCCTACCAGTGGATTTTGGCCTCTAGCTCAGCCGGCACCTAGGGGAAACCTAGCAAACCAGCGCATTTTTGAAAACTAGAAACCCAGGGGAATCCAAGATGGGGTGACTTATGGGGCTCTGACCAGGTTCTGTTACCCAGAATCCTTTGCAAACCCCAAAAGCAGCTAAAATAACACATTTTCCTCACATTTCGGTGACAGAAAGTTCTAGAATCTGAGAGGAGCCACAAATTTACTTCCACCCAGCGTTCCCCGAAGTCTCCCGATAAAAATGATACCTCACTTATGTGGGTAGGCCTAGCGCCCGCGATAGGAAATGCCCCAAAACACAAAGTGGACACATCCCGTTTTTTGACAGAAAACAGAGCTGTTTTTTGCAAAGTGCCTACCTGTAGATTTTGGCCTCTAGCTCAGCCGGCACATATAGATACCTACCAAACCTGTGCCTTTTTGAAAACTAGAGACCTAGGGGAATCCAAGATGGGGTTACTTGTGGGGCTCTGACCAGGTTCTGTTTCCCAGAATCCTTTGCAAACCTCAAAACGTGGCTAAAAAAACACGTTTTCCTCACATTTCGGTGACAGAAAGTTCCGGAATCTGAGAGGAGCCACAAATTTCCTTCCACCCTGCGTTCCCCCAAGTCTCCCGATAAAATGATACCTCACTTGTGTGGGTAGGCCTAGCGCCCGTGACAGGAAATGCCCCAAAACACAACATGGGCACATCCCATTTTTTGACAGAAAACAGGGCTGTTTTTTGCAAAGTGCCTACCTGTAGATTTTGGCCTCTAGCTCAGCCGGCACCTAGGGAAACCTACCAAACCTGTGCATTTTTTAAAACTAGAGACCTAGGGGAATCCAAGATGGGATGACTTGTGGGGCTCTGACCAGGTTCTGTTACCCAGAATCCTTTGCAAACCTCAAAATGTGGCTAAAATAACACGTTTTCCTCACATTTCGGTGACAGAAAGTTCCGGAATCTGAGAGGAGCCACAAATTTCCTTCCACCCTGCGTTCCCCCAAGTCTCCCGATAAAATGATACCTCACTTTTGTGGGTAGGCCTAGCGCCCGTGACAGGAAATGCCCCAAAACACAACATTGGCACACATCAAATTTTTTCATAGAAAACAGTGCCTACCTGTGGATTTTGGCCTCTAGCTCAGCCGGCACTTGGGGAAACCTAGCAAACCAGCGCATTTTTGAAACCTAGAAACCCAGGGGAATCCAAGATGGGGTGACTTATGGGGCTCTGACTAGGTTCTGTTACCCAGAATCCTTTGCAAACCTCAAAATGTGGCTAAAATAACACATTTTCCTCACATTTCGGTGACAGAAAGTTCTGGAATCTGAGAGGAGCCACAAATTTCCTTCCACCCAGCGTCCCCCCAAGTCTCCAGATAAAAATTATACCTCACTTATGTGGGTAGGCCTAGCGCCCGCGACAGGAAATGCCCCAAAACACAACGTGGACACATCCCATTTTTTGACAGAAAACAGAGCTGTTTTTTGCAAAGTGCCTACCTGTAGATTTTGGCCTCTAGCTCAGCCGGCACATAGAGATACCTACCAAACCTGTGCATTTTAGAAAACTAGAGACCTAGGGGAATCCAAGATGGGGTGACTTGTGGGGCTCTGACCAGGTTCTGTTACCCAGAATCCTTTGCAAACCTCAAAATGTGGCTGAAATAACACGTTTTCCTCACATTTCGGTGACAGAAAGTTCTGGAATCTGAGAGGAGCCACAAATTTCCTTCCACCCTGCGTTCCCCCAAGTCTCCCGATAAAAATGATACCTCACTTGTGTGGGTAGGCCTAGTGCCCGAACAGAAAATGCCCCAAAACACAAAGTGGACACTTCACTTTTTTTCATAGAAAACAGTGCCTACCTGTGGATTTTGGCCTCTAGCTCAGCCGGCACCTAGGGGAAACCTAGCAAACCAGCGCATTTTTTTAAACTAGAAACCCAGGGGAATCCAAGATGGGGTGACTTATGGGGCTCTGACCAGGTTCTGTTACCCAGAATCCTTTGCAAACCCCAAAAGTAGCTAAAATAACACATTTTCCTCACATTTCGGTGACAGAAAGTTCTGGAATCTGAGAGGAGCCACAAATTTCCTTCCACCCAGCGTTCCCCCAAGTCTCCCGATAAAAATTATACCTCACTTATGTGGGTAGGCCTAGCGCCCGCGACAGGAAATGCCCCAAAACACAACGTGGACACATCACATTTTTTGACAGAAAACAGAGCTGTTTTTTGCAAAGTGCCTACCTGTAGATTTTGGCCTCTAGCTCAGCCGGCACATAGAGATACCTACCAATCCTGTGCATTTTTGAAAACTAGAGACCTAGGGGAATCCAAGATGGGGTGACTTGTGGGGCTCTGACCAGGTTCTGTTACCCAGAATCCTTTGCAAACCTCAAAACGTGGCTAAAGAAACACGTTTTCCTCACAAATCAGTGACAGAAAGTTCTGGAATCTGAGAGGAGCCACAAATTTCCTTCCACCCAGAGTTCCCCCAAGTCTCCCGATAAAAATGATACCTCACTTGTGTGGGTAGGCCTAGCGCTCGCGACAGGAAATGCCCCAAAACACAACATGGACACATCCCATTTTTTGACAGAAAACAGGGCTGTTTTTTGCAAAGTGCCTACCTGTAGATTTTGGCCTCTAGCTCAGCCGGCACCTAGGGAAACCTACCAAACCTGTGCATTTTTTTAAACTAGAGACCTAGGGGAATCCAAGATGGGGTGACTTGTGGGGCTCTGACCAGGTTCTGTTACCCAGAATCCTTTGCAAACCTCAAAACGTGGCCAAAATAACACGTTTCCTCACATTTCGGTGACAGAAAGTTCTGGAATCTGAGAGGAGCCACAAATTTCCTTCCACCCTGCGTTCCCCCAAGTCTCCCGATAAAAATGATACCTCACTTGTGTGGGTAGACCTAGCGCCCGAACAGAAAATGCCCCAAAACACAACGTGGACACATCACATTTTTTCATAGAAAACAGTGCCTACCTGTGGATTTTGGCCTCTAGCTCAGCCGGCACCTAGGGGAAACCTAGCAAACCAGCGCATTTTTGAAAACTAGAAACCCAGGGGAATCCAAGATGGGGTGACTTATGGGGCTCTGACCAGGTTCTGTTACCCAGAATCCTTTGCAAACCCCAAAAGCAGCTAAAATAACACATTTTCCTCACATTTCGGTGACAGAAAGTTTTGGAATCTGAGAGGAGCCACAAATTTACTTCCACCCAGCATTCCCCGAAGTCTCCCGATAAAAATGATACCTCACTTATGTGGGTAGGCCTAGCGCCCGCGATAGGAAATGCCCCAAAACACAAAGTGGACACATCCCATTTTTTGACAGAAAACAGAGCTGTTTTTTGCAAAGTGCCTACCTGTAGATTTTGGCCTCTAGCTCAGCCGGCACATAGAGATACCTACCAAACCTGTGCCTTTTTTAAAACTAGAGACCTAGGGGAATCCAAGATGGGGTGACTTGTGGGGCTCTGACCAGGTTCTGTTTCCCAGAATCCTTTGCAAACCTCAAAACGTGGCTAAAAAAACACGTTTTCCTCACAAATCAGTGACAGAAAGTTCTGGAATCTGAGAGGAGCCACAAATTTCCTTCCACCCAGAGTTCCCCCAAGTCTCCCGATAAAAATGATACCTCACTTGTGTGGGTAGGCCTAGCGCTCGCGACAGGAAATGCCCCAAAACACAACATGGACACATCCCATTCTTTGACACAAAACAGGGCTGTTTTTTGCAAAGTGCCTACCTGTAGATTTTGGCCTCTAGCTCAGCCGGCACCTAGGGAAACCTACCAAACCTGTGCATTTTTTAAAACTAGAGACCTAGGGGAATCCAAGATGGGGTGACTTGTGGGGCTCTGACCAGGTTCTGTTACCCAGAATCCTTTGCAAACCTCAAAATGTGGCTAAAATAACACGTTTTCCTCACATTTCGGTGACAGAAAGTTCCGGAATCTGAGAGGAGCCACAAATTTCCTTCCACCCTGCGTTCCCCCAAGTCTCCCGATAAAATGATACCTCACTTGTGTGGGTAGGCCTAGCGCCCGTGACAGAAAATGCCCCAAAACACAACATTGGCACACATCACATTTTTTCATAGAAAACAGTGCCTACCTGTGGATTTTGGCCTCTAGCTCAGCCGGCACTTGGGGAAACCTAGCAAACCAGCGCATTTTTGAAAACTAGAAACCCAGGGGAATCCAAGATGGGGTGACTTATGGGGCTCTGACTAGGTTCTGTTACCCAGAATCCTTTGCAAACCTCAAAATGTGGCTAAAATAACACATTTTCCTCACATTTCGGTGACAGAAAGTTCTGGAATCTGAGAGGAGCCACAAATTTCCTTCCACCCAGCGTTCCCCCAAGTCTCCAGATAAAAATTATACCTCACTTATGTGGGTAGGCCTAGCGCCCGCGACAGGAAATGCCCCAAAACACAACGTGGACACATCCCATTTTTTGACAGAAAACAGAGCTGTTTTTTGCAAAGTGCCTACCTGTAGATTTTGGCCTCTAGCTCAGCCGGCACATAGAGATACCTACCAAACCTGTGCATTTTTGAAAACTAGAGACCTAGGGGAATCCAAGATGGGGTGACTTGTGGGGCTCTGACCAGGTTCTGTTACCCAGAATCCTTTGCAAACCTCAAAACGTGGCTAAAAAAACACGTTTTCCTCACAAATCAGTGACAGAAAGTTCTGGAATCTGAGAGGAGCCACAAATTTCCTTCCACCCAGAGTTCCCCCAAGTCTCCCGATAAAAATGATACCTCACTTGTGTGGGTAGGCCTAGTGCTCGCGACAGGAAATGCCCCAAAACACAACATGGACACATCCCATTTTTTGACAGAAAACAGGGCTGTTTTTTGCAAAGTGCCTAAGTGTAGATTTTGGCCTCTAGCTCAGCCGGCACCTAGGGAAACCTACCAAACCTGTGCATTTTTTAAAACTAGAGACCTAGGGGAATCCAAGATGGGGTGACTTGTGGGGCTCTGACCAGTTTCTGTTACCCAGAATCCTTTGCAAACCTCAAAACGTGGCTAAAAAAAAACATTTTCCTCACATTTCGGTGACAGAAAGTTCTGGAATCTGAGAGGAGCCACAAATTTCCTTCCACCCAGCGTTACCCCAAGTCTCCCGATAAAAATGATACCTCACTTGTGTGGGTAGGCCTAGCGCCCGTGACAGAAAATGCCCCAAAACACAACGTGGACACATCACATTTGTCATAGAAAACAGTGCCTACCTGTGCATTTTGGCCTCTAGCTCAGCCGGCACCTAGGGAAACGTAGCAAACCAGCGCATTTTTGAAAACTAGAAACCCAGGGGAATCCAAGATGGGGTGACTTATGGGGCTCTGACCAGGCTCTGTTACCCAGAATCCTTTGCAAACCTCATAATGTGGCTAAAATAACACGTTTTCCTCACATTTCGGTGACAGAAAGTTCTGGAATCTGAGAGGAGCCACAAATTTCCTTCCACCCAGCGTTCCCCCAAGTCTCCGGTTAAAAATGATACCTCACTTGTGTGGGTAGACCTAGCGCCCGCGACAGGAAATGCCCCAAAACACAACATGGACACATCCCATTTTTTTACAGAAAACAGGGCTGTTTTTTGCAAAGTGCCTACCTGTAGATTTTGGCCTCTAGCTCAGCCGGCACCTAGGGAAACCTACCAAACCTGTGCATTTTTTAAAACTAGAGACCTAGGGGAATCCAAGATGGGGTGACTTGTGGGGCTCTGACCAGGTTCTGTTACCCAGAATCCTTTGCAAACCTCAAAATGTGGCTAAAATAACACCTTTTCCTCACATTTCGGTGACAGAAAGTTCTAGAATCTGAGAGGAGCCACAAATTTCCTTCCACCCTGCGTTCCCCCAAGTCTCCCGATAAAAATGATACCTCACTTGTGTGGGTAGGCCTAGCGCACGTGACAGAAAATGCCCCAAAAAACAACGTGGACACATCACATTTTTTCATAGAAAACAGTGCCTACCTGTGGATTTTGGCCTCTAGCTCAGCCGGCACCTGGGGAAACCTAGCAAACCAGCGCATTTTTGAAAACTAGAAACCCAGGGGAATCCAAGATGGGGTGACTTATGGGGCTCTGACCAGGTTCTGTTACCCAGAATCCTTTGCAAACCTCAAAACGTGGCTAAAATAACACATTTTCCTCACATTTCGGTGACAGAAAGTTCTGGAATCTGAGAGGAGCCACAAATTTCCTTCCACCCAGCGTTCCCTCAAGTCTCCGGATAAAAATGATACCTCACTTGTGTGGGTAGGCCTAGCGCCCGCAACAGGAAATGCCCCAAAACACAACATGGACACATCCCATTTTTTGACAGAAAACAGGGCTGTTTTTTGCAAAGAGCCTACCTGTAGATTTTGGCCTCTAGCTCAGCCGGCACCTAGGGAAACCTACCAAACCTGTGCATATTTTAAAACTAGAGACCTAGGGGAATCCAAGGTGGGGTGACTTTTGGGGCTCTGACCAGGTTCTGTTACCCAGAATCCTTTGCAAACCTCAAAATGTGGCTAAAATAACACGTTTTCCTCACATTTCGGTGACAGAAAGTTCTGGAATCTGAGAGGAGCCACAAATTTCCTTCCACCCTGCGTTCCCCCAAGTCTCCCGATAAAAATGATACCTCACTTGTGTGGGTAGGCCTAGCGCTCGCGACAGGAAATGCCCCAAAACACAACATGGACACATGCCATTTTTTGACAGAAAACAGGGCTGTTTTTTGCAAAGTGCCTACCTGTAGATTTTGGCCTCTAGCTCAGCCGGCACCTAGGGAAACCTACCAAACCTGTGCATTTTTTTAAACTAGAGACCTAGGGGAATCCAAGATGGGGTGACTTGTGGGGCTCTGACCAGGTTCTGTTACCCAGAATCCTTTGCAATCCTCAAAACGTGGCCAAAATAACACGTTTCCTCACATTTCGGTGACAGAAAGTTCTGGAATCTGAGAGGAGCCACAAATTTCCTTCCACCCTGCGTTCCCCCAAGTCTCCCGATAAAAATGATACCTCACTTGTGTGGGTAGACCTAGCGCCCGAACAGAAAATGCCCCAAAACACAACGTGGACACATCACATTTTTTCATAGAAAACAGTGCCTACCTGTGGATTTTGGCCTCTAGCTCAGCCGGCACCTAGGGGAAACCTAGCAAACCAGCGCATTTTTGAAAACTAGAAACCCAGGGGAATCCAAGATGGGGTGACTTATGGGGCTCTGACCAGGTTCTGTTACCCAGAATCCTTTGCAAACCCCAAAAGCAGCTAAAATAACACATTTTCCTCACATTTCGGTGACAGAAAGTTTTGGAATCTGAGAGGAGCCACAAATTTACTTCCACCCAGCATTCCCCGAAGTCTCCCGATAAAAATGATACCTCACTTATGTGGGTAGGCCTAGCGCCCGCGATAGGAAATGCCCCAAAACACAAAGTGGACACATCCCATTTTTTGACAGAAAACAGAGCTGTTTTTTGCAAAGTGCCTACCTGTAGATTTTGGCCTCTAGCTCAGCCGGCACATAGAGATACCTACCAAACCTGTGCCTTTTTTAAAACTAGAGACCTAGGGGAATCCAAGATGGGGTGACTTGTGGGGCTCTGACCAGGTTCTGTTTCCCAGAATCCTTTGCAAACCTCAAAACGTGGCTAAAAAAACACGTTTTCCTCACAAATCAGTGACAGAAAGTTCTGGAATCTGAGAGGAGCCACAAATTTCCTTCCACCCAGAGTTCCCCCAAGTCTCCCGATAAAAATGATACCTCACTTGTGTGGGTAGGCCTAGCGCTCGCGACAGGAAATGCCCCAAAACACAACATGGACACATCCCATTCTTTGACACAAAACAGGGCTGTTTTTTGCAAAGTGCCTACCTGTAGATTTTGGCCTCTAGCTCAGCCGGCACCTAGGGAAACCTACCAAACCTGTGCATTTTTTAAAACTAGAGACCTAGGGGAATCCAAGATGGGGTGACTTGTGGGGCTCTGACCAGGTTCTGTTACCCAGAATCCTTTGCAAACCTCAAGATGTGGCTAAAATAACACGTTTTCCTCACATTTCGGTGACAGAAAGTTCCGGAATCTGAGAGGAGCCACAAATTTCCTTCCACCCTGCGTTCCCCCAAGTCTCCCGATAAAATGATACCTCACTTGTGTGGGTAGGCCTAGCGCCCGTGACAGAAAATGCCCCAAAACACAACATTGGCACACATCATATTTTTTCATAGAAAACAGTGCCTACCTGTGGATTTTGGCCTCTAGCTCAGCCGGCACTTGGGGAAACCTAGCAAACCAGCGCATTTTTGAAAACTAGAAACCCAGGGGAATCCAAGATGGGGTGACTTATGGGGCTCTGACTAGGTTCTGTTACCCAGAATCCTTTGCAAACCTCAAAATGTGGCTAAAATAACACATTTTCCTCACATTTCGGTGACAGAAAGTTCTGGAATCTGAGAGGAGCCACAAATTTCCTTCCACCCAGCGTTCCCCCAAGTCTCCAGATAAAAATTATACCTCACTTATGTGGGTAGGCCTAGCGCCCGTGACAGGAAATGCCCCAAAACACAACGTGGACACATCCCATTTTTTGACAGAAAACAGAGCTGTTTTTTGCAAAGTGCCTACCTGTAGATTTTGGCCTCTAGCTCAGCCGGCACATAGAGATACCTACCAAACCTGTGCATTTTTGAAAACTAGAGACCTAGGGGAATCCAAGATGGGGTGACTTGTGGGGCTCTGACCAGGTTCTGTTACCCAGAATCCTTTGCAAACCTCAAAACGTGGCTAAAAAAACACGTTTTCCTCACAAATCAGTGACAGAAAGTTCTGGAATCTGAGAGGAGCCACAAATTTCCTTCCACCCAGAGTTCCCCCAAGTCTCCCGATAAAAATGATACCTCACTTGTGTGGGTAGGCCTAGCGCCCGTGACAGAAAATGCCCCAAAACACAACGTGGACACATCACATTTGTCATAGAAAACAGTGCCTACCTGTGCATTTTGGCCTCTAGCTCAGCCGGCACCTAGGGAAACGTAGCAAACCAGCGCATTTTTGAAAACTAGAAACCCAGGGGAATCCAAGATGGGGTGACTTATGGGGCTCTGACCAGGCTCTGTTACCCAGAATCCTTTGCAAACCTCATAATGTGGCTAAAATAACACGTTTTCCTCACATTTCGGTGACAGAAAGTTCTGGAATCTGAGAGGAGCCACAAATTTCCTTCCACCCAGCGTTCCCCCAAGTCTCCGGTTAAAAATGATACCTCACTTGTGTGGGTAGACCTAGCGCCCGCGACAGGAAATGCCCCAAAACACAACATGGACACATCCCATTTTTTTACAGAAAACAGGGCTGTTTTTTGCAAAGTGCCTACCTGTAGATTTTGGCCTCTAGCTCAGCCGGCACCTAGGGAAACCTACCAAACCTGTGCATTTTTTAAAACTAGAGACCTAGGGGAATCCAAGATGGGGTGACTTGTGGGGCTCTGACCAGGTTCTGTTACCCAGAATCCTTTGCAAACCTCAAAATGTGGCTAAAATAACACCTTTTCCTCACATTTCGGTGACAGAAAGTTCTAGAATCTGAGAGGAGCCACAAATTTCCTTCCACCCTGCGTTCCCCCAAGTCTCCCGATAAAAATGATACCTCACTTGTGTGGGTAGGCCTAGCGCACGTGACAGAAAATGCCCCAAAAAACAACGTGGACACATCACATTTTTTCATAGAAAACAGTGCCTACCTGTGGATTTTGGCCTCTAGCTCAGCCGGCACCTGGGGAAACCTAGCAAACCAGCGCATTTTTGAAAACTAGAAACCCAGGGGAATCCAAGATAAGGTGACTTATGGGGCTCTGACCAGGTTCTGTTACCCAGAATCCTTTGCAAACCTCAAAACGTGGCTAAAATAACACATTTTCCTCACATTTCGGTGACAGAAAGTTCTGGAATCTGAGAGGAGCCACAAATTTCCTTCCACCCAGCGTTCCCTCAAGTCTCCGGATAAAAATGATACCTCACTTGTGTGGGTAGGCCTAGCGCCCGCAACAGGAAATGCCCCAAAACACAACATGGACACATCCCATTTTTTGACAGAAAACAGGGCTGTTTTTTGCAAAGAGCCTACCTGTAGATTTTGGCCTCTAGCTCAGCCGGCACCTAGGGAAACCTACCAAACCTGTGCATATTTTAAAACTAGAGACCTAGGGGAATCCAAGGTGGGGTGACTTTTGGGGCTCTGACCAGGTTCTGTTACCCAGAATCCTCTGCAAACCTCAAAATGTGGCTAAAATAACACGTTTTCCTCACATTTCGGTGACAGAAAGTTCTGGAATCTGAGAGGAGCCACAAATTTCCTTCCACCCTGCGTTCCCCCAAGTCTCCCGATAAAAATGATACCTCACTTGTGTGGGTAGACCTAGCGCCCGAACAGAAAATGCCCCAAAACACAACGTGGACACATAACATTTTTTCATAGAAAACAGTGCCTACCAGTGGATTTTGGCCTCTAGCTCAGCCGGCACCTAGGGGAAACCTAGCAAACCAGCGCATTTTTGAAAACTAGAAACCCAGGGGAATCCAAGATGGGGTGACTTATGGGGCTCTGACCAGGTTCTGTTACCCAGAATCCTTTGCAAACCCCAAAAGCAGCTAAAATAACACATTTTCCTCACATTTCGGTGACAGAAAGTTCTAGAATCTGAGAGGAGCCACAAATTTACTTCCACCCAGCGTTCCCCGAAGTCTCCCGATAAAAATGATACCTCACTTATGTGGGTAGGCCTAGCGCCCGCGATAGGAAATGCCCCAAAACACAAAGTGGACACATCCCGTTTTTTGACAGAAAACAGAGCTGTTTTTTGCAAAGTGCCTACCTGTAGATTTTGGCCTCTAGCTCAGCCGGCACATAGAGATACCTACCAAACCTGTGCCTTTTTGAAAACTAGAGACCTAGGGGAATCCAAGATGGGGTTACTTGTGGGGCTCTGACCAGGTTCTGTTTCCCAGAATCCTTTGCAAACCTCAAAACGTGGCTAAAAAAACACGTTTTCCTCACATTTCGGTGACAGAAAGTTCCGGAATCTGAGAGGAGCCACAAATTTCCTTCCACCCTGCGTTCCCCCAAGTCTCCCGATAAAATGATACCTCACTTGTGTGGGTAGGCCTAGCGCCCGTGACAGGAAATGCCCCAAAACACAACATGGGCACATCCCATTTTTTGACAGAAAACAGGGCTGTTTTTTGCAAAGTGCCTACCTGTAGATTTTGGCCTCTAGCTCAGCCGGCACCTAGGGAAACCTACCAAACCTGTGCATTTTTTAAAACTAGAGACCTAGGGGAATCCAAGATGGGATGACTTGTGGGGCTCTGACCAGGTTCTGTTACCCAGAATCCTTTGCAAACCTCAAAATGTGGCTAAAATAACACGTTTTCCTCACATTTCGGTGACAGAAAGTTCCGGAATCTGAGAGGAGCCACAAATTTCCTTCCACCCTGCGTTCCCCCAAGTCTCCCGATAAAATGATACCTCACTTGTGTGGGTAGGCCTAGCGCCCGTGACAGGAAATGCCCCAAAACACAACATTGGCACACATCAAATTTTTTCATAGAAAACAGTGCCTACCTGTGGATTTTGGCCTCTAGCTCAGCCGGCACTTGGGGAAACCTAGCAAACCAGCGCATTTTTGAAAACTAGAAACCCAGGGGAATCCAAGATGGGGTGACTTATGGGGCTCTGACTAGGTTCTGTTACCCAGAATCCTTTGCAAACCTCAAAATGTGGCTAAAATAACACATTTTCCTCACATTTCGGTGACAGAAAGTTCTGGAATCTGAGAGGAGCCACAAATTTCCTTCCACCCAGCGTTCCCCCAAGTCTCCAGATAAAAATTATACCTCACTTATGTGGGTAGGCCTAGCGCCCGCGACAGGAAATGCCCCAAAACACAACGTGGACACATCCCATTTTTTGACAGAAAACAGAGCTGTTTTTTGCAAAGTGCCTACCTGTAGATTTTGGCCTCTAGCTCAGCCGGCACATAGAGATACCTACCAAACCTGTGCATTTTTGAAAACTAGAGACCTAGGGGAATCCAAGATGGGGTGACTTGTGGGGCTCTGACCAGGTTCTGTTACCCAGAATCCTTTGCAAACCTCAAAACGTGGCCAAAATAACACATTTCCTCACATTTCGGTGACAGAAAGTTCTGGAATCTGAGAGGAGCCACAAATTTCCTTCCACCCTGCGTTCCCCCAAGTCTCCCGATAAAAATGATACCTCGCTTGTGTGGGTAGGCCTAGCACCTGTGACAGAAAATACCCCAAAACACAACGTGGACACATCACATTTTTCATAGAAAACAGTGCCTACCTGTGGATTTTGGCCTCTAGCTCAGCCGGCACTTGGGGAAACCTAGCAAACCAGCACATTTTTGAAAACTAGAAACCCAGGGGAATCCAAGATGGGGTGACTTATGGGGCTCTGACTAGGTTCTGTTACCCAGAATCCTTTGCAAACCTCAAAATGTGGCTAAAATAACACATTTTCCTCACATTTCGGTGACAGAAAGTTCTGGAATCTGAGAGGAGCCACAAATTTCCTTCCACCCAGCGTTCCCCCAAGTCTCCGGATAAAAATGATACCTCACTTGTGTGGGTAGGCCTAGCACCCGCGACAGGAAATGCCCCAAAACACAACATGGACACATCCCATTTTTTGACAGAAAACAGGGCTGTTTTTTGCAAAGAGCCTACCTGTAGATTTTGGCCTCTAGCTCAGCCGGCACCTAGGGAAACCTACCAAACCTGTGCATTTTTTAAAACTAGAGACCTAGGGGAATCCAAGATGGGGTGACTTGTGGGGCTCTCACCAGTTTCTGTTACCCAGAATCCTTTGCAAACCTCAAAATGTGGCTAAAATAACACGTTTTCCTCACATTTCGGTGACAGAAAGTTCTGGAATCTGAGAGGAGCCACAAATTTCCTTCCACCCAGCGTTCCCCCAAGTCTCCAGATAAAAATTATACCTCACTTATGTGGGAGGCCTAGCGCCCGCGACAGGAAATGCCCCAAAACACAACGTGGACACATCCCATTTTTTGACAGAAAACAGAGCTGTTTTTTGCAAAGTGCCTACCTGTGGATTTTGGCCTCTAGCTCAGCCGGCACTTGGGGAAACCTAGCAAACCAGCGCATTTTTGAAAACTAGAAACCCAGGGGAATCCAAGATGGGGTGACTTATGGGGCTCTGACTAGGTTCTGTTACCCAGAATCCTTTGCAAACCTCAAAATGTGGCTAAAATAACACATTTTCCTCACATTTCGGTGACAGAAAGTTCTGGAATCTGAGAGGAGCCACAAATTTCCTTCCACCCAGCGTTCCCCCAAGTCTCCAGATAAAAATTATACCTCACTTATGTGGGTAGGCCTAGCGCCCGCGACAGGAAATGCCCCAAAACACAACGTGGACACATCCCATTTTTTGACAGAAAACAGAGCTGTTTTTTGCAAAGTGCCTACCTGTAGATTTTGGCCTCTAGCTCAGCCGGCACATAGAGATACCTACCAAACCTGTGCATTTTTGAAAACTAGAGACCTAGGGGAATCCAAGATGGGGTGACTTGTGGGGCTCTGACCAGGTTCTGTTACCCAGAATCCTTTGCAAACCTCAAAACGTGGCCAAAATAACACATTTCCTCACATTTCGGTGACAGAAAGTTCTGGAATCTGAGAGGAGCCACAAATTTCCTTCCACCCTGCGTTCCCCCAAGTCTCCCGATAAAAATGATACCTCGCTTGTGTGGGTAGGCCTAGCACCTGTGACAGAAAATACCCCAAAACACAACGTGGACACATCACATTTTTCATAGAAAACAGTGCCTACCTGTGGATTTTGGCCTCTAGCTCAGCCGGCACTTGGGGAAACCTAGCAAACCAGCGCATTTTTGAAAACTAGAAACCCAGGGGAATCCAAGATGGGGTGACTTATGGGGCTCTGACTAGGTTCTGTTACCCAGAATCCTTTGCAAACCTCAAAATGTGGCTAAAATAACACATTTTCCTCACATTTCGGTGACAGAAAGTTCTGGAATCTGAGAGGAGCCACAAATTTCCTTCCACCCAGCGTTCCCCCAAGTCTCCGGATAAAAATGATACCTCACTTGTGTGGGTAGGCCTAGCACCCGCGACAGGAAATGCCCCAAAACACAACATGGACACATCCCATTTTTTGACAGAAAACAGGGCTGTTTTTTGCAAAGAGCCTACCTGTAGATTTTGGCCTCTAGCTCAGCCGGCACCTAGGGAAACCTACCAAACCTGTGCATTTTTTAAAACTAGAGACCTAGGGGAATCCAAGATGGGGTGACATGTGGGGCTCTCACCAGTTTCTGTTACCCAGAATCCTTTGCAAACCTCAAAATGTGGCTAAAATAACACGTTTTCCTCACATTTCGGTGACAGAAAGTTCTGGAATCTGAGAGGAGCCACAAATTTCCTTCCACCCAGCGTTCCCCCAAGTCTCCAGATAAAAATTATACCTCACTTATGTGGGAGGCCTAGCGCCCGCGACAGGAAATGCCCCAAAACACAACGTGGACACATCCCATTTTTTGACAGAAAACAGAGCTGTTTTTTGCAAAGTGCCTACCTGTAGATTTTGGCCTCTAGCTCAGCCGGCACATAGAGATACCTACCAAACCTGTGCATTTTTGAAAACTAGAGACCTAGGGGAATCCAAGATGGGGTGACTTGTGGGGCTCTGACCAGTTTCTGTTACCCAGAATTCTTTGCAAACCTCAAAATGTGGCTAAAATGACACGTTTTCCTCACATTTCGGTGACAGAAAGTTCCGGAATCTGAGAGGAGCCACAAATTTCCTTCCACCCTGCGTTCCCCCAAGTCTCCCGATAAAATGATACCTCACTTGTGTGGGTAGGCCTAGCGCCCGTGACAGAAAATGCCCCAAAACACAACATTGGCACACATCATATTTTTTCATAGAAAACAGTGCCTACCTGTGGATTTTGTCCTCTAGCTCAGCCGGCACTTGGGGAAACCTAGCAAACCAGCGCATTTTTGAAAACTAGAAACCCAGGGGAATCCAAGATGGGGTGACTTATGGGGCTCTGACCAGGTTCTGTTACAAAGAATCCTTTGCAAACCCCAAAAGTAGCTAAAATAACACATTTTCCTCACATTTCGGTGACAGAAAGTTCTGGAATCTGAGAGGAGCCACAAATTTCCTTCCACCCAGCGTTCCCCCAAGTCTCCCGATAAAAATTATACCTCACTTATGTGGGTAGGCCTAGCGCCCGCGACAGGAAATGCCCCAAAACACAAAGTGGACACATCCCATTTTTTGACAGAAAACAGAGCTGTTTTTTGCAAAGTGCCTACCTGTAGATTTTGGCCTCTAGCTCAGCCGGCACATAGAGATACCTACCAAACCTGTGCATTTTTAAAAACTAGAGACCTAGGGGAATCCAAGATGGGGTGACTTGTGGGGCTCTGACCAGGTTCTGTTACCCAGAATCCTTTGCAAACCTCAAAACGTGGCTAAAAAAACACGTTTTCCTCACAAATCAGTGACAGAAAGTTCTGGAATCTGAGAGGAGCCAAAAATTTCCTTCCACCCAGAGTTCCCCCAAGTCTCCCGATAAAAATGATACCTCACTTGTGTGGGTAGGCCTAGCGCTCGCGACAGGAAATGCCCCAAAAACACAACATGGACACATCCCATTTTTTGACAGAAAACAGGGCTGTTTTTTGCAAAGTGCCTACCTGTAGGTTTTGGCCTCTAGCTCAGCCGGCACCTAGGGAAACCTACCAAACCTGTGCATTTTTTTAAACTAGAGACCTAGGGGAATCCAAGATGGGGTGACTTGTGGGGCTCTGACCAGGTTCTGTTACCCAGAATCCTTTGCAAACCTCAAAACGTGGCCAAAATAACACGTTTCCTCACATTTCGGTGACAGAAAGTTCTGGAATCTGAGAGGAGCCACAAATTTCCTTCCACCCTGCGTTCCCCCAAGTCTCCCGATAAAAATTATACCTCACTTGTGTGGGTAGACCTAGCGCCCGAACAGAAAATGCCCCAAAACACAACGTGGACACATCACATTTTTTCATAGAAAACAGTGCCTACCTGTGGATTTTGGCCTCTAGCTCAGCCGGCACCTAGGGGAAACCTAGCAAACCAGCACATTTTTGAAAATTAGAAACCCAGGGGAATCCAAGATGGGGTGACTTATGGGGCTCTGACCAGGTTCTGTTACCCAGAATCCTTTGCAAACCCCAAAAGCATCTAAAATAACACATTTTCCTCACATTTCGGTGACAGAAAGTTCTGGAATCTGAGAGGAGCCACAAATTTACTTCCACCCAGCATTCCCCGAAGTCTCCCGATAAAAATGATACCTCACTTATGTGGGTAGGCCTAGCGCCTGCGATAGGAAATGCCCCAAAACACAAAGTGGACACATCCCATTTTTTGACAGAAAACAGAGCTGTTTTTTGCAAAGTGCCTACCTGTAGATTTTGGCCTCTAGCTCAGCCGGCACATAGAGATACCTACCAAACCTGTGCCTTTTTTAAAACTAGAGACCTAGGGGAATCCAAGATGGGGTGACTTGTGGGGCTCTGACCATGTTATGTTTCCCAGAATCCTTTGCAAACCTCAAAATGTGGCTAAAATAACACATTTTCCTCACATTTCGGTGACAGAAAGTTCTGGAATCTGAGAGGAGCCACAAATTTCCTTCCACCCAGCGTTCCCCCAAGTCTCCAGATAAAAATTATACCTCACTTATGTGGGTAGGCCTAGCGCCCGCGACAGGAAATGCCCCAAAACACAACGTGGACACATCCCATTTTTTGACAGAAAACAGAGCTGTTTTTTGCAAAGTGCCTACCTGTAGATTTTGGCCTCTAGCTCAGCCGGCACATAGAGATACCTACCAAACCTGTGCATTTTTGAAAACTAGAGACCTAGGGGAATCCAAGATGGGGTGACTTGTGGGGCTCTGACCAGGTTCTGTTACCCAGAATCCTTTGCAAACCATAAAAACGTGTCTAAAAAAACACGTTTTCCTCACAAATCAGTGACAGAAAGTTCTGGAATCTGAGAGGAGCCACAAATTTCCTTCCACCCTGCGTTCCCCCAAGTCTCCCGATAAAAATGATACCTCACTTGTGTGGGTAGACCTAGCGCCCGAACAGAAAATGCCCCAAAACACAACGTGGACACATCACATTTTTTCATAGAAAACAGTGCCTACCTGTGGATTTTGGCCTCTAGCTCAGCCGGCACCTAGGGGAAACCCAGCAAACCAGCGCATTTTTGAAAACTAGAAACCCAGGGGAATCCAAGATGGGGTGACTTATGGGGCTCTGACCAGGTTCTGTTACCCAGAATCCTTTGCAAACCCCAAAAGCAGCTAAAATAACACATTTTCCTCACATTTCGGTGACAGAAAGTTTTGGAATCTGAGAGGAGCCACAAATTTACTTCCACCCAGCATTCCCCGAAGTCTCCCGATAAAAATGATACCTCACTTATGTGGGTAGGCCTAGCGCCCGCGATAGGAAATGCCCCAAAACACAAAGTGGACTCATCCCATTTTTTGACAGAAAACAGAGCTGTTTTTTGCAAAGTGCCTACCTGTAGATTTTGGCCTCTAGCTCAGCCGGCACATAGAGATACCTACCAAACCTGTGCCTTTTTTAAAACTAGAGACCTAGGGGAATCCAAGATGGGGTGACTTGTGGGGCTCTGACCAGGTTCTGTTTCCCAGAATCCTTTGCAAACCTCAAAACGTGGCTAAAAAAACACGTTTTCCTCACAAATCAGTGACAGAAAGTTCTGGAATCTGAGAGGAGCCACAAATTTCCTTCCACCCAGAGTTCCCCCAAGTCTCCCGATAAAAATGATACCTCACTTGTGTGGGTAGGCCTAGCGCTCGCGACAGGAAATGCCCCAAAACACAACATGGACACATCCCATTCTTTGACACAAAACAGGGCTGTTTTTTGCAAAGTGCCTACCTGTAGATTTTGGCCTCTAGCTCAGCCGGCACCTAGGGAAACCTACCAAACCTGTGCATTTTTTAAAACTAGAGACCTAGGGGAATCCAAGATGGGGTGACTTGTGGGGCTCTGACCAGGTTCTGTTACCCAGAATCCTTTGCAAACCTCAAAATGTGGCTAAAATAACACGTTTTCCTCACATTTCGGTGACAGAAAGTTCCGGAATCTGAGAGGAGCCACAAATTTCCTTCCACCCTGCGTTCCCCCAAGTCTCCCGATAAAATGATACCTCACTTGTGTGGGTAGGCCTAGCGCCCGTGACAGAAAATGCCCCAAAACACAACATTGGCACACATCATATTTTTTCATAGAAAACAGTGCCTACCTGTGGATTTTGGCCTCTAGCTCAGCCGGCACTTGGGGAAACCTAGCAAACCAGCGCATTTTTGAAAACTAGAAACCCAGGGGAATCCAAGATGGGGTGACTTATGGGGCTCTGACTAGGTTCTGTTACCCAGAATCCTTTGCAAACCTCAAAATGTGGCTAAAATAACACATTTTCCTCACATTTCGGTGACAGAAAGTTCTGGAATCTGAGAGGAGCCACAAATTTCCTTCCACCCAGCGTTCCCCCAAGTCTCCAGATAAAAATTATACCTCACTTATGTGGGTAGGCCTAGCGCCCGCGACAGGAAATGCCCCAAAACACAACGTGGACACATCCCATTTTTTGACAGAAAACAGATCTGTTTTTTGCAAAGTGCCTACCTGTAGATTTTGGCCTCTAGCTCAGCCGGCACATAGAGATACCTACCAAACCTGTGCATTTTTGAAAACTAGAGACCTAGGGGAATCCAAGATGGGGTGACTTGTGGGGCTCTGACCAGGTTCTGTTACCCAGAATCCTTTGCAAACCTCAAAACGTGGCTAAAAAAACACGTTTTCCTCACAAATCAGTGACAGAAAGTTCTGGAATCTGAGAGGAGCCACAAATTTCCTTCCACCCAGAGTTCCCCCAAGTCTCCCGATAAAAATGATACCTCACTTGTGTGGGTAGGCCTAGTGCTCGCGACAGGAAATGCCCCAAAACACAACATGGACACATCCCATTTTTTGACAGAAAACAGGGCTGTTTTTTGCAAAGTGCCTAAGTGTAGATTTTGGCCTCTAGCTCAGCCGGCACCTAGGGAAACCTACCAAACCTGTGCATTTTTTAAAACTAGAGACCTAGGGGAATCCAAGATGGGGTGACTTGTGGGGCTCTGACCAGTTTCTGTTACCCAGAATCCTTTGCAAACCTCAAAACGTGGCTAAAAAAAAACATTTTCCTCACATTTCGGTGACAGAAAGTTCTGGAATCTGAGAGGAGCCACAAATTTCCTTCCACCCAGCGTTACCCCAAGTCTCCCGATAAAAATGATACCTCACTTGTGTGGGTAGGCCTAGCGCCCGTGACAGAAAATGCCCCAAAACACAACGTGGACACATCACATTTGTCATAGAAAACAGTGCCTACCTGTGCATTTTGGCCTCTAGCTCAGCCGGCACCTAGGGAAACGTAGCAAACCAGCGCATTTTTGAAAACTAGAAACCCAGGGGAATCCAAGATGGGGTGACTTATGGGGCTCTGACCAGGCTCTGTTACCCAGAATCCTTTGCAAACCTCATAATGTGGCTAAAATAACACGTTTTCCTCACATTTCGGTGACAGAAAGTTCTGGAATCTGAGAGGAGCCACAAATTTCCTTCCACCCAGCGTTCCCCCAAGTCTCCGGTTAAAAATGATACCTCACTTGTGTGGGTAGACCTAGCGCCCGCGACAGGAAATGCCCCAAAACACAACATGGACACATCCCATTTTTTTACAGAAAACAGGGCTGTTTTTTGCAAAGTGCCTACCTGTAGATTTTGGCCTCTAGCTCAGCCGGCACCTAGGGAAACCTACCAAACCTGTGCATTTTTTAAAACTAGAGACCTAGGGGAATCCAAGATGGGGTGACTTGTGGGGCTCTGACCAGGTTCTGTTACCCAGAATCCTTTGCAAACCTCAAAATGTGGCTAAAATAACACCTTTTCCTCACATTTCGGTGACAGAAAGTTCTAGAATCTGAGAGGAGCCACAAATTTCCTTCCACCCTGCGTTCCCCCAAGTCTCCCGATAAAAATGATACCTCACTTGTGTGGGTAGGCCTAGCGCACGTGACAGAAAATGCCCCAAAAAACAACGTGGACACATCACATTTTTTCATAGAAAACAGTGCCTACCTGTGGATTTTGGCCTCTAGCTCAGCCGGCACCTGGGGAAACCTAGCAAACCAGCGCATTTTTGAAAACTAGAAACCCAGGGGAATCCAAGATGGGGTGACTTATGGGGCTCTGACCAGGTTCTGTTACCCAGAATCCTTTGCAAACCTCAAAACGTGGCTAAAATAACACATTTTCCTCACATTTCGGTGACAGAAAGTTCTGGAATCTGAGAGGAGCCACAAATTTCCTTCCACCCAGCGTTCCCTCAAGTCTCCGGATAAAAATGATACCTCACTTGTGTGGGTAGGCCTAGCGCCCGCAACAGGAAATGCCCCAAAACACAACATGGACACATCCCATTTTTTGACAGAAAACAGGGCTGTTTTTTGCAAAGAGCCTACCTGTAGATTTTGGCCTCTAGCTCAGCCAGCACCTAGGGAAACCTACCAAACCTGTGCATATTTTAAAACTAGAGACCTAGGGGAATCCAAGGTGGGGTGACTTTTGGGGCTCTGACCAGGTTCTGTTACCCAGAATCCTTTGCAAACCTCAAAATGTGGCTAAAATAACACGTTTTCCTCACATTTCGGTGACAGAAAGTTCTGGAATCTGAGAGGAGCCACAAATTTCCTTCCACCCAGCGTTCCCTCAAGTCTCCGGATAAAAATGATACCTCACTTGTGTGGGTAGGCCTAGCGCCCGCAACAGGAAATGCCCCAAAACACAACATGGACACATCCCATTTTTTGACAGAAAACAGGGCTGTTTTTTGCAAAGAGCCTACCTGTAGATTTTGGCCTCTAGCTCAGCCAGCACCTAGGGAAACCTACCAAACCTGTGCATATTTTAAAACTAGAGACCTAGGGGAATCCAAGGTGGGGTGACTTTGGGGCTCTGACCAGGTTCTGTTACCCAGAATCCTTTGCAAACCTCAAAATGTGGCTAAAATAACACGTTTTCCTCACATTTCGGTGACAGAAAGTTCTGGAATCTGAGAGGAGCCACAAATTTCCTTCCACCCTGCGTTCCCCCAAGTCTCCCGATAAAAATGATACCTCACTTGTGTGGGTAGGCCTAGCGCTCGCGACAGGAAATGCCCCAAAACACAACATGGACACATGCCATTTTTTGACAGAAAACAGGGCTGTTTTTTGCAAAGTGCCTACCTGTAGATTTTGGCCTCTAGCTCAGCCGGCACCTAGGGAAACCTACCAAACCTGTGCATTTTTTTAAACTAGAGACCTAGGGGAATCCAAGATGGGGTGACTTGTGGGGCTCTGACCAGGTTCTGTTACCCAGAATCCTTTGCAAACCTCAAAACGTGGCCAAAATAACACGTTTCCTCACATTTCGGTGACAGAAAGTTCTGGAATCTGAGAGGAGCCACAAATTTCCTTCCACCCTGCGTTCCCCCAAGTCTCCCGATAAAAATGATACCTCACTTGTGTGGGTAGACCTAGCGCCCGAACAGAAAATGCCCCAAAACACAACGTGGACACATCACATTTTTTCATAGAAAACAGTGCCTACCTGTGGATTTTGGCCTCTAGCTCAGCCGGCACCTAGGGGAAACCTAGCAAACCAGCGCATTTTTGAAAACTAGAAACCCAGGGGAATCCAAGATGGGGTGACTTATGGGGCTCTGACCAGGTTCTGTTACCCAGAATCCTTTGCAAACCCCAAAAGCAGCTAAAATAACACATTTTCCTCACATTTCGGTGACAGAAAGTTTTGGAATCTGAGAGGAGCCACAAATTTACTTCCACCCAGCATTCCCCGAAGTCTCCCGATAAAAATGATACCTCACTTATGTGGGTAGGCCTAGCGCCCGCGATAGGAAATGCCCCAAAACACAAAGTGGACACATCCCATTTTTTGACAGAAAACAGAGCTGTTTTTTGCAAAGTGCCTACCTGTAGATTTTGGCCTCTAGCTCAGCCGGCACATAGAGATACCTACCAAACCTGTGCCTTTTTTAAAACTAGAGACCTAGGGGAATCCAAGATGGGGTGACTTGTGGGGCTCTGACCAGGTTCTGTTTCCCAGAATCCTTTGCAAACCTCAAAACGTGGCTAAAAAAACACGTTTTCCTCACAAATCAGTGACAGAAAGTTCTGGAATCTGAGAGGAGCCACAAATTTCCTTCCACCCAGAGTTCCCCCAAGTCTCCCGATAAAAATGATACCTCACTTGTGTGGGTAGGCCTAGCGCTCGCGACAGGAAATGCCCCAAAACACAACATGGACACATCCCATTCTTTGACACAAAACAGGGCTGTTTTTTGCAAAGTGCCTACCTGTAGATTTTGGCCTCTAGCTCAGCCGGCACCTAGGGAAACCTACCAAACCTGTGCATTTTTTAAAACTAGAGACCTAGGGGAATCCAAGATGGGGTGACTTGTGGGGCTCTGACCAGGTTCTGTTACCCAGAATCCTTTGCAAACCTCAAAATGTGGCTAAAATAACACGTTTTCCTCACATTTCGGTGACAGAAAGTTCCGGAATCTGAGAGGAGCCACAAATTTCCTTCCACCCTGCGTTCCCCCAAGTCTCCCGATAAAATGATACCTCACTTGTGTGGGTAGGCCTAGCGCCCGTGACAGAAAATGCCCCAAAACACAACATTGGCACACATCATATTTTTTCATAGAAAACAGTGCCTACCTGTGGATTTTGGCCTCTAGCTCAGCCGGCACTTGGGGAAACCTAGCAAACCAGCGCATTTTTGAAAACTAGAAACCCAGGGGAATCCAAGATGGGGTGACTTATGGGGCTCTGACTAGGTTCTGTTACCCAGAATCCTTTGCAAACCTCAAAATGTTGCTAAAATAACACATTTTCCTCACATTTCGGTGACAGAAAGTTCTGGAATCTGAGAGGAGCCACAAATTTCCTTCCACCCAGCGTTCCCCCAAGTCTCCAGATAAAAATTATACCTCACTTATGTGGGTAGGCCTAGCGCCCGTGACAGGAAATGCCCCAAAACACAACGTGGACACATCCCATTTTTTGACAGAAAACAGAGCTGTTTTTTGCAAAGTGCCTACCTGTAGATTTTGGCCTCTAGCTCAGCCGGCACATAGAGATACCTACCAAACCTGTGCATTTTTGAAAACTAGAGACCTAGGGGAATCCAAGATGGGGTGACTTGTGGGGCTCTGACCAGGTTCTGTTACCCAGAATCCTTTGCAAACCTCAAAACGTGGCTAAAAAAACACGTTTTCCTCACAAATCAGTGACAGAAAGTTCTGGAATCTGAGAGGAGCCACAAATTTCCTTCCACCCAGAGTTCCCCCAAGTCTCCCGATAAAAATGATACCTCACTTGTGTGGGTAGGCCTAGTGCTCGCGACAGGAAATGCCCCAAAACACAACATGGACACATCCCATTTTTTGACAGAAAACAGGGCTGTTTTTTGCAAAGTGCCTAAGTGTAGATTTTGGCCTCTAGCTCAGCCGGCACCTAGGGAAACCTACCAAACCTGTGCATTTTTTTAAAACTAGAGACCTAGGGGAATCCAAGATGGGGTGACTTGTGGGGCTCTGACCAGGTTCTGTTACCCAGAATCCTTTGCAAACCTCAAAACGTGGCTAAAAAAAAACATTTTCCTCACATTTCGGTGACAGAAAGTTCTGGAATCTGAGAGGAGTCACAAATTTCCTTCCACCCAGCGTTACCCCAAGTCTTCCGATAAAAATGATACCTCACTTGTGTGGGTAGGCCTAGCGCCCGTGACAGAAAATGCCCCAAAACACAACGTGGACACATCACATTTGTCATAGAAAACAGTGCCTACCTGTGCATTTTGGCCTCTAGCTCAGCCGGCACCTAGGGAAACGTAGCAAACCAGCGCATTTTTGAAAACTAGAAACCCAGGGGAATCCAAGATGGGGTGACTTATGGGGCTCTGACCAGGCTCTGTTACCCAGAATCCTTTGCAAACCTCATAATGTGGCTAAAATAACACGTTTTCCTCACATTTCGGTGACAGAAAGTTCTGGAATCTGAGAGGAGCCACAAATTTCCTTCCACCCAGCGTTCCCCCAAGTCTCCGGTTAAAAATGATACCTCACTTGTGTGGGTAGACCTAGCGCCCGCGACAGGAAATGCCCCAAAACACAACATGGACACATCCCATTTTTTTACAGAAAACAGGGCTGTTTTTTGCAAAGTGCCTACCTGTAGATTTTGGCCTCTAGCTCAGCCGGCACCTAGGGAAACCTACCAAACCTGTGCATTTTTTAAAACTAGAGACCTAGGGGAATCCAAGATGGGGTGACTTGTGGGGCTCTGACCAGGTTCTGTTACCCAGAATCCTTTGCAAACCTCAAAATGTGGCTAAAATAACACCTTTTCCTCACATTTCGGTGACAGAAAGTTCTGGAATCTGAGAGGAGCCACAAATTTCCTTCCACCCAGCGTTCCCCCAAGTCTCCAGATAAAAATTATACCTCACTTATGTGGGTAGGCCTAGCGCCCGCGACAGGAAATGCCCCAAAACACAACGTGGACACATCCCATTTTTTGACAGAAAACAGAGCTGTTTTTTGCAAAGTGCCTACCTGTAGATTTTGGCCTCTAGCTCAGCCGGCACATAGAGATACCTACCAAACCTGTGCATTTTTGAAAACTAGAGACCTAGGGGAATCCAAGATGGGGTGACTTGTGGGGCTCTGACCAGGTTCTGTTACCCAGAATCCTTTGCAAACCTCAAAACGTGGCCAAAATAACACATTTCCTCACATTTCGGTGACAGAAAGTTCTGGAATCTGAGAGGAGCCACAAATTTCCTTCCACCCTGCGTTCCCCCAAGTCTCCCGATAAAAATGATACCTCGCTTGTGTGGGTAGGCCTAGCACCTGTGACAGAAAATACCCCAAAACACAACGTGGACACATCACATTTTTCATAGAAAACAGTGCCTACCTGTGGATTTTGGCCTCTAGCTCAGCCGGCACTTGGGGAAACCTAGCAAACCAGCGCATTTTTGAAAACTAGAAACCCAGGGGAATCCAAGATGGGGTGACTTATGGGGCTCTGACTAGGTTCTGTTACCCAGAATCCTTTGCAAACCTCAAAATGTGGCTAAAATAACACATTTTCCTCACATTTCGGTGACAGAAAGTTCTGGAATCTGAGAGGAGCCACAAATTTCCTTCCACCCAGCGTTCCCCCAAGTCTCCGGATAAAAATGATACCTCACTTGTGTGGGTAGGCCTAGCACCCGCGACAGGAAATGCCCCAAAACACAACATGGACACATCCCATTTTTTGACAGAAAACAGGGCTGTTTTTTGCAAAGAGCCTACCTGTAGATTTTGGCCTCTAGCTCAGCCGGCACCTAGGGAAACCTACCAAACCTGTGCATTTTTTAAAACTAGAGACCTAGGGGAATCCAAGATGGGGTGACTTGTGGGGCTCTCACCAGTTTCTGTTACCCAGAATCCTTTGCAAACCTCAAAATGTGGCTAAAATAACACGTTTTCCTCACATTTCGGTGACAGAAAGTTCTGGAATCTGAGAGGAGCCACAAATTTCCTTCCACCCAGCGTTCCCCCAAGTCTCCAGATAAAAATTATACCTCACTTATGTGGGAGGCCTAGCGCCCGCGACAGGAAATGCCCCAAAACACAACGTGGACACATCCCATTTTTTGACAGAAAACAGAGCTGTTTTTTGCAAAGTGCCTACCTGTAGATTTTGGCCTCTAGCTCAGCCGGCACATAGAGATACCTACCAAACCTGTGCATTTTTGAAAACTAGAGACCTAGGGGAATCCAAGATGGGGTGACTTGTGGGGCTCTGACCAGTTTCTGTTACCCAGAATTCTTTGCAAACCTCAAAATGTGGCTAAAATGACACGTTTTCCTCACATTTCGGTGACAGAAAGTTCCGGAATCTGAGAGGAGCCACAAATTTCCTTCCACCCTGCGTTCCCCCAAGTCTCCCGATAAAATGATACCTCACTTGTGTGGGTAGGCCTAGCGCCCGTGACAGAAAATGCCCCAAAACACAACATTGGCACACATCATATTTTTTCATAGAAAACAGTGCCTACCTGTGGATTTTGTCCTCTAGCTCAGCCGGCACTTGGGGAAACCTAGCAAACCAGCGCATTTTTGAAAACTAGAAACCCAGGGGAATCCAAGATGGGGTGACTTATGGGGCTCTGACCAGGTTCTGTTACAAAGAATCCTTTGCAAACCCCAAAAGTAGCTAAAATAACACATTTTCCTCACATTTCGGTGACAGAAAGTTCTGGAATCTGAGAGGAGCCACAAATTTCCTTCCACCCAGCGTTCCCCCAAGTCTCCCGATAAAAATTATACCTCACTTATGTGGGTAGGCCTAGCGCCCGCGACAGGAAATGCCCCAAAACACAAAGTGGACACATCCCATTTTTTGACAGAAAACAGAGCTGTTTTTTGCAAAGTGCCTACCTGTAGATTTTGGCCTCTAGCTCAGCCGGCACATAGAGATACCTACCAAACCTGTGCATTTTTAAAAACTAGAGACCTAGGGGAATCCAAGATGGGGTGACTTGTGGGGCTCTGACCAGGTTCTGTTACCCAGAATCCTTTGCAAACCTCAAAACGTGGCTAAAAAAACACGTTTTCCTCACAAATCAGTGACAGAAAGTTCTGGAATCTGAGAGGAGCCAAAAATTTCCTTCCACCCAGAGTTCCCCCAAGTCTCCCGATAAAAATGATACCTCACTTGTGTGGGTAGGCCTAGCGCTCGCGACAGGAAATGCCCCAAAACACAACATGGACACATCCCATTTTTTGACAGAAAACAGGGCTGTTTTTTGCAAAGTGCCTACCTGTAGGTTTTGGCCTCTAGCTCAGCCGGCACCTAGGGAAACCTACCAAACCTGTGCATTTTTTTAAACTAGAGACCTAGGGGAATCCAAGATGGGGTGACTTGTGGGGCTCTGACCAGGTTCTGTTACCCAGAATCCTTTGCAAACCTCAAAACGTGGCCAAAATAACACGTTTCCTCACATTTCGGTGACAGAAAGTTCTGGAATCTGAGAGGAGCCACAAATTTCCTTCCACCCTGCGTTCCCCCAAGTCTCCCGATAAAAATTATACCTCACTTGTGTGGGTAGACCTAGCGCCCGAACAGAAAATGCCCCAAAACACAACGTGGACACATCACATTTTTTCATAGAAAACAGTGCCTACCTGTGGATTTTGGCCTCTAGCTCAGCCGGCACCTAGGGGAAACCTAGCAAACCAGCGCATTTTTGAAAATTAGAAACCCAGGGGAATCCAAGATGGGGTGACTTATGGGGCTCTGACCAGGTTCTGTTACCCAGAATCCTTTGCAAACCCCAAAAGCATCTAAAATAACACATTTTCCTCACATTTCGGTGACAGAAAGTTCTGGAATCTGAGAGGAGCCACAAATTTACTTCCACCCAGCATTCCCCGAAGTCTCCCGATAAAAATGATACCTCACTTATGTGGGTAGGCCTAGCGCCCGCGATAGGAAATGCCCCAAAACACAAAGTGGACACATCACATTTTTTGACAGAAAACAGAGCTGTTTTTTGCAAAGTGCCTACCTGTAGATTTTGGCCTCTAGCTCAGCCGGCACATAGAGATACCTACCAAACCTGTGCCTTTTTTAAAACTAGAGACCTAGGGGAATCCAAGATGGGGTGACTTGTGGGGCTCTGACCATGTTATGTTTCCCAGAATCCTTTGCAAACCTCAAAATGTGGCTAAAATAACACATTTTCCTCACATTTCGGTGACAGAAAGTTCTGGAATCTGAGAGGAGCCACAAATTTCCTTCCACCCAGCGTTCCCCCAAGTCTCCAGATAAAAATTATACCTCACTTATGTGGGTAGGCCTAGCGCCCGCGACAGGAAATGCCCCAAAACACAACGTGGACACATCCCATTTTTTGACAGAAAACAGAGCTGTTTTTTGCAAAGTGCCTACCTGTAGATTTTGGCCTCTAGCTCAGCCGGCACATAGAGATACCTACCAAACCTGTGCATTTTTGAAAACTAGAGACCTAGGGGAATCCAAGATGGGGTGACTTGTGGGGCTCTGACCAGGTTCTGTTACCCAGAATCCTTTGCAAACCATAAAAACGTGTCTAAAAAAACACGTTTTCCTCACAAATCAGTGACAGAAAGTTCTGGAATCTGAGAGGAGCCACAAATTTCCTTCCACCCAGCGTTCCCCCAAGTCTCCGGATAAAAATGATACCTCACTTGTGTGGGTAGGCCTAGCACCCGCGACAGGAAATGCCCCAAAACACAACATGGACACATCCCATTTTTTTACAGAAAACAGGGCTGTTTTTTGCAAAGAGCCTACCTGTAGATTTTGGCCTCTAGCTCAGCCGGCACCTAGGGAAACCTACCAAACCTGTGCATTTTTTAAAACTAGAGACCTAGGGGAATCCAAGATGGGGTGACTTGTGGGGCTCTCACCAGTTTCTGTTACCCAGAATCCTTTGCAAACCTCAAAATGTGGCTAAAATAACACGTTTTCCTCACATTTCGGTGACAGAAAGTTCTGGAATCTGAGAGGAGCCACAAATTTCTTTCCACCCAGCGTTCCCCCAAGTCTCCAGATAAAAATTATACCTCACTTATGTGGGAGGCCTAGCGCCCGCGACAGGAAATGCCCCAAAACACAACGTGGACACATACCATTTTTTGACAGAAAACAGAGCTGTTTTTTGCAAAGTGCCTACCTGTAGATTTTGGCCTCTAGCTCAGCCGGCACATAGAGATACCTACCAAACCTGTGCATTTTTGAAAACTAGAGACCTAGGGGAATCCAAGATGGGGTGACTTGTGGGGCTCTGACCAGTTTCTGTTACCCAGAATTCTTTGCAAACCTCAAAATGTGGCTAAAATGACACGTTTTCCTCACATTTCGGTGACAGAAAGTTCCGGAATCTGAGAGGAGCCACAAATTTCCTTCCACCCTGCGTTCCCCCAAGTCTCCCGATAAAATGATACCTCACTTGTGTGGGTAGGCCTAGCGCCCGTGACAGAAAATGCCCCAAAACACAACATTGGCACACATCATATTTTTTCATAGAAAACAGTGCCTACCTGTGGATTTTGGCCTCTAGCTCAGCCGGCACTTGGGGAAACCTAGCAAACCAGCGCATTTTTGAAAACTAGAAACCCAGGGGAATCCAAGATGGGGTGACTTATGGGGCTCTGACCAGGTTCTGTTACAAAGAATCCTTTGCAAACCCCAAAAGTAGCTAAAATAACACATTTTCCTCACATTTCGGTGACAGAAAGTTCTAGAATCTGAAAGGAGCCACAAATTTCCTTCCACCCAGCGTTCCCCCAAGTCTCCCGATAAAAATTATACCTCACTTATGTGGGTAGGCCTAGCGCCCGCGACAGGAAATGCCCCAAAACACAACGTGGACACATCCCATTTTTTGACAGAAAACAGAGCTGTTTTTTGCAAAGTGCCTACCTGTAGATTTTGGCCTCTAGCTCAGCCGGCACATAGAGATACCTACCAAACCTGTGCATTTTTGAAAACTAGAGACCTAGGGGAATCCAAGATGGGGTGACTTGTGGGGCTCTGACCAGGTTCTGTTACCCAGAATCCTTTGCAAACCTCAAAACGTGGCTAAAAAAACACGTTTTCCTCACAAATCAGTGACAGAAAGTTCTGGAATCTGAGAGGAGCCAAAAATTTCCTTCCACCCAGAGTTCCCCCAAGTCTCCCGATAAAAATGATACCTCACTTGTGTGGGTAGGCCTAGCGCTCGCGACAGGAAATGCCCCAAAACACAACATGGACACATCCCATTTTTTGACAGAAAACAGGGCTGTTTTTTGCAAAGTGCCTACCTGTAGATTTTGGCCTCTAGCTCAGCCGGCACCTAGGGAAACCTACCAAACCTGTGCATTTTTTTAAACTAGAGACCTAGGGGAATCGAAGATGGGGTGACTTGTGGGGCTCTGACCAGGTTCTGTTACCCAGAATCCTTTGCAAACCTCAAAACGTGGCAAAAATAACACGTTTCCTCACATTTCGGTGACAGAAAGTTCTGGAATCTGAGAGGAGCCACAAATTTCCTTCCACCCTGCGTTCCCCCAAGTCTCCCGATAAAAATTATACCTCACTTGTGTGGGTAGACCTAGCGCCCGAACAGAAAATGCCCCAAAACACAACGTGGACACATCACATTTTTTCATAGAAAACAGTGCCTACCTGTGGATTTTGGCCTCTAGCTCAGCCGGCACTTAGGGGAAACCTAGCAAACCAGCGCATTTTTGAAAATTAGAAACCCAGGCGAATCCAAGATGGGGTGACTTATGGGGCTCTGACCAGGTTCTGTTACCCAGAATCCTTTGCAAACCCCAAAAGCAGCTAAAATAACACATTTTCCTCACATTTCGGTGACAGAAAGTTCTGGAATCTGAGAGGAGCCACAAATTTACTTCCACCCTGCATTCCCCGAAGTCTCCCGATAAAAATGATACCTCACTTATGTGGGTAGGCCTAGCGCCCGCGATAGGAAATGCCCCAAAACACAAAGTGGACACATCCCATTTTTTGACAGAAAACAGAGCTGTTTTTTGCAAAGTGCCTACCTGTAGATTTTGGCCTCTAGCTCAGCCGGCACATAGAGATACCTACCAAACCTGTGCCTTTTTTAAAACTAGAGACCTAGGGGAATCCAAGATGGGGTGACTTGTGGGGCTCTGACCAGGTTCTGTTTCCCAGAATCCTTTGCAAACCTCAAAATGTGGCTAAAATAACACATTTTCCTCACATTTCGGTGACAGAAAGTTCTGGAATCTGAGAGGAGCCACAAATTTCCTTCCACCCAGCGTTCCCCCAAGTCTCCAGATAAAAATTATACCTCACTTATGTGGGTAGGCCTAGCGCCCGCGACAGGAAATGCCCCAAAACACAACGTGGACACATCCCATTTTTTGACAGAAAACAGAGCTGTTTTTTGCAAAGTGCCTACCTGTAGATTTTGGCCTCTAGCTCAGCCGGCACATAGAGATACCTACCAAACCTGTGCATTTTTGAAAACTAGAGACCTAGGGGAATCCAAGATGGGGTGACTTGTGGGGCTCTGGCCAGATTCTGTTACCCAGAATCCTTTGCAAACCTCAAAACGTGGCCAAAATAACACGTTTCCTCACATTTCGGTGACAGAAAGTTCTGGAATCTGAGAGGAGCCACAAATTTCCTTCCACCCTGCGTTCCCCCAAGTCTCCCGATAAAAATTATACCTCACTTGTGTGGGTAGACCTAGCGCCCGAACAGAAAATGCCCCAAAACACAACGTGGACACATCACATTTTTTCATAGAAAACAGTGCCTACCTGTGGATTTTGGCCTCTAGCTCAGCCGGCACCTAGGGGAAACCTAGCAAACCAGCGCATTTTTGAAAATTAGAAACCCAGGCGAATCCAAGATGGGGTGACTTATGGGGCTCTGACCAGGTTCTGTTACCCAGAATCCTTTGCAAACCCCAAAAGCAGCTAAAATAACACATTTTCCTCACATTTCGGTGACAGAAAGTTCTGGAATCTGAGAGGAGCCACAAATTTACTTCCACCCTGCATTCCCCGAAGTCTCCCGATAAAAATGATACCTCACTTATGTGGGTAGGCCTAGCGCCCGCGATAGGAAATGCCCCAAAACACAAAGTGGACACATCCCATTTTTTGACAGAAAACAGAGCTGTTTTTTGCAAAGTGCCTACCTGTAGATTTTGGCCTCTAGCTCAGCCGGCACATAGAGATACCTACCAAACCTGTGCCTTTTTTAAAACTAGAGACCTAGGGGAATCCAAGATGGGGTGACTTGTGGGGCTCTGACCAGGTTCTGTTTCCCAGAATCCTTTGCAAACCTCAAAATGTGGCTAAAATAACACATTTTCCTCACATTTCGGTGACAGAAAGTTCTGGAATCTGAGAGGAGCCACAAATTTCCTTCCACCCAGCGTTCCCCCAAGTCTCCAGATAAAAATTATAGCTCACTTATGTGGGTAGGCCTAGCGCCCGCGACAGGAAATGCCCCAAAACACAACGTGGACACATCCCATTTTTTGACAGAAAACAGAGCTGTTTTTTGCAAAGTGCCTACCTGTAGATTTTGGCCTCTAGCTCAGCCGGCACATAGAGATACCTACCAAACCTGTGCATTTTTGAAAACTAGAGACCTAGGGGAATCCAAGATGGGGTGACTTGTGGGGCTCTGGCCAGATTCTGTTACCCAGAATCCTTTGCAAACCTCAAAACGTGGCCAAAATAACACGTTTCCTCACATTTCGGTGACAGAAAGTTCTGGAATCTGAGAGGAGCCACAAATTTCTTTCCACCCAGAGTTCCCACAAGTCTCCGGATAAAAATGATACCTCACTTGTGTGGGTAGGCCTAGCGCCCGCGACAGGAAATGCCCCAAAACACAACATGGACACATCCCATTTTTTGACAGAAAACAGGGCTGTTTTTTGCAAGGAGCCTACCTGTAGATTTTGGCCTCTAGCTCAGCCGGCACCTAGGGAAACCTACCAAACCTGTGCATTTTTTAAAACTAGAGACCTAGGGGAATCCAAGATGGGGTGACTTGTGGGGCTCTGACCAGTTTCTGTTACCCAGAATCCTTTGCAAACCTCAAAATGTGGCTAAAATAACACGTTTTCCTCACATTTCGGTGACAGAAGGTTCTGGAATCTGAGAGGAGCCACAAATTTCCTTCCACCCAGCGTTCCCCCAAGTCTCCAGATAAAAATTATACCTCACTTATGTGGGAGGCCTAGCGCCCGCGACAGGAAATGCCCCAAAACACAACGTGGACACATCCAATTTTTTGACAGAAAACAGAGCTGTTTTTTGCAAAGTGCTTACCTGTAGATTTTTGCCTCTAGCTCAGCCGGCACATAGAGATACCTACCAAACCTGTGCATTTTTGAAAACTAGAGACCTAGGGGAATCCAAGATGGGGTGACTTGTGGGGCTCTGACCAGTTTCTGTTACCCAGAATCCTTTGCAAACCTCAAAATGTGGCTAAAATAACACGTTTTCCTCACATTTCGGTGACAGAAAGTTCCGGAATCTGAGAGGAGCCACAAATTTCCTTCCACCCTGCATTCCCCCAAGTCTCCCGATAAAATGATACCTCACTTGTGTGGGTAGGCCTAGCGCCCGTGACAGAAAATGCCCCAAAACACAACATTGGCACACATCATATTTTTTCATAGAAAACAGTGCCTACCTGTGGATTTTGGCCTCTAGCTCAGCCGGCACTTGGGGAAACCTAGCAAACCAGCGCATTTTTTAAAACTAGAAACCCAGGGGAATCCAATATGGGGTGACTTATGGGGCTCTGACTAGGTTCTGTTACCCAGAATCCTTTGCAAACCTCAAAATGTGGCTAAAATAACACATTTTCCTCACATTTCGGTGACAGAAAGTTCTGGAATCTGAGAGGAGCCACAAATTTCCTTCCACCCAGCGTTCCCCCAAGTCTCCAGATAAAAATTATACCTCACTTATGTGGGTAGGCCTAGCGCCCGCGACAGGAAATGCCCCAAAACACAAAGTGGACACATCCCATTTTTTGACAGAAAACAGAGCTGTTTTTTGCAAAGTGCCTACCTGTAGATTTTGGCCTCTAGCTCAGCCGGCACATAGAGATACCTACCAAACCTGTGCATTTTTTAAAACTAGAGACCTAGGGGAATACAAGATGGGGTGACTTGCGGGGCTCTGACCAGGTTCTGTTACCCAGAATCCTTTGCAAACCTCACAATGTGGCTAAAATAACAAGTTTTCCTCACATTTCGGTGACAGAAAGTTCTGGAATCTGAGAGGAGCCACAAATTTCCTTCCACCCTGCGTTCCCCCAAGTCTCCCGATAAAAATGATACCTCACTTGTGTGGGTAGGCCTAGTGCCCGAACAGAAAATGCCCCAAAACACAACGTGGACACATCACATTTTTTCATAGAAAACAGTGCCTACCTGTGGATTTTGGCCTCTAGCTCAGCCGGCACCTAGGGGAAACCTAGCAAACCAGCGCATTTTTGAAAACTAGAAACCCAGGGGAATCCAAGATGGGGTGACTTATGGGGCTCTGACCAGGTTCTGTTACCCAGAATCCTTTGCAAACCCCAAAAGTAGCTAAAATAACAAATTTTCCTCTCATTTCGGTGACAGAAAGTTCTGGAATCTGAGAGGAGCCACAAATTTCCTTCCACCCAGCGTTCCCCCAAGTCTCCCCATAAAAATTATACCTCACTTATGTGGGTAGGCCTAGCGCCCGCGACAGGAAATGCCCCAAAACACAACGTGGACACATCCCATTTTTTGACAGAAAACAGAGCTGTTTTTTGCAAAGTGCCTACCTGTAGATTTTGGCCTCTAGCTCAGCCGGCACATAGAGATACCTACCAAACCTGTGCATTTTTTAAAACTAGAGACCTAGGGGAATACAAGATGGGGTGACTTGCGGGGCTCTGACCAGGTTCTGTTACCCAGAATCCTTTGCAAACCTCAAAATGTGGCTAAAATAACAAGTTTTCCTCACATTTCGGTGACAGAAAGTTCTGGAATCTGAGAGGAGCCACAAATTTCCTTCCACCCTGCGTTCCCCCAAGTCTCCCGATAAAAATGATACCTCACTTGTGTTGGTAGGTCTAGTGCCCGAACAGAAAATGCCCCAAAACACAACGTGGACACATCACATTTTTTCATAGAAAACAGTGCCTACCTGTGGATTTTGGCCTCTAGCTCAGCCGGCACCTAGGGGAAACCTAGCAAACCAGCGCATTTTTGAAAACTAGAAACCCAGGGGAATCCAAGATGGGGTGACTTATGGGGCTCTGACCAGGTTCTGTTACCCAGAATCCTTTGCAAACCCCAAAAGTAGCTAAAATAACAATTTTTCCTCTCATTTCGGTGACAGAAAGTTCTGGAATCTGAGAGGAGCCACAAATTTCCTTCCACCCAGCGTTCCCCCAAGTCTCCCCATAAAAATTATACCTCACTTATGTGGGTAGGCCTAGCGCCCGCGACAGGAAATGCCCCAAAACACAACGTGGACACATCCCATTTTTTGACAGAAAACAGAGCTGTTTTTTGCAAAGTGCCTACCTGTAGATTTTGGCCTCAAGCTCAGCCGGCACATAGAGATACCTACTAAACCTGTGCATTTTTGAAAACTAGAGACCTAGGGGAATCCAAGATGGGGTGACTTGTGGGGCTCTGACCAGGTTCTGTCACCCAGAATCCTTTGCAAACCTCAAAACGTGGCTAAAAAAACACGTTTTCCTCACAAATCAGTGACAGAAAGTTCTGGAATCTGAGAGGAGCCACAAAATTCCTTCCACCCAGAGTTCCCCCAAGTCTCCCGATAAAAATGATACCTCACTTGTGTTGGTAGGCCTAGCGCTCGCGACAGGAAATGCCCCAAAACACAACATGGACACATCCCATTTTTTGACAGAAAACAGGGCTGTTTTTTGCAAAGTGCCTACCTGTAGATTTTGGCCTCTAGCTCAGCCGGCACCTAGGGAAACCTACCAAACCTGTGCATTTTTTAAAACTAGAGACCTAGGGGAATCCAAGATGGGGTGACTTGTGGGGCTCTGACCAGGTTCTGTTACCCAGAATTCTTTGCAAACCTCAAAATGTGGCTAAAATAACACGTTTTCCTCACATTTCGGTGACAGAAAGTTCCGGAATCTGAGAGGAGCCACAAATTTCCTTCCACCCTGCGTTCCCCCAAGTCTCCCGATAAAATGATACCTCACTTGTGTGGGTAGGCCTAGCGCCCGTGACAGAAAATGCCCCAAAACACAACATTGGCACACATCATATTTTTTCTTTGAAAACAGTGCCTACCTGTGGATTTTGGCCTCTAGCTCAGCCGGCACTTGCGGAAACCTAGCAAACCAGCGCATTTTTGAAAACTAGAAACCCAGGGGAATCCAAGATGGGGTGACTTATGGGGCTCTGACTAGGTTCTGTTACCCAGAATCCTTTGCAAACCTCAAAATGTGGCTAAAATAACACATTTTCCTCACATTTCGGTGACAGAAAGTTCTGGAATCTGAGAGGAGCCACAAATTTCCTTCCACCCAGCGTTCCCCCAAGTCTCCAGATAAAAATTATACCTCACTTATGTGGGTAGGCCTAGCGCCAGCGACAGGAAATGCCCCAAAAAACAACGTGGACACATCCCATTTTTTGACAGAAAACAGAGCTGTTTTTTGCAAAGTGCCTACCTGTAGATTTTGGCCTCTAGCTCAGCCGGCTCATAGAGATACCTACCAAACCTGTGCATTTTTGAAAACTAGAGACCTAGGGGAATCCTAGATGGGGTGACTTGTGGGGCTCTGACCAGGTTCTGTTACCCAGAATCCTTTGCAAACCTCAAAACGTGGCTAAAAAAACACGTTTTCCTCACAAATCAGTGACAGAAAGTTCTGGAATCTGAGAGGAGCCACAAATTTCCTTCCACCCAGCGTTCCCCAAAGTCTCCCGATAAAAATGATACCTCACTTGTGTGGGTAGGCCTAGCGCCCGTGACAGAAAATGCCCCAAAACACAACGTGGACACATCACATTTTTTCATAGAAAACAGTGCCTACCTGTGCATTTTGGCCTCTAGCTCAGCCGGCACCTGGGGAAACCTAGCAAACCAGCGCATTTTTGAAAACTAGAAACCCAGGGTAATCCAAGATGGGGTGACTTATGGGGCTCTGACCAGGTTCTGTTACCCAGAATCCTTTGCAAACCTCAAAATGTGGCTAAAATAACACATTTTCCTCACATTTCGGTGACAGAAAGTTCTGGAATCTGAGAGGAGCCACAAATTTCCTTCCACCCAGCGTTCCCCCAAGTCTCTGGATAAAAATGATACCTCACTTGTGTGGGTAGACCTAGCGCCCGCGACAGGAAATGCCCCAAAACACAACATGGACACATCCCATTTTTTGACAGAAAACAGGGCGTTTTTTTGCAAAGTGCCTACCTGTGGATTTTGGCCTCTAGCTCAGCCGGCACCTAGGGAAACCTACCAAACCTGTGCATTTTTTAAAACTAGAGACCTAGGGGAATCCAAGATGGGGTGACTTGTGGGGCTCTGACCAGGTTCTGTTACCCAGAATCCTTTGCAAACCTCAAAACCCGGCTAAAATAACACATTTTCCTCACATTTCGGTGACAGAAAGTTCTGGAATCTGAGAGGAGCCACAAATTTCCTTCAACCCAGCGTTCCCCCAAGTCTCCCGATAAAAATGATACCTCGCTTGTGTGGGTAGGCCTAGCGCCCGTGACAGAAAATGCCCCAAAACTCAACGTGAACACATCCCATTTTTTGACAGAAAACAGAGCTGTTTTTTGCAAAGTGCCTACCTGTATATTTTGGCCTCTAGCTCAGCCGGCACATAGAGATACCTACCAAACCCGTGCATTTTTGAAAACTAGAGACCTAGGGGAATCCAAGATGGGGTGACTTGTGGGGCTCTGACCAGGTTCTGTTACCCAGAATCCTTTGCAAACCTCAAAACGTGGCTAAAAAAACACGTTTTCCTCACAAATCAGTGACAGAAAGTTCTGGAATCTGAGAGGAGCCACAAATTTCCTTCCACCCAGAGTTCCCCCAAGTCTCCCGATAAAAATGATACCTCACTTGTGTGGGTAGGCCTAGCGCTCGCGACAGGAAATGCCCCAAAACACAACATGGACACATCCCATTTTTTGACAGAAAACAGGGCTGTTTTTTGCAAAGTGCCTACCTGTAGATTTTGGCCTCTAGCTCAGCCGGCACCTAGGGAAACCTACCAAACCTGTGCATTTTTTTAAACTAGAGACCTAGGGGAATCCAAGATGGGGTGACTTGTGGGGCTCTGACCAGGTTCTGTTACCCAGAATCCTTTGCAAACCTTAAAATGTGGCTAAAATAACACGTTTTCCTCACATTTCGGTGACAGAAAGTTCCGGAATCTGAGAGGAGCCACAAATTTCCTTCCACCCTGCGTTCCCCCAAGTCTCCCGATAAAATGATACCTCACTTGTGTGGGTAGGCCTAGCGCCCGTGACAGAAAATGCCCCAAAACACAACATTGGCACACATCATATTTTTTCATAGAAAACAGTGCCTACCTGTGGATTTTGGCCTCTAGCTCAGCCGGCACTTGGGGAAACCTAGCAAACCAGCGCATTTTTGATAACTAGAAACCCAGGGGAATCCAAGATGGGGTGACTTATGGGGCTCTGACTAGGTTCTGTTACCCAGAATCCTTTGCAAACCTCAAAATGTGGCTAAAATAACACATTTTCCTCACATTTCGGTGACAGAAAGTTCTGGAATCTGAGAGGAGCAACAAATTTCCTTCCACCCAGCGTTCCCCCAAGTCTCCAGATAAAAATTATACCTCACTTATGTGGGTAGGCCTAGCGCCCGCGACAGGAAATGCCCCAAAACACAACGTGGACACATCCCATTTTTTGACAGAAAACAGAGCTGTTTTTTGCAAAGTGCCTACCTGTAGATTTTGGCCTCTAGCTCAGCCGGCGCATAGAGATACCTACCAAACCTGTGCATTTTTGAAAACTAGAGACCTAGGGGAATCCAAGATGGGGTGACTTGTAGGGCTCTGACCAGGTTCTGTTACCCAGAATCCTTTGCAAACCTCAAAACGTGGCTAAAAAAACACGTTTTCCTCACAAATCAGTGACAGAAAGTTCTGGAATCTGAGAGGAGCCACAAATTTCCTTCCACCCAGAGTTCCCCAAAGTCTCCCGATAAAAATGATACCTCACTTGTGTGGGTAGGCCTAGCGCCCGTGACAGAAAATGCCCCAAAACACAACGTGGACACATCACATTTTTTCATAGAAAAAAGTGCCTACCTGTGCATTTTGGCCTCTAGCTCAGCCGGCACCTAGGGAAACCTACCAAACCTGTGCATTTTTTAAAACTAGAGACCTAGGGGAATCCAAGATGGGGTGACTTGTGGGGCTCTGACCAGGTTCTGTTACCCAGAATCCTTTGCAAACCTCAAAATGTGGCCAAAATAACACGTTTCCTCACATTTCGGTGACAGAAAGTTCTGGAATCTGAGAGGAGCCACAAATTTCCTTCCACCCAGCGTTCCCCAAAGTCTCCCGATAAAAATGATACCTCACTTGTGTGGGTAGGCCTAGCGCCCGTGACAGAAAATGCCCCAAAACACAACGTGGACACATCACATTTTTTCATAGAAAACAGTGCCTACCTGTGCATTTTGGCCTCTAGCTCAGCCGGCACCTGGGGAAACCTAGCAAACCAGCGCATTTTTGAAAACTAGAAACCCAGGGGAATCCAAGATGGGGTGACTTATGGGGCTCTGACCAGGTTCTGTTACCCAGAATCCTTTGCAAACCTCAAAATGTGGCTAAAATAACACGTTTTCCTCACATTTCGGTGACAGAAAGTACTGGAATCTGAGAGGAGCCACAAATTTCCTTCCACCCAGCGTTCCCCCAAGTCTCCCGATAAAAATGATACCTCGCTTGTGTGGGTAGGCCTAGCGCCCGTGACAGAAAATGCCCCAAAACACAACGTGGACACATCACATTTGTCATAGAAAACAGTGCCTACCTGTGCATTTTGGCCTCTAGCTCAGCCGGCACCTAGGGAAACGTAGCAAACCAGCGCATTTTTGAAAACTAGAAACCCAGGGGAATCCAAGATGGGGTGACTTATGGGGCTCTGACCAGGCTCTGTTACCCAGAATCCTTTGCAAACCTCAAATAGTGGCTAAAATAACACATTTTCCTCACATTTCGGTGACAGAAAGTTCTGGAATCTAAGAGGAGCCACAAATTTCCTTCCACCCAGCGTTCCCCCAAGTCTCCCGATAAAAATGATACCTCGCTTGTGTGGGTAGGCCTAGCGCCCGTGACAGAAAATGCCCCAAAACACAACGTGGACACATCCCATTTTTTGACAGAAAACAGAGCTGTTTTTTGCAAAGTGCCTACCTGTAGATTTTGGCCTCTAGCTCAGCCGGCAAATAGAGATACCTACCAAACCCGTGCATTTTTGAAAACTAGAGACCTAGGGGAATCCAAGATGGGGTGACTTGTGGGGCTCTGACCAGGTTCTGTTACCCAGAATCCTTTGCAAACCTCAAAACGTGGCTAAAAAAACACGTTTTCCTCACAAATCAGTGACAGAAAGTTCTGGAATCTGAGAGGAGCCACAAATTTCCTTCCACCCAGAGTTCCCCCAAGTCTCCCGATAAAAATGATACCTCACTTGTGTGGGTAGGCCTAGCGCTCGTGACACGAAATGCCCCAAAACAGAACATGGACACATCCCATTTTTTGACAGAAAACAGGGCTGTTTTTTGCAAAGTGCCTACCTGTAGATTTTGGCCTCTAGCTCAGCCGGCACCTAGGGAAACCTACCAAACCTGTGCATTTTTTAAAACTAGAGACCTAGGGGAATCCAAGATGGGGTGACTTGTGGGGCTCTGACCAGGTTCTGTTACCCAGAATCCTTTGCAAACCTCAAAATGTGGCTAAAATAACACGTTTTCCTCACATTTCGGTGACAGAAAGTTCCGGAATCTGAGAGGAGCCACAAATTTCCTTCCACCCTGCGTTCCCCCAAGTCTCCCGATAAAATGATACCTCACTTGTGTGGGTAGGCCTAGCGCCCGTGACAGAAAATGCCCCAAAACACAACATTGGCACACATCATATTTTTTCATTGAAAACAGTGCCTACCTGTGGATTTTGGCCTCTAGCTCAGCCGGCACTTGGGGAAACCTAGCAAACCAGTGCATTTTTGAAAACTAGAAACCCAGGGGAATCCAAGATGGGGTGACTTATGGGGCTCTGACTAGGTTCTGTTACCCAGAATCCTTTGCAAACCTCAAAATGTGGCTAAAATAACACATTTTCCTCACATTTCGGTGACAGAAAGTTCTGGAATCTGAGAGGAGCCACAAATTTCCTTCCACCCAGCGTTCCCCCAAGTCTCCAGATAAAAATTATACCTCACTTATGTGGGTAGGCCTAGCGCCAGCGACAGGAAATGCCCCAAAAAACAACGTGGACACATCCCATTTTTTGACAGAAAACAGAGCTGTTTTTTGCAAAGTGCCTACCTGTAGATTTTGGCCTCTAGCTCAGCCGGCTCATAGAGATACCTACCAAACCTGTGCATTTTTGAAAACTAGAGACCTAGGGGAATCCTAGATGGGGTGACTTGTGGGGCTCTGACCAGGTTCTGTTACACAGAATCCTTTGCAAACCTCAAAACGTGGCTAAAAAAACACGTTTTCCTCACAAATCAGTGACAGAAAGTTCTGGAATCTGAGAGGAGCCACAAATTTCATTCCACCCAGCTTTCCCCAAAGTCTCCCGATAAAAATGATACCTCACTTGTGTGGGTAGGCCTAGCGCCCGTGACAGAAAATGCCCCAAAACACAACGTGGACACATCACATTTTTTCATAGAAAACAGTGCCTACCTGTGCATTTTGGCCTCTAGCTCAGCCGGCACCTGGGGAAACCTAGCAAACCAGCGCATTTTTGAAAACTAGAAACCCAGGGTAATCCAAGATGGGGTGACTTATGGGGCTCTGACCAGGTTCTGTTACCCAGAATCCTTTGCAAACCTCAAAATGTGGCTAAAATAACACATTTTCCTCACATTTCGGTGACAGAAAGTTCTGGAATCTGAGAGGAGCCACAAATTTCCTTTCACCCAGCGTTCCCCAAGTCTCTGGATAAAAATGATACCTCACTTGTGTGGGTAGACCTAGCGCCCGCGACAGGAAATGCCCCAAAACACAACATGGACACATCCCATTTTTTGACAGAAAACAGGGCTGTTTTTTGCAAAGTGCCTACCTGTGGATTTTGGCCTCTAGCTCAGCCGGCACCTAGGGAAACCTACCAAACCTGTGCATTTTTTAAAACTAGAGACCTAGGGGAATCCAAGATGGGGTGACTTGTGGGGCTCTGACCAGGTTCTGTTACCCAGAATCCTTTGCAAACCTCAAAACCCGGCTAAAATAACACATTTTCCTCACATTTCGGTGACAGAAAGTTCTGGAATCTGAGAGGAGCCACAAATTTCCTTCAACCCAGCGTTCCCCCAAGTCTCCCGATAAAAATGGTACCTCGCTTGTGTGGGTAGGCCTAGCGCCCGTGACAGAAAATGCCCCAAAACTCAACGTGAACACATCCCATTTTTTGACAGAAAACAGAGCTGTTTTTTGCAAAGTGCCTACCTGTATATTTTGGCCTCTAGCTCAGCCGGCACATAGAGATACCTACCAAACCCGTGCATTTTTGAAAACTAGAGACCTAGGGGAATCCAAGATGGGGTGACTTGTGGGGCTCTGACCAGGTTCTGTTACCCAGAATCCTTTGCAAACCTCAAAACGTGGCTAAAAAAACACGTTTTCCTCACAAATCAGTGACAGAAAGTTTGGAATCTGAGAGGAGCCACAAATTTCCTTCCACCCAGAGTTCCCCCAAGTCTCCCGATAAAAATGATACCTCACTTGTGTGGGTAGGCCTAGCGCTCGCGACAGGAAATGCCCCAAAACACAACATGGACACATCCCATTTTTTGACAGAAAACAGGGCTGTTTTTTGCAAAGTGCCTACCTGTAGATTTTGGCCTCTAGCTCAGCCGGCACCTAGGGAAACCTACCAAACCTGTGCATTTTTTTAAACTAGAGACCTAGGGGAATCCAAGATGGGGTGACTTGTGGGGCTCTGACCAGGTTCTGTTACCCAGAATCCTTTGCAAACCTTAAAATGTGGCTAAAATAACACGTTTTCCTCACATTTCGGTGACAGAAAGTTCCGGAATCTGAGAGGAGCCACAAATTTCCTTCCACCCTGCGTTCCCCCAAGTCTCCCGATAAAATGATACCTCACTTGTGTGGGTAGGCCTAGCGCCCGTGACAGAAAATGCCCCAAAACACAACATTGGCACACATCATATTTTTTCATAGAAAACAGTGCCTACCTGTGGATTTTGGCCTCTAGCTCAGCCGGCACTTGGGGAAACCTAGCAAACCAGCGCATTTTTGATAACTAGAAACCCAGGGGAATCCAAGATGGGGTGACTTATGGGGCTCTGACTAGGTTCTGTTACCCAGAATCCTTTGCAAACCTCAAAATGTGGCTAAAATAACACATTTTCCTCACATTTCGGTGACAGAAAGTTCTGGAATCTGAGAGGAGCAACAAATTTCCTTCCACCCAGCGTTCCCCCAAGTCTCCAGATAAAAATTATACCTCACTTATGTGGGTACGCCTAGCGCCCGCGACAGGAAATGCCCCAAAACACAACGTGGACACATCCCATTTTTTGACAGAAAACAGAGCTGTTTTTTGCAAAGTGCCTACCTGTAGATTTTGGCCTCTAGCTCAGCCGGCGCATAGAGATGCCTACCAAACCTGTGCATTTTTGAAAACTAGAGACCTAGGGGAATCCAAGATGGGGTGACTTGTAGGGCTCTGACCAGGTTCTGTTACCCAGAATCCTTTGCAAACCTCAAAACGTGGCTAAAAAAACACGTTTTCCTCACAAATCAGTGACAGAAAGTTCTGGAATCTGAGAGGAGCCACAAATTTCCTTCCACCCAGCGTTCCCCAAAGTCTCCCGATAAAAATGATACCTCACTTGTGTGGGTAGGCCTAGCGCCCGTGACAGAAAATGCCCCAAAACACAACGTGGACACATCACATTTGTCATAGAAAACAGTGCCTACCTGTGCATTTTGGCCTCTAGCTCAGCCGGCACCTAGGGAAACGTAGCAAACCAGCGCATTTTTGAAAACTAGAAACCCAGGGGAATCCAAGATGGGGTGACTTATGGGGCTCTGACCAGGCTCTGTTACCCAGAATCCTTTGCAAACCTCAAAATGTGGCTAAAATAACACGTTTTCCTCACATTTCGGTGACAGAAAGTTCTGGAATCTGAGAGGAGCCACAAATTTCCTTCCACCCAGCGTTCCCCCAAGTCTCCGGTTAAAAATGATACCTCACTTGTGTTGGTAGACCTAGCGCCCGCGACAGGAAATGCCCAAAAACACAACATGGACACATCCCATTTTTTTACAGAAAACAGGGCTGTTTTTTGCAAAGTGCCTACCTGTAGATTTTGGCCTCTAGCTCAGCCGGCACCTAGGGAAACCTACCAAACCTGTGCATTTTTTTAAACTAGAGACCTAGGGGAATCCAAGATGGGGTGACTTGTGGGGCTCTGACCAGGTTCTGTTACCCAGAATCCTTTGCAAACCTCAAAATGTGGCTAAAATAACACGTTTTCCTCACATTTCGGTGACAGAAAGTTCCGGAATCTGAGAGGAGCCACAAATTTCCTTCCACCCTGCGTTCCCCCAAGTCTCCCGATAAAATGATACCTCACTTGTGTGGGTAGGCCTAGCGCCCGTGACAGAAAATGCCCCAAAACACAACATTGGCACACATCATATTTTTTCATAGAAAACAGTGCCTACCTGTGGATTTTGGCCTCTAGCTCAGCCGGCACTTGGGGAAACCTAGCAAACCAGCGCATTTTTGATAACTAGAAACCCAGGGGAATCCAAGATGGGGTGACTTATGGGGCTCTGACTAGGTTCTGTTACCCAGAATCCTTTGCAAACCTCAAAATGTGGCTAAAATAACACATTTTCCTCACATTTCGGTGACAGAAAGTTCTGGAATCTGAGAGGAGCAACAAATTTCCTTCCACCCAGCGTTCCCCCAAGTCTCCCGATAAAAATGATACCTCACTTGTGTGGGTAGGCCTAGCGCCCGTGACAGAAAATGCCCCAAAACACAACGTGGACACATCACATTTTTTCATAGAAAAAAGTGCCTACCTGTGCATTTTGGCCTCTAGCTCAGCCGGCACCTAGGGAAACCTACCAAACCTGTGCATTTTATAAAACTAGAGACCTAGGGGAATCCAAGATGGGGTGACTTGTGGGGCTCTGACCAGGTTCTGTTACCCAGAATCCTTTGCAAACCTCAAAATGTGGCCAAAATAACACGTTTCCTCACATTTCGGTGACAGAAAGTTCTGGAATCTGAGAGGAGCCACAAATTTCCTTCCACCCAGCGTTCCCCAAAGTCTCCCGATAAAAATGATACCTCACTTGTGTGGGTAGGCCTAGCGCCCGTGACAGAAAATGCCCCAAAACACAACGTGGACACATCACATTTTTTCATAGAAAACAGTGCCTACCTGTGCATTTTGGCCTCTAGCTCAGCCGGCACCTGGGGAAACCTAGCAAACCAGCGCATTTTTGAAAACTAGAAACCCAGGGGAATCCAAGATGGGGTGACTTATGGGGCTCTGACCAGGTTCTGTTACCCAGAATCCTTTGCAAACCTCAAAATGTGGCTAAAATAACACGTTTTCCTCACATTTCGGTGACAGAAAGTACTGGAATCTGAGAGGAGCCACAAATTTCCTTCCACCCAGCGTTCCCCCAAGTCTCCCGATAAAAATGATACCTCGCTTGTGTGGGTAGGCCTAGCGCCCGTGACAGAAAATGCCCCAAAACACAACGTGGACACATCACATTTGTCATAGAAAACAGTGCCTACCTGTGCATTTTGGCCTCTAGCTCAGCCGGCACCTAGGGAAACGTAGCAAACCAGCGCATTTTTGAAAACTAGAAACCCAGGGGAATCCAAGATGGGGTGACTTATGGGGCTCTGACCAGGCTCTGTTTCCCAGAATCCTTTGCAAACCTCAAATAGTGGCTAAAATAACACATTTTCCTCACATTTCGGTGACAGAAAGTTCTGGAATCTAAGAGGAGCCACAAATTTCCTTCCACCCAGCGTTCCCCCAAGTCTCCCGATAAAAATGATACCTCGCTTGTGTGGGTAGGCCTAGCGCCCGTGACAGAAAATGCCCCAAAACACAACGTGGACACATCCCATTTTTTGACAGAAAACAGAGCTGTTTTTTGCAAAGTGCCTACCTGTAGATTTTGGCCTCTAGCTCAGCCGGCACATAGAGATACCTACCAAACCCGTGCATTTTTGAAAACTAGAGACCTAGGGGAATCCAAGATGGGGTGACTTGTGGGGCTCTGACCAGGTTCTGTTACCCAGAATCCTTTGCAAACCTCAAAACGTGGCTAAAAAAACACGTTTTCCTCACAAATCAGTGACAGAAAGTTCTGGAATCTGAGAGGAGCCACAAATTTCCTTCCACCCAGAGTTCCCCCAAGTCTCCCGATAAAAATGATACCTCACTTGTGTGGGTAGGCCTAGCGCTCGTGACACGAAATGCCCCAAAACACAACATGGACACATCCCATTTTTTGACAGAAAACAGGGCTGTTTTTTGCAAAGTGCCTACCTGTAGATTTTGGCCTCTAGCTCAGCCGGCACCTAGGGAAACCTACCAAACCTGTGCATTTTTTTAAACTAGAGACCTAGGGGAATCCAAGATGGGGTGACTTGTGGGGCTCTGACCAGGTTCTGTTACCCAGAATCCTTTGCAAACCTCAAAATGTGGCTAAAATAACACGTTTTCCTCACATTTCGGTGACAGAAAGTTCCGGAATCTGAGAGGAGCCACAAATTTCCTTCCACCCTGCGTTCCCCCAAGTCTCCCGATAAAATGATACCTCACTTGTGTGGGTAGGCCTAGCGCCCGTGACAGAAAATGCCCCAAAACACAACATTGGCACACATCATATTTTTTCATTGAAAACAGTGCCTACCTGTGGATTTTGGCCTCTAGCTCAGCCGGCACTTGGGGAAACCTAGCAAACCAGTGCATTTTTGAAAACTAGAAACCCAGGGGAATCCAAGATGGGGTGACTTATGGGGCTCTGACTAGGTTCTGTTACCCAGAATCCTTTGCAAACCTCAAAATGTGGCTAAAATAACACATTTTTCTCACATTTCGGTGACAGAAAGTTCTGGAATCTGAGAGGAGCCACAAATTTCCTTCCACCCAGCGTTCCCCCAAGTCTCCAGATAAAAATTATACCTCACTTATGTGGGTAGGCCTAGCGCCAGCGACAGGAAATGCCCCAAAAAACAACGTGGACACATCCCATTTTTTGACAGAAAACAGAGCTGTTTTTTGCAAAGTGCCTACCTGTAGATTTTGGCCTCTAGCTCAGCCGGCTCATAGAGATACCTACCAAACCTGTGCATTTTTGAAAACTAGAGACCTAGGGGAATCCTAGATGGGGTGACTTGTGGGGCTCTGACCAGGTTCTGTTACACAGAATCCTTTGCAAACCTCAAAACGTGGCTAAAAAAACACGTTTTCCTCACAAATCAGTGACAGAAAGTTCTGGAATCTGAGAGGAGCCACAAATTTCATTCCACCCAGCTTTCCCCAAAGTCTCCCGATAAAAATGATACCTCACTTGTGTGGGTAGGCCTAGCGCCCGTGACAGAAAATGCCCCAAAACACAACGTGGACACATCACATTTTTTCATAGAAAACAGTGCCTACCTGTGCATTTTGGCCTCTAGCTCAGCCGGCACCTGGGGAAACCTAGCAAACCAGCGCATTTTTGAAAACTAGAAACCCAGGGTAATCCAAGATGGGGTGACTTATGGGGCTCTGACCAGGTTCTGTTACCCAGAATCCTTTGCAAACCTCAAAATGTGGCTAAAATAACACATTTTCCTCACATTTCGGTGACAGAAAGTTCTGGAATCTGAGAGGAGCCACAAATTTCCTTTCACCCAGCGTTCCCCAAGTCTCTGGATAAAAATGATACCTCACTTGTGTGGGTAGACCTAGCGCCCGCGACAGGAAATGCCCCAAAACACAACATGGACACATCCCATTTTTTGACAGAAAACAGGGCTGTTTTTTGCAAAGTGCCTACCTGTGGATTTTGGCCTCTAGCTCAGCCGGCACCTAGGGAAACCTACCAAACCTGTGCATTTTTTAAAACTAGAGACCTAGGGGAATCCAAGATGGGGTGACTTGTGGGGCTCTGACCAGGTTCTGTTACCCAGAATCCTTTGCAAACCTCAAAACCCGGCTAAAATAACACATTTTCCTCACATTTCGGTGACAGAAAGTTCTGGAATCTGAGAGGAGCCACAAATTTCCTTCAACCCAGCGTTCCCCCAAGTCTCCCGATAAAAATGGTACCTCGCTTGTGTGGGTAGGCCTAGCGCCCGTGACAGAAAATGCCCCAAAACTCAACGTGAACACATCCCATTTTTTGACAGAAAACAGAGCTGTTTTTTGCAAAGTGCCTACCTGTATATTTTGGCCTCTAGCTCAGCCGGCACATAGAGATACCTACCAAACCCGTGCATTTTTGAAAACTAGAGACCTAGGGGAATCCAAGATGGGGTGACTTGTGGGGCTCTGACCAGGTTCTGTTACCCAGAATCCTTTGCAAACCTCAAAACGTGGCTAAAAAAACACGTTTTCCTCACAAATCAGTGACAGAAAGTTTGGAATCTGAGAGGAGCCACAAATTTCCTTCCACCCAGAGTTCCCCCAAGTCTCCCGATAAAAATGATACCTCACTTGTGTGGGTAGGCCTAGCGCTCGCGACAGGAAATGCCCCAAAACACAACATGGACACATCCCATTTTTTGACAGAAAACAGGGCTGTTTTTTGCAAAGTGCCTACCTGTAGATTTTGGCCTCTAGCTCAGCCGGCACCTAGGGAAACCTACCAAACCTGTGCATTTTTTTAAACTAGAGACCTAGGGGAATCCATGATGGGGTGACTTGTGGGGCTCTGACCAGGTTCTGTTACCCAGAATCCTTTGCAAACCTTAAAATGTGGCTAAAATAACACGTTTTCCTCACATTTCGGTGACAGAAAGTTCCGGAATCTGAGAGGAGCCACAAATTTCCTTCCACCCTGCGTTCCCCCAAGTCTCCCGATAAAATGATACCTCACTTGTGTGGGTAGGCCTAGCGCCCGTGACAGAAAATGCCCCAAAACACAACATTGGCACACATCATATTTTTTCATAGAAAACAGTGCCTACCTGTGGATTTTGGCCTCTAGCTCAGCCGGCACTTGGGGAAACCTAGCAAACCAGCGCATTTTTGATAACTAGAAACCCAGGGGAATCCAAGATGGGGTGACTTATGGGGCTCTGACTAGGTTCTGTTACCCAGAATCCTTTGCAAACCTCAAAATGTGGCTAAAATAACACATTTTCCTCACATTTCGGTGACAGAAAGTTCTGGAATCTGAGAGGAGCAACAAATTTCCTTCCACCCAGCGTTCCCCCAAGTCTCCAGATAAAAATTATACCTCACTTATGTGGGTACGCCTAGCGCCCGCGACAGGAAATGCCCCAAAACACAACGTGGACACATCCCATTTTTTGACAGAAAACAGAGCTGTTTTTTGCAAAGTGCCTACCTGTAGATTTTGGCCTCTAGCTCAGCCGGCGCATAGAGATGCCTACCAAACCTGTGCATTTTTGAAAACTAGAGACCTAGGGGAATCCAAGATGGGGTGACTTGTAGGGCTCTGACCAGGTTCTGTTACCCAGAATCCTTTGCAAACCTCAAAACGTGGCTAAAAAAACACGTTTTCCTCACAAATCAGTGACAGAAAGTTCTGGAATCTGAGAGGAGCCACAAATTTCCTTCCACCCAGCGTTCCCCAAAGTCTCCCGATAAAAATGATACCTCACTTGTGTGGGTAGGCCTAGCGCCCGTGACAGAAAATGCCCCAAAACACAACGTGGACACATCACATTTGTCATAGAAAACAGTGCCTACCTGTGCATTTTGGCCTCTAGCTCAGCCGGCACCTAGGGAAACGTAGCAAACCAGCGCATTTTTGAAAACTAGAAACCCAGGGGAATCCAAGATGGGGTGACTTATGGGGCTCTGACCAGGCTCTGTTACCCAGAATCCTTTGCAAACCTCAAAATGTGGCTAAAATAACACGTTTTCCTCACATTTCGGTGACAGAAAGTTCTGGAATCTGAGAGGAGCCACAAATTTCCTTCCACCCAGCGTTCCCCCAAGTCTCCGGTTAAAAATGATACCTCACTTGTGTTGGTAGACCTAGCGCCCGCGACAGGAAATGCCCAAAAACACAACATGGACACATCCCATTTTTTTACAGAAAACAGGGCTGTTTTTTGCAAAGTGCCTACCTGTAGATTTTGGCCTCTAGCTCAGCCGGCACCTAGGGAAACCTACCAAACCTGTGCATTTTTTTAAACTAGAGACCTAGGGGAATCCAAGATGGGGTGACTTGTGGGGCTCTGACCAGGTTCTGTTACCCAGAATCCTTTGCAAACCTCAAAATGTGGCTAAAATAACACGTTTTCCTCACATTTCGGTGACAGAAAGTTCCGGAATCTGAGAGGAGCCACAAATTTCCTTCCACCCTGCGTTCCCCCAAGTCTCCCGATAAAATGATACCTCACTTGTGTGGGTAGGCCTAGCGCCCGTGACAGAAAATGCCCCAAAACACAACATTGGCACACATCATATTTTTTCATAGAAAACAGTGCCTACCTGTGGATTTTGGCCTCTAGCTCAGCCGGCACTTGGGGAAACCTAGCAAACCAGCGCATTTTTGATAACTAGAAACCCAGGGGAATCCAAGATGGGGTGACTTATGGGGCTCTGACTAGGTTCTGTTACCCAGAATCCTTTGCAAACCTCAAAATGTGGCTAAAATAACACATTTTCCTCACATTTCGGTGACAGAAAGTTCTGGAATCTGAGAGGAGCAACAAATTTCCTTCCACCCAGCGTTCCCCCAAGTCTCCCGATAAAAATGATACCTCACTTGTGTGGGTAGGCCTAGCGCCCGTGACAGAAAATGCCCCAAAACACAACGTGGACACATCACATTTTTTCATAGAAAAAAGTGCCTACCTGTGCATTTTGGCCTCTAGCTCAGCCGGCACCTAGGGAAACCTACCAAACCTGTGCATTTTATAAAACTAGAGACCTAGGGGAATCCAAGATGGGGTGACTTGTGGGGCTCTGACCAGGTTCTGTTACCCAGAATCCTTTGCAAACCTCAAAATGTGGCCAAAATAACACGTTTCCTCACATTTCGGTGACAGAAAGTTCTGGAATCTGAGAGGAGCCACAAATTTCCTTCCACCCAGCGTTCCCCAAAGTCTCCCGATAAAAATGATACCTCACTTGTGTGGGTAGGCCTAGCGCCCGTGACAGAAAATGCCCCAAAACACAACGTGGACACATCACATTTTTTCATAGAAAACAGTGCCTACCTGTGCATTTTGGCCTCTAGCTCAGCCGGCACCTGGGGAAACCTAGCAAACCAGCGCATTTTTGAAAACTAGAAACCCAGGGGAATCCAAGATGGGGTGACTTATGGGGCTCTGACCAGGTTCTGTTACCCAGAATCCTTTGCAAACCTCAAAATGTGGCTAAAATAACACGTTTTCCTCACATTTCGGTGACAGAAAGTACTGGAATCTGAGAGGAGCCACAAATTTCCTTCCACCCAGCGTTCCCCCAAGTCTCCCGATAAAAATGATACCTCGCTTGTGTGGGTAGGCCTAGCGCCCGTGACAGAAAATGCCCCAAAACACAACGTGGACACATCACATTTGTCATAGAAAACAGTGCCTACCTGTGCATTTTGGCCTCTAGCTCAGCCGGCACCTAGGGAAACGTAGCAAACCAGCGCATTTTTGAAAACTAGAAACCCAGGGGAATCCAAGATGGGGTGACTTATGGGGCTCTGACCAGGCTCTGTTACCCAGAATCCTTTGCAAACCTCAAATAGTGGCTAAAATAACACATTTTCCTCACATTTCGGTGACAGAAAGTTCTGGAATCTAAGAGGAGCCACAAATTTCCTTCCACCCAGCGTTCCCCCAAGTCTCCCGATAAAAATGATACCTCGCTTGTGTGGGTAGGCCTAGCGCCCGTGACAGAAAATGCCCCAAAACACAACGTGGACACATCCCATTTTTTGACAGAAAACAGAGCTGTTTTTTGCAAAGTGCCTACCTGTAGATTTTGGCCTCTAGCTCAGCCGGCACATAGAGATACCTACCAAACCCGTGCATTTTTGAAAACTAGAGACCTAGGGGAATCCAAGATGGGGTGACTTGTGGGGCTCTGACCAGGTTCTGTTACCCAGAATCCTTTGCAAACCTCAAAACGTGGCTAAAAAAACACGTTTTCCTCACAAATCAGTGACAGAAAGTTCTGGAATCTGAGAGGAGCCACAAATTTCCTTCCACCCAGAGTTCCCCCAAGTCTCCCGATAAAAATGATACCTCACTTGTGTGGGTAGGCCTAGCGCTCGTGACACGAAATGCCCCAAAACACAACATGGACACATCCCATTTTTTGACAGAAAACAGGGCTGTTTTTTGCAAAGTGCCTACCTGTAGATTTTGGCCTCTAGCTCAGCCGGCACCTAGGGAAACCTACCAAACCTGTGCATTTTTTTAAACTAGAGACCTAGGGGAATCCAAGATGGGGTGACTTGTGGGGCTCTGACCAGGTTCTGTTACCCAGAATCCTTTGCAAACCTCAAAATGTGGCTAAAATAACACGTTTTCCTCACATTTCGGTGACAGAAAGTTCCGGAATCTGAGAGGAGCCACAAATTTCCTTCCACCCTGCGTTCCCCCAAGTCTCCCGATAAAATGATACCTCACTTGTGTGGGTAGGCCTAGCGCCCGTGACAGAAAATGCCCCAAAACACAACATTGGCACACATCATATTTTTTCATAGAAAACAGTGCCTACCTGTGGATTTTGGCCTCTAGCTCAGCCGGCACTTGGGGAAACCTAGCAAACCAGCGCATTTTTGATAACTAGAAACCCAGGGGAATCCAAGATGGGGTGACTTATGGGGCTCTGACTAGGTTCTGTTACCCAGAATCCTTTGCAAACCTCCAAATGTGGCTAAAATAACACATTTTCCTCACATTTCGGTGACAGAAAGTTCTGGAATCTGAGAGGAGCAACAAATTTCCTTCCACCCAGCGTTCCCCCAAGTCTCCAGATAAAAATTATACCTCACTTATGTGGGTAGGCCTAGCGCCCGCGACAGGAAATGCCCCAAAACACAACGTGGACACATCCCATTTTTTGACAGAAAACAGAGCTGTTTTTTGCAAAGTGCCTACCTGTAGATTTTGGCCTCTAGCTCAGCCGGCGCATAGAGATACCTACCAAACCTGTGCATTTTTGAAAACTAGAGACCTAGGGGAATCCAAGATGGGTTGACTTGTAGGGCTCTGACCAGGTTCTGTTACCCAGAATCCTTTGCAAACCTCAAAACGTGGCTAAAAAAACACGTTTTCCTCACAAATCAGTGACAGAAAGTTCTGGAATCTGAGAGGAGCCACAAATTTCCTTCCACCCAGAGTTCCCCAAAGTCTCCCGATAAAAATGATACCTCACTTGTGTGGGTAGGCCTAGCGCCCGTGACAGAAAATGCCCCAAAACACAACGTGGACACATCACATTTTTTCATAGAAAAAAGTGCCTACCTGTGCATTTTGGCCTCTAGCTCAGCCGGCACCTAGGGAAACCTACCAAACCTGTGCATTTTTTAAAACTAGAGACCTAGGGGAATCCAAGATGGGGTGACTTGTGGGGCTCTGACCAGGTTCTGTTACCCAGAATCCTTTGCAAAGCTCAAAATGTGGCCAAAATAACACGTTTCCTCACATTTCGGTGACAGAAAGTTCTGGAATCTGAGAGGAGCCACAAATTTCCTTCCACCCAGCGTTCCCCAAAGTCTCCCGATAAAAATGATACCTCACTTGTGTGGGTAGGCCTAGCGCCCGTGACAGAAAATGCCCCAAAACACAACGTGGACACATCACATTTTTTCATAGAAAACAGTGCCTACCTGTGCATTTTGGCCTCTAGCTCAGCCGGCACCTGGGGAAACCTAGCAAACCAGCGCATTTTTTAAAACTAGAAACCCAGGGGAATCCAAGATGGGGTGACTTATGGGGTTCTGACCAGGTTCTGTTACCCAGAATCCTTTGCAAACCTCAAAATGTGGCTAAAATAACACGTTTTCCTCACATTTCGGTGACAGAAAGTTCTGGAATCTGAGAGGAGCCACAAATTTCCTTCCACCCAGCGTTCCCCCAAGTCTCCCGATAAAAATGATACCTCGCTTGTGTGGGTAGGCCTAGCGCCCGTGACAGAAAATGCCCCAAAACACAACGTGGACACATCACATTTGTCATAGAAAACAGTGCCTACCTGTGCATTTTGGCCTCTAGCTCAGCCGGCACCTAGGGAAACGTAGCAAACCAGCGCATTTTTGAAAACTAGAAACCCAGGGGAATCCAAGATGGGGTGACTTATGGGGCTCTGACCAGGCTCTGTTACCCAGAATCCTTTGCAAACCTCAAAATGTGGCTAAAATAACACGTTTTCCTCACATTTCGGTGACAGAAAGTTCTGGAATCTGAGAGGAGCCACAAATTTCCTTCCACCCAGCGTTCCCCCAAGTCTCCGGTTAAAAATGATACCTCACTTGTGTTGGTAGACCTAGCGCCCGCGACAGGAAATGCCCCAAAACACAACATGGACACATCCCATTTTTTTACAGAAAACAGGGCTGTTTTTTGCAAAGTGCCTACCTGTAGATTTTGGCCTCTAGCTCAGCCGGCACCTAGGGAAACCTACCAAACCTGTGCATTTTTTAAAACTAGAGACCTAGGGGAATCCAAGATGGGGTGACTTGTGGGGCTCTGACCAGGTTCTGTTACCCAGAATCCTTTGCAAACCTCAAAATGTGGCTAAAATAACACCTTTTCCTCACATTTCGGTGACAGAAAGTTCTAGAATCTGAGAGGAGCCACAAATTTCCTTCCACCCTGCGTTCCCCCAAGTCTCCCGATAAAAATGATGCTTTACTTGTGTGGGTAGGCATAGCGCACGTGACAGAAAATGCCCCAAAACACAACGTGGACACATCACATTTTTTCATAGAAAACAGTGCCTACCTGTGGATTTTGGCCTCTAGCTCAGCCGGCACCTGGGGAAACCTAGCAAACCAGCGCATTTTTGAAAACTAGAAACCCAGGGGAATCCAAGATGGGGTGACGTATGGGGCTCTGACCAGGTTCTGTTACCCAGAATCCTTTGCAAACCTCAAAACGTGGCTAAAATAACACATTTTCCTCACATTTCGGTGACAGAAAGTTCTGGAATCTGAGAGGAGCCACAAATTTCCTTCCACCCAGCGTTCCCTCAAGTCTCCGGATAAAAATTATACCTCATTTGTGTGGGTAGGCCTAGCGCCCGCGACAGGAAATGCCCCAAAACACAACATGGACACATCCCATTTTTTGACAGAAAACAGGGCTGTTTTTTGCAAAGAGCCTACCTGTAGGTTTTGGCCTCTAGCTCAGCCGGCACCTAGGGAAACCTACCAAACCTGTGCATATTTTAAAACTAGAGACCTAGGGGAATCCAAGATGGGGTGACTTTTGGGGCTCTGACCAGGTTCTGTTACCCAGAATCCTTTGCAAACCTCAAAATGTGGCTAAAATAACATGTTTTCCTCACATTTCGGTGACAGAAAGTTCTGGAATCTGAGAGGAGCCACAAATTTCCTTCCACCCTGCGTTCCCCCAAGTCTCCCGATAAAAATGATACCTCACTTGTGTGGGTAGACCTAGCGCCCGAACAGAAAATGCCCCAAAACACAATGTGGACACATCACATTTTTTCATAGAAAACAGTGCCTACCTGTGGATTTTGGCCTCTAGCTCAGCCGGCACCTAGGGGAAACCTAGCAAACCAGCGCATTTTTGAAAACTAGAAACCCAGAGGAATCCAAGATGGGGTGACTTATGGTGTTGCGTGGGCTCTCATTATCCTAAATGAGACTACTGGATTTCTAGGCAGCAGGATCGATAACGGTGTGGGGGACTGAGTCTGACCCACGTGTAAGGAACTCTGTCACCCTAAATCCGGTTGTTGCTCCGGCTAACTAGCAGTGCCTCATTTCTCCCACGGGGAAGAAATGATTGGGCAGCCGAGCGCATGACATCTTTGGAACTTCTCAGGGAAGTCGTGGTCACTCAGATCCAAACCAACTCTCTCATTCACAATATGGTCTCATATACAAATGACAAAGACAGTATAAGTTTTATATAATGTTTTAATAAAACAACTGTATTTTAGATATTAAGGCGTGAGCCGCAATAACCAGAACAATACAACATAGTAGGATGGATATAGTAACCAGGAGAGTGAAACATAGAAATAAAGCTATCATAATTCCTAACCGTTTCTACTCTCCCTCTGCTTGTTCTATTTAGAGCACAGCATGTTTAAGCTTTCAGCTTGCCTTTCTGTATCACTAGGGAGACGGATACACTCATACCTGAGCAAAGGCCTGTGATCTTGGTTCAACATCTGCAACGAGGCAGTCAGCGTCAAGTTGTGGTTCCCTGGTCGGAATCTCCCTCTTACGTGTACTGGGACAAGGAAGTGATTTTATAACTAACATGTCAGCAAGATCACAAAATGTCCCTACGCAGGAATGCAGAGTCTAAACTCTTACCACGTCTATCGGCAATGTACCAGACTGTATCCTTGACTGAAGCACAGAGTAAATATGTTATGGAGAACTCTAGTGCAGAGTAGGCAAAACAGTGTGATATGAATAAAAAACAACACCGTAGAACTGGCTATTTGAAAAATAACAGTACGAAGCCTAATAAAAAGCATGTAGAGCAAAGTGCACAGAGGCTCTAAGCTATTAGCAAATGAATAAAATATATTCAGGGCAAAATGCACAAAGGCCTAAAGCCTGAAGCTAAAGCGCAATGAATACGTAAAACTAACCACACTACACCCTCCCCTTGTCGGTAGCAAGTGGTTCCAATAACATAAAAGGATGCCCTAAACATAAACCAAATCTAAAACAAGTATTTCGACAAGGTGAGAAGACAATAAAGTCATAAATTTAGGTATCATGTGAGCACAACCAAATTCAAGATAGTGTCAATTTTGTAAAAATCCAATCATCAGACAGAAGCAATAGAACGTAGGAGTTCCTCCACCTCGATATATGTCAATATCGGAAGTTCCACGCCACAAAGTACCATGGAGCAGGTGTGATCCAAAGCCCCAAAACCACTCTGGGCGGCACCCCGTGCAGGGCCTATGAAAGAGACAATACCATCTTCCTCCAGGAAGGGAATCTCATAAACTGCCTCACGAAGCAAGCGCATCTGTAGTGCACAAGTCTGGGAATGAGCCCTCATCGGGAACATCAACAGATCAGTATCGACCATTGGAGGGCGCTGCAATGAGAGACAGAGAGCCAGTGCATGTTCAAACGAGCACCAAAGGCATCGAAACACGGGTTGCACACAATCCAAAACCGGTCTGAATGACAGAGACCAGTCGCACTCCAAATGTCCCAGGAGTGTTGCTCCAAAATGCCGCATCATGCGTTCACGACACAGCTGCGCTGATGGGAGCAGCAGTACAGGATCTCGTCGCGACGGGACAGCCATTACGAAAAAATAGCAATAACAGCAAGACTCCAGCCAATAAAGCCAAAGTAATCGGGAAACCCCCAAAAACGCTTCCGAAAATAGAATGTATAGCCAAAGGTATCAAACCGAATATGGAAGAGAAGGTATTAGCAAAACCAACACCAACGACTTTGAAAAAATGTGCAATACCAGCAGTGCTGGATGCATTAAATATACGTCCCACAAGTTCACCGAAGTGAGTCGGAAAGTTAGTATTCAAAAGGGACTGTATCTCCGCCGATGACCTTGCCACCTGAAGTGTGTAGGTCTCGCTAGCAGATGTAAGGGCCACATGCTTTTGAAACAATAAAGCTTTTAGCCGACTCAACTTGTCGAAATCAACCTTGGAAGTAGCAATATGAGGCCAGATGTCCGCTACCTCCCTAATTTGAGTGGGGGGAAACAACACATTCCCGCAGCACGTAACGGCCTTGATGACAACAACGATGTAAACTATTCCGGCACGCATGCCACAGCAGCGTTCGCTGTTAAGAACAATGTAACTGCCGTTAGAAAGCACCTGGAAAGTGTTTTTAATAACCGGGACTGGAACTCCCTTCAGATAACAAGCTAAGTTAGCAATCGAAGCGTTACACGCCCCGTGCAAGGACAGCTGTTTACAAACCATTGAATGGCTGACAGAAGCTTCGCATTCGCTGCCGCTAAGAAAAACCTCCTTCAAACCATTAACACATCTGTACTGAAAGGGAAGGTCCCACACCTCGTGTATGTAACTGTCTCCCAATAGTTCATATCTACCCACCGGAATGTGCTTCAAACACGAAGTAAATTGCAAAGTAGAGATAGGCAAATTAATAACCCCATGGATCAACCATTCAGCTGACGGAATCTCAGCTACCGTGAAAGGCAGTTTCTCAAATTTTTCAATATTTAACATAACATATGTCGCTTCCTTTTTAGCCATCAGTTGTTGTTGACGAGTCAAATTAAAAGAGATAAAGATCTCTCTGGCACGAACGTGCTGCCACGGAACGCGACCCGCCTTCAAGGTCTGAAGAGTCCAACCCAGCTGCATGATGGATCGTGTCTGACTCTGCCCATGATATAAAGAAGATATGTCCGATTTAATAATGTCTATAGCAGAGGACACAATGCTGTCAATTGTGTAAACACGTTCAGAAAGGGTATGCATGCCATTATCAACAACAGACAAAGGCCCTCATTCGGACCTAGGCGGGCGGCGGAGGCCGCCCGCCAAAGTCCCGCCGTCAAAATACCGTACCGCGGTTGCAAGACCGCGGCGGGTATTTTGACTTTTCCCCTGGGCTGGCGGGCGGCCGCCGAAAGGCCGCCCTCCAGCCCAGGGGGAAAACGACCTTCCCACCATGAAGCCGGCTCGTAATCGAGCCGGCGGAGTGGGAAGGTGCGACGGGTGCTACTGCACCCGTCGCGTATTTCACTGTCTGCTATGCAGACAGTGAAATACTAGCGGGGCCCTCTTACGGGGGCCCCTGCAGTGCCCATGCCATTGGCATGGGCACTGCAGGGGCCCCCAGGGGCCCCACGACACCCCCTACCGCCATCCTGTTCCTGGCGGGCGAACCGCCAGGAACAGGATGGCGGTAGGGGGTGTCAGAATCCCCAAGGCGGCGCAGCATGCTGCGCCGCCTTGGAGGATTCATTTGGGCAGCGGGAAACTGGCGGGAGACCGCCAGTTGTCCCGGTCCGACCGCGGCGTTACCGCCGCGGTCGGAATGCCCAAGGGAGCACCGCCGGCCTGTCGGCGGTGCTCCCGCCCCCGTTGGCCCTGGCGGTTCTGTACCGCCAGGGTCATAATGAGGCCCAAAGTCTGCATCAGATTTGCTTGATCAATCTGCCTCAACCGGGCTGCAGCCTCTTGTTGTGAAAGCTTCCAAATCTCATTATAAACCTCGTATAAGAACCTTTTCTTCCGTGGTACTCTGGGACCTGACAAAAAATCTTGTAAATCAGTATTATTAGACAGTAACATGAGATGTGACTTAACTGCATCCAGCGTGGAGGACTTCAACCATTGCTGACAAAGCTTCCCCACACTGTATGTAGTTATAATATCAGCATGTTCTGGTGAAACGTAACGAGGGTCTGCCCTACTAGTCCTGAACCCCCCTGAAGAGGTGACAAAACGTTGATGACACATATTAGTGTCTATAGGCCATAATAACCACCCGCCTGGATGTAACGATGAAGTGTTAAGTGTACCATTCTGGACCCAATGTGTAAAGTCACTGAAAGTAGCATTCACATAGTGCTGCCAATTTTTTAATTTAGAAGGGACAGGTATACTAGGCAAAGTTAATTCCTTAATCGTCGCTAAGCCCAAACAGCTAGTCTGTTGTACTGTGTCATTGAGGAAAATCATCTGCACAGGGATAATACATGCTCTAAATAACGTGTCCCTGCCTCGCATTTGCCAATTTTTCGTACCCCAAACACTTTTCAAGTCAACAGTTTTGAACCAGTATTCATATCCCTCGACCGACAGTTTAGATACAAACAAATTAGAATACAGTAATTTAGTATCGGTCAATAACATTTGCTTATTAGAATACGGTGTAACTTTAAAATAGTAGGACCTAGCATTACGCGGATCATGCCCAGTAAAATATGCAAATTTGTCATAATACGTTTTTGAACTCCCTTGTGGAGGAGTCGAGCAATGTTCCCATTGCACATAATTAAACATGGACTTAGGGCTACTAGCTTTATGAATAAAGTGGTGTCCATAATAGTTGTAACAAAACATGTCACCATGATTATCTCTAAACTGGTAAGCATCTTCATCGTCATAGACAGTATAATATTGCAAATCCATTAGCATAGAATCTACTGTCTTCACATCCCAATCATCAGAAACAATGCCTGGTATAACAATATCATTCATAGATAATTTGAGGACATACGGTATTTGAATCAATTCAGTGGGACCATATATATCAAACATTACTTTATCCCACACAATTCCATCCGGAACTGGTATAGCAGAAATGTTCACTGTGGACAAGTCTCTTCGAACCATATGAGATGAAAAATGTGGTTTCAACACAGTCTTCACGTGCTCAATGTCAGATCGATCGGGAAGAAAATGACCATGTATTGTTAGAAAAAAAGTAACCACAAATCCCAACCATAATAATATAGTCATCACGGCCAAAAATAGCCAAAAATTGTTCCAAGGAAAAACAAAATATGTTCGTTTTAGCCATCCCAGCAGCCGTTGTGGACCGGGGACAGAAGACATCGAAGACGAAGAGCCGGACCCATCATTATCAGCGTCGTTGAAGCAGCCAGAAGCAGTTCTAGCAAAAGGTGCAACCCTGAACGAAGAAGCAGACGGAGGCTCCCGCCGTGGCACGCTATAAACCACATGTTCAGAAACATCAGTAGAACGTACAGCAATTTGATCACAAGATTCCATATTAATCGCCGTCGGTGGAACGATCGCAAGATCATCATCCACCCTCCCCAAGCTCGGAGAGGAAACAGTGTCGGTGAAAATCACCTGCAGCGGGACCTCATCCCCAGTAGTGAGAGGGATTCCGGAACTACTGGGTGTCCCTCTTGGTTTGCTGTGCAGAATCGGCCACATGTTGTAACTTGACATTATCAATGGAAACAAAGCGATTTCCTTTGGCCCCTCGCAGCGGCGGTAAAATCACAGTTCTCGTGCCGCTTACCCCTAACACAGGGACAGGTTCTCGATAAGAAGGACCAAATTCTTTTTTAACTGCGACCTTTTCACGCACCAGATCCCCAATCCTGGGTATCCAACCAGTAGGTGTTACTGGCTCATCCTTAATTCCTGAGGAGGCAGCATTGGCAGAAGAGTTATCTTCACGGAATTGTTGTAAATCCTGCAAAACAGTGACACGATCATTTATGTCAAAGGGCGTATCTGCCGCCTCCACACCAGGACCATCTAGATCAGGAACATACATTCGTGTTCCGAACAGGCACTCATATGAAGTACGACCCCCCAGTGACCTTCTAGGCAAGTTATTAAGTGCTCTCTGTACTCCATACAGGTGGGCTAGCCAACCACGACCCGTACCTATAACTCTGGCCGTTAAGGACTGCTTTAAATCACGATTTAAACGCTCCACAACAGAATTTCCCTCGGGATGAAATGGAGACGAGAATTGGAGTTGGACCCCCAACGAAGCCATGGTGTCCCTGAATGCCTTAGAGGCAAAAGCAGGGCCCTGGTCCGAATGAAAAGCCGCAACTGCAAATATATCGACAAAGATGCGCAAATCTTTAATAACAGTGCGAGCGCCAGCCGAGCGTTGTGGCCATACCCATACAAATCTGGAGCACGAATCTACAGCAACCAATATATATTTGCATGCACTATCTGGTGTCAGCGGACCACAATGATCCAAGTACACACACTGTAATGGTTTGTTTGAAATCAGAAGGGGCGTCTGCTGCGGGCGTCTAGCCGACGATGTCTTAATTTGTTGACAAATGTCACAACAAAGGACATACTGTTTCGTCTCTTTATAGAGACCAGGCCACCAGTAACGAGCCTGTAAAAGTGAAATTGTGGCAGCCACCCCAGCATGTGCAGAAGCCACCCCCTCATGTGCTGCAGAAATCAATCGAGGTCTTTCAATTTTATTGGGAATTTCACGTACACCAATGCCTGGAATTGTAACAGTAGCATTTAGCGCACCATTCAAGCAGTAACTATATTTCGAAGGAAATCCTTTAGGAAAAGGCGTGCCATCAGCCGTAGCCTTTATGGCAGCTGAAATTTCTGTGTCTGGTTTTGAACTCGAACGAGTCACTGCGGCTACTGTGGCGACAGCCACTGCCGATTTCGCGGCTTCATCAGCCAAAGTATTCCCAGCAACGTGTATTCCAACGCGCTGGTGTCCAAGTGTATGCACAACATGGACATTAGGAAGCGTTTCCTTTAGATCCGCAACCTTACCCCACAACATTTTATGCTTAATGGTGTTGCCTTTAGAATCTCTGAACCCATTCATCTTCCAATAGTGTAAATATTTGTTAAAAGACTGCACACAGTAGTAGGAGTCACAGACCAGCAAGGTTAAAAGTGCCGGATCCGCGTGCTCCAATGCTAACAATAGAGCTTTGAGCTCAGCCAGCTGTGCCGTGCAATCTCCCAAGGTTTTAGTATAAGTATGTCGGGGGCAGAACACTTCCCCCTCCATAGTGCCGCTCACCACCGCACATGCAGCAGAATATTGTTGTTTAGTCCCAACCGCCGGTTGCGCAGAGCCATCAGTATACATGACCACTTCATATTGGTCAATAGGCAATGTACCAGCAGGAACAGGGTATTCTATTTCGTATTGAAGAAATTCTTGAGTCTGCAGTTTAGGATCAAATACATAATCTACATCAGTGGCTGTCAAAGACATAGCCCATTGTATCCATCGCGGGTGTAGAGCCTTCGAATTAGGAACACTCGCTTTAGTAACAGCCTCTAAGGCCGGAACCGGGGAAACGACAACAATGCGTTGACCCTGTGCCAGCGGTCTTTCTTTAATAACAGCCATCTGTACTGCAGTGAGAATTTTCTCAGTTTGTGCAAAACGTTGCTCTGCAGCAGAATACAAGTGAGATTTGTATGCAATCGGGACAGTCTCCCCTTCATTAAAGGTGACATAAGTAAACCCAACAGCCCCAGGTATTACCCTGCTCACTAAATGTGTTTTATTTTCCCGAGTGTGTAAGTGTTTAACTGCTAAAAGATCACTCTGTAATTCTCGCAGTATGTGTGTATGTTCAATCGTCCAAAGTTTACTCGAAAAATTCGTATAATGGTTTTATACGCGTTGCATATTCAGGAATGTAAGTTCTGCCAAAATTCAGAAACCCCAACAATGACTGGAGCTTCCGAACCGTATTAGGAGGCTGCAATAAAGCACATTTCTCCAAAAAATGTGGCGCTAAGCTCTTGCCCTCACTCGACAACTCATATCCCAGGAAAATGACGCTGAGGAAAGCAATCTTTGATTTCTTAAAATTGAACTTATAGCCAATATCTGCAAATCCCACAACAATGCGCGATACACGCCGTAGATGTCGCAGAATCTCATCATCTGTCAGATATATGTCATCAACATATGATAATGCTTCAGGGTCGAACTCATGCAGCATTTCAGTTACACGAGCCGAAAACAGTCCTGGGCTATTCTTATACCCCTGAGGCAAACGACAAAAAATTTTCTGAGAGCCAAACGCACTGAAACAGGTATAGTCCCGACTCTCGGGCGCTATATTCTGGCAGAAAAATCCATTCGAGATATCCAATGTTGTTTTGTATTTTTTACGCACTATATTATTTATAAGCGCCGCGCTATGTGAGTTCTGTATTGCATATGTGCGTGTATGACTATTCAAATGTCGGTAATCCACCACTATCCTATATGAATGGTCCGGTTTAGCAACCGGAAACAAGGGATTATTCATCGGCGAGACACAGGGCTCAATAACACCCTGATACTCCAATTCAGTAAGAATTTTCCTAACCGATGCCCTAGCTTCAAATTTGATAGGATATTGCGGTTGTGGCTGAGGTTCGCCCTTTATCAGTATTACATGATAAGGTGATTGTCTGTCCCACCCCACGTTATTTCTATACAAGGCGGGAGCCTGTGCTAGAGCCCATGATTTACTATAGGACTCCGCAAGTTCTCTCGGAACAAGTGGTGAGAAGGAAGGTGTAATAACCTCCTCCCCAACTGGACAGTCGCGAACAAAGTCAGGTGGCCAATCTTGTTCGGCCAACAGAACATCATATGATTTTACCACATGGTCCCAAAAAATGGCGTTTATAACACGGTCAATGTCCCCTTCCAATCGCAGAGTTACTTCATATACTCTATCAGGATCAGAGACTCGCATATCCGCCGTCTCGACTTGTATGAAGTCATCAGTTGCTTTCACCTCCAGATGCTCTAGAAGACTCCGGCGAACTATTGTGACCTCTGCCGCGCTGTCTAACAGTGCTAACGCCCATGTCTTGTTCTTCAAGAGAACTCTCTTCTTGAGCGGCATGTCTAACTGAGACAGCTGCCACTTTCTTCTTTTTGAATTGCTGTTTCTGTTGCAGCGGTTTCTCTTCTTGTTTAATAGAAACCTCCGCAGAGCGTTGTGAATCCTGTCTCGGTTTCACGTACTCCGTCCTCCGCTCTGACCGCCCACCTCTCTCACTTCTCTTTTCCGAGGAGTCCTGAAAGGAACGAGATTGGCGTGTATCAATATATTGATATCTATCAGGCGTCTTCAAAGTATCCCTATTCCTGAGATTATACTTATTCTGTGGGGTCTCTGTTGCGGAGACTGCCCATCATCCTTCTTAGGTGTTTGCTGTTTCTTTTCCCAGCGCTTTTTCGAACCCTCAGGTTGTTGCTGTTTAGCATTATCTTTATTATTTTTACCCTGTAACTGGAGTTTTTGTGGTCTAGCCCCTAGGCTATCACGACCAATACTAGAATATGTTTCCGCTATTATTCTCGGAAGCTCCTGCTCCTGTTGAAGCAGCGGAACATCCCGAAGACGCATACGCACTGCTAGTGCTACTGCCTCTCCTTTGAGATTACTCAAAATAATAGAAGAAACTGTGGCAAAATTGCCCAGCAACTGCATGCTCAAATCCAAGGCAGGGGCAGCCCCATATTCTTCCTGTATCTGCTTAAGTACGTCCGTTAAATTAGCTAATGTCGGTGTACCGTGTGCCGTAGTGTAGAGCGCGGCAAACACCGTGCCCCAGGTATTACAAAGGTCCACCGTAGGAACCATCCCGTACGGCAAACACATCGTCAAAATTCTATGTTTATCCTGAGGTCCCGTATGGGGAAATACTGCTTCCAGCGTATTAATTTTTTGCGCCAGCCAAAACGGAGTCGCCTCTCGTTTAGCCGGTGCTTTACCCATAACTGAGTGTACAGTGGCCGGATTAAGACCCGGAACCACCGGCTGTGGGTGCGCTGGAGCAGCACGCGCTGCATTCGTATTTAATGTCTGCATCACAAACTGAACTAATCGTCTATATGTATCCGTTAATTCTGTATATAAACGATGAACTTCAACCACTGCCAATTGAGCAACCGCAGGATGTGGTGTATATGTAGCCAATAAAGGCCAGGTAGGACCATCATTACTCAGTGGACCTAACCTTACTTGTGCTATTGTGTGTGGGAGGGCGCCATCAAGCCAATTATGGTGTTCTTGATAAGATAGAGGTATTTCTAAATAAGCGTAAGCCCTGTATTGTCCAGGGGCATTCGCAACTGTGTATTCGTGAAAAGTATTTGTTCCCCCATCCACTGCTGGAAAAGCGACCCAAGAATAAAAAAGTTCCGTTCTATAGGCTGCATGGGCGTCCACCACAAAAGTGACTGGACCCCCCTTGACTGTCAGTCCATGTGTCAATAGATGTCCCGTGAGCGGATGTCGCATATTAATTGCTATGTTCACTACATTAGGATTCGCCATTTCATAAAAAAAACGGCTGCAGGTCAGAGAAGGCACACCAATATCGGGGTTTTTTCCTTTCAAAGTTCAAGCTTGAACAACCGACCACTAAGCAATAGGATGTACCCAACCAGTGGTGGCGGAAACCCTCAGCCCCACGGACGTCTCCGCATACGGAACCGAGGAGTCAAAATATATACGAGACCGACCCAAACATTAGAGCCAGACCAAACGTTGGCGGCGCCATGTCGCGTGGGCTCTCATTATCCTAAATGAGACTACTGGATTTCTAGGCAGCAGGATCGATAACGGTGTGGGGGACTGAGTCTGACCCACGTGTAAGGAACTCTGTCACCCTAAATCCGGTTGTTGCTCCGGCTAACTAGCAGTGCCTCATTTCTCCCACGGGAAAGAAATGATTGGGCAGCCGAGCGCATGACATCTTTGGAACTTCTCAGGGAAGTCGTGGTCACTCAGATCCAAACCAACTCTCTCATTCACAATATGGTCTCATATACAAATGACAAAGACAGTATAAGTTTTATATAATGTTTTAATAAAACGACTGTATTTTAGATATTAAGGCGTGAGCCGCAATAACCAGAACAATACAACATAGTAGGATGGATATACTAACCAGGAGAGTGAAACATAGAAATAAAGCTATCATAATTCCTAACCGTTTCTACTCTCCCTCTGCTTGTTCTATTTAGAGCACAGCATGTTTAAGCTTTCAGCTTGCCTTTCTGTATCACTAGGGAGACGGATACACTCATACCTGAGCAAAGGCCTGTGATCTTGGTTCAGCATCTGCAACGAGGCAGTCAGCGTCAAGTTGTGGTTCCCTGGTCGGAATCTCCCTCTTACGTGTACTGGGACAAGGAAGTGATTTTATAACTAACATGTCAGCGAGATCACAAAATGTCCCTACGCAGGAATGCAGAGTCTAAACTCTTACCACGTCTACCGGCAATGTACCAGACTGTATCCTTGACTGAAGCACAGAGTAAATATGTTATGGAGAACTCTAGTGCAGAGTAGGCAAAACAGTGTGATATGAATAAAAAACAACACCGTAGAACTGGCTATTTGAAAAATAACAGTACGAAGCCTAATAAAAAGCATGTAGAGCAAAGTGCACAGAGGCTCTAAGCTATTAGCAAATGAATAAAATATATTCAGGGCAAAATGCACAAAGGCCTAAAGCCTGAAGCTAAAGCGCAATGAATACGTAAAACTAACCACACTACAATGGGGCTCTGACCAGGTTCTGTTACCCAGAATCCTTTGCAAACCCCAAAAGCAGCTAAAATAACACATTTTCCTCACATTTCGGTGACAGAAAGTTCTGGAATCTGAGAGGAGCCACAAATTTACTTCCACCCAGCGTTCCCCGAAGTCTCCCGATAAAAATGATACCTCACTTATGTGGGTAGGCCTAGCGCCCGCGATAGGAAATGCCCCAAAACACAAAGTGGACACATCCCATTTTTTGACAGAAAACAGAGCTGTTTTTTGCAAAGTGCCTACCTGTAGATTTTGGCCTCTAGCTCAGCCGGCACATAGAGATAACTACCAAACCTGTGCATTTTTGAAAACTAAAGACCTAGGGGAAACCAAGATGGGGTGACTTGTGGGGCTCTGACCAGGTTCTGTTTCCCAGAATCCTTTGCAAACCTCAAAACGTGGCTAAAAAAACACGTTTTCCTCACAAATCAGTGACAGAAAGTTCTGGAATCTGAGAGGAGCCACAAATTTCCTTCCACCCAGAGTTCCCCCAAGTCTCCCGATAAAAATGATACCTCACTTGTGTGGGTAGGCCTAGCGCTCGCGACAGGAAATGCCCCAAAACACAACATGGACACATCCCATTTTTTGACAGAAAACAGGGCTGTTTTTTGCAAAGTGCCTACCTGTAGATTTTGGCCTCTAGCTCAGCCGGCACCTAGGGAAACCTACCAAACCTGTGCATTTTTTAAAACTAGAGACCTAGGGGAATCCAAGATGGGGTGACTTGTGGGGCTCTGACCAGGTTCTGTTACCCAGAATCCTTTGCAAACCTCAAAATATGGCTAAAATAACACGTTTTCCTCACATTTCGGTGACAGAAAGTTCCGGAATCTGAGAGGAGCCACAAATTTCCTTCCACCCTGCGTTCCCCCAAGCCTCCCGATAAAATGATACCTCACTTGTGTGGGTAGGCCTAGCGCCCGTGACAGAAAATGCCCCAAAACACAACATTGGCACACATTATATTTTTTCATAGAAAACAGTGCCTACCTGTGGATTTTGGCCTCTAGCTCAGCCGGCACTTGGGGAAACCTAGCAAACCAGCGCATTTTTGAAAACTAGAAACCCAGGGGAATCCAAGATGGGGTGACTTATGGGGCTCTGACTAGGTTCTGTTACCCAGAATCCTTTGCAAACCTCAAAATATGGCTAAAATAACACATTTTCCTCACATTTCGGTGACAGAAAGTTCTGGAATCTGAGAGGAGCCACAAATTTCCTTCCACCCAGCGTTCCCCCAAGTCTCCAGATAAAAATTATACCTCACTTATGTGGGTAGGCCTAGCGCCCGCGACAGGAAATGCCCCAAAACACAACGTGGACACATCCCATTTTTTGACAGAAAACAGAGCTGTTTTTTGCAAAGTGCCTACCTGTAGATTTTGGCCTCTAGCTCAGCCGGCACATAGAGATACCTACCAAACCTGTGCATTTTTGAAAACTAAAGACCTAGGGGAATCCAAGATGGGGTGACTTGTGGGGCTCTGACCAGGTTCTGTTACCCAGAATCCTTTGCAAACCTCAAAACGTGGCCAAAATAACACGTTTCCTCACATTTCGGTGACAGAAAGTTCTGGAATCTGAGAGGAGCCACAAATTTCCTTACACCCTGCGTTCCCCCAAGTCTCCCGATAAAAATGATACCTCGCTTGTGTGGGTAGGCCTAGCGCCTGTGACAGAAAATACCCCAAAACACAACGTGGACACATCACATTTTTCATAGAAAACAGTGCCTACCTGTGGATTTTGGCCTCTAGCTCAGCCGGCACCTGGGGAAACCTAGCAAACCAGCGCATTTTAGAAAACTAGAAATCCAGGGGAATCCAAGATGGGGTGACTTATGGGGCTCTGACCAGGTTCTGTTACCCAGAATCCTTTGCAAACCTCAAAACGTGGCTAAAATAACACATTTTCCTCACATTTCGGTGACAGAAAGTTCTGGAATCTGAGAGGAGCCACAAATTTCCTTCCACCCAGCGTTCCCCCAAGTCTCCGGATAAAAATGATACCTCACTTGTGTGGGTAGGCCTAGCGCCCGCGACAGGAAATGGCCCAAAACACAACATGGACACATCCCATTTTTTGACAGAAAACAGAGCTGTTTTTTGCAAAGTGCCTACCTGTAGATTTTGGCCTCTAGCTCAGCCGGCACATAGAGATACCTACCAAACCTGTGCATTTTTGAAAACTAGAGACCTAGGGGAATCCAAGATGGGGTGACTTGTGGGGCTCTGACCAGGTTCTGTTTCCCAGAATCCTTTGCAAACCTCAAAACGTGGCTAAAAAAACACGTTTTCCTCACAAATCAGTGACAGAAAGTTCTGGAATCTGAGAGGAGCCACAAATTTCCTTCCACCCAGAGTTCCCCCAAGTCTCCCGATAAAAATGATACCTCACTTGTGTGGGTAGGCCTAGCGCTCGCGACAGGAAATGCCCCAAAACACAACATGGACACATCCCATTTTTTTACAGAAAACAGGGCTGTTTTTTGCAAAGTGCCTACCTGTAGATTTTGGCCTCTAGCTCAGCCGGCACCTAGGGAAACCTACCAAACCTGTGCATTTTTGAAAACTAGAGACCTAGGGGAATCCAAGATGGGGTGACTTGTGGGGCTCTGACCAGGTTCTGTTACCCAGAATCCTTTGCAAATCTCAAAACGTGGCCAAAATAACACGTTTCCTCACATTTCGGTGACAGAAAGTTCTGGAATCTGAGAGGAGCCACAAATTTCCTTACACCCTGCGTTCCCCCAAGTCTCCCGATAAAAATGATACCTCGCTTGTGTGGGTAGGCCTAGCGCCTGTGACAGAAAATACCCCAAAACACAAGGTGGACACATCACATTTTTCATAGAAAACAGTGCCTACCTGTGGATTTTGGCCTCTAGCTCAGCCGGCACCTGGGGAAACCTAGCAAACCAGCGCATTTTAGAAAACTAGAAATCCAGGGGAATCCAAGATGGGGTGACTTATGGGGCTCTGACCAGGTTCTGTTACCCAGAATCCTTTGCAAACCTCAAAACGTGGCTAAAATAACACATTTTCCTCACATTTCGGTGACAGAAAGTTCTGGAATCTGAGAGGAGCCACAAATTTCCTTCCACCCAGCGTTCCCCCAAGTCTCCGGATAAAAATGATACCTCACTTGTGTGGGTAGGCCTAGCGCCCGCGACAGGAAATGCCCCAAAACACAACATGGACACATCCCATTTTTTGACAGAAAACAGAGCTGTTTTTTGCAAAGTGCCTACCTGTAGATTTTGGCCTCTAGCTCAGCCGGCACATAGAGATACCTACCAAACCTGTGCATTTTTGAAAACTAGAGACCTAGGGGAATCCAAGATGGGGTGACTTGTGGGGCTCTGACCAGGTTCTGTTTCCCAGAATCCTTTGCAAACCTCAAAACGTGGCTAAAAAAACACGTTTTCCTCACAAATCAGTGACAGAAAGTTCTGGAATCTGAGAGGAGCCACAAATTTCCTTCCACCCAGAGTTCCCCCAAGTCTCCCGATAAAAATGATACCTCACTTGTGTGGGTAGGCCTAGCGCTCGCGACAGGAAATGCCCCAAAACACAACATGGACACATCCCATTTTTTTACAGAAAACAGGGCTGTTTTTTGCAAAGTGCCTACCTGTAGATTTTGGCCTCTAGCTCAGCCGGCACCTAGGGAAACCTACCAAACCTGTGCATTTTTTAAAACTAGAGACCTAGGGGAATCCAAGATGGGGTGACTTGTGGGGCTCTGACCAGGTTCTGTTACCCCGAATCCTTTGCAAACCTCAAAATGTGGCTAAAATAACACGTTTTCCTCACATTTCCATGACAGAAAGTTCTGGAATCTGAGAGGAGCCACAAATTTCCTTCCACCCTGCGTTCCCCCAAGCCTCCCGATAAAATGATACCTCACTTGTGTGGGTAGGCCTAGCGCCCGTGACAGAAAATGCCCCAAAACAGAACATTGGCACACATCATATTTTTTCATAGAAAACAGTGCCTACCTGTGGATTTTGGCCTCTAGCTCAGCCGGCACTTGGGGAAACCTAGCAAACCAGCGCATTTTTGAAAACTAGAAACCCAGGGGAATCCAAGATGGGGTGACTTATGGGGCTCTGACTAGGTTCTGTTACCCAGAATCCTTTGCAAACCTCAAAATGTGGCTAAAATAACACATTTTCCTCACATTTCGGTGACAGAAAGTTCTGGAATCTGAGAGGAGCCACAAATTTCCTTCCACCCAGCGTTCCCCCAAGTCTCCAGATAAAAATGATACCTCACTTATGTGGGTAGGCCTAGCGCCCGCGACAGGAAATGCCCCAAAACACAACGTGGACACATCCCATTTTTTGACAGAAAACAGAGCTGTTTTTTGCAAAGTGCCTACCTGTAGATTTTGGCCTCTAGCTCAGCCGGCACATAGAGATACCTACCAAACCTGTGCATTTTTGAAAACTAAAGACCTAGGGGAATCCAAGATGGGGTGACTTGTGGGGCTCTGACCAGGTTCTGTTACCCAGAATCCTTTGCAAACCTCAAAACGTGGCCAAAATAACACGTTTCCTCAAATTTCGGTGACAGAAAGTTCTGGAATCTGAGAGGAGCCACAAATTTCCTTCCACCCTGCGTTCCCCCAAGTCTCCCGATAAAAATTATACCTCGCTTGTGTGGGTAGGCCTAGCGCCTGTGACAGAAAATACCCCAAAACACAACGTGGACACATCACATTTTTCATAGAAAACAGTGCCTACCTGTGGATTTTGGCCTCTAGCTCAGCCGGCACCTGGGGAAACCTAGCAAACCAGCGCATTTTAGAAAACTAGAAATCCAGGGGAATCCAAGATGGGGTGACTTATGGGGCTCTGACCAGGTTCTGTTACCCAGAATCCTTTGCAAACCTCAAAACGTGGCTAAAAAAACACGTTTTCCTCACAAATCGGTGACAGAAAGTTCTGGAATCTGAGAGGAGCCACAAATTTCCTTCCACCCAGAGTTCCCCCAAGTCTCCCGATAAAAATGATACCTCACTTGTGAGGGTAGGCCTAGCGCTCGCGACAGGAAATGCCCCATAACACACAACATGGACACATCCCATTTTTTGACAGAAAACGGGGCTGTTTTTTGCAAAGTGCCTACCTGTAGATTTTGGCCTCTAGCTCAGCCGGCACCTAGGGAAACCTATTAAACCTGTGCATTTTTTAAAACTAGAGACCTGGGGGAATCCAAGATGAGGTGACTTGTGGGGCTCTGACCAGGTTCTGTTACCAAGAATCCTTTGCAAACCTCAAAATGTGGCTAAAATAACACGTTTTCCTCACATTTCGGTGACAGAAAGTTCTGGAATCTGAGAGGAGCCACAAATTTCCTTCCAACCTGCGTTCCCCCAAGTCTCCTGATAAAATGATACCTCACCTGTGTGGGTAGGCCAGCGCCCGTGACAGAAAATGCCCCAAAACACAACGTGGACACATCATATTTTTTCATAGAAAACAGTGCCTACCTATGGATTTTGGCCTCTAGCTCAGCCGGCACTTGGGGAAACCTAGCAAACCAGCGCATTTTTGAAAACTAGAAACCCAGGGGAATCCAAGATGGGGTGACTTATGGGGCTCTGACTAGGTTCTGTTACCCAGAATCCTTTGCAAACCTCAAAATGTGGCTAAAATAACACATTTTCCTCACATTTCGGTGACAGAAAGTTCTGGAATCTGAGAGGAGCCACAAATTTCCTTCCACCCAGCGTTCCCCCAAGTCTCCGGATAAAAATGATACCTCACTTGTGTGGGTAGGCCTAGCGCCCGCGACAGGAAATGCCCCAAAACACAACATGGACACATCCCATTTTTTGACAGAAAACAGGGCTGTTTTTTGCAAAGAGCCTACCTGTAGATTTTGGCCTCTAGCTCAGCCGGCACCTAGGGAAACCTACCAAACCTGTGCATTTTTTAAAACTAGAGACCTAGGGGAATCCAAGATGGGGTGACTTGTGGGGCTCTGACCAGTTTCTGTTACCCAGAATCCTTTGCAAACCTCAAAATGTGGCTAAAATAACACGTTTTCCTCACATTTCGGTGACAGAAAGTTCTGGAATCTGAGAGGAGCCACAAATTTCCTTCCACCCTGCGTTCCCCCAAGTCTCCCGATAAAAATGATACCTCACTTGTGTGGGTAGGCCTAGCGCCCGTGACAGAAAATGCCCCAAAACACAACGTGGATACATCACATTTTTTCATAGAAAACAGTGCCTACCTGTGGATTTTGGCCTCTAGCTCAGCCGGCACCTGGGGAAACCTAGCAAACCAGCGCATTTTTTAAAACTAGAAACCCAGGGGAATCCAAGATGGGGTGACTTATGGAGCTCTGACCAGGTTCTGTTACCCAGAATACTTTGCAAACCTCAAAATGTGGCTAAAATAACACATTTTCCTCACATTTCGGTGACAGAAAGTTCTGGAATCTGAGAGGAGCCACAAATTTCCTTCCACCCAGCGTTCCCCCAAGTCTCCCGATAAAAATTATACCTCACTTATGTGGGTAGGCCTAGCGCCCGCGACAGGAAATGCCCCAAAACACAACGTGGACACATCCCATTTTTTGACAGAAAACAGAGCTGTTTTTTGCAAAGTGCCTACCTGTAGATTTTGGCCTCTAGCTCAGCCGGCACATAGAGATACCTACCAAACCTGTGCATTTTTGAAAACTAGAGACCTAGGGGAATCCAAGATGGGGTGACTTGTGGGGCTCTGACCAGTTTCTGTTACCCAGAATCCTTTGCAAACCTCAAAACGTGGCTAAAATAACACGTTTTCCTCACATTTCGGTGACAGAAAGTTCTGGAATCTGAGAGGAGCCACAAATTTCCTTCCACCCAGCGTTCCCCCAAGTCTCCAGATAAAAATTATACCTCACTTATGTGGGAGGCCTAGCGCCCGCGACAGGAAATGCCCCAAAACACAACGTGGACACATCCCATTTTTTGACAGAAAACAGAGCTGTTTTTTGCAAAGTGCCTACCTGTAGATTTTGGCCTCTAGCTCAACCGGCACATAGAGATACCTACCAAACCTGTGCATTTTTGAAAACTAGAGACCCAGGGGAATCCAAGATGGGGTGACTTATGGGGCTCTGACTAGGTTCTGTTACCCAGAATCCTTTGCAAACCTCAAAATGTGGCTAAAATAACACATTTTCCTCACATTTCGGTGACAGAAAGTTCTGGAATCTGAGAGGAGCCACAAATTTCCTTCCACCCAGCGTTCCCCCAAGTCTCCCGATAAAAATTATACCTCACTTATGTGGGTAGGCCTAGCGCCCGCGACAGGAAATGCCCCAAAACACAACGTGGACACATCCCATTTTTTGACAGAAAACAGAGCTGTTTTTTGCAAAGTGCCTACCTGTAGATTTTGGCCTCTAGCTCAGCCGGCACATAGAGATACCTACCAAACCTGTGCATTTTTGAAAACTAGAGACCTAGGGGAATCCAAGATGGGGTGACTTGTGGGGCTCTGACCAGGTTCTGTTACCCAGAATCCTTTGCAAACCTCAAAACGTGGCTAAAAAAACAAGTTTTCCTCACAAATCGGTGACAGAAAGTTCTGGAATCTGAGAGGAGCCACAAATTTCCTTCCACCCAGAGTTCCCCCAAGTCTCCCGATAAAAATGATACCTCACTTGTGAGGGTAGGCCTAGCGCTCGCGACAGGAAATGCCCCATAACACACAACATGGACACATCCCATTTTTTGACAGAAAACAGGGCTGTTTTTTGCAAAGTGCCTACCTGTAGATTTTGGCCTCTAGCTCAGCCGGCACCTAGGGAAACCTATTAAACCTGTGCATTTTTTAAAACTAGAGACCTGGGGGAATCCAAGATGAGGTGACTTGTGGGGCTCTGACCAGGTTCTGTTACCAAGAATCCTTTGCAAACCTCAAAATGTGGCTAAAATAACACGTTTTCCTCACATTTCGGTGACAGAAAGTTCTGGAATCTGAGAGGAGCCACAAATTTCCTTCCACCCTGCGTTCCCCCAAGTCTCCTGATAAAATGATACCTCACCTGTGTGGGTAGGCCAGCGCCCGTGACAGAAAATGCCCCAAAACACAACGTGGACACATCATATTTTTTCATAGAAAACAGTGCCTACCTATGGATTTTGGCCTCTAGCTCAGCCGGCACTTGGGGAAACCTAGCAAACCAGCGCATTTTTGAAAACTAGAAACCCAGGGGAATCCAAGATGGGGTGACTTATGGGGCTCTGACTAGGTTCTGTTACCCAGAATCCTTTGCAAACCTCAAAATGTGGCTAAAATAACACATTTTCCTCACATTTCGGTGACAGAAAGTTCTGGAATCTGAGAGGAGCCACAAATTTCCTTCCACCCAGCGTTCCCCCAAGTCTCCGGATAAAAATGATACCTCACTTGTGTGGGTAGGCCTAGCGCCCGCGACAGGAAATGCCCCAAAACACAACATGGACACATCCCATTTTTAGACAGAAAACAGGGCTTTTTTTTGCAAAGAGCCTACCTGTAGATTTTGGCCTCTAGCTCAGCCGGCACCTAGGGAAACCTACCAAACCTGTGCATTTTTTAAAACTAGAGACCTAGGGGAATCCAAGATGGGGTGACTTGTGGGGCTCTGACCAGTTTCTGTTACCCAGAATCCTTTGCAAACCTCAAAATGTGGCTAAAATAACACGTTTTCCTCACATTTCGGTGACAGAAAGTTCTGGAATCTGAGAGGAGCCACATATTTCCTTCCACCCTGCGTTCCCCCAAGTCTCCCGATAAAAATGATACCTCACTTGTGTGGGTAGGCCTAGCGCCCGTGACAGAAAATGCCCCAAAACACAACGTGGATACATCACATTTTTTCATAGAAAACAGTGCCTACCTGTGGATTTTGGCCTCTAGCTCAGCCGGCACCTGGGGAAACCTAGCAAACCAGCGCATTTTTTAAAACTAGAAACCCAGGGGAATCCAAGATGGGGTGACTTATGGAGCTCTGACCAGGTTCTGTTACCCAGAATACTTTGCAAACCTCAAAATGTGGCTAAAATAACACATTTTCCTCACATTTCGGTGACAGAAAGTTCTGGAATCTGAGAGGAGCCACAAATTTCCTTCCACCCAGCGTTCCCCCAAGTCTCCCGATAAAAATTATACCTCACTTATGTGGGTAGGCCTAGCGCCCGCGACAGGAAATGCCCCAAAACACAACGTGGACACATGCCATTTTTTGACAGAAAACAGAGCTGTTTTTTGCAAAGTGCCTACCTGTAGATTTTGGCCTCTAGCTCAGCCGGCACATAGAGATACCTACCAAACCTGTGCATTTTTGAAAACTAGAGACCTAGGGGAATCCAAGATGGGGTGTCTTGTGGGGCTCTGACCAGTTTCTGTTACCCAGAATCCTTTGCAAACCTCAAAATGTGGCTAAAATAACACGTTTTCCTCACATTTCGGTGACAGAAAGTTCCGGAATCTGAGAGGAGCCACAAATTTCCTTCCACCCTGCGTTCCCCCAAGTCTCCCGATAAAATGATACCTCACTTGTGTGGGTAGGCCTAGCGCCTGTGACAGAAAATGCCCCAAAACACACCATTGGCACACATCATATTTTTTCATAGAAAACAGTGCTTACCTGTGGATTTTGGCCTCTAGCTCAGCCGGCACTTGGGGAAACCTAGCAAACCAGCGCATTTTTGAAAACTAGAAACCCAGGGGAATCCAAGATGGGGTGACTTATGGGGCTCTGACTAGGTTCTGTTACCCAGAATCCTTTGCAAACCTCAAAATGTGGCTAAAATAACACATTTTCCTCACATTTCGGTGACAGAAAGTTCTGGAATCTGAGAGGAGCCACAAATTTCCTTCCACCCTGCGTTCCCCCAAGTCTCCAGATAAAAATTATACCTCACTTATGTGGGTAGGCCTAGCGCCCGCGACAGGAAATGCCCCAAAACACAAAATGGACACATCCCATTTTTTGACAGAAAACAGAGCTGTTTTTTGCAAAGTGCCTACCTGTAGATTTTGGCCTCTAGCTCAGCCGGCACATAGAGATACCTACCAAACCTGTGCATTTTTGAAAACTAGAGACCTAGGGGAATCCAAGATGGGGTGTCTTGTGGGGCTCTGACCAGGTTCTGTTACCCAGAATCCTTTGCAAACCTCAAAACGTGGCCAAAATAACACGTTTCCTCACATTTCGGTGACAGAAAGTTCTGGAATCTGAGAGGAGCCACAAATTTCCTTCCACCCTGCGTTCCCCCAAGTCTCCCGATAAAAATGATACCTCGCTTGTGTGGGTAGGCCTAGCGCCCGTGACAGAAAATACCCCAAAACACAACGTGGACACATCACATTTTTCATAGAAAACAGTGCCTACCTGTGGATTTTGGCCTCTAGCTCTGCCGGCACCTGGGGAAACCTAGCAAACCAGCGCATTTTTGAAAACTAGAAATCCAGGGGAATCCAAGATGGGGTGACTTATGGGGCTCTGAACAGGTTCTGTTACCCAGAATCCTTTGCAAACCTCAAAACGTGGCTAAAATAACACATTTTCCTCACATTTCGGTGACAGAAAGTTCTGGAATCTGAGAGGAGCCACAAATTTCCTTCCACCCAGCGTTCCCCCAAGTCTCCGGATAAAAATGATACCTCACTTGTGTGGGTAGGCCTAGCGCCCGCGACAGGAAATGCCCCAAAACACAACATGGGCATATCCCATTTTTTGACAGAAAACAGGGCTGTTTTTTGCAAAGAGCCTACCTGTAGATTTTGGCCTCTAGCTCAGCCGGCACATAGAGATACCTACCAAACCTGTGCATTTTTGAAAACTAGAGACCTAGGGGAATCAAAGATGGGGTGACTTGTGGGGCTCTGACCAGGTTCTGTTACCCAGAATCCTTTGCAAACCTCAAAACGTGGCTAAAAAAACATGTTTTCCTCACAAATCAGTGACAGAAAGTTCTGGAATCTGAGAGGAGCCACAAATTTCCTTCCACCCAGAGTTCCCCCAAGTCTCCCGATAAAAATGATACCTCACTTGTGTGGGTAGGCCTAGCGCTCGCGACAGGAAATGCCCCATAACACACAACATGGACACATCCCATTTTTTGACAGAAAACAGGGCTGTTTTTTGCAAAGTGCCTACCTGTAGATTTTGGCCTCTAGCTCAGCCGGCACCTAGGGAAACCTATTAAACCTGTGCATTTTTTAAAACTAGAGACCTGGGGGAATCCAAGATGAGGTGACTTGTGGGGCTCTGACCAGGTTCTGTTACCAAGAATCCTTTGCAAACCTCAAAATGTGGCTAAAATAACACGTTTTCCTCACATTTCGGTGACAGAAAGTTCTGGAATCTGAGAGGAGCCACAAATTTCCTTCCACCCTGCGTTCCCCTAAGTCTCCTGATAAAATGATACCTCACCTGTGTGGGTAGGCCAGCGCCCGTGACAGAAAATGCCCCAAAACACAACGTGGACACATCATATTTTTTCATAGAAAACAGTGCCTACCTATGGATTTTGGCCTTTAGCTCAGCCGGCACTTGGGGAAACGTAGCAAACCAGCGCATTTTTGAAAACTAGAAACCCAGGGGAATCCAAGATGGGGTGACTTATGGGGCTCTGACTAGGTTCTGTTACCCAGAATCCTTTGCAAACCTCAAAATGTGGCTAAAATAACACATTTTCCTCACATTTCGGTGACAGAAAGTTCTGGAATCTGAGAGGAGCCACAAATTTCCTTCCACCCAGCGTTCCCCCAAGTCTCCGGATAAAAATGATACCTCACTTGTGTGGGTAGGCCTAGCGCCCGCGACAGGAAATGCCCCAAAACACAACGTGGATACATCACATTTTTTCATAGAAAACAGTGACTACCTGTGGATTTTGGCCTCTAGCTCAGCCGGCACCTGGGGAAACCTAGCAAACCAGCGCATTTTTTAAAACTAGAAACCCAGGGGAATCCAAGATGGGGTGACTTATGGGGCTCTGACCAGGTTCTGTTACCCAGAATCCTTTGCAAACCTCAAAATGTGGCTAAAATAACACATTTTCCTCACATTTCGGTGACAGAAAGTTCTGGAATCTGATAGGAGCCACACATTTCCTTCCACCCAGCGTTCCCCCAAGTCTCCCGATAAAAATTATACCTCACTTATGTGGGTAGGCCTAGCGCCCGCGACAGGAAATGCCCCAAAACACAACGTGGACACATCCCATTTTTTGACAGAAAACAGAGCTGTTTTTTGCAAAGTGCCTACCTGTAGATTTTGGCCTCTAGCTCAGCCGGCACATAGAGATACCTACCAAACCTGTGCATTTTTGAAAACTAGAGACCTAGGGGAATCCAAGATGGGGTGACTTGTGGGGCTCTGACCAGGTTCTGTTACCCAGAATCCTTTGCAAACCTCAAAACGTGGCTAAAAAAACACGTTTTCCTCACAAATCAGTGACAGAAAGTTCTGGAATCTGAGAGGAGCCACAAATTTCCTTCCACCCAGAGTTCCCCCAAGTCTCCCGATAAAAATGATACCTCACTTGTGTGGGTAGGCCTAGCGCTCGCGACAGGAAATGCCCCATAACACACAACATGGACACATCCCATTTTTTGACAGAAAACAGGGCTGTTTTTTGCAAAGTGCCTACCTGTAGATTTTGGCCTCTAGCTCAGCCGGCACCTAGGGAAACCTATTAAACCTGTGCATTTTTTAAAACTAGAGACCTAGAGGAATCCAAGATGAGGTGACTTGTGGGGCTCTGACCAGGTTCTGTTACCCAGAATCCTTTGCAAACCTCAAAATGTGGCTAAAATAACACGTTTTCCTCACATTTCAGTGACAGAAAGTTCTGGAATCTGAGAGGAGCCACAAATTTCCTTCCACCCTGCGTTCCCCCAAGTCTCCCGATAAAATGATACCTCACCTGTGTGGGTAGGCCAGCGCCCGTGACAGAAAATGCCCCAAAACACAACGTGGACACATCATATTTTTTCATAGAAAACAGTGCCTACCTATGGATTTTGGCCTCTTGCTCAGCCGGCACTTGGGGAAACCTAGCACACCAGCGCATTTCTGAAAACTAGAAACCCAGGGGAATCCAAGATGGGGTGACTTATGGGGCTCTGACTAGGTTCTGTTACCCAGAATCCTTTGCAAACCTCAAAATGTGGCTAAAATAACACATTTTCCTCACATTTCGGTGACAGAAAGTTCTGGAATCTGAGAGGAGCCACAAATTTCCTTCCACCCAGCGTTCCCCCAAGTCTCCAGATAAAAATTATACCTCACTTATGTGGGTAGGCCTAGCGCCCGCGACAGGAAATGCCCCAAACCACAATGTGGACACATCCCATTTTTTGCCAGAAAACAGAGCTGTTTTTTGCAAAGTGCCTACCTGTAGATTTTGGCCTCTAGCTCACCCGGCACATAGAGATACCTACCAAACCTGTGCATTTTTGAAAACTAGTGACCTAGGGGAATCCAAGATGGGGTGACTTGTGGGGTCTGACCAGGTTCTGTTACCCAGAATCCTTTGCAAACCTCAAAACGTGGCTAAAAAAACACGTTTTCCTCACAAATCAGTGACAGAAAGTTCTGGAATCTGAGAGGAGCCACAAATTTCCTTCCACCCAGAGTTCCCCCAAGTCTCCCGATAAAAATGATACCTCACTTGTGTGGGTAGGCCTAGCGCCCGCGACAGGAAATGCCCCAAAACACAACATGGACACATCCCATTTTATGACAGAAAACAGAGCTGTTTTCTGCAAAGTGCCTACCTGTAGATTTTGGCCTCTAGCTCAGCCGGCACCTAGGGAAACCTACCAAACCTGTGCATTTTTTTAAACTAGATACCTAGGGGATTCCAAGATGGGGAGACTTGTGGGGCTCTGACCAGGTTCTGTTACCCAGAATCCTTTGCAAACCTCAAAATGTGGCCAAAATAACACGTTTCCTCACATTTCGGTGACAGAAAGTTCTGGAATCTGAGAGGAGCCACAAATTTCCTTCCACCCAGCGTTCCCCCAAGTCTCCCGATAAAAATGATACCTCGCTTGTGTGGGTAGGCCTAGCGCCCGTGACAGAAAATGCCCCAAAACACAACGTGGACACATCACATTTTTCATAGAAAACAGTGCCTACCTGTGGATTTTGGCCTCTAGCTCAGCCGGCACCTGGGGAAACCTAGCAAACCAGCGCATTTTTGAAAACTAGAAACCCAGGGGAATCCAAGATGGGGTGACTTATGGGGCTCTGACTAGGTTCTGTTACCCAGAATCCTTTGCAAACCTCAAAATGTGGCTAAAATAACACATTTTCCTCACATTTCGGTGACAGAAAGTTCTGGAATCTGAGAGGAGCCACAAATTTCCTTCCACCCAGCGTTCACCCAAGTCTCCAGATAAAAATTATACCTCACTTATGTGGGTAGGCCTAGCGCCCGCGACAGGAAATGCCCCAAAACACAACGTGGACACATCCCATTTTTTGACAGAAAACAGATCTGTTTTTTGCAAAGTGCCTACCTGTAGATTTTGGCCTCTAGCTCAGCCGGCACATAGAGATACCTACCAAACCTGTGCATTTTTGAAAACTAGAGACCTAGGGGAATCCAAGATGGGGTGACTTGTGGGGCTCTGACCAGGTTCTGTTACCCAGAATCCTTTGCAAACCTCAAAACGTGGCCAAAATAACACGTTTCCTCACATTTTGGTGACAGAAAGTTCTGGAATCTGAGAGGAGCCACAAATTTCCTTCCACCCTGCGTTCCCCCTAGTCTCCCGATAAAAATTATACCTCACTTATGTGGGTAGGCCTAGCGCTCGCGACAGGAAATGCCCCAAAACACAACGTGGACACATCCCATTTTTTGACAGAAAACAGAGCTGTTTTTTGCAAAGTGCCTACCTGTAGATTTTGGCCTCTAGCTCAGCCGGCACATAGAGATACCTACCAAACCTGTGCATTTTTGAAAACTAGAGACCTAGGGGAATCAAAGATGGGGTGACTTGTGGGGCTCTGACCAGGTTCTGTTACCCAGAATCCTTTGCAAACCTCAAAACGTGGCTAAAAAAACACGTTTTCCTCACAAATCAGTGACAGAAAGTTCTGGAATCTGAGAGGAGCCACAAATTTCCTTCCACCCAGAGTTCCCCCAAGTCTCCCGATAAAAATGATACCTCACTTGTGTGGGTAGGCCTAGCGCTCGCGACAGGAAATGCCCCATAACACACAACATGGACACATCCCATTTTTTTGACAGAAAACAGGGCTGTTTTTTGCAAAGTGCCTACCTGTAGATTTTGGCCTCTAGCTCAGCCGGCACCTAGGGAAACCTATTAAACCTGTGCATTTTTTAAAACTAGAGACCTGGGGGAATCCAAGATGAGGTGACTTGTGGGGCTCTGACCAGGTTCTGTTACCAAGAATCCTTTGCAAACCTCAAAATGTGGCTAAAATAACACATTTTCCTCACATTTCGGTGACAGAAAGTTCTGGAATCTGAGAGGAGCCACAAATTTCCTTCCACCCTGCGTTCCCCCAAGTCTCCTGATAAAATGATACCTCACCTGTGTGGGTAGGCCAGCGCCCGTGACAGAAAATGCCCCAAAACACAACGTGGACACATCATATTTTTTCATAGAAAACAGTGCCTACCTATGGATTTTGGCCTTTAGCTCAGCCGGCACTTGGGGAAACGTAGCAAACCAGCGCATTTTTGAAAACTAGAAACCCAGGGGAATCCAAGATGGGGTGACTTATGGGGCTCTGACTAGGTTCTGTTACCCAGAATCATTTGCAAACCTCAAAATGTGGCTAAAATAACACATTTTCCTCACATTTCGGTGACAGAAAGTTCTGGAATCTGAGAGGAGCCACAAATTTCCTTCCACCCAGCGTTCCCCCAAGTCTCCTGATAAAAATTATACCTCACTTATGTGGGTAGGCCTAGCGCCCGCGACAGGAAATGCCCCAAAACACAACGTGGACACATCCCATTTTTTGCCAGAAAACAGAGCTGTTTTTTGCAAAGTGCCTACCTGTAGATTTTGGCCTCTAGCTCACCCGGCACATAGAGATACCTACCAAACCTGTGCATTTTTGAAAACTAGTGACCTAGGGGAATCCAAGATGGGGTGACTTGTGGGGTCTGACCAGGTTCTGTTACCCAGAATCCTTTGCAAACCTCAAAACGTGGCTAAAAAAACACGTTTTCCTCACAAATCAGTGACAGAAAGTTCTGGAATCTGAGAGGAGCCACAAATTTCCTTCCACCCAGAGTTCCCCCAAGTCTCCCGATAAAAATGATACCTCACTTGTGTGGGTAGGCCTAGCGCCCGCGACAGGAAATGCCCCAAAACACAACATGGACACATCCCATTTTATGACAGAAAACAGAGCTGTTTTCTGCAAAGTGCCTACCTGTAGATTTTGGCCTCTAGCTCAGCCGGCACCTAGGGAAACCTACCAAACCTGTGCATTTTTTTAAACTAGAGACCTAGGGGAATCCAAGATGGGGAGACTTGTGGGGCTCTGACCAGGTTCTGTTACCCAGAATCCTTTGCAAACCTCAAAATGTGGCCAAAATAACACGTTTCCTCACATTTCGGTGACAGAAAGTTCTGGAATCTGAGAGGAGCCACAAATTTCCTTCCACCCAGCGTTCCCCCAAGTCTCCCGATAAAAATGATACCTCGCTTGTGTGGGTAGGCCTAGCGCCCGTGACAGAAAATGCCCCAAAACACAACGTGGACACATCACATTTTTCATAGAAAACAGTGCCTACCTGTGGATTTTGGCCTCTAGCTCAGCCGGCACCTGGGGAAACCTAGCAAACCAGCGCATTTTTGAAAACTAGAAACCCAGGGGAATCCAAGATGGGGTGACTTATGGGGCTCTGACTAGGTTCTGTTACCCAGAATCCTTTGCAAACCTCAAAATGTGGCTAAAATAACACATTTTCCTCACATTTCGGTGACAGAAAGTTCTGGAATCTGAGAGGAGCCACAAATTTCCTTCCACCCAGCGTTCACCCAAGTCTCCAGATAAAAATTATACCTCACTTATGTGGGTAGGCCTAGCGCCCGCGACAGGAAATGCCCCAAAACACAACGTGGACACATCCCATTTTTTGACAGAAAACAGATCTGTTTTTTGCAAAGTGCCTACCTGTAGATTTTGGCCTCTAGCTCAGCCGGCACATAGAGATACCTACCAAACCTGTGCATTTTTGAAAACTAGAGACCTAGGGGAATCCAAGATGGGGTGACTTGTGGGGCTCTGACCAGGTTCTGTTACCCAGAATCCTTTGCAAACCTCAAAACGTGGCCAAAATAACACGTTTCCTCACATTTCGGTGACAGAAAGTTCTGGAATCTGAGAGGAGCCACAAATTTCCTTCCACCCTGCGTTCCCCCTAGTCTCCCGATAAAAATGATACCTCACTTATGTGGGTAGGCCTAGCGCCCGCGACAGGAAATGCCCCAAAACACAACGTGGACACATCCCATTTTTTGACAGAAAACAGAGCTGTTTTTTGCAAAGTGCCTACCTGTAGATTTTGGCCTCTAGCTCAGCCGGCACATAGAGATACCTACCAAACCTGTGCATTTTTGAAAACTAGAGACCTAGGGGAATCAAAGATGGGGTGACTTGTGGGGCTCTGACCAGGTTCTGTTACCCAGAATCCTTTGCAAACCTCAAAACGTGGCTAAAAAAACACGTTTTCCTCACAAATCAGTGACAGAAAGTTCTGGAATCTGAGAGGAGCCACAAATTTCCTTCCACCCAGAGTTCCCCCAAGTCTCCCGATAAAAATGATACCTCACTTGTGTGGGTAGGCCTAGCGCTCGCGACAGGAAATGCCCCATAACACACAACATGGACACATCCCATTTTTTTGACAGAAAACAGGGCTGTTTTTTGCAAAGTGCCTACCTGTAGATTTTGGCCTCTAGCTCAGCCGGCACCTAGGGAAACCTATTAAACCTGTGCATTTTTTAAAACTAGAGACCTGGGGGAATCCAAGATGAGGTGACTTGTGGGGCTCTGACCAGGTTCTGTTACCAAGAATCCTTTGCAAACCTCAAAATGTGGCTAAAATAACACGTTTTCCTCACATTTCGGTGACAGAAAGTTCTGGAATCTGAGAGGAGCCACAAATTTCCTTCCACCCTGCGTTCCCCCAAGTCTCCTGATAAAATGATACCTCACCTGTGTGGGTAGGCCAGCGCCCGTGACAGAAAATGCCCCAAAACACAACGTGGACACATCATATTTTTTCATAGAAAACAGTGCCTACCTATGGATTTTGGCCTTTAGCTCAGCCGGCACTTGGGGAAACGTAGCAAACCAGCGCATTTTTGAAAACTAGAAACCCAGGGGAATCCAAGATGGGGTGACTTATGGGGCTCTGACTAGGTTCTGTTACCCAGAATCATTTGCAAACCTCAAAATGTGGCTAAAATAACACATTTTCCTCACATTTCGGTGACAGAAAGTTCTGGAATCTGAGAGGAGCCACAAATTTCCTTCCACCCAGCGTTCCCCCAAGTCTCCTGATAAAAATTATACCTCACTTATGTGGGTAGGCCTAGCGCCCGCGACAGGAAATGCCCCAAAACACAACGTGGACACATCCCATTTTTTGACAGAAAACAGAGCTGTTTTTTGCAAAGTGCCTACCTGTAGATTTTGGCCTCTAGCTCAGCCGGCACATAGAGATACCTACCAAACCTGTGCATTTTTGAAAACTAGAGACCTAGGGGAATCCAAGATGGGGTGACTTGTGGGGCTCTGACCAGGTTCTGTTACCCAGAATCCTTTGCAAACCTCAAAACGTGGCTAAAAAAACACGTTTTCCTCACAAATCAGTGACAGAAAGTTCTGGAATCTGAGAGGAGCCACAAATTTCCTTAAACCCAGAGTTCCCCCAAGTCTCCCGATAAAAATGATACCTCACTTGTGTGGGTAGGCCTAGCGCTCGCGACAGGAAATGCCCCATAACACACAACATGGACACATCCCATTTTTTGACAGAAAACAGGGCTGTTTTTTGCAAAGTGCCTACCTGTAGATTTTGGCCTCTAGCTCAGCCGGCACCTAGGGAAACCTATTAAACCTGTGCATTTTTTAAAACTAGAGACCTAGTGGAATCCAAGATGAGGTGACTTGTGGGGCTCTGACCAGGTTCTGTTACCCAGAATCCTTTGCAAACCTCAAAATGTGGCTAAAATAACACGTTTTCCTCACATTTCAGTGACAGAAAGTTCTGGAATCTGAGAGGAGCCACAAATTTCCTTCCACCCTGCGTTCCCCCAAGTCTCCCGATAAAATGATACCTCACCTGTGTGGGTAGGCCAGCGCCCGTGACAGAAAATGCCCCAAAACACAACGTGGACACATCATATTTTTTCATAGAAAACAGTGCCTACCTATGGATTTTGGCCTCTTGCTCAGCCGGCACTTGGGGAAACCTAGCACACCAGCGCATTTCTGAAAACTAGAAACCCAGGGGAATCCAAGATGGGGTGACTTATGGGGCTCTGACTAGGTTCTGTTACCCAGAATCCTTTGCAAACCTCAAAATGTGGCTAAAATAACACATTTTCCTCACATTTCGGTGACAGAAAGTTCTGGAATCTGAGAGGAGCCACAAATTTCCTTCCACCCAGCGTTCCCCCAAGTCTCCAGATAAAAATTATACCTCACTTATGTGGGTAGGCCTAGCGCCCGCGACAGGAAATGCCCCAAACCACAACGTGGACACATCCCATTTTTTGCCAGAAAACAGAGCTGTTTTTTGCAAAGTGCCTACCTGTAGATTTTGGCCTCTAGCTCACCCGGCACATAGAGATACCTACCAAACCTGTGCATTTTTGAAAACTAGTGACCTAGGGGAATCCAAGATGGGGTGACTTGTGGGGTCTGACCAGGTTCTGTTACCCAGAATCCTTTGCAAACCTCAAAACGTGGCTAAAAAAACACGTTTTCCTCACAAATCAGTGACAGAAAGTTCTGGAATCTGAGAGGAGCCACAAATTTCCTTCCACCCAGAGTTCCCCCAAGTCTCCCGATAAAAATGATACCTCACTTGTGTGGGTAGGCCTAGCGCCCGCGACAGGAAATGCCCCAAAACACAACATGGACACATCCCATTTTATGACAGAAAACAGAGCTGTTTTCTGCAAAGTGCCTACCTGTAGATTTTGGCCTCTAGCTCAGCCGGCACCTAGGGAAACCTACCAAACCTGTGCATTTTTTTAAACTAGAGACCTAGGGGAATCCAAGATGGGGAGACTTGTGGGGCTCTGACCAGGTTCTGTTACCCAGAATCCTTTGCAAACCTCAAAATGTGGCCAAAATAACACGTTTCCTCACATTTCGGTGACAGAAAGTTCTGGAATCTGAGAGGAGCCACAAATTTCCTTCCACCCAGCGTTCCCCCAAGTCTCCCGATAAAAATGATACCTCGCTTGTGTGGGTAGGCCTAGCGCCCGTGACAGAAAATGCCCCAAAACACAACGTGGACACATCACATTTTTCATAGAAAACAGTGCCTACCTGTGGATTTTGGCCTCTAGCTCAGCCGGCACCTGGGGAAACCTAGCAAACCAGCGCATTTTTGAAAACTAGAAACCCAGGGGAATCCAAGATGGGGTGACTTATGGGGCTCTGACTAGGTTCTGTTACCCAGAATCCTTTGCAAACCTCAAAATGTGGCTAAAATAACACATTTTCCTCACATTTCGGTGACAGAAAGTTCTGGAATCTGAGAGGAGCCACAAATTTCCTTCCACCCAGCGTTCACCCAAGTCTCCAGATAAAAATTATACCTCACTTATGTGGGTAGGCCTAGCGCCTGCGACAGGAAATGCCCCAAAACACAACGTGGACACATCCCATTTTTTGACAGAAAACAGATCTGTTTTTTGCAAATTGCCTACCTGTAGATTTTGGCCTCTAGCTCAGCCGGCACATAGAGATACCTACCAAACCTGTGCATTTTTGAAAACTAGAGACCTAGGGGAATCCAAGATGGGGTGACTTGTGGGGCTCTGACCAGGTTCTGTTACCCAGAATCCTTTGCAAACCTCAAAACATGGCCAAAATAACACGTTTCCTCACATTTCGGTGACAGAAAGTTCTGGAATCTGAGAGGAGCCACAAATTTCCTTCCACCCTGCGTTCCCCCAAGTCTCCCGATAAAAATGATACCTCGCTTGTGTGGGTAGGCCTAGCGCCCGTGACAGAAAATACCCCAAAACACAACGTGGACACATCACATTTTTCATAGAAAACAGTGCCTACCTGTGGATTTTGGCCTCTAGCTCAGCCGGCACCTGGGGAAACCTAGCAAACCAGCGCATTTTTGAAAACTAGAAATCCAGGGGAATCCAAGATGGGGTGACTTATGGGGCTCTGACCAGGTTCTGTTACCCAGAATCCTTTGCAAACCTCAAAACGTGGCTAAAATAACACATTTTCCTCACATTTCGGTGACAGAAAGTTCTGGAATCTGAGAGGAGCCACAAATTTCCTTCCACCCAGCGTTCCCCCAAGTCTCCGGATAAAAATGATACCTCACTTGTGTGGGTAGGCCTAGCGCCCGCGACAGGAAATGCCCCAAAACACAACATGGACACATCTCATTTTTTGACAGAAAACAGGGCTGTTTTTTGCAAAGAGCCTACCTGTAGATTTTGGCCTCCAGCTCAGCCGGCACCTAGGGAAACCTACCAAACCTGTGAATTTTTTAAAACTAGAGACCTAGGGGAATCCAAGATGGGGTGACTTGTGGGGCTCTGACCAGTTTCTGTTACCCAGAATCCTTTGCAAACCTCAAAATGTGGCTAAAATAACACGTTTTCCTCACATTTCGGTGACAGAAAGTTCTGGAATCTGAGAGGAGCCACAAATTTCCTTCCACCCTGCGTTCCCCCAAGTCTCCCGATAAAAATTATACCTCACTTGTGTGGGCAGGCCTAGCGCCTGTGACAGAAAATACCCCAAAACACAACGTGGACACATCACATTTTTCATAGAAAACAGTGCCTACCTGTGGATTTTGGCCTCTAGCTCAGCCGGCACCTGGGGAAACCTAGCAAACCAGCGCATTTTAGAAAACTAGAAATCCAGGGGAATCCAAGATGGGGTGACTTATGGGGCTCTGACCAGGTTCTGTTACCCATAATCCTTTGCAAACCTCAAAACGTGGCTAAAATAACACGTTTTCCTCACAAATCAGTGACAGAAAGTTCTGGAATCTGAGAGGAGCCACAAATTTCCTTCCACCCAGAGTTCCCCCAAGTCTCCCGATAAAAATGATACCTCACTTGTGTGGGTAGGCCTAGCGCCCGCGACAGGAAATGCCCCAAAACACAACATGGACACATCCCATTTTTTGACAGAAAACAGGGCTGTTTTTTGCAAAGAGCCTACCTGTAGATTTTGGCCTCTAGCTCAGCCGGCACCTAGGGAAACCTACCAAACCTGTGCATTTTTTAAAACTAGAGACCTAGGGGAATCCAAGATGGGGTGACTTGTGGGGCTCTGACCAGTTTCTGTTACCCAGAATCCTTTGCAAACCTCAAAATGTGGCTAAAATAACACGTTTTCCTCACATTTCGGTGACAGAAAGTTCTGGAATCTGAGAGGAGCCACAAATTTCCTTCCACCCTGCGTTCCCCCAAGTCTCCTTATAAAAATGATACCTCACTTGTGTGGGTAGGCCTAGCGCCCGTGACAGAAAATGCCCCAAAACACAACGTGGATACATCACATTTTTTCATAGAAAACAGTGCCTACCTGTGGATTTTGGCCTCTAGCTCAGCCGGCACCTGGGGAAACCAAGCAAACCAGCGCATTTTTTAAAACTAGAAACCCAGGGGAATGCAAGATGGGGTGACTTATGGGGCTCTGACCAGGTTCTGTTACCCAGAATCCTTTGCAAACCTCAAAATGTGGCTAAAATAACACATTTTCCTCACATTTCGGTGACAGAAAGTTCTGGAATCTGAGAGGAGCCACAAATTTCCTTCCACCCAGCGTTCCCCCAAGTCTCCCGATAAAAATTATACCTCACTTATGTGGGTAGGCCTAGCGCCCGCGACAGGAAATGCCCCAAAACACAATGTGGACACATCCCATTTTTTGACAGAAAACAGAGCTGTTTTTTGCAAAGTGCCTACCTGTAGATTTTGGCCTCTAGCTCAGCCGGCACATAGAGATACCAACCAAACCTGTGCATTTTTGAAAACTAGAGACCTAGGGGAATCCAAGATGGGGTGACTTGTGGGGCTCTGACCAGGTTCTGTTACCCAGAATCCTTTGGAAACCTCAAATGTGGCTAAAAAAACACGTTTTCCTCACAAATCAGTGACAGAAAGTTCTGGAATCTGAGAGGAGCCACTTATTTCCTTCCACCCAGAGTTCCCCCAAGTCTCCCGATAAAAATGATACCTCACTTGTGTGAGTAGGCCTAGCGCCCGCGACAGGAAATGCCCCAAAACACAACATGGACACATCCCATTTTTTGACAGAAAACAGGGCTGTTTTTTGCAAAGAGCCTACCTGTAGATTTTGGCCTCTAGCTCAGCCGGCACCTAGGAAAACCTACCAAACCTGTGCATATTTTAAAACTAGAGACCGAGGGGAATCCAAGATGGGGTGACTTGTGGGGCTCTGACGAGGTTCTGTTACCCAGAATCCTTTGCAAACCTCAAAATGTGGCTAAAATAACACGTTTTCCTCACATTTCGGTGACAGAAAGTTCTGGAATCTGAGGGGAGCCACAAATTTCCTTCCACCCTGCGTTCCCCCAAGTCTCCCGATAAAAATGATACCTCACTTGTGTGGGCAGGCCTAGCGCCTGTGACAGAAAATACCCCAAAACACAACGTGGACACATCACTTTTTTCATAGAAAACAGTGCCTACCTGTGGATTTTGGCCTCTAGCTCAGCCGGCACCTGGGGAAACCTAGCAAACCAGCGCATTTTAGAAAACTAGAAATCCAGGGGAATCCAAGATGGGGTGACTTATGGGGCTCTGACCAGTTTCTGTTACCCAGAATCCTTTGCAAACCTCAAAATGTGGCTAAAATAACATGTTTTCCTCACATTTCGGTGACAGAAAGTTCTGGAATCTGAGAGGAGCCACAAATTTCCTTCCACCCAGCGTTCCCCCAAGTCTCCAGATAAAAATTATACCTCACTTATGTGGGAGGCCTAGCGCCCGCGACAGGAAATGCCCCAAAACACAACGTGGACACATCCCATTTTTTGACAGAAAACAGAGCTGTTTTTTGCAAAGTGCCTACCTGTAGATTTTGGTCTCTAGCTCAGCCGGCACATAGAGATACCTACCAAACCTGTGCATTTTTGAAAACTAGAGACCTAGGGGAATCCAAGATGGGGTGACTTGTGGGGCTCTGACCAGTTTCTGTTACCCAGAATCCTTTGCAAACCTCAAAATGTGGCTAAAATAACACGTTTTCCTCACATTTCGGTGACAGAAAGTTCCGGAATCTGAGAGGAGCCACAAATTTCCTTCCACCCTGCGTTCCCCCAAGTCTCCCGATAAAATGATACCTCACTTGTGTGGGTAGGCCTAGTGCCCGTGACAGAAAATGCCCCAAAACACAACATTGGCACACATCATATTTTTTCATAGAAAACAGTGCCTACCTGTGGATTTTGGCCTCTAGCTCAGCCCGCACTTGGGGAAACCTAGCAAACCAGCGCATTTTTGAAAACTAGAAACCCAGGGGAATCCAAGATGGGGTGACTTATGGGGCTCTGACTTGGTTCTGTTACCCAGAATCCTTTGCAAACCTCAAAATGTGGCTAAAATAACACATTTTCCTCACATTTCGGTGACAGAAAGTTCTGGAATCTGAGAGGAGCCACAAATTTCCTTCCACCCAGCGTTCCCCCAAGTCTCCAGATAAAAATTATACCTCACTTATGTGGGTAGGCCTAGCGCCCGCGACAGGAAATGCCCCGAAACACAACGTGGACACATCCCATTTTTTGACAGAAAACAGAGCTGTTTTTTGCAAAGTGCCTACCTGTAGATTTTGGCCTCTAGCTCAGCCGGCACATAGAGATACCTACCAAACCTGTGCATTTTTGAAAACTAGAGACCTAGGGGAATCCAAGATGGGGTGACTTATGGGGCTCTGACCAGGTTCTGTTACCCAGAATCCTTTGCAAACCTCAAAACGTGCTAAAATAACACATTTTCCTCACATTTCGGTGACAGAAAGTTCTGGAATCTGAGAGGAGCCACAAATTTCCTTCCACCCAGCGTTCCCCCAAGTCTCCGGATAAAAATGATACCTCACTTGTGTGGGTAGGCCTAGCGCCCGCGACAGGAAATGCCCCAAAACACAACATGGACACATCCCATTTTTTGACAGAAAACAGGGCTGTTTTTTGCAAAGAGCCTACCTGTAGATTTTGGCCTCTAGCTCAGCCGGCACCTAGGGAAACCTACCAAACCTGTGCATTTTTTAAAACTAGAGACCTAGGGGAATCCAAGATGGGGTGACTTGTGGGGCTCTGACCAGTTTCTGTTACCCAGAATCCTTTGCAAACCTCAAAATGTGGCTAAAATAACACGTTTTCCTCACATTTCGGTGACAGAAAGTTCTGGAATCTGAGAGGAGCCACAAATTTCCTTCCACCCTGCGTTCCCCCAAGTCTCCCTATAAAAATGATACCTCACTTGTGTGGGTAGGCCTAGCGCCCGTGACAGAAAATGCCCCAAAACACAACGTGGATACATCACATTTTTTCATAGAAAACAGTGCCTACCTGTGGATTTTGGCCTCTAGCTCAGCCGGCACCTGGGGAAACCTAGCAAACCAGCGCATTTTTTAAAACTAGAAACCCAGGGGAATCCAAGATGGGGTGACTTATGGGGCTCTGACCAGGTTCTGTTACCCAGAATCCTTTGCAAACCTCAAAATGTGGCTAAAATAACACGTTTTACTCACATTTCGGTGACAGAAAGTTCCGGAATCTGAGAGGAGCCACAAATTTCCTTCCACCCTGCGTTCCCCCAAGTCTCCCGATAAAATGATACCTCACTTGTGTGGGTAGGCCTAGCGCCCGTGACAGAAAATGCCCCAAAACACAACATTGGCACACATCATATTTTTTCATAGAAAACAGTGCCTACCTGTGGATTTTGGCCTCTAGCTCAGCCGGCACTTGGGGAAACCTTGCAAACCAGCGCATTTTTGAAAACTAGAAACCCAGGGGAATCCAAGATGGGGTGACTTATGGGGCTCTGACTAGGTTCTGTTACCCAGAATCCTTTGCAAACCTCAAAATGTGGCTAAAATAACACATTTTCCTCACATTTCGGTGACAGAAAGTTCTGGAATCTGAGAGGAGCCACAAATTTCCTTCCACCCAGCGTTCCCCCAAGTCTCCAGATAAAAATTATACCTCACTTATGTGGGTAGGCCTAGCGCCCGCGACAGGAAATGCCCCAAACCACAACGTGGACACATCCCATTTTTTGCCAGAAAACAGAGCTGTTTTTTGCAAAGTGCCTACCTGTAGATTTTGGCCTCTAGCTCACCCGGCACATAGAGATACCTACCAAACCTGTGCATTTTTTAAAACTAGTGACCTAGGGGAATCCAAGATGGGGTGACTTGTGGGGCTCTGACCAGGTTCTGTTACCCAGAATCCTTTGCAAACCTCAAAACGTGGCTAAAAAAACACGTTTTCCTCACAAATCAGTGACAGAAAGTTCTGGAATCTGAGAGGAGCCACAAATTTCCTTCCACCCAGAGTTCCCCCAAGTCTCCCGATAAAAATGATACCTCACTTGTGTGGGTAGGCCTAGCGCCCGCGACAGGAAATGCCCCAAAACACAACATGGACACATCCCATTTTATGACAGAAAACAGAGCTGTTTTCTGCAAAGTGCCTACCTGTAGATTTTGGCCTCTAGCTCAGCCGGCACCTAGGGAAACCTACCAAACCTGTGCATTTTTTTTAAACTAGAGACCTAGGGGAATCCAAGATGGGGAGACTTGTGGGGCTCTGACCAGGTTCTGTTACCCAGAATCCTTTGCAAACCTCAAAACGTGGCCAAAATAACACGTTTCCTCACATTTCGGTGACAGAAAGTTCTGGAATCTGAGAGGAGCCACAAATTTCCTTCCACCCTGCGTTCCCCCAAGTCTCCCGATAAAAATGATACCTCGCTTGTGTGGGTAGGCCTAGCGCCCGTGATAGAAAATACACAAAACACAACGTGGACACATCACATTTTTCATAGAAAACAGTGCCTACCTGTGGATTTTGGCCTCTAGCTCAGCCGGCACCTGGGGAAACCTAGCAAACCAGCGCATTTTTGAAAACTAGAAATCCAGGGGAATCCAAGATGGGGTGACTTATGGGGCTCTGACCAGGTTCTGTTACCCAGAATCCTTTGCAAACCTCAAAACGTGGCTAAAATAACACATTTTCCTCACATTTCGGTGACAGAAAGTTCTGGAATCTGAGAGGAGCCACAAATTTCCTTCCACCCAGCGTTCCCCCAAGTCTCCGGATAAAAATGATACCTCACTTGTGTGGGTAGGCCTAGCGCCCGCGACAGGAAATGCCCCAAAACACAACATGGACACATCCCATTTTTTGACAGAAAACAGGGCTGTTTTTTGCAAAGAGCCTACCTGTAGATTTTGGCCTCTAGCTCAGCCGGCACCTAGGAAAACCTACCAAACCTGTGCATATTTTAAAACTAGAGACCGAGGGGAATCCAAGATGGGGTGACTTGTGGGGCTCTGACGAGGTTCTGTTACCTAGAATCCTTTGCAAACCTCAAAATGTGGCTAAAATAACACGTTTTCCTCACATTTCGGTGACAGAAAGTTCTGGAATCTGAGAGGAGCCACAAATTTCCTTCCACCCTGCGTTCCCCCAAGTCTCCCGATAAAAATGATACCTCACTTGTGTGGGCAGGCCTAGCGCCTGTTACAGAAAATACCCCAAAACACAACGTGGACACATCACATTTTTCATAGAAAACAGTGCCTACCTGTGGATTTTGGCCTCTAGCTCAGCCGGCACCTGGGGAAACCTAGCAAACCAGCGCATTTTAGAAAACTAGAAATCCAGGGGAATCCAAGATGGGGTGACTTATGGGGCTCTGACCAGGTTCTGTTACCCAGAATCCTTTGCAAACCTCAAAACGTGGCTAAAATAACACATTTTCCTCACATTTCGGTGACAGAAAGTTCTGGAATCTGAGAGGAGCCACAAATTTCCTTCCACCCAGCGTTCCCCCAAGTCTCCGGATAAAAATGATACCTCACTTGTGTGGGTAGGCCTAGCGCCCGCGACAGGAAATGCCCCAAAACACAACATGGACACATCCCATTTTTTGACAGAAAACAGGGCTGTTTTTTGCAAAGAGCCTACCTGTAGATTTTGGCCTCTAGCTCAGCCGGCACCTAGGGAAACCTACCAAACCTGTGCAGTTTTTAAAACTAGAGACCTAGGGGAATCCAAGATGGGGTGACTTGTGGGGCTCTGACCAGTTTCTGTTACCCAGAATCCTTTGCAAACCTCAAAATGTGGCTAAAATAACACGTTTTCCTCACATTTCGGTGACAGAAAGTTCTGGAATCTGAGAGGAGCCACAAATTTCCTTCCACCCTGCATTCCCCCAAGTCTCCCGATAAAAATGATACCTCACTTGTGTGGGTAGGCCTAGCGCCCGTGACAGAAAATGCCCCAAAACACAACGTGGATACATCACATTTTTTCATAGAAAACAGTGCCTACCTGTGGATTTTGGCCTCTAGCTCAGCCGGCACCTGGGGAAACCTAGCAAACCAGCGCATTTTTTAAAACTAGAAACCCAGGGGAATCCAAGATGGGGTGACTTATGGGGCTCTGACCAGGTTCTGTTACCCAGAATCCTTTGCAAACCTCAAAATGTGGCTAAAATAACACATTTTCCTCACATTTCGGTGACAGAAAGTTCTGGAATCTGAGAGGAGCCACAAATTTCCTTCCACCCAGCGTTCCCCCAAGTCTCCAGATAAAAATTATACCTCACTTATGTGGGTAGGCCTAGCGCCCGCGACAGGAAATGCCCCAAACCACAACGTGGACACATCCCATTTTTTGCCAGAAAACAGAGCTGTTTTTTGCAAAGTGCCTACCTGTAGATTTTGGCCTCTAGCTCACCCGGCACATAGAGATACCTACCAAACCTGTGCATTTTTGAAAACTAGTGACCTAGGGGAATCCAAGATGGGGTGACTTGTGGGGCTCTGACCAGGTTCTGTTACCCAGAATCCTTTGCAAACCTCAAAACGTGGCTAAAAAAACACGTTTTCCTCACAAATCAGTGACAGAAAGTTCTGGAATCTGAGAGGAGCCACAAATTTCCTTCCACCCAGAGTTCCCCCAAGTCTCCCGATAAAAATGATACCTCACTTGTGTGGGTAGGCCTAGCGCCCGCGACAGGAAATGCCCCAAAACACAACATGGACACATCCCATTTTATGACAGAAAACAGAGCTGTTTTCTGCAAAGTGCCTACCTGTAGATTTTGGCCTCTAGCTCAGCCGGCACCTAGGGAAACCTACCAAACCTGTGCATTTTTTAAAACTAGAGACCTAGGGGAATACAAGATGGGGTGACTTGTGGGGCTCTGACCAGGTTCTGTTACCCAGAATCCTTTGCAAACCTCAAAACGTGGCAAAAAAAAAAAACGTTTTCCTCACAAATCAGTGACAGAAAGTTCTGGAATCTGAGAGGAGCCACAAATTTCCTTCCACCCAGAGTTCCCCCAAGTCTCCCGATAAAAATGATACCTCACTTGTGTGGGTAGGCCTAGCGCCCGCGACAGGAAATGCCCCAAAACACAACATGGACACATCCCATTTTATGACAGAAAACAGAGCTGTTTTCTGCAAAGTGCCTACCTGTAGATTTTGGCCTCTAGCTCAGCCGGCACCTAGGGAAACCTACCAAACCTGTGCATTTTTTTTAAACTAGAGACCTAGGGGAATCCAAGATGGGGAGACTTGTGGGGCTCTGACCAGGTTCTGTTACCCAGAATCCTTTGCAAACCTCAAAACGTGGCCAAAATAACACGTTTCCTCACATTTCGGTGACAGAAAGTTCTGGAATCTGAGAGGAGCCACAAATTTCCTTCCACCCTGCGTTCCCCCAAGTCTCCCGATAAAAATGATACCTCGCTTGTGTGGGTAGGCCTAGCGCCCGTGATAGAAAATACACAAAACACAACGTGGACACATCACATTTTTCATAGAAAACAGTGCCTACCTGTGGATTTTGGCCTCTAGCTCAGCCGGCACCTGGGGAAACCTAGCAAACCAGCGCATTTTTGAAAACTAGAAATCCAGGGGAATCCAAGATGGGGTGACTTATGGGGCTCTGACCAGGTTCTGTTACCCAGAATCCTTTGCAAACCTCAAAACGTGGCTAAAATAACACATTTTCCTCACATTTCGGTGACAGAAAGTTCTGGAATCTGAGAGGAGCCACAAATTTCCTTCCACCCAGCGTTCCCCCAAGTCTCCGGATAAAAATGATACCTCACTTGTGTGGGTAGGCCTAGCGCCCGCGACAGGAAATGCCCCAAAACACAACATGGACACATCCCATTTTTTGACAGAAAACAGGGCTGTTTTTTGCAAAGAGCCTACCTGTAGATTTTGGCCTCTAGCTCAGCCGGCACCTAGGAAAACCTACCAAACCTGTGCATATTTTAAAACTAGAGACCGAGGGGAATCCAAGATGGGGTGACTTGTGGGGCTCTGACGAGGTTCTGTTACCCAGAATCCTTTGCAAACCTCAAAATGTGGCTAAAATAACACGTTTTCCTCACATTTCGGTGACAGAAAGTTCTGGAATCTGAGAGGAGCCACAAATTTCCTTCCACCCTGCGTTCCCCCAAGTCTCCCGATAAAAATGATACCTCACTTGTGTGGGCAGGCCTAGCGCCTGTGACAGAAAATACCCCAAAACACAACGTGGACACATCACATTTTTCATAGAAAACAGTGCCTACCTGTGGATTTTGGCCTCTAGCTCAGCCGGCACCTGGGGAAACCTAGAAAACCAGCGCATTTTAGAAAACTAGAAATCCAGGGGAATCCAAGATGGGGTGACTTATGGGGCTCTGACCAGGTTCTGTTACCCAGAATCCTTTGCAAACCTCAAAACGTGGCTAAAATAACACATTTTCCTCACATTTCGGTGACAGAAAGTTCTGGAATCTGAGAGGAGCCACAAATTTCCTTCCACCCAGCGTTCCCCCAAGTCTCCGGATAAAAATGATACCTCACTTGTGTGGGTAGGCCTAGCGCCCGCGACAGGAAATGCCCCAAAACACAACATGGACACATCCCATTTTTTGACAGAAAACAGGGCTGTTTTTTGCAAAGAGCCTACCTGTAGATTTTGGCCTCTAGCTCAGCCGGCACCTAGGGAAACCTACCAAACCTGTGCATTTTTTAAAACTAGAGACCTAGGGGAATCCAAGATGGGGTGACTTGTGGGGCTCTGACCAGTTTCTGTTACCCAGAATCCTTTGCAAACCTCAAAATGTGGCTAAAATAACACGTTTTCCTCACATTTCGGTGACAGAAAGTTCTGGAATCTGAGAGGAGCCACAAATTTCCTTCCACCCTGCGTTCCCCCAAGTCTCCCGATAAAAATGATACCTCACTTGTGTGGGTAGGCCTAGCGCCCGTGACAGAAAATGCCCCAAAACACAACGTGGATACATCACATTTTTTCATAGAAAACAGTGCCTACCTGTGGATTTTGGCCTCTAGCTCAGCCGGCACCTGGGGAAACCTAGCAAACCAGCGCATTTTTTAAAACTAGAAACCCAGGGGAATCCAAGATGGGGTGACTTATGGGGCTCTGACCAGGTTCTGTTACCCAGAATCCTTTGCAAACCTCAAAATGTGGCTAAAATAACACATTTTCCTCACATTTCGGTGACAGAAAGTTCTGGAATCTGAGAGGAGCCACAAATTTCCTTCCACCCAGCGTTCCCCCAAGTCTCCCGATAAAAATTATACCTCACTTATGTGGGTAGGCCTAGCGCCCGCGACAGGAGATGCCCCAAAACACAATGTGGACACATCCCATTTTTTGACAGGAAACAGAGCTGTTTTTTGCAAAGTGCATACCTTTAGATTTTGGCCTCTAGCTCAGCCGGCACATAGAGATACCTACCAAACCTGTGCATTTTTGAAAACTAGAGACCTAGGGGAATCCAAGATGGGGTGACTTGTGGGGCTCTGACCAGGTTCTGTTACCCAGAATCCTTTGCAAACCTCAAAACGTGTCTAAAAAAACACGTTTTCCTCACAAATCAGTGACAGAAAGTTCTGGAATCTGAGAGGAGCCACAAATTTCCTTCCACCCAGAGTTCCCCCAAGTCTCTCGATAAAAATGATACCTCACTTGTGTGGGTAGGCCTAGCGCCCGCGACAGGAAATGCCCCAAAACACAACATGGACACATCCCATTTTTTGACAGAAAACAGGGCTGTTTTTTGCAAAGAGCCTACCTGTAGATTTTGGCCTCTAGCTCAGCGGGCACCTAGGAAAACCTACCAAACCTGTGCATATTTTAAAACTAGAGACCGAGGGGAATCCAAGATGCGGTGACTTGTGGGGCTCTGACGAGGTTCTGTTACCCAGAATCCTTTGCAAACCTCAAAATGTGGCTAAAATAACACGTTTTCCTCACATTTCGGTGACAGAAAGTTCTGGAATCTGAGAGGAGCCACAAATTTCCTTCCACCCTGCGTTCCCCCAAGTCTCCCGATAAAAATGATACCTCACTTGTGTGGGCAGGCCTAGCGCCTGTGACAGAAAATACCCCAAAACACAACGTGGACACATCACATTTTTCATAGAAAACAGTGCCTACCTGTGGATTTTGGCCTCTAGCTCAGCCGGCACCTGGGGAAACCTAGCAAACCAGCGCATTTTTGAAAACTAGAAATCCAGGGGAATCCAAGATGGGGTGACTTATGGGGCTCTGACCAGTTTCTGTTACCCAGAATCCTTTGCAAACCTCAAAATGTGGCTAAAATAACACGTTTTCCTCACATTTCGGTGACAGAAAGTTCTGGAATCTGAGATGAGCCACAAATTTCCTTCCACCCAGCGTTCCCCCAAGTCTCCAGATAACAATTATACCTCACTTATGTGGGAGGCCTAGCGCCCGCGACAGGAAATGCCCCAAAACACAACGTGGACACATCCCATTTTTTGACAGAAAACAGAGCTGTTTTTTGCAAAGTGCCTACCTGTAGATTTTGGCCTCTAGCTCAGCCGGCACATAGAGATACCTACCAAACCTGTGCATTTTTGAAAACTAGAGACGTAGGGGAATCCAAGATGGGGTGACTTGTGGGGCTCTGACCAGTTTCTGTTACCCAGAATCCTTTGCAAACCTCAAAATGTGGCTAAAATAACACGTTTTCCTCACATTTCGGTGACAGAAAGTTCCGGAATCTGAGATGAGCCACAAATTTCCTTCCACCCTGCGTTCCCCCAAGTCTCCCGATAAAATGATACCTCACTTGTGTGGGTAGGCCTAGCGCCCGTGACAAAAAATGCCCCAAAACACAACATTGGCACACATCATATTTTTTCATAGAAAACAGTGCCTACCTGTGGATTTTGGCCTCTAGCTCAGCCGGCACTTGGGGAAACCTAGCAAACCAGCGCATTTTTGAAAACTAGAAACCCAGGGGAATCCAAGATGGGGTGACTTATGGGGCTCTGACTAGGTTCTGTTACCCAGAATCCTTTGCAAACCTCAAAATGTGGCTAAAATAACACATTTTCCTCACATTTCGGTGACAGAAAGTTCTGGAATCTGAGAGGAGCCACAAATTTCCTTCCACCCAGCGTTCACCCAAGTCTCCAGATAAAAATTATACCTCACTTATGTGGGTAGGCCTAGCGCCCGCGACAGGAAATGCCCCAAAACACAACGTGGACACATCCCATTTTTTGACAGAAAACAGAGCTGTTTTTTGCAAAGTGCCTACCTGTAGATTTTGGCCTCTAGCTCAGCCGGCACATAGAGATACCTACCAAACCTGTGCATTTTTGAAAACTAGAGACCTAGGGGAATCCAAGATGGGGTGACTTGTGGGGCTCTGACCAGGTTCTGTTACCCAGAATCCTTTGCAACCCTCAAAACGTGGCCAAAATAACACGTTTCCTCACATTTCGGTGACAGAAAGTTCTGGAATCTGAGAGGAGCCACAAATTTCCTTCCACCCTGCGTTCCCCCAAGTCTCCCGATAAAAATGATACCTCGCTTGTGTTGGTAGGCCTAGCGCCCGTGACAGAAAATACCCCAAAACACAACGTGGACACATCACATTTTTCATAGAAAACAGTGCCTACCTGTGGATTTTGGCCTCTAGCTCAGCCGGCACCTGGGGAAACCTAGCAAACCAGCGCATTTTTGAAAACTAGAAATCCAGGGGAATCCAAGATGGGGTGACTTATGGGGCTCTGACCAGGTTCTGTTACCCAGAATCCTTTGCAAACCTCAAAACGTGGCTAAAATAACACATTTTCCTCACATTTCGGTGACAGAAAGTTCTGGAATCTGAGAGGAGCCACAAATTTCCTTCCACCCTGCGTTCCCCCAAGTCTCCCGATAAAAATGATACCTCACTTGTGTGGGCAGGCCTAGCGCCTGTGACAGAAAATACCCCAAAACACAACGTGGACACATCACATTTTTCATAGAAAACAGTGCCTACCTGTGGATTTTGGCCTCTAGCTCAGCCGGCACCTGGGGAAACCTAGAAAACCAGCGCATTTTAGAAAACTAGAAATCCAGGGGAATCCAAGATGGGGTGACTTATGGGGCTCTGACCAGGTTCTGTTACCCAGAATCCTTTGCAAACCTCAAAACGTGGCTAAAATAACACATTTTCCTCACATTTCGGTGACAGAAAGTTCTGGAATCTGAGAGGAGCCACAAATTTCCTTCCACCCAGCGTTCCCCCAAGTCTCCGGATAAAAATGATACCTCACTTGTGTGGGTAGGCCTAGCGCCCGCGACAGGAAATGCCCCAAAACACAACATGGACACATCCCATTTTTTGACAGAAAACAGGGCTGTTTTTTGCAAAGAGCCTACCTGTAGATTTTGGCCTCTAGCTCAGCCGGCACCTAGGGAAACCTACCAAACCTGTGCATTTTTTAAAACTAGAGACCTAGGGGAATCCAAGATGGGGTGACTTGTGGGGCTCTGACCAGTTTCTGTTACCCAGAATCCTTTGCAAACCTCAAAATGTGGCTAAAATAACACGTTTTCCTCACATTTCGGTGACAGAAAGTTCTGGAATCTGAGAGGAGCCACAAATTTCCTTCCACCCTGCGTTCCCCCAAGTCTCCCGATAAAAATGATACCTCACTTGTGTGGGTAGGCCTAGCGCCCGTGACAGAAAATGCCCCAAAACACAACGTGGATACATCACATTTTTTCATAGAAAACAGTGCCTACCTGTGGATTTTGGCCTCTAGCTCAGCCGGCACCTGGGGAAACCTAGCAAACCAGCGCATTTTTTAAAACTAGAAACCCAGGGGAATCCAAGATGGGGTGACTTATGGGGCTCTGACCAGGTTCTGTTACCCAGAATCCTTTGCAAACCTCAAAATGTGGCTAAAATAACACATTTTCCTCACATTTCGGTGACAGAAAGTTCTGGAATCTGAGAGGAGCCACAAATTTCCTTCCACCCAGCGTTCCCCCAAGTCTCCCGATAAAAATTATACCTCACTTATGTGGGTAGGCCTAGCGCCCGCGACAGGAAATGCCCCAAAACACAATGTGGACACATCCCATTTTTTGACAGAAAACAGAGCTGTTTTTTGCAAAGTGCCTACCTGTAGATTTTGGCCTCTAGCTCAGCCGGCACATAGAGATACCTACCAAACCTGTGCATTTTTGAAAACTAGAGACCTAGGGGAATCCAAGATGGGGTGACTTGTGGGGCTCTGACCAGGTTCTGTTACCCAGAATCCTTTGCAAACCTCAAAACGTGGCTAAAAAAACACGTTTTCCTCACAAATCAGTGACAGAAAGTTCTGGAATCTGAGAGGAGCCACAAATTTCCTTCCACCCAGAGTTCCCCCAAGTCTCCCGATAAAAATGATACCTCACTTGTGTGGGTAGGCCTAGTGCCCGCGACAGGAAATGCCCCAAAACACAACATGGACACATCTTATTTTTTGACAGAAAACATGGCTGTTTTTTGCAAAGAGCCTACCTGTAGATTTTGGCCTCTAGCTCAGCCGGCACCTAGGAAAACCTACCAAACCTGTGCATATTTTAAAACTAGAGACCGAGGGGAATCCAAGATGGGGTGACTTGTGGGGCTCTGACGAGGTTCTGTTACCCAGAATCCTTTGCAAACCTCAAAATGTGGCTAAAATAACACGTTTTCCTCACATTTCGGTGACAGAAAGTTCTGGAATCTGAGGGGAGCCACAAATTTCCTTCCACCTTGCGTTCCCCCAAGTCTCCCGATAAAAATGATACCTCACTTGTGTGGGCAGGCCTAGCGCCTGTGACAGAAAATACCCCAAAACACAACGTGGACACATCACATTTTTCATAGAAAACAGTGCCTACCTGTGGATTTTGGCCTCTAGCTCAGCCGGCACCTGGGGAAACCTAGCAAACCAGCGCATTTTAGAAAACTAGAAATCCAGGGGAATCCAAGATGGGGTGACTTATGGGGCTCTGACTTGGTTCTGTTACCCAGAATCCTTTGCAAACCTCAAAACGTGGCTAAAATAACACATTTTCCTCACATTTCGGTGACAGAAAGTTCTGGAATCTGAGAGGAGCCACAAATTTCCTTCCACCCAGCGTTCCCCCAAGTCTCCAGATAAAAATTATACCTCACTTATGTGGGTAGGCCTAGCGCCCGCGACAGGAAATGCCCCAAAACACAACATGGACACATCCCATTTTTTGACAGAAAACAGGGCTGTTTTTTGCAAAGAGCCTACCTGTAGATTTTGGCCTCTAGCTCAGCCGGCACCTAGGGAAACCTACCAAACCTGTGCATTTTTTAAAACTAGAGACCTAGGGGAATCCAAGATGGGGTGACTTGTGGGGCTCTGACCAGTTTCTGTTACCCAGAATCCTTTGCAAACCTCAAAATGTGGCTAAAATAACACGTTTTCCTCACATTTCGGTGACAGAAAGTTCTGGAATCTGAGAGGAGCCACAAATTTCCTTCCACCCTGCGTTCCCCCAAGTCTCCCTATAAAAATGATACCTCACTTGTGTGGGTAGGCCTAGCGCCCGTGACAGAAAATGCCCCAAAACACAACGTGGATACATCACATTTTTTCATAGAAAACAGTGCCTACCTGTGGATTTTGGCCTCTAGCTCAGCCGGCACCTGGGGAAACCTAGCAAACCAGCGCATTTTTTAAAACTAGAAACCCAGGGGAATCCAAGATGAGGTGACTTATGGGGCTCTGACCAGGTTCTGTTACCCAGAATCCTTTGCAAACCTCAAAATGTGGCTAAAATAACACGTTTTCCTCACATTTCGGTGACAGAAAGTTCCGGAATCTGAGAGGAGCCACAAATTTCCTTCCACCCTGCGTTCCCCCAAGTCTCCCGATAAAATGATACCTCACTTGTGTGGGTAGGCCTAGCGCCCGTGACAGAAAATGCCCCAAAACACAACATTGGCACACATCATATTTTTTCATAGCAAACAGTGCCTACCTGTGGATTTTGGCCTCTAGCTCAGTCGGCACTTGGGGAAACCTAGCAAACCAGCGCATTTTTGAAAACTAGAAACCCAGGGGAATCCAAGATGGGGTGACTTATGAGCTCTGACTAGGTTCTGTTACCCAGAATCCTTTGCAAACCTCAAAATGTGGCTAAAATAACACATTTTCCTCACATTTCGGTGACAGAAAGTTCTGGAATCTGAGAGGAGCCACAAATTTCCTTCCACCCTGCGTTCCCCCAAGTCTCCCGATAAAAATGATACCTCACTTGTGTGGGCAGGCCTAGCGCCTGTGACAGAAAATACCCCAAAACACAACGTGGACACATCACATTTTTCATAGAAAACAGTGCCTACCTGTGGATTTTGGCCTCTAGCTCAGCCGGCACCTGGGGAAACTTAGCAAACCAGCGCATTTTAGAAAACTAGAAATCCAGGGGAATCCAAGATGGGGTGACTTATGGGGCTCTGACCAGTTTCTGTTACCCAGAATCCTTTGCAAACCTCAAAATGTGGCTAAAATAACACGTTTTCCTCACATTTCGGTGACAGAAAGTTCTGGAATCTGAGAGGAGCCACAAATTTCCTTCCACCCAGCGTTCCCCCAAGTCTCCAGATAAAAATTATACCTCACTTATGTGGGAGGCCTAGCGCCCGCGACAGTAAATGCCCCAAAGCACAACGTGGACACATCCCATTTTTTGACAGAAAACAGAGCTGTTTTTTGCAAAGTGCCTACCTGTAGATTTTGGCCTCTAGCTCAGCCGGCACATAGAGATACCTACCAAACCTGTGCATTTTTTAAAACTAGAGACCTAGGGGAATACAAGATGGGGTGACTTGTGGGGCTCTGACCAGGTTCTGTTACCCAGAATCCTTTGCAAACCTCAAAACGTGGCAAAAAAAAAAAACGTTTTCCTCACAAATCAGTGACAGAAAGTTCTGGAATCTGAGAGGAGCCACAAATTTCCTTCCACCCAGAGTTCCCCCAAGTCTCCCGATAAAAATGATACCTCACTTGTGTGGGTAGGCCTAGCGCCCGCAACAGGAAATGCCCCAAAACACAACATGGACACATCCCATTTTATGACAGAAAACAGAGCTGTTTTCTGCAAAGTGCCTACCTGTAGATTTTGGCCTCTAGCTCAGCCGGCACCTAGGGAAACCTACCAAACCTGTGCATTTTTTTTAAACTAGAGACCTAGGGGAATCCAAGATGGGGAGACTTGTGGGGCTCTGACCAGGTTCTGTTACCCAGAATCCTTTGCAAACCTCAAAACGTGGCCAAAATAACACGTTTCCTCACATTTCGGTGACAGAAAGTTCTGGAATCTGAGAGGAGCCACAAATTTCCTTCCACCCTGCGTTCCCCCAAGTCTCCCGATAAAAATGATACCTCGCTTGTGTGGGTAGGCCTAGCGCCCGTGATAGAAAATACACAAAACACAACGTGGACACATCACATTTTTCATAGAAAACAGTGCCTACCTGTGGATTTTGGCCTCTAGCTCAGCCGGCACCTGGGGAAACCTAGCAAACCAGCGCATTTTTGAAAACTAGAAATCCAGGGGAATCCAAGATGGGGTGACTTATGGGGCTCTGACCAGGTTCTGTTACCCAGAATCCTTTGCAAACCTCAAAACGTGGCTAAAATAACACATTTTCCTCACATTTCGGTGACAGAAAGTTCTGGAATCTGAGAGGAGCCACAAATTTCCTTCCACCCAGCGTTCCCCCAAGTCTCCGGATAAAAATGATACCTCACTTGTGTGGGTAGGCCTAGCGCCCGCGACAGGAAATGCCCCAAAACACAACATGGAAACATCCCATTTTTTGACAGAAAACAGGGCTGTTTTTTGCAAAGAGCCTACCTGTAGATTTTGGCCTCTAGCTCAGCCGGCACCTAGGAAAACCTACCAAACCTGTGCATATTTTAAAACTAGAGACCGAGGGGAATCCAAGATGGGGTGACTTGTGGGGCTCTGACGAGGTTCTGTTACCCAGAATCCTTTGCAAACCTCAAAATGTGGCTAAAATAACACGTTTTCCTCACATTTCGGTGACAGAAAGTTCTGGAATCTGAGAGGAGCCACAAATTTCCTTCCACCCTGCGTTCCCCCAAGTCTCCCGATAAAAATGATACCTCACTTGTGTGGGCAGGCCTAGCGCCTGTGACAGAAAATACCCCAAAACACAACGTGGACACATCACATTTTTCATAGAAAACAGTGCCTACCTGTGGATTTTGGCCTCTAGCTCAGCCGGCACCTGGGGAAACCTAGAAAACCAGCGCATTTTAGAAAACTAGAAATCCAGGGGAATCCAAGATGGGGTGACTTATGGGGCTCTGACCAGGTTCTGTTACCCAGAATCCTTTGCAAACCTCAAAACGTGGCTAAAATAACACATTTTCCTCACATTTCGGTGACAGAAAGTTCTGGAATCTGAGAGGAGCCACAAATTTCCTTCCACCCAGCGTTCCCCCAAGTCTCCGGATAAAAATGATACCTCACTTGTGTGGGTAGGCCTAGCGCCCGCAACAGGAAATGCCCCAAAACACAACATGGACACATCCCATTTTTTGACAGAAAACAGGGCTGTTTTTTGCAAAGAGCCTACCTGTAGATTTTGGCCTCTAGCTCAGCCGGCACCTAGGGAAACCTACCAAACCTGTGCATTTTTTAAAACTAGAGACCTAGGGGAATCCAAGATGGGGTGACTTGTGGGGCTCTGACCAGTTTCTGTTACCCAGAATCCTTTGCAAACCTCAAAATGTGGCTAAAATAACACGTTTTCCTCACATTTCGGTGACAGAAAGTTCTGGAATCTGAGAGGAGCCACAAATTTCCTTCCACCCTGCGTTCCCCCAAGTCTCCCGATAAAAATGATACCTCACTTGTGTGGGTAGGCCTAGCGCCCGTGACAGAAAATGCCCCAAAACACAACGTGGATACATCACATTTTTTCATAGAAAACAGCGCCTACCTGTGGATTTTGGCCTCTAGCTCAGCCGGCACCTGGGGAAACCTAGCAAACCAGCGCATTTTTTAAAACTAGAAACCCAGGGGAATCCAAGATGGGGTGACTTATGGGGCTCTGACCAGGTTCTGTTACCCAGAATCCTTTGCAAACCTCAAAATGTGGCTAAAATAACACATTTTCCTCACATTTCGGTGACAGAAAGTTCTGGAATCTGAGAGGAGCCACAAATTTCCTTCCACCCAGCGTTCCCCCAAGTCTCCCGATAAAAATTATACCTCACTTATGTGGGTAGGCCTAGCGCCCGCGACAGGAGATGCCCCAAAACACAATGTGGACACATCCCATTTTTTGACAGGAAACAGAGCTGTTTTTTGCAAAGTGCATACCTTTAGATTTTGGCCTCTAGCTCAGCCGGCACATAGAGATACCTACCAAACCTGTGCATTTTTGAAAACTAGAGACCTAGGGGAATCCAAGATGGGGTGACTTGTGGGGCTCTGACCAGGTTCTGTTACCCAGAATCCTTTGCAAACCTCAAAACGTGTCTAAAAAAACACGTTTTCCTCACAAATCAGTGACAGAAAGTTCTGGAATCTGAGAGGAGCCACAAATTTCCTTCCACCCAGAGTTCCCCCAAGTCTCTCGATAAAAATGATACCTCACTTGTGTGGGTAGGCCTAGCGCCCGCGACAGGAAATGCCCCAAAACACAACATGGACACATCCCATTTTTTGACAGAAAACAGGGCTGTTTTTTGCAAAGAGCCTACCTGTAGATTTTGGCCTCTAGCTCAGCCGGCACCTAGGAAAACCTACCAAACCTGTGCATATTTTAAAACTAGAGACCGAGGGGAATCCAAGATGCGGTGACTTGTGGGGCTCTGACGAGGTTCTGTTACCCAGAATCCTTTGCAAACCTCAAAATGTGGCTAAAATAACACGTTTTCCTCACATTTCGGTGACAGAAAGTTCTGGAATCTGAGAGGAGCCACAAATTTCCTTCCACCCTGCGTTCCCCCAAGTCTCCCGATAAAAATGATACCTCACTTGTGTGGGCAGGCCTAGCGCCTGTGACAGAAAATACCCCAAAACACAACGTGGACACATCACATTTTTCATAGAAAACAGTGCCTACCTGTGGATTTTGGCCTCTAGCTCAGCCGGCACCTGGGGAAACCTAGCAAACCAGCGCATTTTTGAAAACTAGAAATCCAGGGGAATCCAAGATGGGGTGACTTATGGGGCTCTGACCAGTTTCTGTTACCCAGAATCCTTTGCAAACCTCAAAATGTGGCTAAAATAACACGTTTTCCTCACATTTCGGTGACAGAAAGTTCTGGAATCTGAGATGAGCCACAAATTTCCTTCCACCCAGCGTTCCCCCAAGTCTCCAGATAAAAATTATACCTCACTTATGTGGGAGGCCTAGCGCCCGCGACAGGAAATGCCCCAAAACACAACGTGGACACATCCCATTTTTTGACAGAAAACAGAGCTGTTTTTTGCAAAGTGCCTACCTGTAGATTTTGGCCTCTAGCTCAGCCGGCACATAGAGATACCTACCAAACCTGTGCATTTTTTAAAACTAGAGACGTAGGGGAATCCAAGATGGGGTGACTTGTGGGGCTCTGACCAGTTTCTGTTACCCAGAATCCTTTGCAAACCTCAAAATGTGGCTAAAATAACACGTTTTCCTCACATTTCGGTGACAGAAAGTTCCGGAATCTGAGATGAGCCACAAATTTCCTTCCACCCTGCGTTCCCCCAAGTCTCCCGATAAAATGATACCTCACTTGTGTGGGTAGGCCTAGCGCCCGTGACAAAAAATGCCCCAAAACACAACATTGGCACACATCATATTTTTTCATAGAAAACAGTGCCTACCTGTGGATTTTGGCCTCTAGCTCAGCCGGCACTTGGGGAAACCTAGCAAACCAGCGCATTTTTGAAAACTAGAAACCCAGGGGAATCCAAGATGGGGTGACTTATGGGGCTCTGACTAGGTTCTGTTACCCAGAATCCTTTGCAAACCTCAAAATGTGGCTAAAATAACACATTTTCCTCACATTTCGGTGACAGAAAGTTCTGGAATCTGAGAGGAGCCACAAATTTCCTTCCACCCAGCGTTCACCCAAGTCTCCAGATAAAAATTATACCTCACTTATGTGGGTAGGCCTAGCGCCCGCGACAGGAAATGCCCCAAAACACAACGTGGACACATCCCATTTTTTGACAGAAAACAGAGCTGTTTTTTGCAAAGTGCCTACCTAGAGATTTTGGCCTCTAGCTCAGCCGGCACATAGAGATACCTACCAAACCTGTGCATTTTTGAAAACTAGAGACCTAGGGGAATCCAAGATGGGGTGACTTGTGGGGCTCTGACCAGGTTCTGTTACCCAGAATCCTTTGCAAACCTCAAAACGTGGCCAAAATAACACGTTTCCTCAAATTTCGGTGACAGAAAGTTCTGGAATCTGAGAGGAGCCACAAATTTCCTTCCACCCTGCGTTCCCCCAAGTCTCCCGATAAAAATGATACCTCGCTTGTGTGGGTAGGCCTAGCGCCCGTGACAGAAAATACCCCAAAACACAACGTGGACACATCACATTTTTCATAGAAAACAGTGCCTACCTGTGGATTTTGGCCTCTAGCTCAGCCGGCACCTGGGGAAACCTAGCAAACCAGCGCATTTTTGAAAACTAGAAATCCAGGGGAATCCAAGATGGGGTGACTTATGGGGCTCTGACCAGGTTCTGTTACCCAGAATCCTTTGCAAACCTCAAAACGTGGCTAAAATAACACATTTTCCTCACATTTCGGTGACAGAAAGTTCTGGAATCTGAGAGGAGCCACAAATTTCCTTCCACCCAGCGTTCCCCCAAGTCTCCAGATAAAAATTATACCTCACTTATGTGGGTAGGCCTAGCGCCCGCGACAGGAAATGCCCCAAAACACAACATGGACACATCCCATTTTTTGACAGAAAACAGGGCTGTTTTTTGCAAAGAGCCTACCTGTAGATTTTGGCCTCTAGCTCAGCCGGCACCTAGGGAAACCTACCAAACCTGTGCATTTTTTAAAACTAGAGACCTAGGGGAATCCAAGATGGGGTGACTTGTGGGGCTCTGACCAGTTTCTGTTACCCAGAATCCTTTGCAAACCTCAAAATGTGGCTAAAATAACACGTTTTCCTCACATTTCGGTGACAGAAAGTTCTGGAATCTGAGAGGAGCCACAAATTTCCTTCCACCCTGCGTTCCCCCAAGTCTCCCGATAAAAATGATACCTCACTTGTGTGGGTAGGCCTAGCGCCCGTGACAGAAAATGCCCCAAAACACAACGTGGATACATCACATTTTTTCATAGAAAACAGTGCCTACCTGTGGATTTTGGCCTCTAGCTCAGCCGGCACCTGGGGAAACCTAGCAAACCAGCGCATTTTTTAAAACTAGAAACCCAGGGGAATCCAAGATGGGGTGACTTATGGGGCTCTGACCAGGTTCTGTTACCCAGAATCCTTTGCAAACCTCAAAATGTGGCTAAAATAACACATTTTCCTCACATTTCGGTGACAGAAAGTTCTGGAATCTGAGAGGAGCCACAAATTTCCTTCCACCCAGCGTTCCCCCAAGTCTCCCGATAAAAATTATACCTCACTTATGTGGGTAGGCCTAGCGCCCGCGACAGGAAATGCCCCAAAACACAATGTGGACACATCCCATTTTTTGACAGAAAACAGAGCTGTTTTTTGCAAAGTGCCTACCTGTAGATTTTGGCCTCTAGCTCAGCCGGCACATAGAGATACCTACCAAACCTGTGCATTTTTGAAAACTAGAGACCTAGGGGAATCCAAGATGGGGTGACTTGTGGGGCTCTGACCAGGTTCTGTTACCCAGAATCCTTTGCAAACCTCAAAACGTGGCTAAAAAAACACGTTTTCCTCACAAATCAGTGACAGAAAGTTCTGGAATCTGAGAGGAGCCACAAATTTCCTTCCACCCAGAGTTCCCCCAAGTCTCCCGATAAAAATGATACCTCACTTGTGTGGGTAGGCCTAGTGCCCGCGACAGGAAATGCCCCAAAACACAACATGGACACATCTTATTTTTTGACAGAAAACATGGCTGTTTTTTGCAAAGAGCCTACCTGTAGATTTTGGCCTCTAGCTCAGCCGGCACCTAGGAAAACCTACCAAACCTGTGCATATTTTAAAACTAGAGACCGAGGGGAATCCAAGATGGGGTGACTTGTGGGGCTCTGACGAGGTTCTGTTACCCAGAATCCTTTGCAAACCTCAAAATGTGGCTAAAATAACACGTTTTCCTCACATTTCGTTGACAGAAAGTTCTGGAATCTGAGGGGAGCCACAAATTTCCTTCCACCCTGCGTTCCCCCAAGTCTCCCGATAAAAATGATACCTCACTTGTGTGGGCAGGCCTAGCGCCTGTGACAGAAAATACCCCAAAACACAACGTGGACACATCACATTTTTCATAGAAAACAGTGCCTACCTGTGGATTTTGGCCTCTAGCTCAGCCGGCACCTGGGGAAACCTAGCAAACCAGCGCATTTTAGAAAACTAGAAATCCAGGGGAATCCAAGATGGGGTGACTTATGGGGCTCTGACTTGGTTCTGTTACCCAGAATCCTTTGCAAACCTCAAAACGTGGCTAAAATAACACATTTTCCTCACATTTCGGTGACAGAAAGTTCTGGAATCTGAGAGGAGCCACAAATTTCCTTCCACCCAGCGTTCCCCCAAGTCTCCAGATAAAAATTATACCTCACTTATGTGGGTAGGCCTAGCGACCGCGACAGGAAATGCCCCAAAACACAACATGGACACATCCCATTTTTTGACAGAAAACAGGGCTGTTTTTTGCAAAGAGCCTACCTGTAGATTTTGGCCTCTAGCTCAGCCGGCACCTAGGGAAACCTACCAAACCTGTGCATTTTTTAAAACTAGAGACCTAGGGGAATCCAAGATGGGGTGACTTGTGGGGCTCTGACCAGTTTCTGTTACCCAGAATCCTTTGCAAACCTCAAAATGTGGCTAAAATAACACGTTTTCCTCACATTTCGGTGACAGAAAGTTCTGGAATCTGAGAGGAGCCACAAATTTCCTTCCACCCTGCGTTCCCCCAAGTCTCCCTATAAAAATGATACCTCACTTGTGTGGGTAGGCCTAGCGCCCGTGACAGAAAATGCCCCAAAACACAACGTGGATACATCACATTTTTTCATAGAAAACAGTGCCTACCTGTGGATTTTGGCCTCTAGCTCAGCCGGCACCTAGGGAAACCTAGCAAACCAGCGCATTTTTTAAAACTAGAAACCCAGGGGAATCCAAGATGGGGTGACTTATGGGGCTCTGACCAGGTTCTGTTACCCAGAATCCTTTGCAAACCTCAAAATGTGGCTAAAATAACACGTTTTCCTCACATTTCGGTGACAGAAAGTTCCGGAATCTGAGAGGAGCCACAAATTTCCTTCCACCCTGCGTTCCCCCAAGTCTCCGGATAAAATGATACCTCACTTGTGTGGGTAGGCCTAGCGCCCGTGACAGAAAATGCCCCAAAACACAACATTGGCACACATCATATTTTTTCATAGCAAACAGTGCCTACCTGTGGATTTTGGCCTCTAGCTCAGTCGGCACTTGGGGAAACCTAGCAAACCAGCGCATTTTTGAAAACTAGAAACCCAGGGGAATCCAAGATGGGGTGACTTATGGGGCTCTGACTAGGTTCTGTTACCCAGAATCGTTTGCAAACCTCAAAATGTGGCTAAAATAACACATTTTCCTCACATTTCGGTGACAGAAAGTTCTGGAATCTGAGAGGAGCCACAAATTTCCTTCCACCCTGCGTTCCCCCAAGTCTCCCGATAAAAATGATACCTCACTTGTGTGGGCAGGCCTAGCGCCTGTGACAGAAAATACCCCAAAACACAACGTGGACACATCACATTTTTCATAGAAAACAGTGCCTACCTGTGGATTTTGGCCTCTAGCTCAGCCGGCACCTGGGGAAACTTAGCAAACCAGCGCATTTTAGAAAACTAGAAATCCAGGGGAATCCAAGATGGGGTGACTTATGGGGCTCTGATCAGTTTCTGTTACCCAGAATCCTTTGCAAACCTCAAAATGTGGCTAAAATAACACGTTTTCCTCACATTTCGGTGACAGAAAGTTCTGGAATCTGAGAGGAGCCACAAATTTCCTTCCACCCAGCGTTCCCCCAAGTCTCCAGATAAAAATTATACCTCACTTATGTGGGAGGCCTAGCGCCCGCGACAGTAAATGCCCCAAAGCACAACGTGGACACATCCCATTTTTTGACAGAAAACAGAGCTGTTTTTTGCAAAGTGCCTACCTGTAGATTTTGGCCTCTAGCTCAGCCGGCACATAGAGATACCTACCAAACCTGTGCATTTTTGAAAACTAGAGACCTAGGGGAATCCAAGATGGGGTGACTTGTGGGGCTCTGACCAGTTTCTGTTACCCAGAATCCTTTGCAAACCTCAAAATGTGGCTAAAATAACACGTTTTCCTCACATTTCGGTGACAGAAAGTTCCGGAATCTGAGAGGAGCCACAAATTTCCTTCCACCCTGCGTTCCCCCAAGTCTCCCGATAAATTGATACCTCATTTGTGTGGGTAGGCCTAGCGCCCGTGACAGAAAATGCCCCAAAACACAACATTGGCACACATCATATTTTTTCATAGAAAACAGTGCCTACCTGTGGATTTTGGCCTCTAGCTCAGCCGGCACTTGGGGAAACCTAGCAAACCAGCGCATTTTTGAAAACTAGAAACCCAGGGGAATCCAAGATGGGGTGACTTATGGGGCTCTGACTTGGTTCTGTTACCCAGAATCCTTTGCAAACCTCAAAATGTGGCTAAAATAACACATTTTCCTCACATTTCGGTGACAGAAAGTTCTGGAATCTGAGAGGAGCCACAAATTTCCTTCCACCCAGCGTTCCCCCAAGTCTCCAGATAAAAATTAAACCTCACTTATGTGGGTAGGCCTAGCGCCCGCGACAGGAAATGCCCCAAAACACAACGTGGACACATCCCATTTTTTGACAGAAAACAGAGCTGTTTTTTGCAAAGTGCCTACCTGTAGATTTTGGCCTCTAGCTCAGCCGGCACATAGAGATACCTACCAAACCTGTGCATTTTTGAAAACTAGAGACCTAGGGGAATCCAAGATGGGGTGACTTGTGGGGCTCTGACCAGGTTCTGTTACCCAGAATCCTTTGCAAACCTCAAAACGTGGCCAAAATAACACGTTTCCTCACATTTCGGTGACAGAAAGTTCTGGAATCTGAGAGGAGCCACAAATTTCCTTCCACCCTGCGTTCCCCCAAGTCTCCCGATAAAAATGATACCTCGCTTGTGTGGGTAGGCCTAGCGCCCGTGACAGAAAATACCCCAAAACACAACGTGGACACATCACATTTTTCATAGAAAACAGTGCCTACCTGTGGATTTTGGCCTCTAGCTCAGCCGGCACCTGGGGAAACCTAGCAAACCAGCGCATTTTTGAAAACTAGAAATCCAGGGGAATCCAAGATGGGGTGACTTATGGGGTCTGACCAGGTTCTGTTACCCAGAATCCTTTGCAAACCTCAAAACGTGGCTAAAATAACACATTTTCCTCACATTTCGGTGACAGAAAGTTCTGGAATCTGAGAGGAGCCACAAATTTCCTTCCACCCAGCGTTCCCCCAAGTCTCCAGATAAAAATTATACCTCACTTATGTGGGTAGGCCTAGCGCCCGCGACAGGAAATGCCCCAAAACACAACATGGACACATCCCATTTTTTGACTGAAAACAGGGCTGTTTTTTGCAAAGAGCCTACCTGTAGATTTTGGCCTCTAGCTCAGCCGGCACCTAGGGAAACCTACCAAACCTGTGAATTTTTGAAAACTAGAGACCTAGGGGAATCCAAGATGGGGTGACTTGTGGGGCTCTGACCAGTTTCTGTTACTCAGAATCCTTTGCAAACCTCAAAATGTGGCTAAAATAACACGTTTTCCTCACATTTCGGTGACAGAAAATTCTGGAATCTGAGAGGAGCCACAAATTTCCTTCCACCCTGCGTTCCCCCAAGTCTCCTTATAAAAATGATACCTCACTTGTGTGGGTAGGCCTAGCGCCCGTGACAGAAAATGACCCAAAACACAACGTGGATACATCACATTTTTTCATAGAAAACAGTGCCTACCTGTGGATTTTGGCCTCTAGCTCAGCCGGCACCTGGGGAAACCTAGCAAACCAGCGCATTTTTTAAAACTAGAAACCCAGGGGAATCCAAGATGGGGTGACTTATGGGGCTCTGACCAGGTTCTGTTACCCAGAATCCTTTGCAAACCTCAAAATGTGGCTAAAATAACACGTTTTCCTCACATTTCGGTGACAGAAAGTTCCGGAATCTGAGAGGAGCCACAAATTTCCTTCCACCCTGCGTTCCCCCAAGTCTCCCGATAAAATGATACCTCACTTGTGTGGGTAGGCCTAGCGCCCGTGACAGAAAATGCCCCAAAACACAACATTGGCACACATCATATTTTTTCATAGAAAACAGTGCCTACCTGTGGATTTTGGCCTCTAGCTCAGCCGGCACTTGGGGAAACCTAGCAAACCAGCGCATTTTTGAAAACTAGAAACCCAGGGGAATCCAAGATGGGGTGACTTATGGGGCTCTGACTAGGTTCTGTTACCCAGAATCCTTTGCAAACCTCAAAATGTGGCTAAAATAACACATTTTCCTCACATTTCGGTGACAGAAAGTTCTGGAATCTGAGAGGAGCCACAAATTTCCTTCCACCCAGCGTTCCCCCAAGTCTCCCGATAAAAATTATACCTCACTTATGTGGGTAGGCCTAGCGCCCGTGACAGGAAATTCCCCAAAACACAACGTGGACACATCCCATTTTTTGACAGAAAACAGAGCTGTTTTTTGCAAAGTGCCTACCTGTAGATTTTGGCCTCTAGCTCACCCGGCACATAGAGATACCTACCAAACCTGTGCATTTTTGAAAACTAGAGACATAGGGGAATCCAAGATGGGGTGACTTGTGGGGCTCTGACCAGGTTCTGTTACCCAGAATCCTTTGCAAACCTCAAAACGTGGCTAAAAAAACACGTTTTCCTCACAAATCAGTGACAGAAAGTTCTGGAATCTGAGAGGAGCCACAAATTTCCTTCCACCCAGAGTTCCCCCAAGTCTCCCGATAAAAATGATACCTCACTTGTGTGGGTAGGCCTAGCGCTCGCGACAGGAAATGCCCCATAACACACAACATGGACACATCCCATTTTTTGACAGAAAACAGGGCTGTTTTTTGCAAAGTGCCTACCTGTAGATTTTGGCCTCTAGCTCAGCCGGCACCTAGGGAAACCTATTAAACCTGTGCATTTTTTAAAACTAGAGACCTAGGGGAATCCAAGATGGGGTGACTTGTGGGGCTCTGACCAGGTTCTGTTACCCAGAATCCTTTGCAAACCTCAAAATGTGGCTAAAATAACACGTTTTCCTCACATTTCGGTGACAGAAAGTTCTGGAATCTGAGAGGAGCCACAAATTTCCTTCCACCCTGCGTTCCCCCAAGTCTCCCGATAAAATGATACCTCACCTGTGTGGGTAGGCCAGGGCCCGTGACAGAAAATGCCCCAAAACACAACGTGGACACATCATATTTTTTCATAGAAAACAGTGCCTACCTATGGATTTTGGCCTCTAGCTCAGCCGGCACTTGGGGAAACCTAGCAAACCAGCACATTTTTGAAAACTAGAAACCCAGGGGAATCCAAGATGGGGTGACTTATGGGGCTCTGACTAGGTTCTGTTACCCAGAATCCTTTGCAAACCTCAAAATGTGGCTAAAATAACACATTTTCCTCACATTTCGGTGACAGAAAGTTCTGGAATCTGAGAGGAGCCACAAATTTCCTTCCACCCAGCGTTCCCCCAAGTCTCCAGATAAAAATTATACCTCACTTATGTGGGTAGGCCTAGCGCCCGCGACAGGAAATGCCCCAAAACACAACGTGGACACATCCCATTTTTTGACAGAAAACAGAGCTGTTTTTTGCAAAGTGCCTACCTGTAGATTTTGGCCTCTAGCTCACCCGGCACATAGAGATACCTACCAAACCTGTGCATTTTTGAAAACTAGAGACCTAGGGGAATCCAAGATGGGTTGACTTGTGGGGCTCTGACCAGGTTCTGTTACCCAGAATCCTTTGCAAACCTCAAAACGTGGCTAAAAAAATACGTTTTCCTCACAAATCAGTGGCAGAAAGTTCTGGAATCTGAGAGGAGCCACAAATTTCCTTCCAGCCAGATTTCCCCCAAGTCTCCCGATAAAAATGATACCTCACTTGTGTGGGTAGGCCTAGCGCCCACGACAGGAAATGCCCCAAAACACAACATGGACACATCCCATTTTATGACAGAAAACAGAGCTGTTTTCTGCAAAGTGCCTACCTGTAGATTTTGGCCTCTAGCTCAGCCGGCACCTAGGGAAACCTACCAAACCTGTGCATTTTTTTAAAACTAGAGACCTAGGGGAATCCAAGATGGGGAGACTTGTGGGGCTCTGACCAGGTTCTGTTACCCAGAATCCTTTGCAAACCTCAAAATGTGGCCAAAATAACACGTTTCCTCACATTTCGGTGACAGAAAGTTCTGGAATCTGAGAGGAGCCACAAATTTCCTTCCACCCAGCGTTCCCCCAAGTCTCCCGATAAAAATGATACCTCGCTTGTGTGGGTAGGCCTAGCGCCCGTGACAGAAAATGCCCCAAAACACAACGTGGACACATCACATTTTTCAGAGAAAACAGTGCCTACCTGTGGATTTTGGCCTCTAGCTCAGCCGGCACCTGGGAAAACCTAGCAAACCAGTGCATTTTTGAAAACTAGATATCCAGGGGAATCCAAGATGGGGTGACTTATGGGGCTCTGACCAGGTTCTGTTACCCAGAATCCTTTGCAAACCTCAAAACGTGGCTAAAATAACACATTTTCCTCACATTTCGGTGACAGAAAGTTCTGGAATCTGAGAGGAGCCACAAATTTCCTTCCACCCAGTGTTCCCTTAAGTCTCCGGATAAAAATGATACCTCACTTGTGTGGGTAGGCCTAGCGCTCGCGACAGGAAATGCCCCATAACACACAACATGGACACATCCCATTTTTTGACAGAAAACAGGGCTGTTTTTTGCAAAGTGCCTACCTGTAGATTTTGGCCTCTAGCTCACCCGGCACATAGAGATACCTACCAAACCTGTGCATTTTTGAAAACTAGAGACCTAGGGGAATCCAAGATGGGGTGACTTGTGGGGCTCTGACCAGGTTCTGTTACCCAGAATCCTTTGCAAACCTCAAAACGTGGCTAAAAAAATACGTTTTCCTCACAAATCAGTGACAGAAAGTTCTGGAATCTGAGAGGAGCCACAAATTTCCTTCCACCCAGAGTTCCCCCAAGTCTCCCGATAAAAATTATACCTCACTTGTGTGGGTAGGCCTAGCGCCCACGACAGGAAATGCCCCAAAACACAACATGGACACATCCCATTTTATGACAGAAAACAGAGCTGTTTTCTGCAAAGTGCCTACCTGTAGATTTTGGCCTCTAGCTCAGCCGGCACCTAGGGAAACCTACCAAACCTGTGCATTTTTTTTAAACTAGAGACCTATGGGAATCCAAGATGGGGATACTTGTGGGGCTCTGACCAGGTTCTGTTACCCAGAATCCTTTGCAAACCTCAAAATGTGGCCAAAATAACACGTTTCCTCACATTTTGGTGACAGAAAGTTCTGGAATCTGAGAGGAGCCACAAATTTCCTTCCACCCAGCGTTCCCCCAAGTCTCCCGATAAAAATGATACCTCGCTTGTGTGGGTAGGCCTAGCGCCCGTGACAGAAAATGCCCCAAAACACAACGTGGACACATCACATTTTTCATAGAAAACAGTGCCTACCTGTGGATTTTGGCCTCTAGCTCAGCCGGCACCTGGGGAAACCTAGCAAACCAGTGCATTTTTGAAAACTAGATATCCAGGGGAATCCAAGATGGGGTGACTTATGGGGCTCTGACCAGGTTCTGTTACCCAGAATCCTTTGCAAACCTCAAAACGTGGCTAAAATAACACATTTTCCTCATATTTCGGTGACAGAAAGTTCTGGAATCTGAGAGGAGCCACAAATTTCCTTCCACCCAGCGTTCCCTCAAGTCTCCGGATAAAAATGATACCTCACTTGTGTGGGTAGGCCTAGCGCCCGCGACAGGAAATGACCCAAAACACAACATGGACACATCCCATTTTTTGACTGAAAACAGGGCTGTTTTTTGCAAAGAGCCTACCTGTAGATTTTGGCCTCTAGCTCAGCCGGCACCTAGGAAAACCTACCAAACCTGTGCATATTTTAAAACTAGAGACCGAGGGGAATCCAAGATGGGGTGACTTGTGGGGCTCTGACGAGGTTCTGTTACCCAGAATCCTTTGCAAACCTCAAAATGTGGCTAAAATAACACGTTTTCCTCACATTTCGGTGACAGAAAGTTCTGGAATCTGAGAGCAGCCACAAATTTCCTTCCACCCTGCGTTCCCCCAAGTCTCCCGATAAAAATGATACCTCACTTGTGTGGGCAGGCCTAGCGCCTGTGACAGAAAATACCCCAAAACACAACGTGGACACATCACATTTTTCATAGAAAACAGTGCCTACCTGTGGATTTTGGCCTCTAGCTCAGCCGGCACCTGGGGAAACCTAGCAAACCAGCGCATTTTAGAAAACTAGAAATCCAGGGGAATCCAAGATGGGGTGACTTATGGGGCTCTGACCAGGTTCTGTTACCCAGAATCCTTTGCAAACCTCAAAACGTGGCTAAAATAACACATTTTCCTCACATTTCGGTGACAGAAAGTTCTGGAATCTGAGAGGAGCCACAAATTTCCTTCCACCCAGCGTTCCCCCAAGTCTCCAGATAAAAATCATACCTCACTTATGTGGGAGGCCTAGCGCCCGCGACAGGAAATGCCCCAAAACACAACGTGGACACATCCCATTTTTTGACAGAAAACAGAGCTGTTGTTTGCAAAGTGCCTACCTGTAGATTTTGGCCTCTAGCTCAGCCGGCATATAGAGATACCTACCAAACCTGTGCATTTTTTTTAAACTAGAGACCTAGGGGAATCCAAGATGGGGAGACTTGTGGGGCTCTGACCAGGTTCTGTTACCCAAAATCCTTTGCAAACCTCAAAATGTGGCCAAAATAACACGTTTCCTCACATTTCGGTGACAGAAAGTTCTGGAATCTGAGAGGAGCCACAAATTTCCTTCCACCCAGCGTTCCCCCAAGTCTCCCGATAAAAATGATACCTCGCTTGTGTGGGTAGGCCTAGCGCCCGTGACAGAAAATGCCCCAAAACACAATGTGGACACATCACATTTTTCATAGAAAACAGTGCCTACCTGTGGATTTTGGCCTCTAGCTCAGCCGGCACCTGGGGAAACCTAGCAAACCAGCGCATTTTTGAAAACTAGAAATCCAGGGGAATCCAAGATGGGGTGACTTATGGGGCTCTGACCAGGTTCTGTTACCCAGAATCCTTTGCAAACCTCAAAACATGGCTAAAATAACACATTTTCCTCACATTTCGGTGACAGAAAGTTCTGGAATCTGAGAGGAGCCACAAATTTCCTTCCACCCAGCGTTCCCTCAAGTCTCCGGATAAAAATGATACCTCACTTGTGTGGGTAGGCCTAGCGCCCGCGACAGGAAATGCCCCAAAACACAACATGGACACATCCCATTTTTTGACAGAAAACAGGGCTGTTTTTTGCAAAGAGCCTACCTGTAGATTTTGGCCTCTAGCTCAGCCGGCACCTAGGAAAACCTACCAAACCTGTGCATATTTTAAAACTAGAGACCGAGGGGAATCCAAGATGGGGTGACTTGTGGGGCTCTGACGAGGTTCTGTTACCCAGAATCCTTTGCAAACCTCAAAATGTGGCTAAAATAACACGTTTTCCTCACATTTCGGTGACAGAAAGTTCTGGAATCTGAGAGCAGCCACAAATTTCCTTCCACCCTGCGTTCCCCCAAGTCTCCCGATAAAAATGATACCTCACTTGTGTGAGCAGGCCTAGCGCCTGTGACAGAAAATACCCCAAAACACAACGTGGACACATCACATTTTTCATAGAAAACAGTGCCTACCTGTGGATTTTGGCCTCTAGCTCAGCCGGCACCTGGGGAAACCTAGCAAACCAGCGCATTTTAGAAAACTAGAAATCCAGGGGAATCCAAGATGGGGTGACTTATGGGGCTCTGACCAGGTTCTGTTACCCAGAATCCTTTGCAAACCTCAAAACGTGGCTAAAATAACACATTTTCCTCACATTTCGGTGACAGAAAGTTCTGGAATCTGAGAGGAGCCACAAATTTCCTTCCACCCAGCGTTCCCCCAAGTCTCCGGATAAAAATGATACCTCACTTGTGTGGGTAGGCCTAGCGCCCGCGACAGGAAATGCCCCAAAACACAACATGGACACATCCCATTTTTTGACAGAAAACAGGGCTGTTTTTTGCAAAGAGCCTACCTGTAGATTTTGGCCTCTAGCTCAGCCGGCACCTAGGGAAACCTACCAAACCTGTGCATTTTTTAAAACTGAAGACCTAGGGGAATCCAAGATTGGGTGACTTGTGGGGCTCTGACCAGTTTCTGTTACCCAGAATCCTTTGCAAACCTCAAAATGTGGCTAAAATAACACGTTTTCCTCACATTTCGGTGACAGAAAGTTCTGGAATCTGAGAGGAGCCACAAATTTCCTTCCACCCAGCGTTCCCCCAAGTCTCCAGATAAAAATTATACCTCACTTATGTGGGAGGCCTAGCGCCCGCGACAGGAAATGCCCCAAAACACAACGTGGACACATCCCATTTTTTGACAGAAAACAGAGCTGTTTTTTGCAAAGTGCCTACCTGTAGATTTTGGCCTCTAGCTCAGCCGGCACATAGAGATACCTACCAAACCTGTGCATTTTTGAAAACTAGAGACCTAGGGGAATCCAAGATGGGGTGACTTGTGGGGCTCTGACCAGTTTCTGTTACCCAGAATCCTTTGCAAACCTCAAAATGTGGCTAAAATAACACGTTTTCCTCACATTTCGGTGACAGAAAGTTCCGGAATCTGAGAGGAGCCACAAATTTCCTTCCACCCTGCGTTCCCCCAAGTCTCCCGATAAAATGATACCTCACTTGTGTGGGTAGGCCTAGCGCCCATGACAGAAAATGCCCCAAAACACAACATTGGCACACATCATATTTTTTCATAGAAAACAGTGCCTACCTGTGGATTTTGGCCTCTAGCTCAGCCGGCACTTGGGGAAACCTAGCAAACCAGCGTATTTTTTAAGACTAGAAACCCAGGGGAATCCAAGATGGGGTGACTTATGGGGCTCTGACTAGGTTCTGTTACCCAGAATCCTTTGCAAACCTCAAAATGTGGCTAAAATAACACATTTTCCTCACATTTCGGTGACAGAAAGTTCTGGAATCTGAGAGGAGCCACAAATTTCCTTCCACCCAGCGTTCCCCCAAGTCTCCAGATAAAAATTATACCTCACTTATGTGGGTAGGCCTAGCGCCCGCGACAGGAAATGCCCCAAAACACAACGTGGACACATCCCATTTTTTGACAGAAAACAGAGCTGTTTTTTGCAAAGTGCCTACCTGTAGATTTTGGCCTCTAGCTCAGCCGGCACATAGAGATACCTACCAAACCTGTGCATTTTTGAAAACTAGAGACCTAGGGGAATCCAAGATGGGGTGACTTGTGGGGCTCTGTCCAGGTTCTGTTACCCAGAATCCTTTGCAAACCTCAAAATGTGGCTAAAATAACACATTTTCCTCACATTTCGGTGACAGAAAGTTCTGGAATCTGAGAGGAGCCACAAATTTCCTTCCACCCAGCGTTCCCCCAAGTCTCCCGATAAAAATGATACCTCGCTTGTGTGGGTAGGCCTAGCGCCCGTGGCAGAAAATACCCCAAAACACAACGTGGACACATCACATTTATCATAGAAAACAGGGTCTACCTGTGGATTTTGGCCTCTAGCTCAGCCGGCACCTAGGGAATCCTAGCAAACCAGCGCATTTTTGAAAACTAGAAATCCAGGGGAATCCAAGATGGGGTGACTTATGGGGCTCTGACCAGGTTCTGTTACCCAGAATCCTTTGCAAACCTCAAAACGTGGCTAAAATAACACATTTTCCTCACATTTCGGTGACAGAAAGTTCTGGAATCTGAGAGGAGCCACAAATTTCCTTCCACCCAGCGTTCCCCCAAGTCTCCCGATAAAAATGATACCTCACTTGTGTGGGTAGGCCTAGCGCCCGCGACAGGAAATGCCCCAAAACACAACATGGACACATCCCATTTTTTGACAGAAAACAGGGCTGTTTTTTGCAAAGAGCCTACCTGTAGATTTTGGCCTCTAGCTCAGCCGGCACCTAGGGAAACCTACCAAACCTGTGCATTTTTTAAAACTAGAGACCTAGGGGAATCCAAGATGGGGTGACTTGTGGGGCTCTGACCAGTTTCTGTTACCCAGAATCCTTTGCAAACCTCAAAATGTGGCTAAAATAACACGTTTTCCTCACATTTCGGTGACAGAAAGTTCTGGAATCTGAGAGGAGCCACAAATTTCCTTCCACCCTGCGTTCCCCCAAGTCTCCCGATAAAAATGATACCTCACTTATGTGGGTAGGCCTAGCGCCCGCGACAGGAAATGCCCCAAAACACAACGTGGACACATCCCATTTTTTGACAGAAAACAGAGCTGTTGTTTGCAAAGTGCCTACCTGTAGATTTTGGCCTCTAGCTCAGCCGGCATATAGAGATACCTACCAAACCTGTGCATTTTTTTTAAACTAGAGACCTAGGGGAATCCAAGATGGGGAGACTTGTCGGGCTCTGACCAGGTTCTGTTACCCAGAATCCTTTGCAAACCTCAAAATGTGGCCAAAATAACAAGTTTCCTCACATTTCGGTGACAGAAAGTTCTGGAATCTGAGAGGAGCCACGAATTTCCTTCCATCCAGCGTTCCCCCAAGTCTCCCGATAAAAATGATACCTCGCTTGTGGGTAGGCCTAGCGCCCGTGACAGAAAATGCCCCAAAACACAACGTGGACACATCACATTTTTCATAGAAAACAGTGCCTACCTGTGGATTTTGGCCTCTAGCTCAGCCGGGACCTGGGGAAACCTAGCAAACCAGCGCATTTTTGAAAACTAGATATCCAGGGGAATCCAAGATGGGGTGACTTATGGGGCTCTGACCAGGTTCTGTTACCCAGAATCCTTTGCAAACCTCAAAACGTGGCTAAAATAACATATTTTCCTCACATTTCGGCGACAGAAAGTTCTGGAATCTGAGAGCAGCCACAAATTTCCTTCCACCCTGCGTTCCCCCAAGTCTCCCGATAAAAATGATACCTCACTTGTGTGGGCAGGCCTAGCGCCTGTGACAGAAAATACCCCAAAACACAACGTGGACACATCACATTTTTCATAGAAAACAGTGCCTACCTGTGGATTTTGGCCTCTAGCTCAGCCGGGAACCTGGGGAAACCTAGCAAACCAGCGCATTTTAGAAAACTAGAAATCCAGGGGAATCCAAGATAGGGTGACTTATGGGGCTCTGACCAGGTTCTGTTACCCAGAATCCTTTGCAAACCTCAAAACGTGGCTAAAATAACACATTTTCCTCACATTTCGGTGACAGAAAGTTCTGGAATCTGAGAGGAGCCACAAATTTCCTTCCACCCAGCGTTCCCCCAAGTCTCCGGATAAAAATGATACCTCACTTGTGTGGGTAGGCCTAGCGCCTGCGACAGGAAATGCCCCAAAACACAACATGGACACATCCCATTTTTTGACAGAAAACAGGGCTGTTTTTTGCAAAGAGCCTACCTGTAGATTTTGGCCTCTAGCTCAGCCGGCACCTAGGGAAACCTACCAAACCTGTGCATTTTTTTAAACTGGAGACCTAGGGGAATCCAAGATGGGGTGACTTGTGGGGCTCTGACCAGTTTCTGTTACCCAGAATCCTTTGTAAACCTCAAAATGTGGCTAAAATAACACGTTTTCCTCACATTTCGGTGACAGAAAGTTCTGGAATCTGAGAGGAGCCACAAATTTCCTTCCACCCAGCGTTCCCCCAAGTCTCCAGATAAAAATTTTGCCTCACTTATGTGGGAGGCCTAGCGCCCGCGACAGGAAATGCCCCAAAACACAACGTGGACACATCCCATTTTTTGACAGAAAACAGAGCTGTTTTTTGCAAAGTGCCTACCTGTAGATTTTGGCCTCTAGCTCAGCCGGCATATAGAGATACCTACCAAACCTGTGCATTTTTGAAAACTAGAGACCTAGGGGAATCCAAGATGGGGTGACTTGTGGGGCTCTGACCAGTTTCTGTTACCCAGAATCCTTTGCAAACCTCAAAATGTGGCTAAAATAACACGTTTTCCTCACATTTCGGTGACAGAAAGTTCCGGAATCTGAGAGGAGCCACAAATTTCCTTCCACCCTGCGTTCCCCCAAGTCTCCCGATAAAATGATACCTCACTTGTGTGGGTAGGCCTAGCACCCATGACAGAAAATGCCCCAAAACACAACATTGGCACACATCATATTTTTTCATAGAAAACAGTGCCTACCTGTGGATTTTGGCCTCTAGCTCAGCCGGCACTTGGGGAAACCTAGCAAACCAGCGTATTTTTGAAAACTAGAAACCCAGGGGAATCCAAGATGGGGTGACTTATGGGGCTCTGACTAGGTTCTGTTACCCAGAATCCTTTGCAAACCTCAAAATGTGGCTAAAATAACACATTTTCCTCACATTTCGGTGACAGAAAGTTCTGGAATCTGAGAGGAGCCACAAATTTCCTTCCACCCAGCGTTCCCCCAAGTCTCCAGATAAAAATTATACCTCACTTATGTGGGTAGGCCTAGCGCCCGCGACAGGAAATGCCCCAAAACACAACGTGGACACATCCCATTTTTTGACAGAAAACAGAGCTGTTTTTTGCAAAGTGCCTATCTGTAGATTTTGGCCTCTAGCTCAGCTGGCACATAGAGATACCTACCAAACCTGTGCATTTTTGAAAACTAGAGACCTAGGGGAATCCAAGATGGGGTGACTTGTGGGGCTCTGACCAGGTTCTGTTACCCAGAATCCTTTGCAAACCTCAAAACGTGGCCAAAATAACACGTTTCCTCACATTTCGGTGACAGAAAGTTCTGGAATCTGAGAGGAACCACAAATTTCCTTCCACCCTGCGTTCCCCCAAGTCTCCCGATAAAAATGATACCTCGCTTGTGTGGGTAGGCCTAGCGCCCGTGACAGAAAATACCCCAAAACACAACGTGGACACATCACATTTTTCATAGAAAACAGGGTCTACCTGTGGATTTTGGCCTCTAGCTCAGCCGGCACCTGGGGAAACCTAGCAAACCAGCGCATTTTTGAAAACTAGAAATCCAGGGGAATCCAAGATGGGGTGACTTATGGGGCTCTGACCAGGTTCTGTTACCCAGAATCCTTTGCAAACCTCAAAATGTGGCTAAAATAACACGTTTTCCTCACATTTCGGTGACAGAAAGTTCTGGAATCTGAGAGGAGCCACAAATTTCCTTCCACCCTGCGTTCCCCCAAGTCTCCCGATAAAAATGATACCTCACTTGTGTGGGTAGGCCTAGCGCCCGTGACAGGAAATGCCCCAAAACACAACGTGGACACATCCCATTTTTTGACAGAAAACAGAGCTGTTTTTTGCAAAGTGCCTACCTTTAGATTTTGGCCTCTAGCTCAGCCGGCACATAGAGATACCTACCAAACCTGTGCATTTTTGAAAACTAGAGACCTAGGGGAATCCAAGATGGGGTGACTTGTGGGGCTCTGACCAGGTTCTGTTACCCAGAATCCTTTGCAAACCTCAAAACGTGGCTAAAATAACACGTTTTCCTCACATTTCGGTGACAGAAAGTTCTGGAATCTGAGAGGAGCCACAAATTTCCTTCCACCCTGCGTTCCCCCAAGTCTCCCGATAAAAATGATACCTCACTTGTGTGGGTAGGCCTAGCGCCCGTGACAGAAAATGCCCCAAAACACAACGTGGATACATCACATTTTTTCATAGAAAACAGTGCCTACCTGTGGATTTTGGCCTCTAGCTCAGCCGGCACCTGGGGAAACCTAGCAAACCAGCGCATTTTTTAAAACTAGAAACCCAGGGGAATCCAAGATGGGGTGACTTATGGGGCTCTGACCAGGTTCTGTTACCCAGAATCTTTTGCAAACCTCAAAATGTGGCTAAAATAACACATTTTCCTCACATTTCGGTGACAGAAAGTTCTGGAATCTGAGAGGAGCCACAAATTTCCTTCCACCCAGCGTTCCCCCAAGTCTCCCGATAAAAATTATACCTCACTTATGTGGGTAGGCCTAGCGCCCGCGACAGGAAATGCCCCAAAACACAACGTGGACACATCCCATTTTTTGACAGAAAACAGAGCTGTTTTTTGCAAAGTGCCTACCTTTAGATTTTGGCCTCTAGCTCAGCCGGCACATAGAGATACCTACCAAACCTGTGCATTTTTGAAAACTAGAGACCTAGAGGAATCCAAGATGGGGTGACTTGTGGGGCTCTGACCAGGTTCTGTTACCCAGAATCCTTTGCAAACCTCAAAACGTGGCTAAAAAAACACGTTTTCCTCACAAATCAGTGACAGAAAGTTCTGGAATCTGAGCGGAGCCACAAATTTCCTTCCACCCAGAGTTCCCCCCAAGTCTCCCGATAAAAATGATACCTCACTTGTGTGGGTAGGCCTAGCGCTCGCGACAGGAAATGCCCCATAACACACAACATGGACACATCCCATTTTTTGACAGAAAACAGGGCTGTTTTTTGCAAAGTGCCTACCTGTAGATTTTGGCCTCTAGCTCAGCCGGCACCTAGGGAAACCTATTAAACCTGTGCATTTTTTAAAACTAGAGACCTAGGGGAATCCAAGATGGGGTGACTTGTGGGGCTCTGACCAGGTTCTGTTACCCAGAATCCTTTGCAAACCTCAAAATGTGGCTAAAATAACACGTTTTCCTCACATTTCGGTGACAGAAAGTTCTGGAATCTGAGAGGAGCCACAAATTTCCTTCCACCCTGCGTTCCCCCAAGTCTCCCGATAAAATGATACCTCACCTGTGTGGGTAGGCCAGCGCACGTGACAGAAAATGCCCCAAGCCACAACGTGGACACATCATATTTTTTCATAGAAAACAGTGCCTACCTATGGATTTTGGCCTCTAGCTCAGCCGGCACTTGGGGAAACCTAGCAAACCAGCGCATTTTTGAAAACTAGAAACCCAGGGGAATCCAAGATGGGGTGACTTATGGGGCTCTGACTAGGTTCTGTTACCCAGAATCCTTTGCAAACCTCAAAATGTGGCTAAAATAACACATTTTCCTCACATTTCGGTGACAGAAAGTTCTGGAATCTGAGAGGAGCCACAAATTTCCTTCTCCCAGCGTTCCCCCAAGTCTCCAGATAAAAATTATACCTCACTTATGTGGGTAGGCCTAGCGCCCACGACAGGAAATGCCCCAAAACACAACGTGGACACATCCCATTTTTTGACAGAAAACAGAGCTGTTTTTTGCAAAGTGCCTATCTGTAGATTTTGGCCTCTAGCTCAGCTGGCACATAGACATACCTACCAAACCTGTGCATTTTTGAAAACTAGAGACCTAGGGGAATCCAAGATGGGGTGACTTGTGGGGCTCTGACCAGGTTCTGTTACCCAGAATCCTTTGCAAACCTCAAAACGTGGCCAAAATAACACGTTTCCTCACATTTCGGTGACAGAAAGTTCTGGAATCTGAAAGGAACCACAAATTTCCTTCCACCCTGCGTTCCCCCAAGTCTCCCGATAAAAATGATACCTCGCTTGTGTGGGTAGGCCTAGCGCCCGTGACAGAAAATACCCCAAAACACAACGTGGACACATCACATTTTTCATAGAAAACAGGGTCTACCTGTGGATTTTGGCCTCTAGCTCAGCCGGCACCTGGGGAAACCTAGCAAACCAGCGCATTTTTGAAAACTAGAAATCCAGGGGAATCCAAGATGGGGTGACTTATGGGGCTCTGACCAGGTTCTGTTACCCAGAATCCTTTGCAAACCTCAAAACGTGGCTAAAATAACACATTTTCCTCACATTTCAGTGACAGAAAGTTCTGGAATCTGAGAGGAGCCACAAATTTCCTTCCACCCAGCGTTCCCCCAAGTCTCCGGATAAAAATGATACCTCACTTGTGTGGGTAGGCCTAGCGCCCGCGACAGGAAATGCCCCAAAACACAACATGGACACATCCCATTTTTTGACAGAAAACAGGGCTGTTTTTTGAAAAGAGCCTACCTGTAGATTTTGGCCTCTAGCTCAGCCGGCACCTAGGGAAACCTACCAAACCTGTGCATTTTTTAAAACTAGAGACCTAGGGGAATCCAAGATGGGGTGACTTGTGGGGCTCTGACCAGTTTCTGTTACCCAGAATCCTTTGCAAACCTCAAAATGTGGCTAAAATAACACGTTTTCCTCACATTTCGGTGACAGAAAGTTCTGGAATCTGAGAGGAGCCACAAATTTCCTTCCACCCTGCGTTCCCCCAAGTCTCCCGATAAAAATGATACCTCACTTGTGTGGGTAGGCCTAGCGCCCGTGACAGAAAATGCCCCAAAACACAACGTGGATACATCACATTTTTTCATAGAAAACAGTGCCTACCTGTGGATTTTGGCCTCTAGCTCAGCCGGCACCTGGGGAAACCTAGCAAACCAGCGCATTTTTTAAAACTAGAAACCCAGGGGAATCCAAGATGGGGTGACTTATGGGGCTCTGACCAGGTTCTGTTACCCAGAATCTTTTGCAAACCTCAAAATGTGGCTAAAATAACACATTTTCCTCACATTTCGGTGACAGAAAGTTCTGGAATCTGAGAGGAGCCACAAATTTCCTTCCACCCAGCGTTCCCCCAAGTCTCCCGATAAAAATTATACCTCACTTATGTGGGTAGGCCTAGCGCCCGCGACAGGAAATGCCCCAAAACACAACGTGGACACATCCCATTTTTTGACAGAAAACAGAGCTGTTTTTTGCAAAGTGCCTACCTTTAGATTTTGCCCTCTAGCTCAGCCGGCACATAGAGATACCTACCAAACCTGTGCATTTTTGAAAACTAGAGACCTAGGGGAATCCAAGATGGGGTGACTTGTGGGGCTCTGACCAGGTTCTGTTACCCAGAATCCTTTGCAAACCTCAAAATGTGGCTAAAATAACATGTTTTCCTCACATTTCGGTGACAGAAAGTTCTGGAATCTGAGAGGAGCCACAAATTTCCTTCCACCCTGCGTTCCCCCAAGTCTCCCGATAAAAATTATACCTCACTTGTGTGGGCAGGCCTAGCGCCTGTGACAGAAAATGCCCCAAACCACAACGTGGACACATCATATTTTTTCATAGAAAACAGTGCCTACCTATGGATTTTGGCCTCTAGCTCAGCCGGCACTTGGGGAAACCTAGCAAACCAGCGCATTTTTGAAAACTAGAAACCCAGGGGAATCCAAGATGGGGTGACTTATGGGGCTCTGACTAGGTTCTGTTACCCAGAATCCTTTGCAAACCTCAAAATGTGGCTAAAATAACACATTTTCCTCACATTTCGGTGACAGAAAGTTCTGGAATCTGAGAGGAGCCACAAATTTCCTTCCACCCTGCGTTCCCCCAAGTCTCCCGATAAAAATGATACCTCACTTGTGTGCGTAGGCCTAGCGCCCGTGACAGAAAATGCCCCAAAACACAACGTGGATACATCACATTTTTTCATAGAAAACAGTGCCTACCTGTGGATTTCGGCCTCTAGCTCAGCCGGCACCTAGGGAAACCTAGCAAACCAGCGCATTTTTTAAAACTAGAAACCCAGGGGAATCCAAGATGGGGTGACTTATGGGGCTCTGACTAGGTTCTGTTACCCAGAATCCTTTGCAAACCTCAAAATGTGGCTAAAATAACACATTTTCCTAACATTTCGGTGACAGAAAGTTCTGGAATCTGAGAGGAGCCACAAATTTCCTTCCACCCAGCGTTCCCCCAAGTCTCCCGATAAAAATTATACCTCACTTATGTGGGTAGGCCTAGCGCCCGTGACAGGAAATGCCCCAAAACACAACGTGGACACATCCCATTTTATGACAGAAAACAGAGCTGTTTTCTGCAAAGTGCCTACCTGTAGATTTTGGCCTCTAGCTCAGCCGGCACCTAGGGAAACCAACCAAACCTGTGCATTTTTTAAAACTAGAGACCTAGGGGAATTCAAGATGGGGTGACGTGGGGCTCTGACCAGGTTCTGTTAACCAGAATCCTTTGCAAACCTCAAAATGTGGCTAAAATATCACGTTTTCCTCACATTTCGGTGACAGAAAGTTCTGGAATCTGAGAGGAGCCACAAATTTCCTTCCACCCAGCGTTCCCCCAAGTCTCCGGATAAAAATGATACCTCACTTGTGTGGGTAGGCCTAGCGCCCGCGACAGGAAATGCCCCAAAACACAACATGGACACATCCCATTTTTTGACAGAAAACAGGGCTGTTTTTTGCAAAGAGCCTACCTGTAGATTTTGGCCTCTAGCTCAGCCGGCACCTAGGGAAACCTACCAAACCTGTGCATTTTTTAAAACTAGAGACCTAGGGGAATCCAAGATGGGGTGACTTGTGGGGCTCTGACCAGTTTCTGTTACCCAGAATCCTTTGCAAACCTCAAATGTGGCTAAAATAACACGTTTTCCTCACATTTCGGTAACAGAAAGTTCTGGAATCTGAGAGGTGCCACAAATTTCCTTCCACCCTGCGTTCCCCCAAGTCTCCCGATAAAAATGATACCTCACTTGTGTGGGTAGGCCTAGCGCCCGTGACAGAAAATGCCCCAAAACACAACGTGGATACATCACATTTTTTCATAGAAAACAGTGCCTACCTGTGGATTTTGGCCTCTAGCTCAGCCGGCACCTGGGGAAATCTAGCAAACCAGCGCATTTTTGAAAACTAGAAACCCAGGGGAATCCAAGATGGGGTGACTTATGGGGCTCTGACCAGGTTCTGTTACCCAGAATCCTTTGCAAACCTCAAAACGTGGCTAAAATAACACATTTTCCTCACATTTCGGTGACAGAAAGTTCTGGAATCTGAGAGGAGCCACAAATTTCCTTCCACCCAGCGTTCCCCCAAGTCTCCTGATAAAAATTATACCTCACTTATGTGGGTAGGCCTAGCGCCCGCGACAGGAAATGCCCCAAAACACAACGTGGACACATCCCATTTTTTGACAGAAAACAGAGCTGTTTTTTGCAAAGTGCCTACCTGTAGATTTTGGCCTCTAGCTCAGCCGGCACATAGAGATACCTACCAAACCTGTGCATTTTTTAAAACTAGAGACCTAGGGGAATCCAAGATGAGGTGACTTGTGGGGCTCTGACCAGGTTCTGTTACCCAGAATCCTTTGCAAACCTCAAAACGTGGCTAAAAAAACACGTTTTCCTCACAAATCAGTGACAGAAAGTTCTGGAATCTGAGAGGAGCCACAAATTTCCTTCCACCCAGAGTTCCCCGAAGTCTCCCGATAAAAATGATACCTCACTTGTGTGGGTAGGCCTAGCGCCTGCGACAGGAAATGCCCCAAAACACAACATGGACACATCCCATTTTATGACAGAAAACAGAGCTGTTTTCTGCAAAGTGCCTACCTGTAGATTTTGGCCTCTAGCTCAGCCGGCACCTAGGGAAACCAACCAAACCTGTGCATTTTTTAAAACTAGAGACCTAGGGGAATTCAAGATGGGGTGACGTGGGGCTCTGACCAGGTTCTGTTACCCAGAATCCTTTGCAAACCTCAAATGTGGCTAAAATAACACGTTTTCCTCACATTTCGGTAACAGAAAGTTCTAGAATCTGAGAGGTGCCACAAATTTCCTTCCACCCTGCGTTCCCCCAAGTCTCCCGATAAAAATGATACCTCACTTTTGTGGGTAGGCCTAGCGCCCGTGACAGAAAATGCCCCAAAACACAACGTGGATACATCACATTTTTTCATAGAAAACAGTGCCTACCTGTGGATTTTGGCCTCTAGCTCAGCCGGCACCTGGGGAAATCTAGCAAACCAGCGCATTTTTGAAAACTAGAAACCCAGGGGAATCCAAGATGGGGTGACTTATGGGGCTCTGACCAGGTTCTGTTACCCAGAATCCTTTGCAAACCTCAAAATGTGGCTAAAATAACACATTTTCCTCACATTTCGGTGACAGAAAGTTCTGGAATCTGAGAGGAGCCACAAATTTCCTTCCACCCAGCGTTCCCCCAAGTCTCCCGATAAAAATTATACCTCACTTATGTGGGTAGGCCTAGCGCCCGCGACAGGAAATGCCCCAAAACACAACGTGGACTCATCCCATTTTTTGACAGAAAACAGAGCTGTTTTTTGCAAAGTGCCTACCTGTAGATTTTGGCCTCTAGCTCAGCCGGCACATAGAGATACCTACCAAACCTGTGCATTTTTGAAAACTAGAGACCTAGGGGAATCCAAGATGGGGTGACTTGTGGGGCTCTGACTAGGTTCTGTTACCCAGAATCCTTTGCAAACCTCAAAACGTGGCTAAAAAAACACGTTTTCCTCACAAATCAGTGACAGAAAGTTCTGGAATCTGAGAGGAGCCACAAATTTCCTTCCACCCAGAGTTCCCCCAAGTCTCCCGATAAAAATGATACCTCACTTGTGTGGGTAGGCCTAGCGCCCACGACAGGAAATGCCCCAAAACACAACATGGACACATCCCATTTTATGACAGAAAACAGAGCTGTTTTCTGCAAAGTGCCTACCTGTAGATTTTGGCCTCTAGCTCAGCCGGCACCTAGGGAAACCTACCAAACCTGTGCATTTTTTTTAAACTAGAGACCTAGGGGAATCCAAGATGGGGAGACTTGTGGGGCTCTGGCCAGGTTCTGTTACCCAGAATCCTTTGCAAACCTCAAAATGTGGCCAAAATAACATGTTTCCTCACATTTCGGTGACAGAAAGTTCTGGAATCTGAGAGGAGCCACAAATTTCCTTCCACCCAGCGTTCCCCCAAGTATCCTGATAAAAATGATACCTCGCTTGTGTGGGTAGGCCTAGCGCCCATGACAGAAAATGCCCCAAAACACAACGTGGACACATCACATTTTTCATAGAAAACAGTGCCTACCTGTGGATTTTGGCCTCTAGCTCAGCCGGCACCTGGGGAAACCTAGCAAACCAGCGCATTTTTGAAAACTAGAAATCCAGGGGAATCCAAGATGGGGTGACTTATGGGGCTCTGACCAGGTTCTGTTACCCAGAATCCTTTGCAAACCTCAAAACGTGGCTAAAATAACACATTTTCCTCACATTTCGGTGACAGAAAGTTCTGGAATCTGAGAGGAGCCACAAATTTCCTTCCACCCAGCGTTCCCTCAAGTCTCCGGATAAAAATGATACCTCACTTGTGTGGGTAGGCCTAGCGCCCGCGACAGGAAATGCCCCAAAACACAACATGGACACATCCCATTTTTTGACAGAAAACAGGGCTGTTTTTTGCAAAGAGCCTACCTGTAGATTTTGGCCTCTAGCTCAGCCGGCACCTAGGAAAACCTTCCAAACCTGTGCATATTTTAAAACTAGAGACCGAGGGGAATCCAAGATGGGGTGACTTGTGGGGCTCTGACCAGGTTCTGTTACCCAGAATCCTTTGCAAACCTCAAAATGTGGCTAAAATAACACGTTTTCCTCACATTTCGGTGACAGAAAGTTCTGGAATCTGAGAGGAGCCACAAATTTCCTTCCACCCTGCGTTCCCCCAAGTCTCCCGATAAAAATGATACCTCACTTGTGTGGGTAGGCCTAGCGCCCGAACAGAAAATGCCCCAAAACACAACGTGGACACATCACATTTTTTCATAGAAAACAGTGCCTACCTGTGGATTTTGGCCTCTAGCTCACCCGGCACCTAGGGGAAACCGAGCAAACCAGCGCATTTTTGAAAACTAGAAACCCAGGGGAATCCAAGATGGGGTGACTTGTGGGGCTCTGACCAGGTGCTGTTACCCAGAATCCTTTGCAAACCCCAAAAGTAGCTAAAATAACACATTTTCCTCACATTTCGGTGACAGAAAGTTCTGGAATCTGAGAGGAGCCACAAATTTCCTTCCACCCAGCGATCTCCCAAGTCTCCCGATAAAAATGATACCTCACTTATGTGGGTAGGCCTAGCGCCCGTGACAGGAAATGCCCCAAAACACAACGTGGACACATCCCATTTTTTGACAGAAAACAGAGTTGTTTTTTGCAAATTGCCTACCTGTAGATTTTGGCCTCTAGCTCAGCCGGCACATAGAGATACCTACCACACCTGTGCATTTTTGAAAACTAGAGACCTAGGGGAATCCAAGATGGGGTGACTTGTGGGGCTCTGACCAGGTTCTGTTACCCAGAATCCTTTGCAAACCTCAAAACGTGGCTAAAAAAACACGTTTTCCTCACAAATCAGTGACAGAAAGTTCTGGAATCTGAGAGGAGCCACAAATTTCCTTCCACCCAGAGTTCCCCCAAGTCTCCCGATAAAAATGATACCTCACTTGTGTGGGTAGGCCTAGCGCTCGCGACAGGAAATGCCCCAAAACACAACATGGACACATCCCATTTTTTGACAGAAAACAGGGCTGTTTTTTGCAAAGTGCCTACCTGTAGATTTTGGCCTCTAGCTCAGCCGGCACCTAGGGAAACCTACCAAACCTGTGCATTTTTTAAAACTAGAGACCTAGGGGAATCCAAGATGGGGTGACTTGTGGGGCTCTGACCAGGTTCTGTTACCCAGAATCCTTTGGAAACCTCAAAATGTGGCTAAAATAACACTTTTTTCCTCACATTTCGGTGACAGAAAGTTCCGGAATCTGAGAGGAGCCACAAATTTCCTTCCACCCTGCGTTCCCCCAAGTCTCCCGATAAAATGATACCTCACTTGTGTGGGTAGGCCTAGCGCCCGTGACAGAAAATGCCCCAAAACACAACATTGGCACACATCATATTTTTTCATAGAAAACAGTGCCTACCTGTGGATTTTGGCCTCTAGCTCAGCCGGCACTTCGGGAAACCTAGCAAACCAGCGCATTTTTGAAAACTAGAAACCCAGGGGAATCCAAGATGGGGTGAAATATGGGGCTCTGACTAGGTTCTGTTACCCAGAATCCTTTGCAAACCTCAAAATGTGGCTAAAATAACACTTTTTTCCTCACATTTCGGTTACAGAAAGTTCTGGAATCTGAGAGGAGCCACAAATTTCCTTCCACCCAGCGTTCCCCCAAGTCTCCAGATAAAAATGATACCTCACTTATGTGGGTAGGCCTAGCGCCCGCGACAGGAAATGCCCCAAAACGCAACGTGGACACATCCCATTTTTTGACAGAAAACAGAGCTGTTTTTTGCAAAGTGCCTACCTGTAGATTTTGGCCTCTAGCTCAGCCGGCACATAGAGATATCTACCAAACCTGTGCATTTTTTAAAACTAGAGACCTAGGGGAATCCAAGATGGGGTGACTTGTGGGGCTCTGACCAGGTTCTGTTACCCAGAATCCTTTGAAAACCTCAAAACGTGGCTAAAAAAACACGTTTTCCTCACAAATCAGTGACAGAAAGTTCTGGAATCTGAGAGGAGCCACAAATTTCCATCCACCCAGAGTTCCCCCAAGTCTCCCGATAAAAATGATACCTCACTTGTGTGGGTAGGCCTAGCGCCCGCGACAGGAAATGCCCCAAAACACAACATGGACACATCCCATTTTATGACAGAAAACAGATCTGTTTTCTGCAAAGTGCCTACCTGTAGATTTTGGCCTCTAGCTCAGCCGGCACCTAGGGAAACCTACCAAACCTGTGCATTTTTTTTAAACTAGAGACCTAGGGGAATCCAAGATGGGGAGACTTGTGGGGCTCTGACCAGGTTCTGTTACCCAGAATCCTTTGCAAACCTCAAAATGTGGCCAAAATAACACGTTTCCTCACATTTCGGTGAGAGAAAGTTCTGGAATCTGAGAGGAGCCACAAATTTCCTTCCACCCTGCGTTCCCCCAAGTCTCCCGATAAAAATGATACCTCGCTTGTGTGGGTAGGCCTAGCGCCCGTGACAGAAAATACCCCAAAACACAACGTGGACACATCCCATTTTTCACAGAAAACAGTGCCTCCCTGTGGATTTTGGCCTCTAGCTCAGCCGGCACCTGGGGAAACCTAGCAAACCAGCGCATTTTTGAAAACTAGAAATCCAGGGGAATCCAAGATGGGGTGACTTATGGGGCTCTGACCAGGTTCTGTTACCCAGAATCCTTTGCAAACCTCAAAACGTGGCTAAAATAACACATTTTCCTCACATTTCGGTGACAGAAAGTTCTGGAATCTGAGAGGAGCCACAAATTTCCTTCCACCCAGTGTTCCCTCAAGTCTCCGGATAAAAATGATACCTCACTTGTGTGGGTAGGCCTAGCGCCCGCGACAGGAAATGACCCAAAACACAACATGGACACATCCCATTTTTTGACAGAAAACAGGGCTGTTTTTTGCAAAGAGCCTACCTGTAGATTTTGGCCTCTAGCTCAGCCGGCACCTAGGAAAACCTTCCAAACCTGTGCATATTTTAAAACTAGAGACCGAGGGGAATCCAAGATGGGGTGACTTGTGGGGCTCTGACCAGGTTCTGTTACCCAGAATCCTTTGCAAACCTCAAAATGTGGCTAAAATAACACGTTTTCCTCACATTTCGGTGACAGAAAGTTCTGGAATCTGAGAGGAGCCACAAATTTCCTTCCACCCTGCGTTCCCCCAAGTCTCCCGATAAAAATGATACCTCACTTGTGTGGGTAGGCCTAGCGCCCGAACAGAAAATGCCCCAAAACACAACGTGGACACATCACATTTTTTCATAGAAAACAGTGCGTACCTGTGGATTTTGGCCTCTAGCTCAGCCGGCACCTAGGGGAAACCTAGCAAACCAGCGCATTTTTGAAAACTAGAAACCCAGGGGAATCCAAGATGGAGTGACTTGTGGGGCTCTGACCAGGTGCTGTTACCCAGAATCCTTTGCAAACCCCAAAAGTAGCTAAAATAACACATTTTCCTCACATTTCGGTGACAGAAAGTTCTGGAATCTGAGAGGAGCCACAAATTTCCTTCCACCCAGCGTTCTCCCAAGTCTCCCGATAAAAATGATACCTCACTTATGTGGGTAGGCCTAGTGCCCGCGACAGGAAATGCCCCAAAACACAACGTGGACACATCCCATTTTTTGACAGAAAACAGAGCTGTTTTTTGCAAATTGCCTACCTGTAGATTTTGGCCTCTAGCTCAGCCGGCACATAGAGATACCTACCAAACCTGTGCATTTTTGAAAACTAGAGACCTAGGGGAATCCAAGATGGGGTGACTTGTGGGGCTCTGACCAGGTTCTGTTACCCAGAATCCTTTGCAAACCTCAAAACGTGGCTAAAAAAACACGTTTTCCTCACAAATCAGTGACAGAAAGTTCTGGAATCTGAGAGTAGCCACAAATTTCCTTCCACCCAGAGTTCCCCCAAGTCTCCCGATAAAAATGATACCTCACTTGTGTGGGTAGGCCTAGCGCTCGCGACAGGAAATGCCCCAAAACACAACATGGACACATCCCATTTTTTGACAGAAAACAGGGCTGTTTTTTGCAAAGTGCCTACCTGTAGATTTTGGCCTCTAGCTCAGCCGGCACCTAGGGAAACCTACCAAACCTGTGCATTTTTTAAAACTAGAGACCTAGGGGAATCCAAGATGGGGTGACTTGTGGGGCTCTGACCAGGTTCTGTTACCCAGAATCCTTTGCAAACCTCAAAATGTGGCTAAAATAACACGTTTTCCTCCCATTTCGGTGACAGAAAGTTCCGGAATCTGAGAGGAGCCACAAATTTCCTTCCACCCTGCGTTCCCCCAAGTCTCCCGATAAAATGATACCTCACTTGTGTGGGTAGGCCTAGCGCCCGTGACAGAAAATGCCCCAAAACACAACATTGGCACACATCATATTTTTTCATAGAAAACAGTGCCTACCTGTGGATTTTGGCCTCTAGCTCAGCCGGCACTTCGGGAAACCTAGCAAACCAGCGCATTTTTGAAAACTAGAAACCCAGGGGAATCCAAGATGGGGTGAAATATGGGGCTCTGACTAGGTTCTGTTACCCAGAATCCTTTGCAAACCTCAAAATGTGGCTAAAATAACACATTTTCCTCACATTTCGGTTACAGAAAGTTCTGGAATCTGAGAGGAGCCACAAATTTCCTTCCACCCAGCGTTCCCCCAAGTCTCCAGATAAAAATTATACCTCACTTATGTGGGTAGGCCTAGCGCCCGCGACAGGAAATGCCCCAAAACACAACGTGGACACATCCCATTTTTTGACAGAAAACAGAGCTGTTTTTTGCAAAGTGCCTACCTGTAGATTTTGGCCTCTAGCTCAGCCGGCACATAGAGATACCTACCAAACCTGTGCATTTTTGAAAACTAGAGACCTAGGGGAATCCAAGATGGGGTGACTTGTGGGGCTCTGACCAGGTTCTGTTACCCAGAATCCTTTGAAAACCTCAAAACGAGGCTAAAAAAACACGTTTTCCTCACAAATCAGTGACAGAAAGTTCTGGAATCTGAGAGGAGCCACAAATTTCCATCCACCCAGAGTTCCCCCAAGTCTCCCGATAAAAATGATACCTCACTTGTGTGGGTAGGCCTAGCGCCCGCGACAGGAAATGCCCCAAAACACAACATGGACAGATCGCATTTTTTGACAGAAAACAGGGCTGTTTTTTGCACAGTGCCTGCCTGTAGATTTTGGCCTCTAGCTCAGCGGGCACCTAGGGAAACCTATTAAACCTGTGCATTTTTTTAAACTAGAGACCTAGGGGAATCCAAGATGGGGTGACTTGTGTTGCTCTGACCAGGTTCTGTTACCCAGAATCCTTTGCAAACCTCAAAATGTGGCTAAAATAACACATTTTCCTCACATTTCGGTGACAGAAAGTTCTGGAATCTGAGAGGAGCCACACATTTCCTTCCACCCAGCGTTCCCCCAAGTCTCCAGATAAAAAGGATACCTCGCTTTTGTGGGTAGGCCTAGCGCCCGTGACAGAAAATGCCCCAAAACACAACGTGGACACATCACATTTTTCATAGAAAACAGTGCCTACCTGTGGATTTTGGCCTCTAGCTCAGCCGGCACCTGGGGAAACCTAGCAAACCAGCGCATTTTAGAAAACTAGAAATCCAGGGGAATCCAAGATGGGGTGACTTATGGGGCTCTGACCAGGTTCTGTTACCCAGAATCCTTTGCAAACCTCAAAACGTGGCTAAAATAACACATTTTCCTCACATTTCGGTGACAGAAAGTTCTGGAATCTGAGAGGAGCCACAAATTTCCTTCCACCCAGCGTTCCCCCAAGTCTCCGGATAAAAATGATACCTCACTTGTGTGGGTAGGCCTAGCGCCCGCGACAGGAAATGCCCCAAAACACAACATGGACACATCCCATTTTTTGACAGAAAACAGGGCTGTTTTTTGCAAAGTGCCTACCTGTAGATTTTGGCCTCTAGCTCAGCCGTCACCTAGGGAAACCTAACAAACCTGTGCATTTTTTAAAACTAGAGACCTAGGGGAATCTAAGATGGGGTGAGTTGTGGGGCTCTGACCAGTTTCTGTTACCCAGAGTCCTTTGCAAACCTCAAAATGTGGCTAAAATAACACGTTTTCCTCACATTTCGGTGACAGAAAGTTCTGGAATCTGAGAGGAGCCACAAATTTCCTTCCACGCTGCGTTCCCCCAAGTCTCCCGATAAAAATTATACCTCACTTGTGTGGGTAGGCCTAGCGCCCGTGACAGAAAATGCCCCAAAACACAACGTGGACACATCACATTTTTTCATAGAAAACAGTGCCTACCTGTGGATTTTGGCCTCTAGCTCAGCCGGCACCTGGGGAAACTAGCAAACCAGCGCATTTTTGAAAACTAGAAACGCAGGGGAATCCAAGATGGGGTGACTTATGGGGCTCTGACCAGGTTCTGTTACCCAGAATCCTTTGCAAACCTCAAAATGTGGCTAAAATAACACATTTTCCTCACATTTCGGTGAGCGAAAGTTCTGGAATCTGAAAGGAGCCACAAATTTCCTTCCACCCAGCGTTCCCCCAAGTCTCCGGATAAAAATTATACCTCACTTGTGTGGGTAGCCCTCGCGCCCGCGACAGGAAATACCGCAAAACACAACATGGACACATCCCATTTTTTGACAGAAAACAGAGCTGTTTTTTGCAAAGTGCCTACCTGTAGATTTTGGCCTCTAGCTCAGCCGTCACCTAGGGAAACCTAACAAACCTGTGCATTTTTTAAAACTAGAGACCTAGGGGAATCTAAGATGGGGTGACTTGTGGGGCTCTGACCAGGTTCTGTTACCAAGAATCCTTTGCAAACCTCAAAATGTGGCTAAAATAACACGCTTTCCTCACATTTCGGTGACAGAAAGTTCTGGACTCTGAGAGGAGCCACAAATTTCCTTCCACCCAGCGTTCCCCTAAGGCTCCCGATAAAAATGATACTTCACTTGTGTGGGTAGGCCTAGCGCCCACAACAGGAAATGCCCCAAAACATAACGTGGACACATCCCATTTTTTGACAGAAAACAGAGCTGTTTTTTGCAAAGTGCCTACCTGTAGATTTTGGCCTCTAGCTCAGCCGGCACATAAAGATACCTACCAAACCTGTGCATTTTTGAAAACTAGAGACCCAGGGGAATCCAAGATGGGGTGACTTGGGGGCTCTGACCAGGTTCTGTTACCCAGAATCCTTTGCAAACCTCAAAACATGGCTAAAAAAACACGTTTTCCTCACAAATCAGTGTCAGAAAGTTCTGGAATCTGAGAGGAGCCACAAATTTCCTTCCACCCAGAGTTCCCCCAAGTCTCCCGATAAAAATGATACCTCACTTGTGTGGGTAGGCCTAGCGCTCGCGACAGGAAATGCCCCAAAACACAACATGGACACATCCCATTTTTTGACAGAAAACAGGGCCGTTTTTTGCACAGTGCCTGCCTGTAGATTTTGGCCTCTAGCTCAGCGGGCACCTAGGGAAACCTATTAGACCTGTGCATTTTTTTAAACTAGAGACCTAGGGGAATCCAAGATGGGGTGACTTGTGGTGCTCTGACCAGGTTCTGTTACCCAGAATCCTTTGCAAACCTCAAAATGTGGCTAAAATAACACATTTTCCTCACATTTTGGTGACAGAAAGTTCTGGAATCTGAGAGGAGCCACACATTTCCTTCCACCCAGCATTCCCCCAAGTCTCCAGATAAAAATGATACCTCGCTTGTGTGGGTAGGCCTAGCGCCCGTGACAGAAAATGCCCCAAAACACAACGTGGACACATCACATTTTTCATAGAAAACAGTGCCTACCTGTGGATTTTGGCCTCTAGCTCAGCCGGCACCTGGGGAAACCTAGCAAACCAGCGCATTTTTGAAAACTAGAAATCCAGGGGAATCCAAGATGGGGTGACTTATGGGGCTCTGACCAGGTTCTGTTACCCAGAATCCTTTGCAAACCTCAAAACGTGGCTAAAATAACACATTTTCCTCACATTTCGGTGACAGAAAGTTCTGGAATCTGAGAGGAGCCACAAATTTCCTTCCACCCAGCGTTCCCTCAAGTCTCCGGATAAAAATGATACCTCACTTGTGTGGGTAGGCCTAGCGCCCGCGACAGGAAATGCCCCAAAACACAACATTGACACATCTCATTTTTTGACAGAAAACAGGGCTGTATTTTGCAAAGAGCCTACCTGTAGATTTTGTCCTCTAGCTCAGCCGGCACCTAGGAAAACCTACCAAACCTGTGCATTTTGTAAAACTAGAGACCTAGGGGAATCCAAGATGGGGTGAGTTGTGGGGCTCTGACCAGTTTCTGTTACCCAGAATCCTTTGCAAACCTCAAAATGTGGCTAAAATAACACGTTTTCCTCACATTTCGGTGACAGAAAGTTCTGGAATCTGAGAGGAGCCACAAATTTCCTTCCACCCTGCGTTCCCCCAAGTCTCCCGATAAAAATGATACCGCACTTGTGTGGGTAGGCCTAGCGCCCGTGACAGAAAATGCCCCAAAACACAACGTGGATACATCACATTTTTTCATAGAAAACAGTGCCTACCTGTGGATTTTTGCCTCTAGCTCAGCCGGCACCTGGGGAAACCTAGCAAACCAGCGCATTTTTTAAAACTAGAAACCCAGGGGAATCCAAGATGGGGTGACTTATGGGGCTCTGACCAGGTTCTGTTACCCAGAATCCTTTGCAAACCTCAAAATGTGGCTAAAATAATACATTTTCCTCACATTTCGGTGACAGAAAGTTCTGGAATCTGAGAGGAGCACAAATTTCCTTCCACCCAGCGTTCCCCCAAGTCTCCCGATAAAAATTATACCTCACTTATGTGGGTAGGCCTAGCGCCCGCGACAGGAAATGCCCCAAAACTCAACGTGGACACATCCCATATTTTGACAGAAAACAGAGCTGTTTTTTGCAAAGTGCCTACCTGTAGATTTTGGCCTCTAGCTCAGCCGACACATAGAGATACCTACCAAACCTGTGCATTTTTTAAAACTAGAGACCTAGGGGAATCCAAGATGGGGTGACTTGTGGGGCTCTGACCAGGTTCTGTTACCCAGAATCCTTTCCAAACCTCAAAACATGGCTAAAAAAACACGTTTTCCTCCAAATCAGTGACAGAAAGTTCTGGAATCTGAGAGGAGCCACAAATTTCCTTCCACCCAGAGTTCCCCCCAAGTCTCCCGATAAAAATGATACCTCACTTGTGTGGGTAGGCCTAGCGCTCGCGACAGGAAATGCCCCAAAACACAACATGGACAGATCCCATTTTTTGACAGAAAACAGGGCTGTTTTTTGCAAAGTGCCTACCTGTAGATTTTGGCCTCTAGCTCAGCCGGCACCTAGGGAAACCTATTAAACCTGTGCATTTTTTAAAACTAGAGACCTAGGGGAATCCAAGATGGGGTGACTTGTGGGGCTCTGACCAGGTTCTGTTACCCAGAATCCTTTGCAAACCTCAAAACGTGTCTAAAAAAACACGTTTTCCTCACAAATCAGTGACAGAAAGTTCTGGAATCTGAGAGGAGCCACAAATTTCCTTCCACCCAGCGATCCCCCAAGTCTCCCGATAAAACTGATACCTCAGTTGTGTGGGTAGGCCTAGCGCTCGCGACAGGAAATGCCCCAAAACACAACATGGACACATCCCATTTTTTGACAGAAAACAGGGCTGTTTTTTGCAAAGTGCCTACCTGTAGATTTTGGCCTCTAGCTCAGCCGGCACCTAGGGAAACCTATTAAACCTGTGCATTTTTTAAAACTAGAGACCTAGGGGAATCCAAGATGGGGTGACTTGTGGGGCTCTGACCAGGTTCTGTAACCCAGAATCCTTTGCAAACCTCAAAATGTGCTAAAATAACACGTTTTCCTCACATTTCGGTGACAGAAAGTTCGGGAATCTGAGAGGAGCCACAAATTTCCTTCCACCCTGCGTTGCCCCAATTCTCCCGATAAAATGATACCTCACCTGTGTGGGTAGGCCAGCGCCCGTGACAGAAAATGCCCCAAAACACAACGTGGACACATCATATTTTTTCATAGAAAACAGTGCCTACCTGTGGATTTTGGCCTCTAGCTCAGCCGCCACTTGGGGAAACCTAGCAAACCAGCACATTTTTGAAAACTAGAAACCCAGGGGAATCCAAGATGGGGTGACTTATGGGGCTCTGACTAGGTTCTGTTACCCAGAATCCTTTGCAAACCTCAAAATGTGGCTAAAATAACACATTTTCCTCACATTTCGGTGACAGAAAGTTCTGGAATCTGAGAGGAGCCACAAATTTCCTTCCACCCAGCGTTCCCCCAAGTCTCCAGATAAAAATTATACCTCACTTATGTGGGTAGGCCTAGCGCCCGCGACAGGAAATGCCCCAAAACACAACATGGACACATCCCATTTTTTGACAGAAAACAGGGCTGTTTTTTGCAAAGAGCCTACCTGTAGATTTTGGCCTCTAGCTCAGCCGGCACCTAGGGAAACCTACCAAACCTGTGCCTTTTTTAAAACTAGAGACCTAGGGGAATCCAAGATGGGGTGAGTTGTGGGGCTCTGACCAGTTTCTGTTACCCAGAGTCCTTTGCAAACCTCAAAATGTGGCTAAAATAACACGTTTTCCTCACATTTCGGTGACAGAAAGTTCTGGAATCTGAGAGGAGCCACAAATTTCCTTCCACCCTGCGTTCCCCCAAGTCTCCCGATAAAAATGATACCTCACTTGTGTGGGTAGGCCTAGCGCCCGAACAGAAAATGCCCCAAAACACAACGTGGATACATCACATTTTTTCATAGAAAACAGTGCCTACCTGTGGATTTTGGCCTCTAGCTCAGCCGGCACCTGGGGAAACCTAGCAAACCAGCGCATTTTTTAAAACTAGAAACCCAGGGGAATCCAAGATGGGGTGACTTATGGGGCTCTGACCAGGTTCTGTTACCCAGAATCCTTTGCAAACCCCAAAAGTAGCTAAAATAACACATTTTCCTCTCAAATCAGTGACAGAAAGTTCTGGAATCTGAGAGGAGCCACAAATTTCCTTCCACCCAGAGTTCCCCCAAGTCTCCCGATAAAAATGATACCTCACTTGTGTGGGTAGGCCTAGGGCTCGCGACAGGAAATGCCCCAAAACACAACATGGACACATTTCATTTTTTGACAGAAAACAGGGCTGTTTTTTGCAAAGTGCCTACCTGTAGATTTTGGCCTCTAGCTCAGCCGGCACCTAGGGAAACCTACCAAACCTGTGCATTTTTTAAAACTAGAGACCTAGGGGAATCCAAGATGGGGTGACTTGTGGGGCTCTGACCAGGTTCTGTTACCCAGAATCCTTTGCAAACCTCAAAATGTGGCTAAAATAACACGTTTTCCTCACATTTCGGTGACAGAAAGTTCCGGAATCTGAGAGGAGCCACAAATTTCCTTCCACCCTGCGTTCCCCCAAGTCTCCCGATAAAATGATACCTCACTTGTGTGGGTAGGCCTAGCGCCCGCGACAGGAAATACCCCAAAACACAACGTGGACTCATCACATTTTTCACAGAAAACAGTGCCTACCTGTGGATTTTGGCCTCTAGCTCAGCCGGCACCTGGGGAAACCTAGCAAACCAGCGCATTTTTGAAAACTAGAAATCCAGGGGAATCCAAGATGGGGTGACTTATGGGGCTCTGACCAGGTTCTGTTACCCAGAATCCTTTGCAAACCTCAAAACGTGGCTAAAATAACACATTTTCCTCACATTTCGGTGACAGAAAGTTCTGGAATCTGAGAGGAGCCACAAATTTCCTTCCACCCTGCGTTCCCCCAAGTCTCCCGATAAAAATGATACCTCGCTTGTGTGGGTAGGCCTAGCGCCCGTGACAGAAAATACCCCAAAACACAACGTGGACACATCACATTTTTCACAGAAAACAGTGCCTACCTGTGGATTTTGGCCTCTAGCTCAGCCGGCACCTGGGGAAACCTAGCAAACCAGCGCATTTTTGAAAACTAGAAATCCAGGGGAATCCAAGATGGGGTGACTTATGGGGCTCTGACCAGGTTCTGTTACCCAGAATCCTTTGCAAACCTCAAAACGTGGCTAAAATAACACATTTTCCTCACATTTCGGTGACAGAAAGTTCTGGAATCTGAGAGGAGCCACAAATTTCCTTCCACCCTGCATTCCCGCAAGTCTCCGGTTAAAAATGATACCTCGCTTGTGTGGGTAGGCCTAGCGCCCGTGACAGAAAATATCCCAAAACACAACGTGGACACATCACATTTTTCACATAAAGCAGTGCCTACCTGTGGATTTTGGCCTCTAGCTCAGCCGGCACCTGGGGAAACCTAGCAAACCAGCGCATTTTTGAAAACTAGAAATCCAGGGGAATCCAAGATGGGGTGACTTATGGGGCTCTGACCAGGTTGTGTTACCCAGAATCCTTTGCAAACCTCAAAACGTGGCTAAAATAACACATTTTCCTCACATTTCGGTGACAGAAAGTTCTGGAATCTGAGAGGAGCCACAAATTTCCTTCCACCCAGCGTTCCCCCAAGTCTCCCGATAAAAATTATACCTCACTTGTGTGGGTAGGCCTAGCGCCCGCGACAGGAAATGCCCCAAAACACAACATGGACACATCCCATTTTTTGACAGAAAACAGGGCTGTTTTTTGCAAAGAGCCTACCTGTAGATTTTGGCCTCTAGCTCAGCCGGCACCTAGGGAAACCTACCAAACCTGTGCATTTTTTAAAACTAGAGACCTAGGGGAATCCAAGATGGGGTGAGTTGTGGGGCTCTGACCAGTTTCTGTTACCCAGAATCCTTTGCAAACCTCAAAATGTGGCTAAAATAACACGTTTTCCTCACATTTCGGTGACAGAAAGTTCTGGAATCTGAGAGGAGCCACAAATTTCCTTCCACCCTGCGTTCCCCCAAGTCTCCCGATAAAAATTATACCTCACTTATGTGGGTAGGCCTAGCGCCCGTGACAGAAAATGCCCCAAAACACAACGTGGATACATCACATTTTTTCATAGAAAACAGTGCCTACCTGTGGATTTTGGCCTCTAGCTCAGCCGGCAGCTGGGGAAACCTAGCAAACCAGCGCATTTTTTAAAACTAGAAACCCAGGGGAATCCAAGATGGGGTGACTTATGGGGCTCTGACCAGGTTCTGTTACCCACAATCCTTTGCAATCCTCAAAATGTGGCTAAAATAACACATTTTCCTCACATTTCGGTGACAGAAAGATCTGGAATCTGAGAGGAGCCACAAATTTCCTTCCACCCAGCGTTCCCCCAAGTCTCCAGATAAAAATTATACCTCACTTATGTGGGTAGGCCTAGCGCCCGCGACAGGAAATGCCCCAAAACACAACGTGGACACATCCCATATTTTGACAGAAAACAGAGCTGTTTTTTGCAAAGTGCCTACCTGTAGATTTTGGCCTCTAGCTCAGCCGGCACATAGAGATACCTACCAAACCTGTGCATTTTTGAAAACTAGAGACCTAGGGGAATCCAAGATGGGGTGACTTGTGGGGCTCTGACCAGGTTCTGTTACCCAGAATCCTTTGCAAACCTCAAAACTTGGCTAAAAAAACACGTTTTCCTCCAAATCAGTGACAGAAAGTTCTGGAATCTGAGAGGAGCCACAAATTTCCTTCCACCCAGAGTTCCCCCAAGTCTCCCGATAAAAATGATACCTCACTTGTGTGGGTAGGCCTAGCGCTCGCGACAGGAAATGCCCCAAAACACAACATGGACACATTTCATTTTTTGACAGAAAACAGGGCTGTTTTTTGCAAAGTGCCTACCTGTAGATTTTGGCCTCTAGCTCAGCCGGCACCTAGGGAAACCTACCAAACCTGTGCATTTTTTAAAACTAGAGACCTAGGGGAATCCAAGATGGGGTGACTTGTGGGGCTCTGACCAGGTTCTGTTACCCAGAATCCTTTGCAAACCTCAAAATGTGGCTAAAATAACACGTTTTCCTCACATTTCGGTGACAGAAAGTTCCGGAATCTGAGAGGAGCCACAAATTTCCTTCCACCCTGCGTTCCCCCAAGTCTCCCGATAAAATGATACCTCACTTGTGTGGGTAGGCCTAGCGCCCGCGACAGGAAATACCCCAAAACACAACGTGGACTCATCACATTTTTCACAGAAAACAGTGCCTACCTGTGGATTTTGGCCTCTAGCTCAGCCGGCACCTGGGGAAACCTAGCAAACCAGCGCATTTTTGAAAACTAGAAATCCAGGGGAATCCAAGATGGGGTGACTTATGGGGCTCTGACCAGGTTCTGTTACCCAGAATCCTTTGCAAACCTCAAAACGTGGCTAAAATAACACATTTTCCTCACATTTCGGTGACAGAAAGTTCTGGAATCTGAGAGGAGCCACAAATTTCCTTCCACCCTGCGTTCCCCCAAGTCTCCCGATAAAAATGATACCTCGCTTGTGTGGGTAGGCCTAGCGCCCGTGACAGAAAATACCCCAAAACACAACGTGGACACATCACATTTTTCACAGAAAACAGTGCCTACCTGTGGATTTTGGCCTCTAGCTCAGCCGGCACCTGGGGAAACCTAGCAAACCAGCGCATTTTTGAAAACTAGAAATCCAGGGGAATCCAAGATGGGGTGACTTATGGGGCTCTGACCAGGTTCTGTTACCCAGAATCCTTTGCAAACCTCAAAACGTGGCTAAAATAACACATTTTCCTCACATTTCGGTGACAGAAAGTTCTGGAATCTGAGAGGAGCCACAAATTTCCTTCCACCCTGCATTCCCGCAAGTCTCCGGTTAAAAATGATACCTCGCTTGTGTGGGTAGGCCTAGCGCCCGTGACAGAAAATATCCCAAAACACAACGTGGACACATCACATTTTTCACATAAAGCAGTGCCTACCTGTGGATTTTGGCCTCTAGCTCAGCCGGCACCTGGGGAAACCTAGCAAACCAGCGCATTTTTGAAAACTAGAAATCCAGGGGAATCCAAGATGGGGTGACTTATGGGGCTCTGACCAGGTTGTGTTACCCAGAATCCTTTGCAAACCTCAAAACGTGGCTAAAATAACACATTTTCCTCACATTTCGGTGACAGAAAGTTCTGGAATCTGAGAGGAGCCACAAATTTCCTTCCACCCAGCGTTCCCCCAAGTCTCCCGATAAAAATTATACCTCACTTGTGTGGGTAGGCCTAGCGCCCGCGACAGGAAATGCCCCAAAACACAACATGGACACATCCCATTTTTTGACAGAAAACAGGGCTGTTTTTTGCAAAGAGCCTACCTGTAGATTTTGGCCTCTAGCTCAGCCGGCACCTAGGGAAACCTACCAAACCTGTGCATTTTTTAAAACTAGAGACCTAGGGGAATCCAAGATGGGGTGAGTTGTGGGGCTCTGACCAGTTTCTGTTACCCAGAATCCTTTGCAAACCTCAAAATGTGGCTAAAATAACACGTTTTCCTCACATTTCGGTGACAGAAAGTTCTGGAATCTGAGAGGAGCCACAAATTTCCTTCCACCCTGCGTTCCCCCAAGTCTCCCGATAAAAATTATACCTCACTTATGTGGGTAGGCCTAGCGCCCGTGACAGAAAATGCCCCAAAACACAACGTGGATACATCACATTTTTTCATAGAAAACAGTGCCTACCTGTGGATTTTGGCCTCTAGCTCAGCCGGCAGCTGGGGAAACCTAGCAAACCAGCGCATTTTTTAAAACTAGAAACCCAGGGGAATCCAAGATGGGGTGACTTATGGGGCTCTGACCAGGTTCTGTTACCCACAATCCTTTGCAATCCTCAAAATGTGGCTAAAATAACACATTTTCCTCACATTTCGGTGACAGAAAGATCTGGAATCTGAGAGGAGCCACAAATTTCCTTCCACCCAGCGTTCCCCCAAGTCTCCAGATAAAAATTATACCTCACTTATGTGGGTAGGCCTAGCGCCCGCGACAGGAAATGCCCCAAAACACAACGTGGACACATCCCATATTTTGACAGAAAACAGAGCTGTTTTTTGCAAAGTGCCTACCTGTAGATTTTGGCCTCTAGCTCAGCCGGCACATAGAGATACCTACCAAACCTGTGCATTTTTGAAAACTAGAGACCTAGGGGAATCCAAGATGGGGTGACTTGTGGGGCTCTGACCAGGTTCTGTTACCCAGAATCCTTTGCAAACCTCAAAACGTGGCTAAAAAAACACGTTTTCCTCCAAATCAGTGACAGAAAGTTCTGGAATCTGAGAGGAGCCACAAATTTCCTTCCACCCAGAGTTCCCCCAAGTCTCCCGATAAAAATGATACCTCACTTGTGTGGGTAGGCCTAGCGCTCGCGACAGGAAATGCCCCAAAACACAACATGGACACATCCCATTTTTTGACAGAAAACAGGGCTGTTTTTTGCAAAGTGCCTACCTGTAGATTTTGGCCTCTAGCTCGGCCGGCACCTAGGGAAACCTATTAAACCTGTGCATTTTTAAAAACTAGAGACCTAGGGGAATCCAAGATGTGGTGACTTGTGGGGCTCTGACCAGGTTCTGTTACCCAGAATCCTTTGCAAACCTCAAAATGTGGCTAAAATAACACGTTTTCCTCACATTTCGGTGACAGAAAGTTCTGGAATCTGAGAGGAGCCACAAATTTCCTTCCACCCTGCGTTCCCCCAAGTCTCCCGATAAAATGATACCTCACCTGTGTGGGTAGGCCAGCGCCCGTGACAGAAAATGCCCCAAAACACAACGTGGACACATCATATTTTTTCATAGAAAACAGTGCCTACCTGTGGATTTTGGCCTCTAGCTCAGCCGGCACTTGAGGAAACCTAGCAAACCAGCGCATTTCTGAAAACTAGAAACCCAGGGGAATCCAAGATGGGGTGACTTATGGGGCTCTGACTAGGTTCTGTTACCCAGAATCCTTTGCAAACCTCAAAATGTGGCTAAAATAACACATTTTCCTCACATTTCGGTGACAGAAAGTTCTGGAATCTGAGAGGAGCCACAAATTTCCTTCCACCCAGCGTTCCCCCAAGTCTCCAGATAAAAATGATACCTCACTTATGTGGGTAGGCCTAGCGCCGGCGACAGGAAATGCCCCAAAACACAACGTGGACACATCCCATTTTTTGACAGAAAACAGAGCTGTTTTTTGCAAATTGCCTACCTGTAGATTTTGGCCTCTAGCTCACCCAGCACATAGAGATACCTACCAAACCTGTGCATTTTTGAAAACTAGAGACCTAGGGGAATCCAAGATGGGGTGACTTGTGGGGCTCTGACCAGGTTCAGTTACCCAGAATCCTTTGCAAACCTCAAAACGTGGCTAAAAAAACACGTTTTCCTCTCAAATCAGTGACAGAAAGTTCTGGAATCTGAGAGGAGCCACAAATTTCCTTCCACCCAGAGTTCCCCCAAGTCTCCCGATAAAAATGATACCTCACTTGTGTGGGTAGGCCTAGCGCTCGCGACAGGAAATGCCCCAAAACACAACATGGACAGATCCCATTTTTTGACAGAAAACAGGGCTGTTTTTTGCACAGTGCCTGCCTGTAGATTTTGGCCTCTAGCTCAGCGGGCACCTAGGGAAACCTATTAAACCTGTGCATTTTTTTAAACTAGAGACCTAGGGGAATCCAAGATGGGGTGACTTGTGTTGCTCTGACCAGGTTCTGTTACCCAGAATCCTTTGCAAACCTCAAAATGTGGCTAAAATAACACATTTTCCTCACATTTCGGTGACAGAAAGTTCTGGAATCTGGGAGGAGCCACACATTTCCTTCCACCCAGCGTTCCCCCAAGTCTCCAGATAAAAAGGATACCTCGCTTGTGTGGGTAGGCCTAGCGCCCGTGACAGAAAATGCCCCAAAACACAACGTGGATACATCACATTTTTTCATAGAAAACAGTGCCTACCTGTGGATTTTGGCCTCTAGCTCAGCCGGCAGCTGGGGAAACCTAGCAAACCAGCGCATTTTTTAAAACTAGAAACCCAGGGGAATCCAAGATGGGGTGACTTATGGGGCTCTGACCAGGTTCTGTTACCCACAATCCTTTGCAATCCTCAAAATGTGGCTAAAATAACACATTTTCCTCACATTTCGGTGACAGAAAGATCTGGAATCTGAGAGGAGCCACAAATTTCCTTCCACCCAGCGTTCCCCCAAGTCTCCAGATAAAAATTATACCTCACTTATGTGGGTAGGCCTAGCGCCCGCGACAGGAAATGCCCCAAAACACAACGTGGACACATCCCATATTTTGACAGAAAACAGAGCTGTTTTTTGCAAAGTGCCTACCTGTAGATTTTGGCCTCTAGCTCAGCCGGCATATAGAGATACCTACCAAACCTGTGCATTTTTGAAAACTAGAGACCTAGGGGAATCCAAGATGGGGTGACTTGTGGGGCTCTGACCAGGTTCTGTTACCCAGAATCCTTTGCAAACCTCAAAACGTGGCTAAAAAAACACGTTTTCCTCCAAATCAGTGACAGAAAGTTCTGGAATCTGAGAGGAGCCACAAATTTCCTTCCACCCAGAGTTCCCCCAAGTCTCCCGATAAAAATGATACCTCACTTGTGTGGGTAGGCCTAGCGCTCGCGACAGGAAATGCCCCAAAACACAACATGGACACATCCCATTTTTTGACAGAAAACAGGGCTGTTTTTTGCAAAGTGCCTACCTGTAGATTTTGGCCTCTAGCTCGGCCGGCACCTAGGGAAACCTATTAAACCTGTGCATTTTTTAAAACTAGAGACCTAGGGGAATCCAAGATGTGGTGACTTGTGGGGCTCTGACCAGGTTCTGTTACCCAGAATCCTTTGCAAACCTCAAAATGTGGCTAAAATAACACGTTTTCCTCACATTTCGGTGACAGAAAGTTCTGGAATCTGAGAGGAGCCACAAATTTCCTTCCACCCTGCGTTCCCCCAAGTCTCCCGATAAAATGATACCTCACTTATGTGGGTAGGCCAGCGCCCGTGACAGAAAATGCCCCAAAACACAACGTGGACACATCATATTTTTTCATAGAAAACAGTGCCTACCTGTGGATTTTGGCCTCTAGCTCAGCCGGCACTTGAGGAAACCTAGCAAACCAGCGCATTTCTGAAAACTAGAAACCCAGGGGAATCCAAGATGGGGTGACTTATGGGGCTCTGACTAGGTTCTGTTACCGAGAATCCTTTGCAAACCTCAAAATGTGGCTAAAATAACACATTTTCCTCACATTTCGGTGACAGAAAGTTCTGGAATCTGAGAGGAGCCACAAATTTCCTTCCACCCAGCGTTCCCCCAAGTCTCCAGATAAAAATGATACCTCACTTATGTGGGTAGGCCTAGCGCCCGCGACAGGAAATGCCCCAAAACACAACGTGGACACATCCCATTTTTTGACAGAAAACAGAGCTGTTTTTTGCAAATTGCCTACCTGTAGATTTTGGCCTCTAGCTCACCCAGCACATAGAGATACCTACCAAACCTGTGCATTTTTGAAAACTAGAGACCTAGGGGAATCCAAGATGGGGTGACTTGTGGGGCTCTGACCAGGTTCAGTTACCCAGAATCCTTTGCAAACCTCAAAACGTGGCTAAAAAAACACGTTTTCCTCTCAAATCAGTGACAGAAAGTTCTGGAATCTGAGAGGAGCCACAAATTTCCTTCCACCCAGAGTTCCCCCAAGTCTCCCGATAAAAATGATACCTCACTTGTGTGGGTAGGCCTAGCGCTCGCGACAGGAAATGCCCCAAAACACAACATGGACAGATCCCATTTTTTGACAGAAAACAGGGCTGTTTTTTGCACAGTGCCTGCCTGTAGATTTTGGCCTCTAGCTCAGCGGGCACCTAGGGAAACCTATTAAACCTGTGCATTTTTTTAAACTAGAGACCTAGGGGAATCCAAGATGGGGTGACTTGTGTTGCTCTGACCAGGTTCTGTTACCCAGAATCCTTTGCAAACCTCAAAATGTGGCTAAAATAACACATTTTCCTCACATTTCGGTGACAGAAAGTTCTGGAATCTGGGAGGAGCCACACATTTCCTTCCACCCAGCGTTCCCCCAAGTCTCCAGATAAAAAGGATACCTCGCTTGTGTGGGTAGGCCTAGCGCCCGTGACAGAAAATGCCCCAAAACACAACGTGGACACATCACATTTTTCATAGAAAACAGTGCCTACCTGTGGATTTTGGCCTCTAGCTCAGCCGGCACCTGGGGAAACCTAGCAAACCAGTGCATTTTAGAAAACTAGAAATCCAGGGGAATCCAAGATGGGGTGACTTATGGGGCTCTGACCAGGTTCTGTTACCCAGAATCCTTTGCAAACCTCAAAACGTGGCTAAAATAACACATTTTCCTCACATTTCGGTGACAGAAAGTTCTGGAATCTGAGAGGAGCCACAAATTTCCTTCCACCCAGCGTTCCCCCAAGTCTCCGGATAAAAATGATACCTCACTTGTGTGGGTAGGCCTAGCGCCCGCGACAGGAAATGCCCCAAAACACAACATGGACACATCCCATTTTTTGACAGAAAACAGGGCTGTTTTTTGCAAAGAGCCTACCTGTAGATTTTGGCCTCTAGCTCAGCCGGCACCTAGGAAAACCTACCAAACCTGTGCATTTTGTAAAACTAGAGACCTAGGGGAATCCAAGATGGGGTGAGTTGTGGGGCTCTGACCAGTTTCTGTTACCCAGAGTCCTTTGCAAACCTCAAAATGTGGCTAAAATAACACGTTTTCCTCACATTTCGGTGACAGAAAGTTCTGGAATCTGAGAGGAGCCACAAATTTCCTTCCACCCTGCGTTCCCCCAAGTCTCTCGATAAAAATGATACCTCACTTGTGTGGGTAGGCCTAGCGCCCGTGACAGAAAATGCCCCAAAACACAACGTGGACACATCACATTTTTTCATAGAAAACAGTGCCTACCTGTGGATTTTGGCCTCTAGCTCAGCCGGCACCTGGGGAAACTAGCAAACCAGCGCATTTTTGAAAACTAGAAACGCAGGGGAATCCAAGATGGGGTGACTTATGGGGCTCTGACCAGGTTCTGTTACCCAGAATCCTTTGCAAACCTCAAAATGTGGCTAAAATAACACATTTTCCTCACATTTCGGTGAGCGAAAGTTCTGGAATCTGAAAGGAGCCACAAATTTCCTTCCACCCAGCGTTCCCCCAAGTCTCCGGATAAAAATTATACCTCACTTGTGTGGGTAGGCCTCGCGCCCGCGACAGGAAATACCGCAAAACACAACATGGACACATCCCATTTTTTGACAGAAAACAGAGCTGTTTTTTGCAAAGTGCCTACCTGTAGATTTTGGCCTCTAGCTCAGCCGTCACCTAGGGAAACCTAACAAACCTGTGCATTTTTTAAAACTAGAGACCTAGGGGAATCTAAGATGGGGTGACTTGTGGGGCTCTGACCAGGTTCTGTTACCAAGAATCCTTTGCAAACCTTAAAATGTGGCTAAAATAACACGCTTTCCTCACATTTCGGTGACAGAAAGTTCTGGACTCTGAGAGGAGCCACAAATTTCCTTCCACCCAGCGTTCCCCTAAGGCTCCCGATAAAAATGATACTTCACTTGTGTGGGTAGGCCTAGCGCCCACAACAGGAAATGCCCCAAAACATAACGTGGACACATCCCATTTTTTGACAGAAAACAGAGCTGTTTTTTGCAAAGTGCCTACCTGTAGATTTTGGCCTCTAGCTCAGCCGGCACATAAAGATACCTACCAAACCTGTGCATTTTTGAAAACTAGAGACCCAGGGGAATCCAAGATGGGGTGACTTGGGGGCTCTGACCAGGTTCTGTTACCCAGAATCCTTTGCAAACCTCAAAACATGGCTAAAAAAACACGTTTTCCTCACAAATCAGTGTCAGAAAGTTCTGGAATCTGAGAGGAGCCACAAATTTCCTTCCACCCAGAGTTCCCCCAAGTCTCCTGATAAAAATGATACCTCACTTGTGTGGGTAGGCCTAGCGCTCGCGACAGGAAATGCCCCAAAACACAACATGGACACATCCCATTTTTTGACAGAAAACAGGGCCGTTTTTTGCACAGTGCCTGCCTGTAGATTTTGGCCTCTAGCTCAGCGGGCACCTAGGGAAACCTATTAGACCTGTGCATTTTTTTAAACTAGAGACCTAGGGGAATCCAAGATGGGGTGACTTGTGGGGCTCTGACCAGGTTCTGTTACCCAGAATCCTTTGCAAACCTCAAAATGTGGCTAAAATAACACATTTTCCTCACATTTCGGTGACAGAAAGTTCTGGAATCTGAGAGGAGCCACACATTTCCTTCCACCCAGCATTCCCCCAAGTCTCCAGATAAAAATGATACCTCGCTTGTTTGGGTAGGCCTAGCGCCCGTGACAGAAAATGCCCCAAAACACAACGTGGACACATCCCATTTTTCATAGAAAACAGTGCCTACCTGTGGATTTTGGCCTCTAGCTCAGCCGGCACCTGGGGAAACCTAGCAAACCAGCGCATTTTAGAAAACTTGAAATCCAGGGGAATCCAAGATGGGGTTACTTATGGGGCTCTGACCAGGTTCTGTTACCCAGAATCCTTTGCAAACCTCAAAACGTGGCTAAAATAACACATTTTCCTCACATTTCGGTGACAGAAAGTTCTGGAATCTGAGAGGAGCCACAAATTTCCTTCCACCCAGCGTTCCTCCAAGTCTCCGGATAAAAATGATACCTCACTTGTGTGGGTAGGCCTAGCGCCCGCGACAGGAAATGCCCCAAAACACAACATGGACACATCTCATTTTTTGACAGAAAACAGGGCTGTATTTCGCAAAGAGCCTACCTGTAGATTTTGGCCTCTAGCTCAGCCGGCACCTAGGAAAACCTACCAAACCTGTGCATTTTGTAAAACTAGAGACCTAGGGGAATCCAAGATATGGTGAGTTGTGGGGCTCTGACCAGTTTCTGTTACCCAGAATCCTTTGCAAACCTCAAAATGTGGCTAAAATAACACGTTTTCCTCACATTTCGGTGACAGAAAGTTCTGGAATCTGAGAGGAGCCACAAATTTCCTTCCACCCTGCGTTCCCACAAGTCTCCCGATAAAAATGATACCGCAGTTGTGTGGGTAGGCCTAGCGCCCGTGACAGAAAATGCCCCAAAACACAACGTGGATACATCACATTTTTTCATAGAAAACAGTGCCTACCTGTGGATTTTTGCCTCTAGCTCAGCCGGCACCTGGGGAAACCTAGCAAACCAGCGCATTTTTTAAAACTAGAAACCCAGGGGAATCCAAGATGGGGTGACTTATGGGGCTCTGACCAGGTTCTGTTACCCAGAATCCTTTGCAAACCTCAAAATGTGGCTAAAATAACACGTTTTCCTCACATTTCGGTGACAGAAAGTTCTGGAATCTGAGAGGAGCCACAAATTTCCTTCCACCCAGCGTTCCTCCAAGTCTCCGGATAAAAATGATACCTCACTTGTGTGGGTAGGCCTAGCGCCCGCGACAGGAAATGCCCCAAAACACAACATGGACACATCTCATTTTTTGACAGAAAACAGGGCTGTATTTTGCAAAGAGCCTACCTGTAGATTTTGGCCTCTAGCTCAGCCGGCACCTAGGAAAACCTACCAAACCTGTGCATTTTGTAAAACTAGAGACCTAGGGGAATCCAAGATGGGGTGAGTTGTGGGGCTCTGACCAGTTTCTGTTACCCAGAATCCTTTGCAAACCTCAAAATGTGGCTAAAATAACACGTTTTCCTCACATTTCGGTGACAGAAAGTTCTGGAATCTGAGAGGAGCCACAAATTTCCTTCCACCCTGCGTTCCCCCAAGTCTCCCGATAAAAATGATACCGCACTTGTGTGGGTAGGCCTAGCGCCCGTGACAGAAAATGCCCCAAAACACAACGTGGATACATCACATTTTTTCATAGAAAACAGTGCCTACCTGTGGATTTTTGCCTCTAGCTCAGCCGGCACCTGGGGAAACCTAGCAAACCAGCGCATTTTTTAAAACTAGAAACCCAGGGGAATCCAAGATGGGGTGATTAATGGGGCTCTGACCAGGTTCTGTTACCCAGAATCCTTTGCAAACCTCAAAATGTGGCTAAAATAACACATTTTCCTCACATTTCGGTGACAGAAAGTTCTGGAATCTGAGAGGAGCCACAAATTTCCTTCCACCCAGCGTTCCCGCAAGTCTCCCGATAAAAATTATACCTCACTTATGTGGGTAGGCCTAGCGCCCGCAACAGGAAATGCCCCAAAACTCAACGTGGACACATCCCATATTTTGACAGAAAACAGAGCTGTTTTTTGCAAAGTGCCTACCTGTAGATTTTGGCCTCTAGCTCAGCCGACACATAGAGATACCTACCAAACCTGTGCATTTTTTAAAACTAGAGACCTAGGGGAATCCAAGATGGGGTGACTTGTGGGGCTCTGACCAGGTTCTGTTACCCAGAATCCTTTGCAAACCTCAAAACGTGGCTAAAAAAACACGTTTTCCTCCAAATCAGTGACAGAAAGTTCTGGAATCTGAGAGGAGCCACAAATTTCCTTCCACCCAGAGTTCCCCCCAAGTCTCCCGATAAAAATGATACCTCACTTGTGTGGGTAGTCCTAGCGCTCGCGACAGGAAATGCCCCAAAACACAACATGGACAGATCCCATTTTTTGACAGAAAACAGGGCTGTTTTTTGCAAAGTGCCTACCTGTAGATTTTGGCCTCTAGCTCATCCGGCACCTAGGGAAACCTATTAAATCTGTGCATTCTTTAAAACTAGAGACCTAGGGGAATCCAAGATGGGGTGACTTGTGGGGCTCTGACCAGGTTCTGTTACCCAGAATCCTTTGCAAACCTCAAAACGTGGCTAAAAAAACACGTTTTCCTCACAAATCAGTGACAGAAAGTTCTGGAATCTGAGAGGAGCCACAAATTTCCTTCCACCCAGCGTTCCCCCAAGTCTCCCGATAAAAATGATACCTCAGTTGTGTGGGTAGGCCTAGCGCTCGCGACAGGAAATGCCCCAAAACACAACATGGACACATCCCATTTTTTGACAGAAAACAGCGCTGTTTTTTGCAAAGTGCCTACCTGTAGATTTTGGCCTCTAGCTCAGCCGGCACCTAGGGAAACCTATTAAACCTGTGTATTTTTTAAAACTAGAGACCTAGGGGAATCCAAGATGGGGTGACTTGTGGGGCTCTGACCAGGTTCTGTAACCCAGAATCCTTTGCAAACCTCAAAATGTGCTAAAATAACACGTTTTCCTCACATTTCGGTGACAGAAAGTTCTGGAATCTGAGAGGAGCCACAAATTTCCTTCCACCCTGCGTTCCCCCAAGTCTCCCGATAAAATGATACCTCACCTGTGTGGGTAGGCCAGCGCCCGTGACAGAAAATGCCCCAAAACACAACGTGGACACATCATATTTTTTCATAGAAAACAGTGCCTACCTGTGGATTTTGGCCTCTAGCTCAGCCGGCACTTGGGGAAACCTAGCAAACCAGCGCATTTTTGAAAACTAGAAACCCAGGGGAATCCAAGATGGGGTGACTTATGGGGCTCTGACTAGGTTCTGTTACCCAGAATCCTTTGCAAACCTCAAAATGTGGCTAAAATAACACATTTTCCTCACATTTCGGTGACAGAAAGTTCTGGAATCTGAGAGGAGCCACAAATTTCCTTCCACCCAGCGTTCCCCCAAGTCTCCAGATAAAAATTATACCTCACTTATGTGGGTAGGCCTAGCGCCCGCGACAGGAAATGCCCCAAAACACAACATGGACACATCCCATTTTTTGACAGAAAACAGGGCTGTTTTTTGCAAAGAGCCTACCTGTAGATTTTGGCCTCTAGCTCAGCCGGCACCTAGGGAAACCTACAAAACCTGTGCCTTTTTTAAAACTAGAGACCTAGGGGAATCCAAGATGGGGTGAGTTGTGGGGCTCTGACCAGTTTCTGTTACCCAGAGTCCTTTGCAAACCTCAAAATGTGGGTAAAATAACACGTTTTCCTCACATTTCGGTGACAGAAAGTTCTGGAATCTGAGAGGAGCCACAAATTTCCTTCCACCCTGCGTTCCCCCAAGTCTCCCGAGAAAAATGATACCTCACTTGTGTGGGTAGGCCTAGCGCCCGTGACAGAAAATGCCCCAAAACACAACGTGGATACATCACATTTTTTCATAGAAAACAGTGCCTACCTGTGGATTTTGGCCTCTAGCTCAGCCGGCACCTGGGGAAACCTAGCAAACCAGCGCATTTTTTAAAACTAGAAACCCAGGGGAATCCAAGATGGGGTGACTTATGGGGCTCTGACCAGGTTCTGTTACCCAGAATCCTTTTCAAACCTCAAAATGTGGCTAAAATAACACATTTTCCTCACATTTCGGTGACAGAAAGTTCTAGAATCTGAGAGGAGCCACAAATTTCCTTCCATCCAGCGTTCCCCCAAGTCTCCCGATAAAAATTATACCTCACTTATGTGGGTAGGCCTAGCGCCCGTGACATGAAATGCCCCAAAACACAACGTGGACACATCCCATAATTTGACAGAAAACAGAGCTGTTTTTTGCAAAGTGCCTACCTGTAGATTTTGGCCTCTAGCTCAGCCGGCACATAGAGATACCTACCAAACCTGTGCATTTTTGAAAACTAGAGACCTAGGGGAATCCAAGATGGGGTGACTTGTGGGGCTCTGGCCAGGTTCTGTTACTCAGAATCCTTTGCAAACCTCAAAACGTGGCTAAAAAATCACGTTTTCCTCACAAATCAGTGACAGAAAGTTCTGGAATCTGAGAGGAGCCACAAATTTCCTTCCACCCAGAGTTCCCCCAAGTCTCCCGATAAAAATGATACCTCAGTTGTGTGGGTAGGCCTAGCGCTCGCGACAGGAAATGCCCCAAAACACAACATGGACACATCCCATTTTTTGACAGAAAACAGCGCTGTTTTTTTGCAAAGTGCCTACCTGTAGATTTTGGCCTCTAGCTCAGCCGGCACCTAGGGAAACCTATTAAACCTGTGCATTTTTTAAAACTAGAGACCTAGGGGAATCCAAGATGGGGTGACTTGTGGGGCTCTGACCAGGTTCTGTTACCCAGAATCCTTTGCAAACCTCAAAATGTGCTAAAATAACACGTTTTCCTCACATTTCGGTGACAGAAAGTTCTGGAATCTGAGAGGAGCCACAAATTTCCTTCCACCCTGCGTTCCCCCAAGTCTCCTGATAAAATGATACCTCACCTGTGTGGGTAGGCCAGCGCCCGTGACAGAAAATGCCCCAAAACACAACGTGGACACATCATATTTTTTCATAGAAAACAGTGCCTACCTGTGGATTTTGGCCTCTAGCTCAGCCGGCACCTGGGGAAACCTAGCAAACCAGCGCATTTTTTAAAACTAGAAACCCAGGGGAATCCAAGATGGGGTGACTTATGGGGCTCTGACTAGGTTCTGTTACCCAGAATCCTTTGCAAACCTCAAAATGTGGCTAAAATAACACATTTTCCTCACATTTCGGTGACAGAAAGTTCTGGAATCTGAGAGGAGCCACAAATTTCCTTCCACCGAGCGTTCCCCCAAGTCTCCAGATAAAAATTATACCTCACTTATGTGGGTAGGCCTAGCGCCCGCGACAGAAAATGCCCCAAAACACAACGTGGACACATCATATTTTTTCATAGAAAACAGTGCCTACCTGTGGATTTTGGCCTCTAGCTCAGCCGGCAGGTAGGGGAAACCTACCAAACATGTGCATTTTTTAAAACTAGAGACCTAGGGGAATCCAAGATGGGGTGACTTGTGGGGCTCTGACCAGGTTCTGTTACCCTTAATCCTTTGCAAACCTCAAAATATGGCTAAAATAACATGTTTTCCTCTCATTTCGGTGACAGAAAGTTCTGGAATCTGAGAGGAGCCACAAATTTCCTTCCACCGAGCGTTCCCCCAAGTCTCCGGATAAAAATGATACCTCACTTGTGTGGGTAGGCCTAGCGCCCGCGACAGGAAATGCCCCAAAACACAACATGGACACCTCCAATTTTTTGACAGAAAACAGGGCTGTTTTTTGCAAAGAGCCTACCTGTAGATTTTGGCCTCTAGCTCAGCCGGCACCTAGGGAAACCTACCAAACCTGTGCATTTTTGAAAACTAGAGACCTAGGGGAATCCAAGATGGGGTGACTTGTGGGGCTCTGACCAGGTTCTGTTACCCAGAATCCTTTGCAAACCTCAAAACGTGGCAAAAAAAACACGTTTTCCTCACAAATCAGTGACAAAAAGTTCTGGAATCTGAGAGGAGCCACAAATTTCCTTCCACCCTGCGTTCCCCCAAGTCTCCCGATAAAATGATACCTCACTTGTGTGGGTAGGCCTAGCGCCCGCAACAGGAAATGCCCCAAAACACAACATGGACACATCCCATTTTATGACAGAAAACCGAGCTGTTTTCTGCAAAGTGCCTACCTGTAGATTTTGGCCTCTAGCTCAGCCGGCACCTAGGGAAACCTACCAAACCTGTGCATTTTTTTTAAACTAGAGACCTAGGGGAATCCAAGATGGGGAGACTTGTGGGGCTCTGACCAGGTTCTGTTACCCAGAATCCTTTGCAGACCTCAAAATGTGGCCGAAATAACACGTTTCCTCACATTTCGGTGACAGAAAGTTCTGGAATCTGAGAGGAGCCACAAATTTCCTTCCACCCTGCGTTCCCCCAAGTCTCCCGATAAAAATGGTACCTCGCTTGTGTGGGTAGGCCTAGCGCCCGTGACAGAAAATACCCCAAAACACTACGTGGACACATCACATTTTTCACAGAAAACAGTGCCTACCTGTGGATTTTGGCCTCTAGCTCAGCCGGCACCTGGGGAAACCTAGCAAACCAGCGCATTTTTGAAAACTAGAAATCCAGGGGAATCCAAGATGGGGTGACTTATGGGGCTCTGACCAAGTTCTGTTACCCAGAATCCTTTGCAAACCTCAAAACGTGGCTAAAATAACATATTTTCCTCACATTTCGGTGACAGAAAGTTCTGGAATCTGAGAGGAGCCACAAATTTCCTTCCACCCAGCGTTCCCCCAAGTCTCCGGATAAAAATGATACCTCAATTGTGTGGGTAGGCCTAGCGCCCGCGACAGGAAATGCCCCAAAACACAACATGGACACATCCCATTTTATGACAGAAAACAGGGCTGTTTTTTGCAAAGAGCCTACCTGTAGATTTTGGCCTCTAGCTCAGCCGGCACCTAGGGAAACCTACCAAACCTGTGCCTTTTTTAAAACTAGAGACCTAGGGGAATCCAAGATGGGGTGAGTTGTGGGGCTCTGACCAGTTTCTGTTACCCAGAGTCCTTTGCAAACCTCAAAATGTGGCTAAAATAACACGTTTTCCTCACATTTCGGTGACAGAAAGTTCTGGAATCTGAGAGGAGCCACAAATTTCCTTCCACCCTGCGTTCCCCCAAGTCTCCCGAGAAAAATTATACCTCACTTGTGTGGGTAGGCCTAGCGCCCGTGACAGAAAATGCCCCAAAACACAACGTGGATACATCACGTTTTTTCATAGAAAACAGTGCCTACCTGTGGATTTTGGCCTCTAGCTCAGCCGGCACCTGGGGAAACCTAGCAAACCAGCGCATTTTTTAAAACTAGAAACCCAGGGGAATCCAAGATGGGGTGACTTATGGGGCTCTGACCAGGTTCTGTTACCCAGAATCCTTTGCAAACCTCAAAATGTGGCTAAAATAACACATTTTCCTCACATTTCGGTGACATAAAGTTCTGGAATCTGAGAGGAGCCACAAATTTCCTTCCATCCAGCGTTCCCCCAAGTCTCCCGATAAAAATTATACCTCACTTATGTGGGTAGGCCTAGCGCCCGTGACATGAAATGCCCCAAAACACAACGTGGACACATCCCATATTTTGACAGAAAACAGAGCTGTTTTTTGCAAAGTGCCTACCTGTAGATTTTGGCCTCTAGCTCAGCCGGCACATAGAGATACCTACCAAACCTGTGCATTTTTGAAAACTAGAGACCTAGGGGAATCCAAGATGGGGTGAGTTGTGGGGCTCTGACCAGTTTCTGTTACCCAGAGTCCTTTGCAAACCTCAAAATGTGGGTAAAATAACACGTTTTCCTCACATTTCGGTGACAGAAAGTTCTGGAATCTGAGAGGAGCCACAAATTTCCTTCCACCCTGCGTTCCCCCAAGTCTCCCGAGAAAAATGATACCTCACTTGTGTGGGTAGGCCTAGCGCCCGTGACAGAAAATGCCCCAAAACACAACGTGGATACATCACATTTTTTCATAGAAAACAGTGCCTACCTGTGGATTTTGGCCTCTAGCTCAGCCGGCACCTGGGGAAACCTAGCAAACCAGCGCATTTTTTAAAACTAGAAACCCAGGGGAATCCAAGATGGGGTGACTTATGGGGCTCTGACCAGGTTCTGTTACCCAGAATCCTTTGCAAACCTCAAAATGTGGCTAAAATAACACATTTTCCTCACATTTCGGTGACAGAAAGTTCTGGAATCTGAGAGGAGCCACAAATTTCCTTCCACCCAGCGTTCCCCCAAGTCTCCAGATAAAAATTATACCTCACTTATGTGGGTAGGCCTAGCGCCCGCGACAGAAAATGCCCCAAAACACAACGTGGACACATCATATTTTTTCATAGAAAACAGTGCCTACCTGTGGATTTTGGCCTCTAGCTCAGCCGGCAGGTAGGGGAAACCTACCAAACATGTGCATTTTTTAAAACTAGAGACCTAGGGGAATCCAAGATGGGGTGACTTGTGGGGCTCTGACCAGGTTCTGTTACCCTTAATCCTTTGCAAACCTCAAAATATGGCTAAAATAACATGTTTTCCTCTCATTTCGGTGACAGAAAGTTCTGGAATCTGAGAGGAGCCACAAATTTCCTTCCACCGAGCGTTCCCCCAAGTCTCCGGATAAAAATGATACCTCACTTGTGTGGGTAGGCCTAGCGCCCGCGACAGGAAATGCCCCAAAACACAACATGGACACATCCAATTTTTTGACAGAAAACAGGGCTGTTTTTTGCAAAGAGCCTACCTGTAGATTTTGGCCTCTAGCTCAGCCGGCACCTAGGAAAACCTACCAAACCTGTGCATTTTTGAAAACTAGAGACCTAGGGGAATCCAAGATGGGGTGACTTGTGGGGCTCTGACCAGGTTCTGTTACCCAGAATCCTTTGCAAACCTCAAAACGTGGCTAAAAAAACACGTTTTCCTCACAAATCAGTGACAGAAAGTTCTGGAATCTGAGAGGAGCCACAAATTTCCTTCCACCCTGCGTTCCCCCAAGTCTCCCGATAAAATGATACCTCACTTGTGTGGGTAGGCCTAGCGCCCGCAACAGGAAATGCCCCAAAACACAACATGGACACATCCCATTTTATGACAGAAAACCGAGCTGTTTTCTGCAAAGTGCCTACCTGTAGATTTTGGCCTCTAGCTCAGCCGGCACCAAGGGAAACCTACCAAACCTGTGCATTTTTTTTAAACTAGAGACCTAGGGGAATCCAAGATGGGGAGACTTGTGGGGCTCTGACCAGGTTCTGTTACCCAGAATCCTTTGCAGACCTCAAAATGTGGCCGAAATAACACGTTTCCTCACATTTCGGTGACAGAAAGTTCTGGAATCTGAGAGGAGCCACAAATTTCCTTCCACCCTGCGTTCCCCCAAGTCTCCCGATAAAAATGGTACCTCGCTTGTGTGGGTAGGCCTAGCGCCCGTGACAGAAAATACCCCAAAACACTACGTGGACACATCACATTTTTCACAGAAAACAGTGCCTACCTGTGGATTTTGGCCTCTAGCTCAGCCGGCACCTGGGGAAACCTAGCAAACCAGCGCATTTTTGAAAACTAGAAATCCAGGGGAATCCAAGATGGGGTGACTTATGGGGCTCTGACCAGGTTCTGTTACCCAGAATCCTTTGCAAACCTCAAAACGTGGCTAAAATAACACATTTTCCTCACATTTCGGTGACAGAAAGTTCTGGAATCTGAGAGGAGCCACAAATTTCCTTCCACCCAGCGTTCCCCCAAGTCTCCGGATAAAAATGATACCTCAATTGTGTGGGTAGGCCTAGCGCCCGCGACAGGAAATGCCCCAAAACACAACATGGACACATCCCATTTTATGACAGAAAACAGGGCTGTTTTTTGCAAAGAGCCTACCTGTAGATTTTGGCCTCTAGCTCAGCCGGCACCTAGGGAAACCTACCAAACCTGTGCCTTTTTTAAAACTAGAGACCTAGGGGAATCCAAGATGGGGTGAGTTGTGGGGCTCTGACCAGTTTCTGTTACCCAGAGTCCTTTGCAAACCTCAAAATGTGGCTAAAATAACACGTTTTCCTCACATTTCGGTGACAGAAAGTTCTGGAATCTGAGAGGAGCCACAAATTTCCTTCCACCCTGCGTTCCCCCAAGTCTCCCGAGAAAAATGATACCTCACTTGTGTGGGTAGGCCTAGCGCCCGTGACAGAAAATGCCCCAAAACACAACGTGGATACATCACGTTTTTTCATAGAAAACAGTGCCTACCTGTGGATTTTGGCCTCTAGCTCAGCCGGCACCTGGGGAAACCTAGCAAACCAGCGCATTTTTTAAAACTAGAAACCCAGGGGAATCCAAGATGGGGTGACTTATGGGGCTCTGACCAGGTTCTGTTACCCAGAATCCTTTGCAAACCTCAAAATGTGGCTAAAATAACACATTTTCCTCACATTTCGGTGACATAAAGTTCTGGAATCTGAGAGGAGCCACAAATTTCCTTCCATCCAGCGTTCCCCCAAGTCTCCCGATAAAAATTATACCTCACTTATGTGGGTAGGCCTAGCGCCCGTGACATGAAATGCCCCAAAACACAACGTGGACACATCCCATATTTTGACAGAAAACAGAGCTGTTTTTTGCAAAGTGCCTACCTGTAGATTTTGGCCTCTAGCTCAGCCGGCACATAGAGATACCTACCAAACCTGTGCATTTTTGAAAACTAGAGACCTAGGGGAATCCAAGATGGGGTGAGTTGTGGGGCTCTGACCAGTTTCTGTTACCCAGAGTCCTTTGCAAACCTCAAAATGTGGGTAAAATAACACGTTTTCCTCACATTTCGGTGACAGAAAGTTCTGGAATCTGAGAGGAGCCACAAATTTCCTTCCACCCTGCGTTCCCCCAAGTCTCCCGAGAAAAATGATACCTCACTTGTGTGGGTAGGCCTAGCGCCCGTGACAGAAAATGCCCCAAAACACAACGTGGATACATCACATTTTTTCATAGAAAACAGTGCCTGCCTGTGGATTTTGGCCTCTAGCTCAGCCGGCACCTGGGGAAACCTAGCAAACCAGCGCATTTTTTAAAACTAGAAACCCAGGGGAATCCAAGATGGGGTGACTTATGGGGCTCTGACCAGGTTCTGTTACCCAGAATCCTTTGCAAACCTCAAAATGTGGCTAAAATAACACATTTTCCTCACATTTCGGTGACAGAAAGTTCTGGAATCTGAGAGGAGCCACAAATTTCCTTCCACCCAGCGTTCCCCCAAGTCTCCAGATAAAAATTATACCTCACTTATGTGGGTAGGCCTAGCGCCCGCGACAGAAAATGCCCCAAAACACAACGTGGACACATCATATTTTTTCATAGAAAACAGTGCCTACCTGTGGATTTTGGCCTCTAGCTCAGCCGGCAGGTAGGGGAAACCTACCAAACATGTGCATTTTTTAAAACTAGAGACCTAGGGGAATCCAAGATGGGGTGACTTGTGGGGCTCTGACCAGGTTCTGTTACCCTTAATCCTTTGCAAACCTCAAAATATGGCTAAAATAACATGTTTTCCTCTCATTTCGGTGACAGAAAGTTCTGGAATCTGAGAGGAGCCACAAATTTCCTTCCACCGAGCGTTCCCCCAAGTCTCCGGATAAAAATGATACCTCACTTGTGTGGGTAGGCCTAGCGCCCGCGACAGGAAATGCCCCAAAACACAACATGGACACATCCAATTTTTTGACAGAAAACAAGGCTGTTTTTTGCAAAGAGCCTACCTGTAGATTTTGGCCTCTAGCTCAGCCGGCACCTAGGAAAACCTACCAAACCTGTGCATTTTTGAAAACTAGAGACCTAGGGGAATCCAAGATGGGGTGACTTGTGGGGCTCTGACCAGGTTCTGTTACCCAGAATCCTTTGCAAACCTCAAAACGTGGCTAAAAAAACACGTTTTCCTCACAAATCAGTGACAGAAAGTTCTGGAATCTGAGAGGAGCCACAAATTTCCTTCCACCCTGCGTTCCCCCAAGTCTCCCGATAAAATGATACCTCACTTGTGTGGGTAGGCCTAGCGCCCGCAACAGGAAATGCCCCAAAACACAACATGGACACATCCCATTTTATGACAGAAAACCGAGCTGTTTTCTGCAAAGTGCCTACCTGTAGATTTTGGCCTCTAGCTCAGCCGGCACCTAGGGAAACCTACCAAACCTGTGCATTTTTTTTAAACTAGAGACCTAGGGGAATCCAAGATGGGGAGACTTGTGGGGCTCTGACCAGGTTCTGTTACCCAGAATCCTTTGCAGACCTCAAAATGTGGCCGAAATAACACGTTTCCTCACATTTCGGTGACAGAAAGTTCTGGAATCTGAGAGGAGCCACAAATTTCCTTCCACCCTGCGTTCCCCCAAGTCTCCCGATAAAAATGGTACCTCGCTTGTGTGGGTAGGCCTAGCGCCCGTGACAGAAAATACCCCAAAACACTACGTGGACACATCACATTTTTCACAGAAAACAGTGCCTTCCTGTGGATTTTGGCCTCTAGCTCAGCCGGCACCTGGGGAAACCTAGCAAACCAGCGCATTTTTGAAAACTAGAAATCCAGGGGAATCCAAGATGGGGTGACTTATGGGGCTCTGACCAGGTTCTGTTACCCAGAATCCTTTGCAAACCTCAAAACGTGGCTAAAATAACACATTTTCCTCACATTTCGGTGACAGAAAGTTCTGGAATCTGAGAGGAGCCACAAATTTCCTTCCACCCAGCGTTCCCCCAAGTCTCCGGATAAAAATGATACCTCAATTGTGTGGGTAGGCCTAGCGCCCGCGACAGGAAATGCCCCAAAACACAACATGGACACATCCCATTTTATGACAGAAAACAGGGCTGTTTTTTGCAAAGAGCCTACCTGTAGATTTTGGCCTCTAGCTCAGCCGGCACCTAGGGAAACCTACCAAACCTGTGCCTTTTTTAAAACTAGAGACCTAGGGGAATCCAAGATGGGGTGAGTTGTGGGGCTCTGACCAGTTTCTGTTACCCAGAGTCCTTTGCAAACCTCAAAATGTGGCTAAAATAACACGTTTTCCTCACATTTCGGTGACAGAAAGTTCTGGAATCTGAGAGGAGCCACAAATTTCCTTCCACCCTGCGTTCCCCCAAGTCTCCCGAGAAAAATGATACCTCACTTGTGTGGGTAGGCCTAGCGCCCGTGACAGAAAATGCCCCAAAACACAACGTGGATACATCACGTTTTTTCATAGAAAACAGTGCCTACCTGTGGATTTTGGCCTCTAGCTCAGCCGGCACCTGGGGAAACCTAGCAAACCAGCGCATTTTTTAAAACTAGAAACCCAGGGGAATCCAAGATGGGGTGACTTATGGGGCTCTGACCAGGTTCTGTTACCCAGAATCCTTTGCAAACCTCAAAATGTGGCTAAAATAACACATTTTCCTCACATTTCGGTGACATAAAGTTCTGGAATCTGAGAGGAGCCACAAATTTCCTTCCATCCAGCGTTCCCCCAAGTCTCCCGATAAAAATTATACCTCACTTATGTGGGTAGGCCTAGCGCCCGTGACATGAAATGCCCCAAAACACAACGTGGACACATCATATTTTTTCATAGAAAACAGTGCCTACCTGTGGATTTTGGCCTCTAGCTCAGCCGGCAGGTAGGGGAAACCTACCAAACATGTGCATTTTTTAAAACTAGAGACCTAGGGGAATCCAAGATGGGGTGACTTGTGGGGCTCTGACCAGGTTCTGTTACCCAGAATCCTTTGCAAACCTCAAAATGTGACTAAAATAACACGTTTTCCTCACAGTTCAGTGACAGAAAGTTCTGGAATCTGAGAGGAGCCACAAATTTCCTTCCACCCTGCGTTCCCCCAAGTCTCCCGATAAAAATGATACCTCAGTTGTGTGGGTAGGCCTAGCGCTCGCGACAGGAAATGCCCCAAAACACAACATGGACACATCCCATTTTTTGACAGAAAACAGGGCTGTTTTTTGCAAAGCCTACCTGTAGATTTTGGCCTCTAGCTCAGCCGGCACCTAGGGAAACCTACCAAACCTGTGCATTTTTGAAAACTAGAGACCTAGGGGAATCCAAGATGGGGTGACTTGTGGGGCTCTGACCAGGTTCTGTTACCCAGAATCCTTTGCAAACCTCAAAACGTGGCTAAAAAAACACGTTTTCCTCACAAATCAGTGACAGAAAGTTCTGGAATCTGAGAGGAGCCACAAATTTCCTTCCACCCAGAGTTCCCCCAAGTCTCCCGATAAAAATGATACCTCAGTTGTGTGGGTAGGCCTAGCGCTCGCGACAGGAAATGCCCCAAAACACAACATGGACACATCCCATTTTTTGACAGAAAACAGGGCTGTTTTTTGCAAAGTGCCTACCTGTAGATTTTGGCCTCTAGCTCAGCCGGCACCTAGGGAAACCTATTAATCCTGTGCATTTTTTAAAACTAGAGACCTAGGGGAATCCAAGATGGGGTGACTTGTGGGGCTCTGACCAGGTTCTGTTACCCAGAATCCTTTGCAAACCTCAAAATGTGGCTAAAATAACACATTTTCCTCACAATTCGGTGACAGAAAGTTCTGGAATCTGAGAGGAGCCACAAATTTCCTTCCACCCAGAGTTCCCCCAAGTCTCCCGATAAAAATGATACCTCAGTTGTGTGGGTAGGCCTAGCGCTCGCGACAGGAAATGCCCCAAAACACAACATGGACACATCCCATTTTTTGACAGAAAACAGGGCTGTTTTTTGCAAAGTGCCTACCTGTAGATTTTGGCCTCTAGCTCAGCCGGCACCTAGGGAAACCTATTAATCCTGTGCATTTTTTAAAACTAGAGACCTAGGGGAATCCAAGATGGGGTGACTTGTGGGGCTCTGACCAGGTTCTGTTACCCAGAATCCTTTGCAAACCTCAAAATGTGGCTAAAATAACACATTTTCCTCACATTTCGGTGACAGAAAGTTCTGGAATCTGAGAGGAGCCACAAATTTCCTTCCACCCAGCGTTCCCCCAAGTCTCCAGATAAAAATTATACCTCACTTATGTGGGTAGGCCTAGCGCCCGCGACAGGAAATGCCCCAAAACACAACGTGGACACATCCCATTTTTTGACAGAAAACAGAGCTGTTTTTTGCAAAGTGCCTACCTGTAGATTTTGGCCTCTAGCTCACCCGCACATAGAGATACCTACCAAACCTGTGCATTTTTGAAAACTAGAGACCTAGGGGAATCCAAGATGGGGTGACTTGTGGGGCTCTGACCAGGTTCTGTTACCCAGAATCCTTTGCAAACCTCAAAACGTGGCTAAGAAAACACGTTTTCCTCACAAATCAGTGACATAAAGTTCTGGAATCTGAGAGGAGCCACAAATTTCCTTCCACCCAGAGTTCCCCCAAGTCTCCCAATAAAAATGATACCTCACTTGTGTGGGTAGGCCTAGCGCCCGCGACAGGAAATGCCCCAAAACACAACATGGACACATCCCATTTTATGACAGAAAACAGAGCTGTTTTCTGCAAAGTGCCTACCTGTAGATTTTAGCCTCTAGCTCAGCCGGCACCTAGGGAAACCTACCAAACCTGTGCATTTTTTTTAAACTAGAGACCTAAGGGAATCCAAGATGGGGAGATTTGTGGGGCTCTGACTAGGTTCTGTTACCCAGAATCCTTTGCAAACCTCAAAATGTGGCCAAAATAACACGTTTCCTCACATTTCGGTGACAGAAAGTTCTGGAATCTGAGAGGAGCCACAAATTTCCTTCCACCCAGCGTTCCCCCAAGTCTCCCGATAAAAATGATACCTCGCTTGTGTGGGTAGGCCTAGCGCCCGTGACAGAAAATGCCCCAAAACACAACGTGGACACATCACATTTTTCATAGAAAACAGTGCCTACCTGTGGATTTTGGCCTCTAGCTCAGCCGGCACCTGGGGAAACCTAGCAAACCAGCGCATTTTTGAAAACTAGAAATCCAGGGGAATGCAAGATGGGGTGACTTATGGGGCTCTGACCAGGTTCTGTTACCCAGAATCCTTTGCAAACCTCAAAACGTGGCTAAAATAACACATTTTCCTCACATTTCGGTGACAGAAAGTTCTGGAATCTGAGAGGAGCCACAAATTTCCTTCCACCCAGCGTTCCCCCAAGTCTCCGGATAAAAATGATACCTCACTTGTGTGGGTAGGCCTAGCGCCCGCGACAGGAAATGCCCCAAAACACAACATGGACACATCCCATTTTTTGACAGAAAACAGGGCTGTTTTTTGCAAAGAGCCTACCTGTATATTTTGGCCTCTAGCTCAGCCGGCACCTAGGGAAACCTACCAAACCTGTGCCTTTTTTAAAACTAGAGACCTAGGGGAATCCAAGATGGGGTGAGTTGTGGGGCTCTGACCAGTTTCTGTTACCCAGAGTCCTTTGCAAACCTCAAAATGTGGCTAAAATAACACGTTTTCCTCACATTTCGGTGACAGAAAGTTCTGGAATCTGAGAGGAGCCACAAATTTCCTTCCACCCTGCGTTCCCCCAAGTCTCCCGAGAAAAATGATACCTCACTTGTGTGGGTAGGCCTAGCGCCCGTGACAGAAAATGCCCCAAAACACAACGTGGATACATCACGTTTTTTCATAGAAAACAGTGCCTACCTGTGGATTTTGGCCTCTAGCTCAGCCGGCACCTGGGGAAACCTAGCAAACCAGCGCATTTTTTAAAACTAGAAACCCAGGGGAATCCAAGATGGGGTGACTTATGGGGCTCTGACCAGGTTCTGTTACCCAGAATCCTTTGCAAACCTCAAAATGTGGCTAAAATAACACATTTTCCTCACATTTCGGTGACATAAAGTTCTGGAATCTGAGAGGAGCCACAAATTTCCTTCCATCCAGCGTTCCCCCAAGTCTCCCGATAAAAATTATACCTCACTTATGTGGGTAGGCCTAGCGCCCGTGACATGAAATGCCCCAAAACACAACGTGGACACATCATATTTTTTCATAGAAAACAGTGCCTACCTGTGGATTTTGGCCTCTAGCTCAGCCGGCAGGTAGGGGAAACCTACCAAACATGTGCATTTTTTAAAACTAGAGACCTAGGGGAATCCAAGATGGGGTGACTTGTGGGGCTCTGACCAGGTTCTGTTACCCAGAATCCTTTGCAAACCTCAAAATGTGACTAAAATAACACGTTTTCCTCACAGTTCAGTGACAGAAAGTTCTGGAATCTGAGAGGAGCCACAAATTTCCTTCCACCCTGCGTTCCCCCAAGTCTCCCGATAAAAATGATACCTCAGTTGTGTGGGTAGGCCTAGCGCTCGCGACAGGAAATGCCCCAAAACACAACATGGACACATCCCATTTTTTGACAGAAAACAGGGCTGTTTTTTGCAAAGCCTACCTGTAGATTTTGGCAACTAGCTCAGCCGGCACCTAGGGAAACCTACCAAACCTGTGCATTTTTGAAAACTAGAGACCTAGGGGAATCCAAGATGGGGTGACTTGTGGGGCTCTGACCAGGTTCTGTTACCCAGAATCCTTTGCAAACCTCAAAACGTGGCTAAAAAAACACGTTTTCCTCACAAATCAGTGACAGAAAGTTCTGGAATCTGAGAGGAGCCACAAATTTCCTTCCACCCAGAGTTCCCCCAAGTCTCCCGATAAAAATGATACCTCAGTTGTGTGGGTAGGCCTAGCGCTCGCGACAGGAAATGCCCCAAAACACAACATGGACACATCCCATTTTTTGACAGAAAACAGGGCTGTTTTTTGCAAAGTGCCTACCTGTAGATTTTGGCCTCTAGCTCAGCCGGCACCTAGGGAAACCTATTAATCCTGTGCATTTTTTAAAACTAGAGACCTAGGGGAATCCAAGATGGGGTGTTTTGTGGGGCTCTGACCAGGTTCTGTTACCCAGAATCCTTTGCAAACCTCAAAATGTGGCTAAAATAGCACATTTTCCTCACAATTCGGTGACAGAAAGTTCTGGAATCTGAGAGGAGCCACAAATTTCCTTCCACCCAGAGTTCCCCCAAGTCTCCCGATAAAAATGATACCTCAGTTGTGTGGGTAGGCCTAGCGCTCGCGACAGGAAATGCCCCAAAACACAACATGGACACATCCCATTTTTTGACAGAAAACAGGGCTGTTTTTTGCAAAGTGCCTACCTGTATATTTTGGCCTCTAGCTCAGCCGGCACCTAGGGAAACCTATTAATCCTGTGCATTTTTTAAAACTAGAGACCTAGGGGAATCCAAGATGGGGTGACTTGTGGGGCTCTGACCAGGTTCTGTTACCCAGAATCCTTTGCAAACCTCAAAATGTGGCTAAAATAACACATTTTCCTCACATTTCGGTGACAGAAAGTTCTGGAATCTGAGAGGAGCCACAAATTTCCTTCCACCCAGCGTTCCCCCAAGTCTCCAGATAAAAATTATACCTCACTTATGTGGGTAGGCCTAGCGCCCGCGACAGGAAATGCCCCAAAACACAACGTGGACACATCCCATTTTTTGACAGAAAACAGAGCTGTTTTTTGCAAAGTGCCTACCTGTAGATTTTGGCCTCTAGCTCACCCGCACATAGAGATACCTACCAAACCTGTGCATTTTTGAAAACTAGAGACCTAGGGGAATCCAAGATGGGGTGACTTGTGGGGCTCTGACCAGGTTCTGTTACCCAGAATCCTTTGCAAACCTCAAAACGTGGCTAAGAAAACACGTTTTCCTCACAAATCAGTGACATAAAGTTCTGGAATCTGAGAGGAGCCACAAATTTCCTTCCACCCAGAGTTCCCCCAAGTCTCCCAATAAAAATGATACCTCACTTGTGTGGGTAGGCCTAGCGCCCGCGACAGGAAATGCCCCAAAACACAACATGGACACATCCCATTTTATGACAGAAAACAGAGCTGTTTTCTGCAAAGTGCCTACCTGTAGATTTTAGCCTCTAGCTCAGCCGGCACCTAGGGAAACCTACCAAACCTGTGCATTTTTTTTAAACTAGAGACCTAAGGGAATCCAAGATGGGGAGATTTGTGGGGCTCTGACTAGGTTCTGTTACCCAGAATCCTTTGCAAACCTCAAAATGTGGCCAAAATAACACGTTTCCTCACATTTCGGTGACAGAAAGTTCTGGAATCTGAGAGGAGCCACAAATTTCCTTCCACCCAGCGTTCCCCCAAGTCTCCCGATAAAAATGATACCTCGCTTGTGTGGGTAGGCCTAGCGCCCGTGACAGAAAATGCCCCAAAACACAACGTGGACACATCACATTTTTCATAGAAAACAGTGCCTACCTGTGGATTTTGGCCTCTAGCTCAGCCGGCACCTGGGGAAACCTAGCAAACCAGCGCATTTTTGAAAACTAGAAATCCAGGGGAATGCAAGATGGGGTGACTTATGGGGCTCTGACCAGGTTCTGTTACCCAGAATCCTTTGCAAACCTCAAAACGTGGCTAAAATAACACATTTTCCTCACATTTCGGTGACAGAAAGTTCTGGAATCTGAGAGGAGCCACAAATTTCCTTCCACCCAGCGTTCCCCCAAGTCTCCGGATAAAAATGATACCTCACTTGTGTGGGTAGGCCTAGCGCCCGCGACAGGAAATGCCCCAAAACACAACATGGACACATCCCATTTTTTGACAGAAAACAGGGCTGTTTTTTGCAAAGAGCCTACCTGTATATTTTGGCCTCTAGCTCAGCCGGCACCTAGGGAAACCTACCAAACCTGTGCCTTTTTTAAAACTAGAGACCTAGGGGAATCCAAGATGGGGTGAGTTGTGGGGCTCTGACCAGTTTCTGTTACCCAGAGTCCTTTGCAAACCTCAAAATGTGGCTAAAATAACACGTTTTCCTCACATTTCGGTGACAGAAAGTTCTGGAATCTGAGAGGAGCCACAAATTTCCTTCCACCCTGCGTTCCCCCAAGTCTCCCGAGAAAAATGATACCTCACTTGTGTGGGTAGGCCTAGCGCCCGTGACAGAAAATGCCCCAAAACACAACGTGGATACATCACGTTTTTTCATAGAAAACAGTGCCTACCTGTGGATTTTGGCCTCTAGCTCAGCCGGCACCTGGGGAAACCTAGCAAACCAGCGCATTTTTTAAAACTAGAAACCCAGGGGAATCCAAGATGGGGTGACTTATGGGGCTCTGACCAGGTTCTGTTACCCAGAATCCTTTGCAAACCTCAAAATGTGGCTAAAATAACACATTTTCCTCACATTTCGGTGACAGAAAGTTCTGGAATCTGAGAGGAGCCACAAATTTCCTTCCATCCAGCGTTCCCCCAAGTCTCCCGATAAAAATTATACCTCACTTATGTGGGTAGGCCTAGCGCCCGTGACATGAAATGCCCCAAAACACAACGTGGACACATCCCATATTTTGACAGAAAACAGAGCTGTTTTTTGCAAAGTGCCTACCTGTAGATTTTGGCCTCTAGCTCAGCCGGCACATAGAGATACCTACCAAACCTGTGCATTTTTGAAAACTAGAGACCTAGGGGAATCCAAGATGGGGTGACTTGTGGGGCTCTGGCCAGGTTCTGTTACTCAGAATCCTTTGCAAACCTCAAAACGTGGCTAAAAAATCACGTTTTCCTCACAAATCAGTGACAGAAAGTTCTGGAATCTGAGAGGAGCCACAAATTTCCTTCCACCCAGAGTTCCCCCAAGTCTCCCGATAAAAATGATACCTCAGTTGTGTGGGTAGGCCTAGCGCTCGCGACAGGAAATGCCCCAAAACACAACATGGACACATCCCATTTTTTGACAGAAAACAGGGCTGTTTTTTGCAAAGTGCCTACCTGTAGATTTTGGCCTCTAGCTCAGCCGGCACCTAGGGAAACCTATTAAACCTGTGCATTTTTTAAAACTAGAGACCTAGGGGAATCCAAGATGGGGTGACTTGTGGGGCTCTGACCAGGTTCTGTTACCCAGAATCCTTTGCAAACCTCAAAATGTGCTAAAATAACACGTTTTCCTCACATTTCGGTGACAGAAAGTTCTGGAATCTGAGAGGAGCCACAAATTTCCTTCCACCCTGCGTTCCCCCAAGTCTCCCGATAAAATGATACCTCACCTGTGTGGGTAGGCCAGCGCCCGTGACAGAAAATGCCCCAAAACACAACGTGGACACATCATATTTTTTCATAGAAAACAGTGCCTACCTGTGTATTTTGGCCTCTAGCTCAGCCGGCACTTGGGGAAACCTAGCAAACCAGCGCATTTTTTAAAACTAGAAACCCAGGGGAATCCAGGATGGGGTGACTTATGGGGCTCTGACTAGGTTCTGTTACCCAGAATCCTTTGCAAACCTCAAAATGTGGCTAAAATAACACATTTTCCTCACATTTCGGTGACAGAAAGTTCTGGAATCTGAGAGGAGCCACAAATTTCCTTCCACCCAGCGTTCCCCCAAGTCTCCAGATAAAAATTATACCTCACTTATGTGGGTAGGCCTAGCGCCCGCGACAGGAAATGCCCCAAAACACAACATGGACACATCCCATTTTTTGACAGAAAACAGGGCTGTTTTTTGCAAAGAGCCTACCTGTAGATTTTGGCCTCTAGCTCAGCCGGCACCTAGGGAAACCTACAAAACCTGTGCCTTTTTTAAAACTAGAGACCTAGGGGAATCCAAGATGGGGTGAGTTGTGGGGCTCTGACCAGTTTCTGTTACCCAGAGTCCTTTGCAAACCTCAAAATGTGGGTAAAATAACACGTTTTCCTCACATTTCGGTGACAGAAAGTTCTGGAATCTGAGAGGAGCCACAAATTTCCTTCCACCCTGCGTTCCCCCAAGTCTCCCGAGAAAAATGATACCTCACTTGTGTGGGTAGGCCTAGCGCCCGTGACAGAAAATGCCCCAAAACACAACGTGGATACATCACATTTTTTCATAGAAAACAGTGCCTACCTGTGGATTTTGGCCTCTAGCTCAGCCGGCACCTGGGGAAACCTAGCAAACCAGCGCATTTTTTAAAACTAGAAACCCAGGGGAATCCAAGATGGGGTGACTTATGGGGCTCTGACCAGGTTCTGTTACCCAGAATCCTTTTCAAACCTCAAAATGTGGCTAAAATAACACATTTTCCTCACATTTCGGTGACAGAAAGTTCTAGAATCTGAGAGGAGCCACAAATTTCCTTCCATCCAGCGTTCCCCCAAGTCTCCCGATAAAAATTATACCTCACTTATGTGGGTAGGCCTAGCGCCCGTGACATGAAATGCCCCAAAACACAACGTGGACACATCCCATAATTTGACAGAAAACAGAGCTGTTTTTTGCAAAGTGCCTACCTGTAGATTTTGGCCTCTAGCTCAGCCGGCACATAGAGATACCTACCAAACCTGTGCATTTTTGAAAACTAGAGACCTAGGGGAATCCAAGATGGGGTGACTTGTGGGGCTCTGGCCAGGTTCTGTTACTCAGAATCCTTTGCAAACCTCAAAACGTGGCTAAAAAATCACGTTTTCCTCACAAATCAGTGACAGAAAGTTCTGGAATCTGAGAGGAGCCACAAATTTCCTTCCACCCAGAGTTCCCCCAAGTCTCCCGATAAAAATGATACCTCAGTTGTGTGGGTAGGCCTAGCGCTCGCGACAGGAAATGCCCCAAAACACAACATGGACACATCCCATTTTTTGACAGAAAACAGCGCTGTTTTTTTGCAAAGTGCCTACCTGTAGATTTTGGCCTCTAGCTCAGCCGGCACCTAGGGAAACCTATTAAACCTGTGCATTTTTTAAAACTAGAGACCTAGGGGAATCCAAGATGGGGTGACTTGTGGGGCTCTGACCAGGTTCTGTTACCCAGAATCCTTTGCAAACCTCAAAATGTGCTAAAATAACACGTTTTCCTCACATTTCGGTGACAGAAAGTTCTGGAATCTGAGAGGAGCCACAAATTTCCTTCCACCCTGCGTTCCCCCAAGTCTCCCGATAAAATGATACCTCACCTGTGTGGGTAGGCCAGCGCCCGTGACAGAAAATGCCCCAAAACACAACGTGGACACATCATATTTTTTCATAGAAAACAGTGCCTACCTGTGGATTTTGGCCTCTAGCTCAGCCGGCACCTGGGGAAACCTAGCAAACCAGCGCATTTTTTAAAACTAGAAACCCAGGGGAATCCAAGATGGGGTGACTTATGGGGCTCTGACTAGGTTCTGTTACCCAGAATCCTTTGCAAACCTCAAAATGTGGCTAAAATAACACATTTTCCTCACATTTCGGTGACAGAAAGTTCTGGAATCTGAGAGGAGCCACAAATTTCCTTCCACCCAGCGTTCCCCCAAGTCTCCAGATAAAAATTATACCTCACTTATGTGGGTAGGCCTAGCGCCCGCGACAGAAAATGCCCCAAAACACAACGTGGACACATCATATTTTTTCATAGAAAACAGTGCCTACCTGTGGATTTTGGCCTCTAGCTCAGCCGGCAGGTAGGGGAAACCTACCAAACATGTGCATTTTTTAAAACTAGAGACCTAGGGGAATCCAAGATGGGGTGACTTGTGGGGCTCTGACCAGGTTCTGTTACCCTTAATCCTTTGCAAACCTCAAAATATGGCTAAAATAACATGTTTTCCTCTCATTTCGGTGACAGAAAGTTCTGGAATCTGAGAGGAGCCACAAATTTCCTTCCACCGAGCGTTCCCCCAAGTCTCCGGATAAAAATGATACCTCACTTGTGTGGGTAGGCCTAGCGCCCGCGACAGGAAATGCCCCAAAACACAACATGGACACCTCCAATTTTTTGACAGAAAACAGGGCTGTTTTTTGCAAAGAGCCTACCTGTAGATTTTGGCCTCTAGCTCAGCCGGCACCTAGGGAAACCTACCAAACCTGTGCATTTTTGAAAACTAGAGACCTAGGGGAATCCAAGATGGGGTGACTTGTGGGGCTCTGACCAGGTTCTGTTACCCAGAATCCTTTGCAAACCTCAAAACGTGGCAAAAAAAACACGTTTTCCTCACAAATCAGTGACAAAAAGTTCTGGAATCTGAGAGGAGCCACAAATTTCCTTCCACCCTGCGTTCCCCCAAGTCTCCCGATAAAATGATACCTCACTTGTGTGGGTAGGCCTAGCGCCCGCAACAGGAAATGCCCCAAAACACAACATGGACACATCCCATTTTATGACAGAAAACCGAGCTGTTTTCTGCAAAGTGCCTACCTGTAGATTTTGGCCTCTAGCTCAGCCGGCACCTAGGGAAACCTACCAAACCTGTGCATTTTTTTTAAACTAGAGACCTAGGGGAATCCAAGATGGGGAGACTTGTGGGGCTCTGACCAGGTTCTGTTACCCAGAATCCTTTGCAGACCTCAAAATGTGGCCGAAATAACACGTTTCCTCACATTTCGGTGACAGAAAGTTCTGGAATCTGAGAGGAGCCACAAATTTCCTTCCACCCTGCGTTCCCCCAAGTCTCCCGATAAAAATGGTACCTCGCTTGTGTGGGTAGGCCTAGCGCCCGTGACAGAAAATACCCCAAAACACTACGTGGACACATCACATTTTTCACAGAAAACAGTGCCTACCTGTGGATTTTGGCCTCTAGCTCAGCCGGCACCTGGGGAAACCTAGCAAACCAGCGCATTTTTGAAAACTAGAAATCCAGGGGAATCCAAGATGGGGTGACTTATGGGGCTCTGACCAAGTTCTGTTACCCAGAATCCTTTGCAAACCTCAAAACGTGGCTAAAATAACATATTTTCCTCACATTTCGGTGACAGAAAGTTCTGGAATCTGAGAGGAGCCACAAATTTCCTTCCACCCAGCGTTCCCCCAAGTCTCCGGATAAAAATGATACCTCAATTGTGTGGGTAGGCCTAGCGCCCGCGACAGGAAATGCCCCAAAACACAACATGGACACATCCCATTTTATGACAGAAAACAGGGCTGTTTTTTGCAAAGAGCCTACCTGTAGATTTTGGCCTCTAGCTCAGCCGGCACCTAGGGAAACCTACCAAACCTGTGCCTTTTTTAAAACTAGAGACCTAGGGGAATCCAAGATGGGGTGAGTTGTGGGGCTCTGACCAGTTTCTGTTACCCAGAGTCCTTTGCAAACCTCAAAATGTGGCTAAAATAACACGTTTTCCTCACATTTCGGTGACAGAAAGTTCTGGAATCTGAGAGGAGCCACAAATTTCCTTCCACCCTGCGTTCCCCCAAGTCTCCCGAGAAAAATTATACCTCACTTGTGTGGGTAGGCCTAGCGCCCGTGACAGAAAATGCCCCAAAACACAACGTGGATACATCACGTTTTTTCATAGAAAACAGTGCCTACCTGTGGATTTTGGCCTCTAGCTCAGCCGGCACCTGGGGAAACCTAGCAAACCAGCGCATTTTTTAAAACTAGAAACCCAGGGGAATCCAAGATGGGGTGACTTATGGGGCTCTGACCAGGTTCTGTTACCCAGAATCCTTTGCAAACCTCAAAATGTGGCTAAAATAACACATTTTCCTCACATTTCGGTGACATAAAGTTCTGGAATCTGAGAGGAGCCACAAATTTCCTTCCATCCAGCGTTCCCCCAAGTCTCCCGATAAAAATTATACCTCACTTATGTGGGTAGGCCTAGCGCCCGTGACATGAAATGCCCCAAAACACAACGTGGACACATCCCATATTTTGACAGAAAACAGAGCTGTTTTTTGCAAAGTGCCTACCTGTAGATTTTGGCCTCTAGCTCAGCCGGCACATAGAGATACCTACCAAACCTGTGCATTTTTGAAAACTAGAGACCTAGGGGAATCCAAGATGGGGTGAGTTGTGGGGCTCTGACCAGTTTCTGTTACCCAGAGTCCTTTGCAAACCTCAAAATGTGGGTAAAATAACACGTTTTCCTCACATTTCGGTGACAGAAAGTTCTGGAATCTGAGAGGAGCCACAAATTTCCTTCCACCCTGCGTTCCCCCAAGTCTCCCGAGAAAAATGATACCTCACTTGTGTGGGTAGGCCTAGCGCCCGTGACAGAAAATGCCCCAAAACACAACGTGGATACATCACATTTTTTCATAGAAAACAGTGCCTACCTGTGGATTTTGGCCTCTAGCTCAGCCGGCACCTGGGGAAACCTAGCAAACCAGCGCATTTTTTAAAACTAGAAACCCAGGGGAATCCAAGATGGGGTGACTTATGGGGCTCTGACCAGGTTCTGTTACCCAGAATCCTTTGCAAACCTCAAAATGTGGCTAAAATAACACATTTTCCTCACATTTCGGTGACAGAAAGTTCTGGAATCTGAGAGGAGCCACAAATTTCCTTCCACCCAGCGTTCCCCCAAGTCTCCAGATAAAAATTATACCTCACTTATGTGGGTAGGCCTAGCGCCCGCGACAGAAAATGCCCCAAAACACAACGTGGACACATCATATTTTTTCATAGAAAACAGTGCCTACCTGTGGATTTTGGCCTCTAGCTCAGCCGGCAGGTAGGGGAAACCTACCAAACATGTGCATTTTTTAAAACTAGAGACCTAGGGGAATCCAAGATGGGGTGACTTGTGGGGCTCTGACCAGGTTCTGTTACCCTTAATCCTTTGCAAACCTCAAAATATGGCTAAAATAACATGTTTTCCTCTCATTTCGGTGACAGAAAGTTCTGGAATCTGAGAGGAGCCACAAATTTCCTTCCACCGAGCGTTCCCCCAAGTCTCCGGATAAAAATGATACCTCACTTGTGTGGGTAGGCCTAGCGCCCGCGACAGGAAATGCCCCAAAACACAACATGGACACATCCAATTTTTTGACAGAAAACAGGGCTGTTTTTTGCAAAGAGCCTACCTGTAGATTTTGGCCTCTAGCTCAGCCGGCACCTAGGAAAACCTACCAAACCTGTGCATTTTTGAAAACTAGAGACCTAGGGGAATCCAAGATGGGGTGACTTGTGGGGCTCTGACCAGGTTCTGTTACCCAGAATCCTTTGCAAACCTCAAAACGTGGCTAAAAAAACACGTTTTCCTCACAAATCAGTGACAGAAAGTTCTGGAATCTGAGAGGAGCCACAAATTTCCTTCCACCCTGCGTTCCCCCAAGTCTCCCTATAAAATGATACCTCACTTGTGTGGGTAGGCCTAGCGCCCGCAACAGGAAATGCCCCAAAACACAACATGGACACATCCCATTTTATGACAGAAAACCGAGCTGTTTTCTGCAAAGTGCCTACCTGTAGATTTTGGCCTCTAGCTCAGCCGGCACCTAGGGAAACCTACCAAACCTGTGCATTTTTTTTAAACTAGAGACCTAGGGGAATCCAAGATGGGGAGACTTGTGGGGCTCTGACCAGGTTCTGTTACCCAGAATCCTTTGCAGACCTCAAAATGTGGCCGAAATAACACGTTTCCTCACATTTCGGTGACAGAAAGTTCTGGAATCTGAGAGGAGCCACAAATTTCCTTCCACCCTGCGTTCCCCCAAGTCTCCCGATAAAAATGGTACCTCGCTTGTGTGGGTAGGCCTAGCGCCCGTGACAGAAAATACCCCAAAACACTACGTGGACACATCACATTTTTCACAGAAAACAGTGCCTACCTGTGGATTTTGGCCTCTAGCTCAGCCGGCACCTGGGGAAACCTAGCAAACCAGCGCATTTTTGAAAACTAGAAATCCAGGGGAATCCAAGATGGGGTGACTTATGGGGCTCTGACCAGGTTCTGTTACCCAGAATCCTTTGCAAACCTCAAAACGTGGCTAAAATAACACATTTTCCTCACATTTCGGTGACAGAAAGTTCTGGAATCTGAGAGGAGCCACAAATTTCCTTCCACCCAGCGTTCCCCCAAGTCTCCGGATAAAAATGATACCTCAATTGTGTGGGTAGGCCTAGCGCCCGCGACAGGAAATGCCCCAAAACACAACATGGACACATCCCATTTTATGACAGAAAACAGGGCTGTTTTTTGCAAAGAGCCTACCTGTAGATTTTGGCCTCTAGCTCAGCCGGCACCTAGGGAAACCTACCAAACCTGTGCCTTTTTTAAAACTAGAGACCTAGGGGAATCCAAGATGGGGTGAGTTGTGGGGCTCTGACCAGTTTCTGTTACCCAGAGTCCTTTGCAAACCTCAAAATGTGGCTAAAATAACACGTTTTCCTCACATTTCGGTGACAGAAAGTTCTGGAATCTGAGAGGAGCCACAAATTTCCTTCCACCCTGCGTTCCCCCAAGTCTCCCGAGAAAAATGATACCTCACTTGTGTGGGTAGGCCTAGCGCCCGTGACAGAAAATGCCCCAAAACACAACGTGGATACATCACGTTTTTTCATAGAAAACAGTGCCTACCTGTGGATTTTGGCCTCTAGCTCAGCCGGCACCTGGGGAAACCTAGCAAACCAGCGCATTTTTTAAAACTAGAAACCCAGGGGAATCCAAGATGGGGTGACTTATGGGGCTCTGACCAGGTTCTGTTACCCAGAATCCTTTGCAAACCTCAAAATGTGGCTAAAATAACACATTTTCCTCACATTTCGGTGACATAAAGTTCTGGAATCTGAGAGGAGCCACAAATTTCCTTCCATCCAGCGTTCCCCCAAGTCTCCCGATAAAAATTATACCTCACTTATGTGGGTAGGCCTAGCGCCCGTGACATGAAATGCCCCAAAACACAACGTGGACACATCATATTTTTTCATAGAAAACAGTGCCTACCTGTGGATTTTGGCCTCTAGCTCAGCCGGCAGGTAGGGGAAACCTACCAAACATGTGCATTTTTTAAAACTAGAGACCTAGGGGAATCCAAGATGGGGTGACTTGTGGGGCTCTGACCAGGTTCTGTTACCCAGAATCCTTTGCAAACCTCAAAATGTGACTAAAATAACACGTTTTCCTCACAGTTCAGTGACAGAAAGTTCTGGAATCTGAGAGGAGCCACAAATTTCCTTCCACCCTGCGTTCCCCCAAGTCTCCCGATAAAAATGATACCTCAGTTGTGTGGGTAGGCCTAGCGCTCGCGACAGGAAATGCCCCAAAACACAACATGGACACATCCCATTTTTTGACAGAAAACAGGGCTGTTTTTTGCAAAGCCTACCTGTAGATTTTGGCCTCTAGCTCAGCCGGCACCTAGGGAAACCTACCAAACCTGTGCATTTTTGAAAACTAGAGACCTAGGGGAATCCAAGATGGGGTGACTTGTGGGGCTCTGACCAGGTTCTGTTACCCAGAATCCTTTGCAAACCTCAAAACGTGGCTAAAAAAACACGTTTTCCTCACAAATCAGTGACAGAAAGTTCTGGAATCTGAGAGGAGCCACAAATTTCCTTCCACCCAGAGTTCCCCCAAGTCTCCCGATAAAAATGATACCTCAGTTGTGTGGGTAGGCCTAGCGCTCGCGACAGGAAATGCCCCAAAACACAACATGGACACATCCCATTTTTTGACAGAAAACAGGGCTGTTTTTTGCAAAGTGCCTACCTGTAGATTTTGGCCTCTAGCTCAGCCGGCACCTAGGGAAACCTATTAATCCTGTGCATTTTTTAAAACTAGAGACCTAGGGGAATCCAAGATGGGGTGACTTGTGGGGCTCTGACCAGGTTCTGTTACCCAGAATCCTTTGCAAACCTCAAAATGTGGCTAAAATAACACATTTTCCTCACATTTCGGTGACAGAAAGTTCTGGAATCTGAGAGGAGCCACAAATTTCCTTCCACCCAGAGTTCCCCCAAGTCTCCCGATAAAAATGATACCTCAGTTGTGTGGGTAGGCCTAGCGCTCGCGACAGGAAATGCCCCAAAACACAACATGGACACATCCCATTTTTTGACAGAAAACAGGGCTGTTTTTTGCAAAGTGCCTACCTGTAGATTTTGGCCTCTAGCTCAGCCGGCACCTAGGGAAACCTATTAATCCTGTGCATTTTTTAAAACTAGAGACCTAGGGGAATCCAAGATGGGGTGACTTGTGGGGCTCTGACCAGGTTCTGTTACCCAGAATCCTTTGCAAACCTCAAAATGTGGCTAAAATAACACATTTTCCTCACATTTCGGTGACAGAAAGTTCTGGAATCTGAGAGGAGCCACAAATTTCCTTCCACCCAGAGTTCCCCCAAGTCTCCCAATAAAAATGATACCTCACTTGTGTGGGTAGGCCTAGCGCCCGCAACAGGAAATGCCCCAAAACACAACATGGACACATCCCATTTTATGACAGAAAACAGAGCTGTTTTCTGCAAAGTGCCTACCTGTAGATTTTAGCCTCTAGCTCAGCCGGCACCTAGGGAAACCTACCAAACCTGTGCATTTTTTTTAAACTAGAGACCTAAGGGAATCCAAGATGGGGAGATTTGTGGGGCTCTGACTAGGTTCTGTTACCCAGAATCCTTTGCAAACCTCAAAATGTGGCCAAAATAACACGTTTCCTCACATTTCGGTGACAGAAAGTTCTGGAATCTGAGAGGAGCCACAAATTTCCTTCCACCCAGCGTTCCCCCAAGTCTCCCGATAAAAATGATACCTCGCTTGTGTGGGTAGGCCTAGCGCCCGTGACAGAAAATGCCCCAAAACACAACGTGGACACATCACATTTTTCATAGAAAACAGTGCCTACCTGTGGATTTTGGCCTCTAGCTCAGCCGGCACCTGGGGAAACCTAGCAAACCAGCGCATTTTTGAAAACTAGAAATCCAGGGGAATGCAAGATGGGGTGACTTATGGGGCTCTGACCAGGTTCTGTTACCCAGAATCCTTTGCAAACCTCAAAACGTGGCTAAAATAACACATTTTCCTCACATTTCGGTGACAGAAAGTTCTGGAATCTGAGAGGAGCCACAAATTTCCTTCCACCCAGCGTTCCCCCAAGTCTCCGGATAAAAATGATACCTCACTTGTGTGGGTAGGCCTAGCGCCCGCGACAGGAAATGCCCCAAAACACAACATGGACACATCCCATTTTATGACAGAAAACAGAGCTGTTTTCTGCAAAGTGCCTACCTGTAGATTTTAGCCTCTAGCTCAGCCGGCACCTAGGGAAACCTACCAAACCTGTGCATTTTTTTTAAACTAGAGACCTAAGGGAATCCAAGATGGGGAGATTTGTGGGGCTCTGACTAGGTTCTGTTACCCAGAATCCTTTGCAAACCTCAAAATGTGGCCAAAATAACACGTTTCCTCACATTTCGGTGACAGAAAGTTCTGGAATCTGAGAGGAGCCACAAATTTCCTTCCACCCAGCGTTCCCCCAAGTCTCCCGATAAAAATGATACCTCGCTTGTGTGGGTAGGCCTAGCGCCCGTGACAGAAAATGCCCCAAAACACAACGTGGACACATCACATTTTTCATAGAAAACAGTGCCTACCTGTGGATTTTGGCCTCTAGCTCAGCCGGCACCTGGGGAAACCTAGCAAACCAGCGCATTTTTGAAAACTAGAAATCCAGGGGAATGCAAGATGGGGTGACTTATGGGGCTCTGACCAGGTTCTGTTACCCAGAATCCTTTGCAAACCTCAAAACGTGGCTAAAATAACACATTTTCCTCACATTTCGGTGACAGAAAGTTCTGGAATCTGAGAGGAGCCACAAATTTCCTTCCACCCAGCGTTCCCCCAAGTCTCCGGATAAAAATGATACCTCACTTGTGTGGGTAGGCCTAGCGCCCGCGACAGGAAATGCCCCAAAACACAACATGGACACATCCCATTTTTTGACAGAAAACAGGGCTGTTTTTTGCAAAGAGCCTACCTGTAGATTTTGGCCTCTAACTCAGCCGGCACCTAGGAAAACCTACCAAACCTGCGCATTTTGTAAAACTAGAGACCTAGGGGAATCCAAGATGGGGTGAGTTGTGGGGCTCTGACCAGTTTCTGTTACCCAGAATCCTTTGCAAACCTCAAAATGTGGCTAAAATAACACGTTTTCCTCACATTTCGGTGACAGAAAGTTCTGGAATCTGAGAGGAGCCACAAATTTCCTTCCACCCTGCGTTCCCCCAAGGCTCCCGATAAAAGTGATACCTCACTTGTGTGGGTAGGCCTAGCGCCCGTGACAGAAAATGCCCCAAAACACAACGTGGATACATCACATTTTTTCAAAGAAAACAGTGCCTACCTGTGGATTTTGGCCTCTAGCTTAGCCGGCACCTGGGGAAACCTAGCAAACCAGCGCATTTTTTAAAACTAGAAACCCAGGGGAATCCAAGATGGGGTGACTTATGGGGCTCTGACCAGGTTCTGTTACCCAGAATCCTTTGCAAACCTCAAAATGTGGCTAAAATAACACATTTTCCTCACATTTCGGTGACAGAAAGTTCTGGAATCTGAGAGGAGCCACAAATTTCCTTCCACCAAGCGTTCCCCCAAGTCTCCCGATAAAAATTATACCTCACTTATGTGGGTAGGCCTAGCGCCCGCGACAGGAAATGCCCCAAAACACAACGTGGACACATTCCATATTTTGACAGAAAACAGATTTTTTTTTTGCTAAGTGCCTACCTGTAGATTTTGGCCTCTAGCTCAGCCGGCACATAGAGATACCTACCAAACCTGTGCATTTTTGAAAACTAGAGACCTAGGGGAATCCAAGATGGGGTGACTTGTGGGGCTCTGACCAGGTTCTGTTACCCAGAATCCTTTGCAAACCTCAAAACGTGGCTAAAAAAACACGTTTTCCTCCAAATCAGTGACAGAAAGTTCTGGAATCTGAGAGGAGCCACAAATTTCCTTCCACCCTGCGTTCCCCCAAGTCTCCCGATAAAAATGATACCTCACTTGTGTTTGTAGGCCTAGCGCTCGCGACAGGAAATGCCCCAAAACACAACATGGACACATCCCATTTTTTGACAGAAAACAGGGCTGTTTTTTGCAAAGTGCCTACCTGTAGATTTTGGCCTCTAGCTGAGCCGGCACCTATGGAAACCTATTAAACCTGTGCATTTTTTAAAACTAGAGACCTAGGTGAATCCAAGATGGGGTGACTTGTGGGGCTCTGACCAGGTTCTGTTACCCAGAATCCTTTGCAAACCTCAAAATGTGGCTAAAATAACACGTTTTCCTCACATTTCGGTGACAGAAAGTTCTGGAATCTGAGAGGAGCCACAAATTTCCTTCCACCCTGCGTTCCCCCAAGTCTCCCCATAAAATGATACCTCACTTGTGTGGGTAGGCCAGCGCCCGTGACAGAAAATGCCCCAAAACACAACGTGGACACATCATATTTTTTCATAGAAAACAGTGCCTACCTGTGGATTTCTGCCTCTAGCTCAGCCGGCACTTGGGGAAACCTTGCAAACCAGCACATTTTTGAAAACTAGAATCCCAGGGGAATCCAAGATGGGGTGACTTATGGGGCTCTGACCAGGTTCTGTTACCCAGCATCCTTTGCAAACCTCAAAATGTGGCTAAAATAACACATTTTCCTCACATTTCGGTGACAGAAAGTTCTGGAATCTGAGAGGAGCCACAAATTCCCTTCCACCCAGCGTTCCCCCAAGTCTCCCGATAAAAATTATACCTCACTTATGTGGTTAGGCCTAGCGCCCGCGACATGAAATGCCCCAAAACACAACGTGGACACATCCCATATTTTGACAGAAAACAGAGCTGTTTTTTGCAAAGTGCCTACCTGTAGATTTTGGCCTCTAGCTCAGCCGGCACATAGAGATACCTACCAAACATGTGCATTTTTGAAAACTAGAGACCTAGGGGAATCCAAGATGGGGTGACTTGTGGGGCTCTGACCAGATTCTGTTACCCAGAATCCTTTGCAAACCTCAAAATGTGACTAAAATAACACGTTTTCCTCACATTTCAGTGACAGAAAGTTCTGGAATCTGAGAGGAGCCACAAATTTCCTTCCACCCTGCGTTCCCCCAAGTCTCCCGATAAAATGATACCTCACCTGTGTGGGTAGGCCAGCGCCCGTGACAGAAAATGCCCCAAAACACAACGTGGACACATCATATTTTTTCATAGAAAACAGTGCCTACCTGTGGATTTTGGCCTCTACCTCAGCCGGCACTTTGGGAAACCTAGCAAACCAGCGCATTTTTGAAAACTAGAAACCCAGGGGAATCCAAGATTGGGTGACTTATGAGGCTCTGACTAGGTTCTGTTATCCAGAATCCTTTGCAAACCTCAAAATGTGGCTAAAATAACACATTTTCCTCACATTTCGGTGACAGAAAGTTCTGGAATCTGAGAGGAGCCACAAATTTCCTTCCACCCTGCGTTCCCCCAAGTCTCCAGATAAAAATAATACCTCACTTATGTGGGTAGGCCTAGCGCCCGCGACAGGAAATGCCCCAAAACACAACGTGGACACATCCCATTTTTTGACAGAAAACAGAGCTGTTTTTTGCAAAGTGCCTACCTGTAGATTTTGGCCTCTAGCTCACCCGGCACATAGAGATACCTACCAAACCTGTGCATTTTTGAAAATTAGAGACCTAGGGGAATCCAAGATGGGGTGACTTGTGGGGCTCTGACTAGGTTCTGTTACCCAGAATCCTTTGCAAACCTCAAAACGTGGCTAAAAAAACACGTTTTTCTCACAAATCAGTGACAGAAAGTTCTGGAATCTGAGAGGAGCCACAAATTTCCTTCCACCCAGAGTTCCCCAAGTCTCCCGATAAAAATGATACCTCACTTGTGTGGGTAGGCCTAGCGCCCGCGACAGGAAATGCCCCAAAACACAACATGGACACATCCCATTTTACGACAGAAAACAGAGCTGTTTTCTGCAAAGTGCCTACCTGTAGATTTTAGCCTCTAGCTCAGCCGGCACCTAGGGAAACCTACCAAACCTGTGCATTTTTTTTAAACTAGAGACCTAGGGGAATCCATGATGGGGAGATTTGTGGGGCTCTGACTAGGTTCTGTTACCCAGAATCCTTTGCAAACCTCAAAATGTGGCCAAAATAACTCGTTTCCTCACATTTCGGTGACAGAAAGTTCTGGAATCTGAGAGGAGCCACAAATTTCCTTCCATCCAGCGTTCCCCCAAGTGTCCCGATAAAGATGATACCTCGCTTGTGTGGGTAGGCCTAACGCCCGTGACAGAAAATGCCCCAAAACACAACGTGGACACATCACATTTTTCATAGAAAACAGTGCCTACCTGTTGATTTTGGCCTCTAGCTCAGCCGGCACCTGGGGAAACCTAGCAAACCATCGCATTTTTGAAAACTAGAAATCCAGGGGAATCCAAGATGGGGTGACTTATGGGGCTCTGACCAGGTTCTGTTACCCAGAATCCTTTGCAAACGTCAAAACGTGGCTAAAATAACACATTTTCCTCACATTTCGGTGACAGAAAGTTCTGGAATCTGAGAGGAGCCACAAATTTCCTTCCACCCAGAGTTCCCCCAAGTCTCCCGATAAAAATGATACCTCACTTGTGTGGGTAGGCCTAGCGCCCGCGACAGGAAATGCCCCAAAACACAACATGGACACATCCCATTTTATGACAGAAAACAGGGCTGTTTTTTGCAAAGAGCCTACCTGTAGGTTTTGGCCTCTAGCTCAGCCGGCACCTAGGGAAACCTATTAAACCTGTGCATTTTTTAAAACTAGAGACCTAGGGGAATCCAAGATGGGTTGACTTGTGGGGCTCTGACCAGGTTCTGTTACCCAGAATCCTTTGCAAACCTCAAAATGTGGCTAAAATAACACGTTTTCCCCACATTTCGGTGACAGAAAGTTCTGGACTCTGAGAGGAGCCACAAATTTCCTTCCACCCTGCGTTCCCCCAAGTCTCCCGATAAAATGATACCTCACCTGTGTGGGTAGGCCAGCGCCAGTGACAGAAAATGCCCCAAAACACAACGTGGACACATCATATTTTTTCATAGAAAACAGTGCCTACCTGTGGATTTTGGCCTCTAGCTCAGCCGGCACTTGGGGAAACCTAGCAAACCAGCGCATTTTTGAAAACTAGAAACCCAGGGGAATCCAAGATGGGGTGACTTATGGGGCTCTGACTAGGTTCTGTTACCCAGAATCCTTTGCAAACCTCCAAATGTGGCTAAAATAACACATTTTCCTCACATTTCGGAGACAGAAAGTTCTGGAATCTGAGAGGAGCCACAAATTTCCTTCCACCCAGCGTTCCCCCAAGTCTCCAGATAAAAATTATACCTCACTTATGTGGGTAGGCCTAGCGCCCGCGACAGGAAATGCCCCAAAACACAACGTGGACACATCCCATTTTTTGACAGAAAACAGAGCTGTTTTTTGCAAAGTGCCTACCTGTAGATTTTGGCCTCTAGCTCACCCGGCACATAGAGATACCTACCAAACCTGTGCATTTCTGAAAACTAGAGACCTAGGGGAATCCAAGATGGGGTGACTTGTGGGGCTCTGACCAGGTTCTGTTACCCAGAATCCTTTGCAAACCTCAAAATGTGGCTAAACAAACACGTTTTCCTCACAAATCAGTGACAGAAAGTTCTGGAATCTGAGAGGAGCCACAAATTTCCTTCCACCCAGAGTTCCCCCAAGTCTCCCGATAAAAATGATACCTCACTTGTGTGGGTAGGCCTAGCGCCCGCGACAGGAAATGCCCCAAAACACAACATGGACACATCCCATTTTATGACAGAAAACAGAGCTGTTTTCTGCAAAGTGCCTACCTGTAGATTTTAGCCTCTAGCTCAGCCGGCACCTAGGGAAACCTACCAAACCTGTGCATTTTTTTTAAACTAGAGACCTAGGGGAATCCAAGATGGGGAGATTGGTGGGGCTCTGACCAGGTTCTGTTACCCAGAATCCTTTGCAAACCTCAAAATGTGGCCAAAATAACACGTTTCGTCACATTTCGGTGACAGAAAGTTCTGGAATCTGAGAGGAGCCACAAATTTCCTTCCACCCAGCGTTCCCCCAAGTCTCCCGATAAAAATGATACCTCGCTTGTGTGGGTAGGCCTAGCGCCCGCGACAGGAAATGCCCCAAAACACAACATGGACACATCCCATTTTTTGACAGAAAACAGGGCTGTTTTTTGCAAAGAGCCTACCTGTAGATTTTGGCCTCTAGCTCAGCCGGCACCTAGGAAAACCTACCAAACCTGTGCATTTTGTAAAACTAGAGACCTAGGGGAATCCAAGATGGGGTGACTTGTGGGGCTCTGACCAGTTTCTGTTACCCAGAATCCTTTGCAAACCTCAAAATGTGGCTAAAATAACACGTTTTCCTCACATTTCGGTGACAGAAAGTTCTGGAATCTGAGAGGAGCCACAAATTTCCTTCCACCCTGCGTTCCCTCAAGTCTCCCGATAAAAATGATACCTCACTTGTGTGGGTAGGCCTAGCGCCCGTGACAGAAAATGCCCCAAAACACAACGTGGATACATCACATTTTTTCATAGAAAACAGTGCCTACCTGTGGATTTTGGCATCTAGCTCAGCCGGCACCTGGGGAAACCTAGCAAACCAGCGCATTTTTTAAAACTAGAAACCCAGGGGAATCCAAGATGGGGTGACTTATGGGGCTCTGACCAGGTTCTGTTACCCAGAATCCTTTGCAAACCTCAAAATGTGGCTAAAATAACACATTTTCCTCACATTTCGGTGACAGAAAGTTCTGGAATCTGAGAGGAGCCACAAATTTCCTTCCACCCAGTGTTCCCCCAAGTCTCCCGATAAAAATTATACCTCACTTATGTGGGTAGGCCTAGCGCCCGCGACAGGAAATGCCCCAAAACACAACGTGGACACATCCCATATTTTGACAGAAAACAGAGCTGTTTTTTGCAAAGTGCCTACCTGTAGATTTTGGCCTCTAGCTCAGCCGGCACATAGAGATACCTACCAAACCTGTGCATTTTTTAAAACTAGAGACCTAGGGGAATCCAAGATGGGGTGACTTGTGGGGCTCTGACCAGGTTCTGTTACCCAGAATCCTTTGCAAACCTCAAAACGTGGCTAAAAAAACACGTTTTCCTCACAAATCAGTGACAGAAAGTTCTGGAATCTGAGAGGAGCAACAAATTTCCTTCCACCCAGAGTTCCCCCAAGTCTCCCGATAAAAATGATCCCTCACTTGTGTGGGTAGGCCTAGCGCTCGCGACAGGAAATGCCCCAAAACACAACATGGACACATCCCATTTTTTGACAGAAAACAGGGCTGTTTTTTGCAAAGTGCCTACCTGTAGATTTTGGCCTCTAGCTCAGCCGGCACCTAGGGAAACCTATTAAACCTGTGCATTTTTTAAAACTAGAGACCTAGGGGAATCCAAGATGGGGTGACTTGTGGGGCTCTGACCAGGTTCTGTTACCCAGAATCCTTTGCAAACCTCAAAATGTGGCTAAAATAACACGTTTTCCTCACATTTCAGTGACAGAAAGTTCTGGAATCTGAGAGGAGCCACAAATTTCCTTCCACCCTGCGTTCCCCCAAGTCTCCCGATAAAATGATACCTCACCTGTGTGGGTAGGCCAGCGCCCGTGACAGAAAATGCCCCAAAACACAACGTGGACACATCCCATTTTTTGACAGAAAACAGAGCTGTTTTTTGCAAAGTGCCTACCTGTAGATTTTGGCCTCTAGCTCACCCGGCACATAGAGATACCTACCAAACCTGTGCATTTCTGAAAAATAGAGACCTAGGGGAATCCAAGATGGGGTGACTTGTGGGGCTCTGACCAGGTTCTGTTACCCAGAATCCTTTGCAAACCTCAAAATGTGGCTAAACAAACACGTTTTCCTCACAAATCAGTGACAGAAAGTTCTGGAATCTGAGAGGAGCCACAAATTTCCTTCCACCCAGAGTTCCCCCAAGTCTCCCGATAAAAATGATACCTCACTTGTGTGGGTAGGCCTAGCGCCCGCGACAGGAAATGCCCCAAAACACAACATGGACACATCCCATTTTATGACAGAAAACAGAGCTGTTTTCTGCAAAGTGCCTACCTGTAGATTTTAGCCTCTAGCTCAGCCGGCACCTAGGGAAACCTACCAAACCTGTGCATTTTTTTTAAACTAGAGACCTAGGGGAATCCAAGATGGGGAGATTGGTGGGGCTCTGACCAGGTTCTGTTACCCAGAATCCTTTGCAAACCTCAAAATGTGGCCAAAATAACACGTTTCGTCACATTTCGGTGACAGAAAGTTCTGGAATCTGAGAGGAGCCACAAATTTCCTTCCACCCAGCGTTCCCCCAAGTCTCCCGATAAAAATGATACCTCGCTTGTGTGGGTAGGCCTAGCGCCCGCGACAGGAAATGCCCCAAAACACAACATGGACACATCCCATTTTTTGACAGAAAACAGGGCTGTTTTTTGCAAAGAGCCTACCTGTAGATTTTGGCCTCTAGCTCAGCCGGCACCTAGGAAAACCTACCAAACCTGTGCATTTTGTAAAACTAGAGACCTAGGGGAATCCAAGATGGGGTGACTTGTGGGGCTCTGACCAGTTTCTGTTACCCAGAATCCTTTGCAAACCTCAAAATGTGGCTAAAATAACACGTTTTCCTCACATTTCGGTGACAGAAAGTTCTGGAATCTGAGAGGAGCCACAAATTTCCTTCCACCCTGCGTTCCCTCAAGTCTCCCGATAAAAATGATACCTCACTTGTGTGGGTAGGCCTAGCGCCCGCAACAGGAAATGCCCCAAAACACAACATGGACACATCCCATTTTATGACAGAAAACCGAGCTGTTTTCTGCAAAGTGCCTACCTGTAGATTTTGGCCTCTAGCTCAGCCGGCACCTAGGGAAACCTACCAAACCTGTGCATTTTTTTTAAACTAGAGACCTAGGGGAATCCAAGATGGGGAGACTTGTGGGGCTCTGACCAGGTTCTGTTACCCAGAATCCTTTGCAGACCTCAAAATGTGGCCGAAATAACACGTTTCCTCACATTTCGGTGACAGAAAGTTCTGGAATCTGAGAGGAGCCACAAATTTCCTTCCACCCTGCGTTCCCCCAAGTCTCCCGATAAAAATGGTACCTCGCTTGTGTGGGTAGGCCTAGCGCCCGTGACAGAAAATACCCCAAAACACTACGTGGACACATCACATTTTTCACAGAAAACAGTGCCTACCTGTGGATTTTGGCCTCTAGCTCAGCCGGCACCTGGGGAAACCTAGCAAACCAGCGCATTTTTGAAAACTAGAAATCCAGGGGAATCCAAGATGGGGTGACTTATGGGGCTCTGACCAAGTTCTGTTACCCAGAATCCTTTGCAAACCTCAAAACGTGGCTAAAATAACATATTTTCCTCACATTTCGGTGACAGAAAGTTCTGGAATCTGAGAGGAGCCACAAATTTCCTTCCACCCAGCGTTCCCCCAAGTCTCCGGATAAAAATGATACCTCAATTGTGTGGGTAGGCCTAGCGCCCGCGACAGGAAATGCCCCAAAACACAACATGGACACATCCCATTTTATGACAGAAAACAGGGCTGTTTTTTGCAAAGAGCCTACCTGTAGATTTTGGCCTCTAGCTCAGCCGGCACCTAGGGAAACCTACCAAACCTGTGCCTTTTTTAAAACTAGAGACCTAGGGGAATCCAAGATGGGGTGAGTTGTGGGGCTCTGACCAGTTTCTGTTACCCAGAGTCCTTTGCAAACCTCAAAATGTGGCTAAAATAACACGTTTTCCTCACATTTCGGTGACAGAAAGTTCTGGAATCTGAGAGGAGCCACAAATTTCCTTCCACCCTGCGTTCCCCCAAGTCTCCCGAGAAAAATTATACCTCACTTGTGTGGGTAGGCCTAGCGCCCGTGACAGAAAATGCCCCAAAACACAACGTGGATACATCACGTTTTTTCATAGAAAACAGTGCCTACCTGTGGATTTTGGCCTCTAGCTCAGCCGGCACCTGGGGAAACCTAGCAAACCAGCGCATTTTTTAAAACTAGAAACCCAGGGGAATCCAAGATGGGGTGACTTATGGGGCTCTGACCAGGTTCTGTTACCCAGAATCCTTTGCAAACCTCAAAATGTGGCTAAAATAACACATTTTCCTCACATTTCGGTGACATAAAGTTCTGGAATCTGAGAGGAGCCACAAATTTCCTTCCATCCAGCGTTCCCCCAAGTCTCCCGATAAAAATTATACCTCACTTATGTGGGTAGGCCTAGCGCCCGTGACATGAAATGCCCCAAAACACAACGTGGACACATCCCATATTTTGACAGAAAACAGAGCTGTTTTTTGCAAAGTGCCTACCTGTAGATTTTGGCCTCTAGCTCAGCCGGCACATAGAGATACCTACCAAACCTGTGCATTTTTGAAAACTAGAGACCTAGGGGAATCCAAGATGGGGTGAGTTGTGGGGCTCTGACCAGTTTCTGTTACCCAGAGTCCTTTGCAAACCTCAAAATGTGGGTAAAATAACACGTTTTCCTCACATTTCGGTGACAGAAAGTTCTGGAATCTGAGAGGAGCCACAAATTTCCTTCCACCCTGCGTTCCCCCAAGTCTCCCGAGAAAAATGATACCTCACTTGTGTGGGTAGGCCTAGCGCCCGTGACAGAAAATGCCCCAAAACACAACGTGGATACATCACATTTTTTCATAGAAAACAGTGCCTACCTGTGGATTTTGGCCTCTAGCTCAGCCGGCACCTGGGGAAACCTAGCAAACCAGCGCATTTTTTAAAACTAGAAACCCAGGGGAATCCAAGATGGGGTGACTTATGGGGCTCTGACCAGGTTCTGTTACCCAGAATCCTTTGCAAACCTCAAAATGTGGCTAAAATAACACATTTTCCTCACATTTCGGTGACAGAAAGTTCTGGAATCTGAGAGGAGCCACAAATTTCCTTCCACCCAGCGTTCCCCCAAGTCTCCAGATAAAAATTATACCTCACTTATGTGGGTAGGCCTAGCGCCCGCGACAGAAAATGCCCCAAAACACAACGTGGACACATCATATTTTTTCATAGAAAACAGTGCCTACCTGTGGATTTTGGCCTCTAGCTCAGCCGGCAGGTAGGGGAAACCTACCAAACATGTGCATTTTTTAAAACTAGAGACCTAGGGGAATCCAAGATGGGGTGACTTGTGGGGCTCTGACCAGGTTCTGTTACCCTTAATCCTTTGCAAACCTCAAAATATGGCTAAAATAACATGTTTTCCTCTCATTTCGGTGACAGAAAGTTCTGGAATCTGAGAGGAGCCACAAATTTCCTTCCACCGAGCGTTCCCCCAAGTCTCCGGATAAAAATGATACCTCACTTGTGTGGGTAGGCCTAGCGCCCGCGACAGGAAATGCCCCAAAACACAACATGGACACATCCAATTTTTTGACAGAAAACAGGGCTGTTTTTTGCAAAGAGCCTACCTGTAGATTTTGGCCTCTAGCTCAGCCGGCACCTAGGAAAACCTACCAAACCTGTGCATTTTTGAAAACTAGAGACCTAGGGGAATCCAAGATGGGGTGACTTGTGGGGCTCTGACCAGGTTCTGTTACCCAGAATCCTTTGCAAACCTCAAAACGTGGCTAAAAAAACACGTTTTCCTCACAAATCAGTGACAGAAAGTTCTGGAATCTGAGAGGAGCCACAAATTTCCTTCCACCCTGCGTTCCCCCAAGTCTCCCTATAAAATGATACCTCACTTGTGTGGGTAGGCCTAGCGCCCGCAACAGGAAATGCCCCAAAACACAACATGGACACATCCCATTTTATGACAGAAAACCGAGCTGTTTTCTGCAAAGTGCCTACCTGTAGATTTTGGCCTCTAGCTCAGCCGGCACCTAGGGAAACCTACCAAACCTGTGCATTTTTTTTAAACTAGAGACCTAGGGGAATCCAAGATGGGGAGACTTGTGGGGCTCTGACCAGGTTCTGTTACCCAGAATCCTTTGCAGACCTCAAAATGTGGCCGAAATAACACGTTTCCTCACATTTCGGTGACAGAAAGTTCTGGAATCTGAGAGGAGCCACAAATTTCCTTCCACCCTGCGTTCCCCCAAGTCTCCCGATAAAAATGGTACCTCGCTTGTGTGGGTAGGCCTAGCGCCCGTGACAGAAAATACCCCAAAACACTACGTGGACACATCACATTTTTCACAGAAAACAGTGCCTACCTGTGGATTTTGGCCTCTAGCTCAGCCGGCACCTGGGGAAACCTAGCAAACCAGCGCATTTTTGAAAACTAGAAATCCAGGGGAATCCAAGATGGGGTGACTTATGGGGCTCTGACCAGGTTCTGTTACCCAGAATCCTTTGCAAACCTCAAAACGTGGCTAAAATAACACATTTTCCTCACATTTCGGTGACAGAAAGTTCTGGAATCTGAGAGGAGCCACAAATTTCCTTCCACCCAGCGTTCCCCCAAGTCTCCGGATAAAAATGATACCTCAATTGTGTGGGTAGGCCTAGCGCCCGCGACAGGAAATGCCCCAAAACACAACATGGACACATCCCATTTTATGACAGAAAACAGGGCTGTTTTTTGCAAAGAGCCTACCTGTAGATTTTGGCCTCTAGCTCAGCCGGCACCTAGGGAAACCTACCAAACCTGTGCCTTTTTTAAAACTAGAGACCTAGGGGAATCCAAGATGGGGTGAGTTGTGGGGCTCTGACCAGTTTCTGTTACCCAGAGTCCTTTGCAAACCTCAAAATGTGGCTAAAATAACACGTTTTCCTCACATTTCGGTGACAGAAAGTTCTGGAATCTGAGAGGAGCCACAAATTTCCTTCCACCCTGCGTTCCCCCAAGTCTCCCGAGAAAAATGATACCTCACTTGTGTGGGTAGGCCTAGCGCCCGTGACAGAAAATGCCCCAAAACACAACGTGGATACATCACATTTTTTCAAAGAAAACAGTGCCTACCTGTGGATTTTGGCCTCTAGCTTAGCCGGCACCTGGGGAAACCTAGCAAACCAGCGCATTTTTTAAAACTAGAAACCCAGGGGAATCCAAGATGGGGTGACTTATGGGGCTCTGACCAGGTTCTGTTACCCAGAATCCTTTGCAAACCTCAAAATGTGGCTAAAATAACACATTTTCCTCACATTTCGGTGACAGAAAGTTCTGGAATCTGAGAGGAGCCACAAATTTCCTTCCACCAAGCGTTCCCCCAAGTCTCCCGATAAAAATTATACCTCACTTATGTGGGTAGGCCTAGCGCCCGCGACAGGAAATGCCCCAAAACACAACGTGGACACATTCCATATTTTGACAGAAAACAGATTTTTTTTTTGCTAAGTGCCTACCTGTAGATTTTGGCCTCTAGCTCAGCCGGCACATAGAGATACCTACCAAACCTGTGCATTTTTGAAAACTAGAGACCTAGGGGAATCCAAGATGGGGTGACTTGTGGGGCTCTGACCAGGTTCTGTTACCCAGAATCCTTTGCAAACCTCAAAACGTGGCTAAAAAAACACGTTTTCCTCCAAATCAGTGACAGAAAGTTCTGGAATCTGAGAGGAGCCACAAATTTCCTTCCACCCTGCGTTCCCCCAAGTCTCCCGATAAAAATGATACCTCACTTGTGTTTGTAGGCCTAGCGCTCGCGACAGGAAATGCCCCAAAACACAACATGGACACATCCCATTTTTTGACAGAAAACAGGGCTGTTTTTTGCAAAGTGCCTACCTGTAGATTTTGGCCTCTAGCTGAGCCGGCACCTATGGAAACCTATTAAACCTGTGCATTTTTTAAAACTAGAGACCTAGGTGAATCCAAGATGGGGTGACTTGTGGGGCTCTGACCAGGTTCTGTTACCCAGAATCCTTTGCAAACCTCAAAATGTGGCTAAAATAACACGTTTTCCTCACATTTCGGTGACAGAAAGTTCTGGAATCTGAGAGGAGCCACAAATTTCCTTCCACCCTGCGTTCCCCCAAGTCTCCCCATAAAATGATACCTCACTTGTGTGGGTAGGCCAGCGCCCGTGACAGAAAATGCCCCAAAACACAACGTGGACACATCATATTTTTTCATAGAAAACAGTGCCTACCTGTGGATTTCTGCCTCTAGCTCAGCCGGCACTTGGGGAAACCTTGCAAACCAGCACATTTTTGAAAACTAGAATCCCAGGGGAATCCAAGATGGGGTGACTTATGGGGCTCTGACCAGGTTCTGTTACCCAGCATCCTTTGCAAACCTCAAAATGTGGCTAAAATAACACATTTTCCTCACATTTCGGTGACAGAAAGTTCTGGAATCTGAGAGGAGCCACAAATTCCCTTCCACCCAGCGTTCCCCCAAGTCTCCCGATAAAAATTATACCTCACTTATGTGGTTAGGCCTAGCGCCCGCGACATGAAATGCCCCAAAACACAACGTGGACACATCCCATATTTTGACAGAAAACAGAGCTGTTTTTTGCAAAGTGCCTACCTGTAGATTTTGGCCTCTAGCTCAGCCGGCACATAGAGATACCTACCAAACATGTGCATTTTTGAAAACTAGAGACCTAGGGGAATCCAAGATGGGGTGACTTGTGGGGCTCTGACCAGATTCTGTTACCCAGAATCCTTTGCAAACCTCAAAATGTGACTAAAATAACACGTTTTCCTCACATTTCAGTGACAGAAAGTTCTGGAATCTGAGAGGAGCCACAAATTTCCTTCCACCCTGCGTTCCCCCAAGTCTCCCGATAAAATGATACCTCACCTGTGTGGGTAGGCCAGCGCCCGTGACAGAAAATGCCCCAAAACACAACGTGGACACATCATATTTTTTCATAGAAAACAGTGCCTACCTGTGGATTTTGGCCTCTACCTCAGCCGGCACTTTGGGAAACCTAGCAAACCAGCGCATTTTTGAAAACTAGAAACCCAGGGGAATCCAAGATTGGGTGACTTATGAGGCTCTGACTAGGTTCTGTTATCCAGAATCCTTTGCAAACCTCAAAATGTGGCTAAAATAACACATTTTCCTCACATTTCGGTGACAGAAAGTTCTGGAATCTGAGAGGAGCCACAAATTTCCTTCCACCCTGCGTTCCCCCAAGTCTCCAGATAAAAATAATACCTCACTTATGTGGGTAGGCCTAGCGCCCGCGACAGGAAATGCCCCAAAACACAACGTGGACACATCCCATTTTTTGACAGAAAACAGAGCTGTTTTTTGCAAAGTGCCTACCTGTAGATTTTGGCCTCTAGCTCACCCGGCACATAGAGATACCTACCAAACCTGTGCATTTTTGAAAATTAGAGACCTAGGGGAATCCAAGATGGGGTGACTTGTGGGGCTCTGACTAGGTTCTGTTACCCAGAATCCTTTGCAAACCTCAAAACGTGGCTAAAAAAACACGTTTTTCTCACAAATCAGTGACAGAAAGTTCTGGAATCTGAGAGGAGCCACAAATTTCCTTCCACCCAGAGTTCCCCAAGTCTCCCGATAAAAATGATACCTCACTTGTGTGGGTAGGCCTAGCGCCCGCGACAGGAAATGCCCCAAAACACAACATGGACACATCCCATTTTACGACAGAAAACAGAGCTGTTTTCTGCAAAGTGCCTACCTGTAGATTTTAGCCTCTAGCTCAGCCGGCACCTAGGGAAACCTACCAAACCTGTGCATTTTTTTTAAACTAGAGACCTAGGGGAATCCATGATGGGGAGATTTGTGGGGCTCTGACTAGGTTCTGTTACCCAGAATCCTTTGCAAACCTCAAAATGTGGCCAAAATAACTCGTTTCCTCACATTTCGGTGACAGAAAGTTCTGGAATCTGAGAGGAGCCACAAATTTCCTTCCATCCAGCGTTCCCCCAAGTGTCCCGATAAAGATGATACCTCGCTTGTGTGGGTAGGCCTAACGCCCGTGACAGAAAATGCCCCAAAACACAACGTGGACACATCACATTTTTCATAGAAAACAGTGCCTACCTGTTGATTTTGGCCTCTAGCTCAGCCGGCACCTGGGGAAACCTAGCAAACCATCGCATTTTTGAAAACTAGAAATCCAGGGGAATCCAAGATGGGGTGACTTATGGGGCTCTGACCAGGTTCTGTTACCCAGAATCCTTTGCAAACGTCAAAACGTGGCTAAAATAACACATTTTCCTCACATTTCGGTGACAGAAAGTTCTGGAATCTGAGAGGAGCCACAAATTTCCTTCCACCCAGAGTTCCCCCAAGTCTCCCGATAAAAATGATACCTCACTTGTGTGGGTAGGCCTAGCGCCCGCGACAGGAAATGCCCCAAAACACAACATGGACACATCCCATTTTATGACAGAAAACAGGGCTGTTTTTTGCAAAGAGCCTACCTGTAGGTTTTGGCCTCTAGCTCAGCCGGCACCTAGGGAAACCTATTAAACCTGTGCATTTTTTAAAACTAGAGACCTAGGGGAATCCAAGATGGGTTGACTTGTGGGGCTCTGACCAGGTTCTGTTACCCAGAATCCTTTGCAAACCTCAAAATGTGGCTAAAATAACACGTTTTCCCCACATTTCGGTGACAGAAAGTTCTGGACTCTGAGAGGAGCCACAAATTTCCTTCCACCCTGCGTTCCCCCAAGTCTCCCGATAAAATGATACCTCACCTGTGTGGGTAGGCCAGCGCCAGTGACAGAAAATGCCCCAAAACACAACGTGGACACATCATATTTTTTCATAGAAAACAGTGCCTACCTGTGGATTTTGGCCTCTAGCTCAGCCGGCACTTGGGGAAACCTAGCAAACCAGCGCATTTTTGAAAACTAGAAACCCAGGGGAATCCAAGATGGGGTGACTTATGGGGCTCTGACTAGGTTCTGTTACCCAGAATCCTTTGCAAACCTCCAAATGTGGCTAAAATAACACATTTTCCTCACATTTCGGAGACAGAAAGTTCTGGAATCTGAGAGGAGCCACAAATTTCCTTCCACCCAGCGTTCCCCCAAGTCTCCAGATAAAAATTATACCTCACTTATGTGGGTAGGCCTAGCGCCCGCGACAGGAAATGCCCCAAAACACAACGTGGACACATCCCATTTTTTGACAGAAAACAGAGCTGTTTTTTGCAAAGTGCCTACCTGTAGATTTTGGCCTCTAGCTCACCCGGCACATAGAGATACCTACCAAACCTGTGCATTTCTGAAAACTAGAGACCTAGGGGAATCCAAGATGGGGTGACTTGTGGGGCTCTGACCAGGTTCTGTTACCCAGAATCCTTTGCAAACCTCAAAATGTGGCTAAACAAACACGTTTTCCTCACAAATCAGTGACAGAAAGTTCTGGAATCTGAGAGGAGCCACAAATTTCCTTCCACCCAGAGTTCCCCCAAGTCTCCCGATAAAAATGATACCTCACTTGTGTGGGTAGGCCTAGCGCCCGCGACAGGAAATGCCCCAAAACACAACATGGACACATCCCATTTTATGACAGAAAACAGAGCTGTTTTCTGCAAAGTGCCTACCTGTAGATTTTAGCCTCTAGCTCAGCCGGCACCTAGGGAAACCTACCAAACCTGTGCATTTTTTTTAAACTAGAGACCTAGGGGAATCCAAGATGGGGAGATTGGTGGGGCTCTGACCAGGTTCTGTTACCCAGAATCCTTTGCAAACCTCAAAATGTGGCCAAAATAACACGTTTCGTCACATTTCGGTGACAGAAAGTTCTGGAATCTGAGAGGAGCCACAAATTTCCTTCCACCCAGCGTTCCCCCAAGTCTCCCGATAAAAATGATACCTCGCTTGTGTGGGTAGGCCTAGCGCCCGCGACAGGAAATGCCCCAAAACACAACATGGACACATCCCATTTTTTGACAGAAAACAGGGCTGTTTTTTGCAAAGAGCCTACCTGTAGATTTTGGCCTCTAGCTCAGCCGGCACCTAGGAAAACCTACCAAACCTGTGCATTTTGTAAAACTAGAGACCTAGGGGAATCCAAGATGGGGTGACTTGTGGGGCTCTGACCAGTTTCTGTTACCCAGAATCCTTTGCAAACCTCAAAATGTGGCTAAAATAACACGTTTTCCTCACATTTCGGTGACAGAAAGTTCTGGAATCTGAGAGGAGCCACAAATTTCCTTCCACCCTGCGTTCCCTCAAGTCTCCCGATAAAAATGATACCTCACTTGTGTGGGTAGGCCTAGCGCCCGTGACAGAAAATGCCCCAAAACACAACGTGGATACATCACATTTTTTCATAGAAAACAGTGCCTACCTGTGGATTTTGGCATCTAGCTCAGCCGGCACCTGGGGAAACCTAGCAAACCAGCGCATTTTTTAAAACTAGAAACCCAGGGGAATCCAAGATGGGGTGACTTATGGGGCTCTGACCAGGTTCTGTTACCCAGAATCCTTTGCAAACCTCAAAATGTGGCTAAAATAACACATTTTCCTCACATTTCGGTGACAGAAAGTTCTGGAATCTGAGAGGAGCCACAAATTTCCTTCCACCCAGTGTTCCCCCAAGTCTCCCGATAAAAATTATACCTCACTTATGTGGGTAGGCCTAGCGCCCGCGACAGGAAATGCCCCAAAACACAACGTGGACACATCCCATATTTTGACAGAAAACAGAGCTGTTTTTTGCAAAGTGCCTACCTGTAGATTTTGGCCTCTAGCTCAGCCGGCACATAGAGATACCTACCAAACCTGTGCATTTTTTAAAACTAGAGACCTAGGGGAATCCAAGATGGGGTGACTTGTGGGGCTCTGACCAGGTTCTGTTACCCAGAATCCTTTGCAAACCTCAAAACGTGGCTAAAAAAACACGTTTTCCTCACAAATCAGTGACAGAAAGTTCTGGAATCTGAGAGGAGCAACAAATTTCCTTCCACCCAGAGTTCCCCCAAGTCTCCCGATAAAAATGATCCCTCACTTGTGTGGGTAGGCCTAGCGCTCGCGACAGGAAATGCCCCAAAACACAACATGGACACATCCCATTTTTTGACAGAAAACAGGGCTGTTTTTTGCAAAGTGCCTACCTGTAGATTTTGGCCTCTAGCTCAGCCGGCACCTAGGGAAACCTATTAAACCTGTGCATTTTTTAAAACTAGAGACCTAGGGGAATCCAAGATGGGGTGACTTGTGGGGCTCTGACCAGGTTCTGTTACCCAGAATCCTTTGCAAACCTCAAAATGTGGCTAAAATAACACGTTTTCCTCACATTTCAGTGACAGAAAGTTCTGGAATCTGAGAGGAGCCACAAATTTCCTTCCACCCTGCGTTCCCCCAAGTCTCCCGATAAAATGATACCTCACCTGTGTGGGTAGGCCAGCGCCCGTGACAGAAAATGCCCCAAAACACAACGTGGACACATCCCATTTTTTGACAGAAAACAGAGCTGTTTTTTGCAAAGTGCCTACCTGTAGATTTTGGCCTCTAGCTCACCCGGCACATAGAGATACCTACCAAACCTGTGCATTTCTGAAAAATAGAGACCTAGGGGAATCCAAGATGGGGTGACTTGTGGGGCTCTGACCAGGTTCTGTTACCCAGAATCCTTTGCAAACCTCAAAATGTGGCTAAACAAACACGTTTTCCTCACAAATCAGTGACAGAAAGTTCTGGAATCTGAGAGGAGCCACAAATTTCCTTCCACCCAGAGTTCCCCCAAGTCTCCCGATAAAAATGATACCTCACTTGTGTGGGTAGGCCTAGCGCCCGCGACAGGAAATGCCCCAAAACACAACATGGACACATCCCATTTTATGACAGAAAACAGAGCTGTTTTCTGCAAAGTGCCTACCTGTAGATTTTAGCCTCTAGCTCAGCCGGCACCTAGGGAAACCTACCAAACCTGTGCATTTTTTTTAAACTAGAGACCTAGGGGAATCCAAGATGGGGAGATTGGTGGGGCTCTGACCAGGTTCTGTTACCCAGAATCCTTTGCAAACCTCAAAATGTGGCCAAAATAACACGTTTCGTCACATTTCGGTGACAGAAAGTTCTGGAATCTGAGAGGAGCCACAAATTTCCTTCCACCCAGCGTTCCCCCAAGTCTCCCGATAAAAATGATACCTCGCTTGTGTGGGTAGGCCTAGCGCCCGCGACAGGAAATGCCCCAAAACACAACATGGACACATCCCATTTTTTGACAGAAAACAGGGCTGTTTTTTGCAAAGAGCCTACCTGTAGATTTTGGCCTCTAGCTCAGCCGGCACCTAGGAAAACCTACCAAACCTGTGCATTTTGTAAAACTAGAGACCTAGGGGAATCCAAGATGGGGTGACTTGTGGGGCTCTGACCAGTTTCTGTTACCCAGAATCCTTTGCAAACCTCAAAATGTGGCTAAAATAACACGTTTTCCTCACATTTCGGTGACAGAAAGTTCTGGAATCTGAGAGGAGCCACAAATTTCCTTCCACCCTGCGTTCCCTCAAGTCTCCCGATAAAAATGATACCTCACTTGTGTGGGTAGGCCTAGCGCCCGTGACAGAAAATGCCCCAAAACACAACGTGGATACATCACATTTTTTCATAGAAAACAGTGCCTACCTGTGGATTTTGGCATCTAGCTCAGCCGGCACCTGGGGAAACCTAGCAAACCAGCGCATTTTTTAAAACTAGAAACCCAGGGGAATCCAAGATGGGGTGACTTATGGGGCTCTGACCAGGTTCTGTTACCCAGAATCCTTTGCAAACCTCAAAATGTGGCTAAAATAACACATTTTCCTCACATTTCGGTGACAGAAAGTTCTGGAATCTGAGAGGAGCCACAAATTTCCTTCCACCCAGTGTTCCCCCAAGTCTCCCGATAAAAATTATACCTCACTTATGTGGGTAGGCCTAGCGCCCGCGACAGGAAATGCCCCAAAACACAACGTGGACACATCCCATATTTTGACAGAAAACAGAGCTGTTTTTTGCAAAGTGCCTACCTGTAGATTTTGGCCTCTAGCTCAGCCGGCACATAGAGATACCTACCAAACCTGTGCATTTTTTAAAACTAGAGACCTAGGGGAATCCAAGATGGGGTGACTTGCGGGGCTCTGACCAGGTTCTGTTACCCAGAATCCTTTGCAAACCTCAAAACGTGGCTAAAAAAACACGTTTTCCTCACAAATCAGTGACAGAAAGTTCTGGAATCTGTGAGGAGCAACAAATTTCCTTCCACCCAGAGTTCCCCCAAGTCTCCCGATAAAAATGATCCCTCACTTGTGTGGGTAGGCCTAGCGCTCGCGACAGGAAATGCCCCAAAACACAACATGGACACATCCCATTTTTTGACAGAAAACAGGGCTGTTTTTTGCAAAGTGCCTACCTGTAGATTTTGGCCTCTAGCTCAGCCGGCACCTAGGGAAACCTATTAAACCTGTGCATTTTTTAAAACTAGAGACCTAGGGGAATCCAAGATGGGGTGACTTGTGGGGCTCTGACCAGGTTCTGTTACCCAGAATCCTTTGCAAACCTCAAAATGTGGCTAAAATAACACGTTTTCCTCACATTTCAGTGACAGAAAGTTCTGGAATCTGAGAGGAGCCACAAATTTCCTTCCACCCTGCGTTCCCCCAAGTCTCCCGATAAAATGATACCTCACCTGTGTGGGTAGGCCAGCGCCCGTGACAGAAAATGCCCCAAAACACAACGTGGACACATCATATTTTTTCATAGAAAACAGTGCCTACCTGTGGATTTTGGCCTCTAGCTCAGCCGGCACTTGGGGAAACCTAGCAAACCAGCGCATTTTTGAAAACTAGAAACCCAGGGGAATCCAAGATGGGGTGACTTATGGGGCTCTGACTAGGTTCTGTTACCCAGAATCCTTTGCAAACCTCCAAATGTGGCTAAAATAACACATTTTCCTCACATTTCGGAGACAGAAAGTTCTGGAATCTGAGAGGAGCCACAAATTTCCTTCCACCCAGCGTTCCCCCAAGTCTCCAGATAAAAATTATACCTCACTTATGTGGGTAGGCCTAGCGCCCGCGACAGGAAATGCCCCAAAACACAACGTGGACACATTCCATATTTTGACAGAAAACAGATTTTTTTTTTGCTAAGTGCCTACCTGTAGATTTTGGCCTCTAGCTCAGCCGGCACATAGAGATACCTACCAAACCTGTGCATTTTTGAAAACTAGAGACCTAGGGGAATCCAAGATGGGGTGACTTGTGGGGCTCTGACCAGGTTCTGTTACCCAGAATCCTTTGCAAACCTCAAAACGTGGCTAAAAAAACACGTTTTCCTCCAAATCAGTGACAGAAAGTTCTGGAATCTGAGAGGAGCCACAAATTTCCTTCCACCCTGCGTTCCCCCAAGTCTCCCGATAAAAATGATACCTCACTTGTGTTTGTAGGCCTAGCGCTCGCGACAGGAAATGCCCCAAAACACAACATGGACACATCCCATTTTTTGACAGAAAACAGGGCTGTTTTTTGCAAAGTGCCTACCTGTAGATTTTGGCCTCTAGCTGAGCCGGCACCTATGGAAACCTATTAAACCTGTGCATTTTTTAAAACTAGAGACCTAGGTGAATCCAAGATGGGGTGACTTGTGGGGCTCTGACCAGGTTCTGTTACCCAGAATCCTTTGCAAACCTCAAAATGTGGCTAAAATAACACGTTTTCCTCACATTTCGGTGACAGAAAGTTCTGGAATCTGAGAGGAGCCACAAATTTCCTTCCACCCTGCGTTCCCCCAAGTCTCCCCATAAAATGATACCTCACTTGTGTGGGTAGGCCAGCGCCCGTGACAGAAAATGCCCCAAAACACAACGTGGACACATCATATTTTTTCATAGAAAACAGTGCCTACCTGTGGATTTCTGCCTCTAGCTCAGCCGGCACTTGGGGAAACCTTGCAAACCAGCACATTTTTGAAAACTAGAATCCCAGGGGAATCCAAGATGGGGTGACTTATGGGGCTCTGACCAGGTTCTGTTACCCAGCATCCTTTGCAAACCTCAAAATGTGGCTAAAATAACACATTTTCCTCACATTTCGGTGACAGAAAGTTCTGGAATCTGAGAGGAGCCACAAATTCCCTTCCACCCAGCGTTCCCCCAAGTCTCCCGATAAAAATTATACCTCACTTATGTGGTTAGGCCTAGCGCCCGCGACATGAAATGCCCCAAAACACAACGTGGACACATCCCATATTTTGACAGAAAACAGAGCTGTTTTTTGCAAAGTGCCTACCTGTAGATTTTGGCCTCTAGCTCAGCCGGCACATAGAGATACCTACCAAACATGTGCATTTTTGAAAACTAGAGACCTAGGGGAATCCAAGATGGGGTGACTTGTGGGGCTCTGACCAGATTCTGTTACCCAGAATCCTTTGCAAACCTCAAAATGTGACTAAAATAACACGTTTTCCTCACATTTCAGTGACAGAAAGTTCTGGAATCTGAGAGGAGCCACAAATTTCCTTCCACCCTGCGTTCCCCCAAGTCTCCCGATAAAATGATACCTCACCTGTGTGGGTAGGCCAGCGCCCGTGACAGAAAATGCCCCAAAACACAACGTGGACACATCATATTTTTTCATAGAAAACAGTGCCTACCTGTGGATTTTGGCCTCTACCTCAGCCGGCACTTTGGGAAACCTAGCAAACCAGCGCATTTTTGAAAACTAGAAACCCAGGGGAATCCAAGATTGGGTGACTTATGAGGCTCTGACTAGGTTCTGTTATCCAGAATCCTTTGCAAACCTCAAAATGTGGCTAAAATAACACATTTTCCTCACATTTCGGTGACAGAAAGTTCTGGAATCTGAGAGGAGCCACAAATTTCCTTCCACCCTGCGTTCCCCCAAGTCTCCAGATAAAAATAATACCTCACTTATGTGGGTAGGCCTAGCGCCCGCGACAGGAAATGCCCCAAAACACAACGTGGACACATCCCATTTTTTGACAGAAAACAGAGCTGTTTTTTGCAAAGTGCCTACCTGTAGATTTTGGCCTCTAGCTCACCCGGCACATAGAGATACCTACCAAACCTGTGCATTTTTGAAAATTAGAGACCTAGGGGAATCCAAGATGGGGTGACTTGTGGGGCTCTGACTAGGTTCTGTTACCCAGAATCCTTTGCAAACCTCAAAACGTGGCTAAAAAAACACGTTTTTCTCACAAATCAGTGACAGAAAGTTCTGGAATCTGAGAGGAGCCACAAATTTCCTTCCACCCAGAGTTCCCCAAGTCTCCCGATAAAAATGATACCTCACTTGTGTGGGTAGGCCTAGCGCCCGCGACAGGAAATGCCCCAAAACACAACATGGACACATCCCATTTTACGACAGAAAACAGAGCTGTTTTCTGCAAAGTGCCTACCTGTAGATTTTAGCCTCTAGCTCAGCCGGCACCTAGGGAAACCTACCAAACCTGTGCATTTTTTTTAAACTAGAGACCTAGGGGAATCCATGATGGGGAGATTTGTGGGGCTCTGACTAGGTTCTGTTACCCAGAATCCTTTGCAAACCTCAAAATGTGGCCAAAATAACTCGTTTCCTCACATTTCGGTGACAGAAAGTTCTGGAATCTGAGAGGAGCCACAAATTTCCTTCCATCCAGCGTTCCCCCAAGTGTCCCGATAAAGATGATACCTCGCTTGTGTGGGTAGGCCTAACGCCCGTGACAGAAAATGCCCCAAAACACAACGTGGACACATCACATTTTTCATAGAAAACAGTGCCTACCTGTTGATTTTGGCCTCTAGCTCAGCCGGCACCTGGGGAAACCTAGCAAACCATCGCATTTTTGAAAACTAGAAATCCAGGGGAATCCAAGATGGGGTGACTTATGGGGCTCTGACCAGGTTCTGTTACCCAGAATCCTTTGCAAACGTCAAAACGTGGCTAAAATAACACATTTTCCTCACATTTCGGTGACAGAAAGTTCTGGAATCTGAGAGGAGCCACAAATTTCCTTCCACCCAGAGTTCCCCCAAGTCTCCCGATAAAAATGATACCTCACTTGTGTGGGTAGGCCTAGCGCCCGCGACAGGAAATGCCCCAAAACACAACATGGACACATCCCATTTTATGACAGAAAACAGGGCTGTTTTTTGCAAAGAGCCTACCTGTAGGTTTTGGCCTCTAGCTCAGCCGGCACCTAGGGAAACCTATTAAACCTGTGCATTTTTTAAAACTAGAGACCTAGGGGAATCCAAGATGGGTTGACTTGTGGGGCTCTGACCAGGTTCTGTTACCCAGAATCCTTTGCAAACCTCAAAATGTGGCTAAAATAACACGTTTTCCCCACATTTCGGTGACAGAAAGTTCTGGACTCTGAGAGGAGCCACAAATTTCCTTCCACCCTGCGTTCCCCCAAGTCTCCCGATAAAATGATACCTCACCTGTGTGGGTAGGCCAGCGCCAGTGACAGAAAATGCCCCAAAACACAACGTGGACACATCATATTTTTTCATAGAAAACAGTGCCTACCTGTGGATTTTGGCCTCTAGCTCAGCCGGCACTTGGGGAAACCTAGCAAACCAGCGCATTTTTGAAAACTAGAAACCCAGGGGAATCCAAGATGGGGTGACTTATGGGGCTCTGACTAGGTTCTGTTACCCAGAATCCTTTGCAAACCTCCAAATGTGGCTAAAATAACACATTTTCCTCACATTTCGGAGACAGAAAGTTCTGGAATCTGAGAGGAGCCACAAATTTCCTTCCACCCAGCGTTCCCCCAAGTCTCCAGATAAAAATTATACCTCACTTATGTGGGTAGGCCTAGCGCCCGCGACAGGAAATGCCCCAAAACACAACGTGGACACATCCCATTTTTTGACAGAAAACAGAGCTGTTTTTTGCAAAGTGCCTACCTGTAGATTTTGGCCTCTAGCTCACCCGGCACATAGAGATACCTACCAAACCTGTGCATTTCTGAAAACTAGAGACCTAGGGGAATCCAAGATGGGGTGACTTGTGGGGCTCTGACCAGGTTCTGTTACCCAGAATCCTTTGCAAACCTCAAAATGTGGCTAAACAAACACGTTTTCCTCACAAATCAGTGACAGAAAGTTCTGGAATCTGAGAGGAGCCACAAATTTCCTTCCACCCAGAGTTCCCCCAAGTCTCCCGATAAAAATGATACCTCACTTGTGTGGGTAGGCCTAGCGCCCGCGACAGGAAATGCCCCAAAACACAACATGGACACATCCCATTTTATGACAGAAAACAGAGCTGTTTTCTGCAAAGTGCCTACCTGTAGATTTTAGCCTCTAGCTCAGCCGGCACCTAGGGAAACCTACCAAACCTGTGCATTTTTTTTAAACTAGAGACCTAGGGGAATCCAAGATGGGGAGATTGGTGGGGCTCTGACCAGGTTCTGTTACCCAGAATCCTTTGCAAACCTCAAAATGTGGCCAAAATAACACGTTTCGTCACATTTCGGTGACAGAAAGTTCTGGAATCTGAGAGGAGCCACAAATTTCCTTCCACCCAGCGTTCCCCCAAGTCTCCCGATAAAAATGATACCTCGCTTGTGTGGGTAGGCCTAGCGCCCGCGACAGGAAATGCCCCAAAACACAACATGGACACATCCCATTTTTTGACAGAAAACAGGGCTGTTTTTTGCAAAGAGCCTACCTGTAGATTTTGGCCTCTAGCTCAGCCGGCACCTAGGAAAACCTACCAAACCTGTGCATTTTGTAAAACTAGAGACCTAGGGGAATCCAAGATGGGGTGACTTGTGGGGCTCTGACCAGTTTCTGTTACCCAGAATCCTTTGCAAACCTCAAAATGTGGCTAAAATAACACGTTTTCCTCACATTTCGGTGACAGAAAGTTCTGGAATCTGAGAGGAGCCACAAATTTCCTTCCACCCTGCGTTCCCTCAAGTCTCCCGATAAAAATGATACCTCACTTGTGTGGGTAGGCCTAGCGCCCGTGACAGAAAATGCCCCAAAACACAACGTGGATACATCACATTTTTTCATAGAAAACAGTGCCTACCTGTGGATTTTGGCATCTAGCTCAGCCGGCACCTGGGGAAACCTAGCAAACCAGCGCATTTTTTAAAACTAGAAACCCAGGGGAATCCAAGATGGGGTGACTTATGGGGCTCTGACCAGGTTCTGTTACCCAGAATCCTTTGCAAACCTCAAAATGTGGCTAAAATAACACATTTTCCTCACATTTCGGTGACAGAAAGTTCTGGAATCTGAGAGGAGCCACAAATTTCCTTCCACCCAGTGTTCCCCCAAGTCTCCCGATAAAAATTATACCTCACTTATGTGGGTAGGCCTAGCGCCCGCGACAGGAAATGCCCCAAAACACAACGTGGACACATCCCATATTTTGACAGAAAACAGAGCTGTTTTTTGCAAAGTGCCTACCTGTAGATTTTGGCCTCTAGCTCAGCCGGCACATAGAGATACCTACCAAACCTGTGCATTTTTTAAAACTAGAGACCTAGGGGAATCCAAGATGGGGTGACTTGTGGGGCTCTGACCAGGTTCTGTTACCCAGAATCCTTTGCAAACCTCAAAACGTGGCTAAAAAAACACGTTTTCCTCACAAATCAGTGACAGAAAGTTCTGGAATCTGAGAGGAGCAACAAATTTCCTTCCACCCAGAGTTCCCCCAAGTCTCCCGATAAAAATGATCCCTCACTTGTGTGGGTAGGCCTAGCGCTCGCGACAGGAAATGCCCCAAAACACAACATGGACACATCCCATTTTTTGACAGAAAACAGGGCTGTTTTTTGCAAAGTGCCTACCTGTAGATTTTGGCCTCTAGCTCAGCCGGCACCTAGGGAAACCTATTAAACCTGTGCATTTTTTAAAACTAGAGACCTAGGGGAATCCAAGATGGGGTGACTTGTGGGGCTCTGACCAGGTTCTGTTACCCAGAATCCTTTGCAAACCTCAAAATGTGGCTAAAATAACACGTTTTCCTCACATTTCAGTGACAGAAAGTTCTGGAATCTGAGAGGAGCCACAAATTTCCTTCCACCCTGCGTTCCCCCAAGTCTCCCGATAAAATGATACCTCACCTGTGTGGGTAGGCCAGCGCCCGTGACAGAAAATGCCCCAAAACACAACGTGGACACATCCCATTTTTTGACAGAAAACAGAGCTGTTTTTTGCAAAGTGCCTACCTGTAGATTTTGGCCTCTAGCTCACCCGGCACATAGAGATACCTACCAAACCTGTGCATTTCTGAAAAATAGAGACCTAGGGGAATCCAAGATGGGGTGACTTGTGGGGCTCTGACCAGGTTCTGTTACCCAGAATCCTTTGCAAACCTCAAAATGTGGCTAAACAAACACGTTTTCCTCACAAATCAGTGACAGAAAGTTCTGGAATCTGAGAGGAGCCACAAATTTCCTTCCACCCAGAGTTCCCCCAAGTCTCCCGATAAAAATGATACCTCACTTGTGTGGGTAGGCCTAGCGCCCGCGACAGGAAATGCCCCAAAACACAACATGGACACATCCCATTTTATGACAGAAAACAGAGCTGTTTTCTGCAAAGTGCCTACCTGTAGATTTTAGCCTCTAGCTCAGCCGGCACCTAGGGAAACCTACCAAACCTGTGCATTTTTTTTAAACTAGAGACCTAGGGGAATCCAAGATGGGGAGATTGGTGGGGCTCTGACCAGGTTCTGTTACCCAGAATCCTTTGCAAACCTCAAAATGTGGCCAAAATAACACGTTTCGTCACATTTCGGTGACAGAAAGTTCTGGAATCTGAGAGGAGCCACAAATTTCCTTCCACCCAGCGTTCCCCCAAGTCTCCCGATAAAAATGATACCTCGCTTGTGTGGGTAGGCCTAGCGCCCGCGACAGGAAATGCCCCAAAACACAACATGGACACATCCCATTTTTTGACAGAAAACAGGGCTGTTTTTTGCAAAGAGCCTACCTGTAGATTTTGGCCTCTAGCTCAGCCGGCACCTAGGAAAACCTACCAAACCTGTGCATTTTGTAAAACTAGAGACCTAGGGGAATCCAAGATGGGGTGACTTGTGGGGCTCTGACCAGTTTCTGTTACCCAGAATCCTTTGCAAACCTCAAAATGTGGCTAAAATAACACGTTTTCCTCACATTTCGGTGACAGAAAGTTCTGGAATCTGAGAGGAGCCACAAATTTCCTTCCACCCTGCGTTCCCTCAAGTCTCCCGATAAAAATGATACCTCACTTGTGTGGGTAGGCCTAGCGCCCGTGACAGAAAATGCCCCAAAACACAACGTGGATACATCACATTTTTTCATAGAAAACAGTGCCTACCTGTGGATTTTGGCATCTAGCTCAGCCGGCACCTGGGGAAACCTAGCAAACCAGCGCATTTTTTAAAACTAGAAACCCAGGGGAATCCAAGATGGGGTGACTTATGGGGCTCTGACCAGGTTCTGTTACCCAGAATCCTTTGCAAACCTCAAAATGTGGCTAAAATAACACATTTTCCTCACATTTCGGTGACAGAAAGTTCTGGAATCTGAGAGGAGCCACAAATTTCCTTCCACCCAGTGTTCCCCCAAGTCTCCCGATAAAAATTATACCTCACTTATGTGGGTAGGCCTAGCGCCCGCGACAGGAAATGCCCCAAAACACAACGTGGACACATCCCATATTTTGACAGAAAACAGAGCTGTTTTTTGCAAAGTGCCTACCTGTAGATTTTGGCCTCTAGCTCAGCCGGCACATAGAGATACCTACCAAACCTGTGCATTTTTTAAAACTAGAGACCTAGGGGAATCCAAGATGGGGTGACTTGCGGGGCTCTGACCAGGTTCTGTTACCCAGAATCCTTTGCAAACCTCAAAACGTGGCTAAAAAAACACGTTTTCCTCACAAATCAGTGACAGAAAGTTCTGGAATCTGTGAGGAGCAACAAATTTCCTTCCACCCAGAGTTCCCCCAAGTCTCCCGATAAAAATGATCCCTCACTTGTGTGGGTAGGCCTAGCGCTCGCGACAGGAAATGCCCCAAAACACAACATGGACACATCCCATTTTTTGACAGAAAACAGGGCTGTTTTTTGCAAAGTGCCTACCTGTAGATTTTGGCCTCTAGCTCAGCCGGCACCTAGGGAAACCTATTAAACCTGTGCATTTTTTAAAACTAGAGACCTAGGGGAATCCAAGATGGGGTGACTTGTGGGGCTCTGACCAGGTTCTGTTACCCAGAATCCTTTGCAAACCTCAAAATGTGGCTAAAATAACACGTTTTCCTCACATTTCAGTGACAGAAAGTTCTGGAATCTGAGAGGAGCCACAAATTTCCTTCCACCCTGCGTTCCCCCAAGTCTCCCGATAAAATGATACCTCACCTGTGTGGGTAGGCCAGCGCCCGTGACAGAAAATGCCCCAAAACACAACGTGGACACATCATATTTTTTCATAGAAAACAGTGCCTACCTGTGGATTTTGGCCTCTAGCTCAGCCGGCACTTGGGGAAACCTAGCAAACCAGCGCATTTTTGAAAACTAGAAACCCAGGGGAATCCAAGATGGGGTGACTTATGGGGCTCTGACCAGGTTCTGTTACCCAGAATCCTTTGCAAACCTCAAAATGTGGCTAAAATAACACATTTTCCTCACATTTCGGTGACAGAAAGTTCTGGAATCTGAGAGGAGCCACAAATTTCCTTCCACCCAGCGTTCCCCCAAGTCTCCCGATAAAAATTATACCTCACTTATGTGGGTAGGCCTAGCGCCCGCGACAGGAAATGCCCCAAAACACAACGTGGACACATCCCATTTTTTGACAGAAAACAGAGCTGTTTTTTGCAAAGTGCCTACCTGTAGATTTTGGGCTCTAGCTCAGCCGGCACATAGAGATACCTACCAAACCTGTGCATTTTTTAAAACTAGAGACCTAGGGGAATCCAAGATGGGGTGACTTGTGGGGCTCTGACCAGGTTCTGTTACCCAGAATCCTTTGCAAACCTCAAAACGTGGCTAAAAAAACACGTTTTCCTCACAAATCAGTGACAGAAAGTTCTGGAATCGGAGAGGAGCCACAAATTTCCTTCCACCCAGAGTTCCCCCAAGTCTCCCGATAAAAATGATACCTCACTTGTGTGGGTAGGCCTAGCGCTTGCGACAGGAAATGCCCCAAAACACAACATGGACACATCCCATTTTTTGACAGAAAACAGGGCTGTTTTTTGCAAAGTGCCTACCTGTAGATTTTGGCCTCTAGCTCAGCCGGCACCTAGGGAAACCTACCAAACCTGTGCATTTTTTAAAACTAGAGACCTAGGGGAATCCAAGATTGGGTGACTTGTGGGGCTCTGACCAGGTTCTGTTATCCAGAATCCTTTGCAAACCTCAAAATGTGGCTAAAATAACACGTTTTCCTCACATTTCGGTGACAGAAAGTTCTGGAATCTGAGAGGAGCCACAAATTTCCTTCCACCCTGCGTTCCCCCAAGTCTCCCGATAAAATGATACCTCACTTGTGTGGGTAGGCCTAGCGCCCGTGACAGAAAATGCCCCAAAACACAACGTGGACACATCATATTTTTTCATAGAAAACAGTGCCTACCTGTGGATTTTGGCCTCTAGCTCAGCCGGCACTTGGGGAAATTTGCAAACCAGCGCATTTTTGAAAACTAGAAACCCAGGGGAATCCAAGATGGGGTGACTTATGGGGCTCTGACCAGGTTCTGTTACCCAGAATCCTTTGCAAACCTCAAAATGTGGCTAAAATAACACATTTTCCTCACATTTCGGTGACAGAAAGTTCTGGAATCTGAGAGGAGCCACAAATTCCCTTCCACCCAACGTTCCCCCAAGTCTCCAGATACAAATTATACCTCACTTATGTGGGTAGGCCTAGCGCCCGCGACAGGAAATGCCCCAAAACACAACGTGGACACATCCTATTTTTTGACAGAAAACAGAGCTGTTTTTTGCAAAGTGCCTACCTGTAGATTTTGGCCTCTAGCTCAGCCGGCACATAGAGATACCTACCAAATCTGTGCATTTTTGAAAACTAGAGACCTAGGGGAATCCAAGATGGGGTGACTTGTGGCGCTCTGACCAGGTTCTGTTACCCAGAATCCTTTGCAAACCTCAAAACGTGGCTAAAAAAACACGTTTTCCTCACAAATCAGTGACAGAAAGTTCTGGAATCTGAGAGGAGCCACAAATTTCCTTCCACCCAGAGTTCCCCCAAGTCTCCCGATAAAAATGATACCTCACTTGTGTGGGTAGGCCTAGCGCCTGCGACAGGAAATGCCCCAAAACACAACATGGACACATCCCATTTTATGACAGAAAACAGAGCTGTTTTCTGCAAAGTGCCTACCTGTAGATTTTGGCCTCTAGCTCAGCCGGCACCTAGGGAAACCAACCAAACCTGTGCATTTTTTAAAACTAGAGACCTAGGGGAATTCACCATGGGGTGACGTGGGGCTCTGACCAGGTTCTGTTAACCAGAATCCTTTGCAAACCTCAAAATGTGGCTAAAATATCACGTTTTCCTCACATTTCGGTGACAGAAAGTTCTGGAATCTGAGAGGAGCAACAAATTTCCTTCCACCCTGCGTTTCCCCAAGTCTCCCAATAAAATGATACCTCACTTGTGTGGGTAGGCCTAGCGCCCGTGAAAGAAAATGCCCCAAAACACAATGTGGACACATCATATTTTTTCATAGAAAACAGTGCCTACCTGTGGATTTTGGCCTCTAGCTCAGCCGGCACTTGGGGAAACCTAGCAAACCAGCGCATTTTTGAAAACTAGAAACCCAGGGGAATCCAAGATGGGGTGACTTATGGGGCTCTGACCAGGTTCTGTTACCCAGAATCCTTTGCAAACCTCAAAATGTGGCTAAAATAACACATTTTCCACACATTTCGGTGACAGAAAGTTCTGGAATCTGAGAGGAGCCACAAACTTCCTTCCACTCAGCGTTCCCCCAAGTCTCCCGATAAAAATTATACCTCACTTATGTGGGTAGGCCTAGCGCCCGCGACAGGAAATGCCCCAAAACACAACGTGGACACATCCCATTTTTTGACAGAAAACAGAGCTGTTTTTTGCAAAGTGCCTAACTGTAGATTTTGGCCTCTAGCTCAGCCGGCACATAGAGATACCTACCAAACCTGTGCATTTTTTTAAAACTAGAGACCTAGGGGAATCCAAGATGGGGTGACTTGTGAGGCTCTGACCAGGTTCTGTTACCCAGAATCCTTTGCAAACCTCAAAACGTGGCTAAAAAAGCACGTTTTCCTCACAAATCAGTGACAGAAACTTCTGGAATCTGAGAGGAGCCACAAATTTCCTTCCACCCAGAGTTCCCCCAAGTCTCCCGATAAAAATGATACCTCACTTGTGTGGGTAAGCCTAGCGCCCGCGACAGGAAATGCCCCAAAACACAACATGGACACATCCCATTTTATGACAGAAAACAGAGCTGTTTTCTGCAAAGTGCCTACCTGTAGATTTTGGCCTCTAGCTCAGCCGGCAGCTAGGGGAAACCTACCAAACATGTGCATTTTTTAAAACTAGAGACCTAGGGGAATCCAAGATGGGGTGACTTGTGGGGCTCTGACCAGGTTCTGGTACCCTTAATCCTTTGCAAACCTCAAAATATGGCTAAAATAACATGTTTTCCTCTCATTTCGGTGACAGAAAGTTCTGGAATCTGAGAGGAGCCACAAATTTCCTTCCACCCAGCGTTCCCCCAAGTCTCCGGATAAAAATGATACCTCACTTGTGTGGGTAGGCCTAGCGCCCGTGACAGGAAATGCCCCAAAACACAACATGGACACATCCAATTTTTTGACAGAAAACAGGGCTGTTTTTTGCAAAGAGCCTACCTGTAGATTTTGGCCTCTAGCTCAGCCGGCACCTAGGGAAACCTACCAAACCTGTGCATTTTTTAAAACTAGAGACCTAGGGGAATCCAAGATGGGGTGACTTGTGGGACTCTGACCAGTTTCTGTTACCCAGAATCCTTTGCAAACCTCAAAATGTGGCTAAAATAACACGTTTTCCTCACATTTCGGTAACAGAAAGTTCTGGAATCTGAGAGGTGCCACAAATTTCCTTCCACCCTGCGTTCCTCCAAGTCTCCCGATAAAAATGATACCTCACTTGTGTGGGTAGGCCTAGCGCCCGTGACAGAAAATGCCCCAAAACACAACGTGGATACATCACATTTTTTCATAGAAAACAGTGCCTACCTGTGGATTTTGGCCTCTAGCTCAGCCGGCACCTGGGGAAACCTAGCAAACCAGCGCATTTTTGAAAACTAGAAACCCAGGGGAATCCAAGATGGGGTGACTTATGGGGCTCTGACCAGGTTCTGTTACCCAGAATCCTTTGCAAACCTCAAAATGTGGCTAAAATAACACATTTTCCTCACATTTCGGTGACAGAAAGTTCTGGAATCTGAGAGGAGCCACAAATTTCCTTCCACATAGAGTTCCCCCAAGTCTCCCGATAAAAATGATACCTCACTTGTGTTGGTAGGCCTAGCGCCCGCGACAGGAAATGCCCCAAAACACAACATGGACACATCCCATTTTATGACAGAAAACAGAGCTGTTTTCTGCAAAGTGCCTACCTGTAGATTTTGGCCTCTAGCTCAGCAGGCACCTAGGGAAACCTACCAAACCTGTGCACTTTTTAAAACTAGAGACCTAGGGGAATCCAAGATGGGGTGACGTGGGGCTCTGACCAGGTTCTGTTACCCAGAATCCTTTGCAAACCTCAAAATGTGGCTAAAATAACACATTTTCCTCACATTTCGGTGACAGAAAGATCTGGAATCTGAGAGGACCACAAATTTCCTTCCACCCAGCGTTCCCCCTAGTCTCCCGATAAAAATGATACCTCACTTGTGTGGGTAGGCCTAGCGCCTGTGACAGAAAATGCCCCAAAACACAACGTGGACACATCACATTTTTTCATAGAAAACAGTGCCTACCTGTGGATTTTGGCCTCTAGCTCAGCCGGCACCTGGGGAAACTAGCAAACCAGCACATTTTTGAAAACTAGAAACGCAGGGGAATCCAAGATGGGGTGACTTATGGGGCTCTGACCAGGTTCTGTTACCCAGAATCCTTTGCAAACCTCAAAATGTGGCTAAAATAACACATTTTCCTCACATTTCGGTGAGCGAAAGTTCTGGAATCTGAAAGGAGCCACAAATTTCCTTCCACCCAGCGTTCCCCCAAGTCTCCGGATAAAAATGATACCTCACTTGTGTGGGTAGGCCTCGCGCCCGCTATAGGAAATACCCCAAAACACAACATGGACACATCCCATTTTTTGACAGAAAACAGGTCTGTTTTTTGCAAAGAGCCTACCTGTAGATTTTGGCCTCTACCTCAGCCGGCACCAAGGGAAACCTACCAAACCTGTGCATTTTTTAAAACTAGAGACCTAGGGGAATCCAAGATGGGGTGACTTGTGGGGCTCTGACCAGTTTCTGTTACCCAGAATCCTTTGCAAACCTCAAAATGTGGCTAAAATAACACGTTTTCCTCACATTTCGGTAACAGAAAGTTCTGGAATCTGAGAGGTGCCACAAATTTCCTTCCACCCTGCGTTCCCCCAAGTCTCCCGATAAAAATGATACCTCACTTGTGTGGGTAGGCCTAGGGCCCGTGACAGAAAATGCCCCAAAACACAACGTGGATACATCACATTTTTTCATAGAAAACAGTGCCTACCTGTGGATTTTGGCCTCTAGCTCAGCCGGCACCTGGGGAAACCTAGCAAACCAGCGCATTTTTGAAAACTAGAAACCCAGGGGAATCCAAGATGGGGTGACTTATGGGGCTCTGACCAGGTTCTGTTACTCAGGATCCTTTGCAAACCTCAAAATGTGGCTAAAATAACACATTTTCCTCACATTTCGGTGACAGAAAGTTCTGGAATCTGAGAGGAGCCACAAATTTCCTTCCACCCAGCGTTCCCCCAAGTCTCCCGATAAAAATTATACCTCACTTATGTGGGTAGGCCTAGCGCCCGCGACAGGAAATGCCCCAAAACACAACGTGGACACATCCCATTTTTTGACAGAAAACAGAGCTGTTTTTTGTAAAGTGCCTACCTGTAGATTTTGGCCTCTAGCTCAGCCGGCACATAGAGATACCTACCAAACCTGTGCATTTTTTAAAACTAGAGACCTAGGAGAATCCAAGATGGGGTGACTTGTGGGGCTCTGACCAGGTTCTGTTACCCAGAATCCTTTGCAAACCTCAAAACGTGGCTAAAAAAACACGTTTTCCTCACAAATCAGTGACAGAAAGTTCTGGAATCTGAGAGGAGCCACAAATTTCCTTCCACCCAGAGTTCCCCCAAGTCTCCCGATAAAAATGATACCTCACTTGTGTGGGTAGGCCTAGCGCCCGCGACAGGAAATGCCCCAAAACACAACATGGACACATCCCATTTTATGACAGAAAACAGAACTGTTTTCTGCAAAGTGCCTACCTGTAGATTTTGGCCTCTAGCTCAGCCGGCACCTAGGGAAACCTACCAAACCTGTGCATTTTTTAAAACTAGAGACCTAGGGGAATCCAAGATCGGGTGACGTGGGGCTCTGACCAGGTTCTGTTACCCAGAATCCTTTGCAAACCTCAAAATGTGGCTAAAATAACACATTTTCCTCACATTTCGGTGACAGAAAGTTCTGGAATCTGAGAGGAGCCACAAATTTCCTTCCACCCAGCGTTCCCCCAAGTCTCCCGATAAAAATGATACCTCACTTGTGTGGGTAGGCCTAGCGCCCGTGACAGAAAATGCCCCAAAACACAACTTGGACACATCAAATTTTTTCATAGAAAACAGTGCCTACCTGTGGATTTTGGCTTCTAGCTCAGCCGGCACCTGGGGAAACTAGCAAACCAGCGCATTTTTAAAAACTAGAAACGCAGGGGAATCCAAGATGGGGTGACTTATGGGGCTCTGACCAGGTTCTGTTACCCAGAATCCTTTGCAAACCTCAAAATGTGGCTAAAATAACACGTTTTCCTCACATTTCGGTAACAGAAAGTTCTGGAATCTGAGAGGTGCCACAAATTTCCTTCCACCCTGCGTTCCTCCAAGTCTCCCGATAAAAATGATACCTCACTTGTGTGGGTAGGCCTAGCGCCCGTGACAGAAAATGCCCCAAAACACAACGTGGATACATCACATTTTTTCATAGAAAACAGTGCCTACCTGTGGATTTTGGCCTCTAGCTCAGCCGGCACTTGGGGAAATTTGCAAACCAGCGCATTTTTGAAAACTAGAAACCCAGGGGAATCCAAGATGGGGTGACTTATGGGGCTCTGACCAGGTTCTGTTACCCAGAATCCTTTGCAAACCTCAAAATGTGGCTAAAATAACACATTTTCCTCACATTTCGGTGACAGAAAGTTCTGGAATCTGAGAGGAGCCACAAATTCCCTTCCACCCAGCGTTCCCCCAAGTCTCCAGATACAAATTATACCTCACTTATGTGGGTAGGCCTAGCGCCCGCGACAGGAAATGCCCCAAAACACAACGTGGACACATCCTATTTTTTGACAGAAAACAGAGCTGTTTTTTGCAAAGTGCCTACCTGTAGATTTTGGCCTCTAGCACAGCCGGCACATAGAGATACCTACCAAATCTGTGCATTTTTGAAAACTAGAGACCTAGGGGAATCCAAGATGGGGTGACTTGTGGGGCTCTGACCAGGTTCTGTTACCCAGAATCCTTTGCAAACCTCAAAACGTGGCTAAAAAAACACGTTTTCCTCACAAATCAGTGACAGAAAGTTCTGGAATCTGAGAGGAGCCACAAATTTCCTTCCACCCAGAGTTCCCCCAAGTCTCCCGATAAAAATGATACCTCACTTGTGTGGGTAGGCCTAGCGCCTGCGACAGGAAATGCCCCAAAACACAACATGGACACATCCCATTTTATGACAGAAAACAGAGCTGTTTTCTGCAAAGTGCCTACCTGTAGATTTTGGCCTCTAGCTCAGCCGGCACCTAGGGAAACCAACCAAACCTGTGCATTTTTTAAAACTAGAGACCTAGGGGAATTCACCATGGGGTGACGTGGGGCTCTGACCAGGTTCTGTTAACCAGAATCCTTTGCAAACCTCAAAATGTGGCTAAAATATCACGTTTTCCTCACATTTCGGTGACAGAAAGTTCTGGAATCTGAGAGGAGCAACAAATTTCCTTCCACCCTGCGTTTCCCCAAGTCTCCCAATAAAATGATACCTCACTTGTGTGGGTAGGCCTAGCGCCCGTGAAAGAAAATGCCCCAAAACACAATGTGGACACATCATATTTTTTCATAGAAAACAGTGCCTACCTGTGGATTTTGGCCTCTAGCTCAGCCGGCACTTGGGGAAACCTAGCAAACCAGCGCATTTTTGAAAACTAGAAACCCAGGGGAATCCAAGATGGGGTTACTTATGGGGCTCTGACCAGGTTCTGTTACCCAGAATCCTTTGCAAACCTCAAAATGTGGCTAAAATAACACATTTTCCTCACATTTCGGTGACAGAAAGTTCTGGAATCTGAGAGGAGCCACAAACTTCCTTCCACCCAGCGTTCCCCCAAGTCTCCCGATATAAATTATACCTCACTTATGTGGGTAGGCCTAGCGCCCGCGACAGGAAATGCCCCAAAACACAACGTGGACACATCCCATTTTTTGACAGAAAACAGAGCTGTTTTTTGCAAAGTGCCTACCTGTAGATTTTGGCCTCTAGCTCAGCCGGCACATAGAGATACCTACCAAACCTGTGCATTTTTTTAAAACTAGAGACCTAGGGGAATCCAAGATGGGGTGACTTGTGAGGCTCTGACCAGGTTCTGTTACCCAGAATCCTTTGCAAACCTCAAAACGTGGCTAAAAAAGCACGTTTTCCTCACAAATCAGTGACAGAAACTTCTGGAATCTTAGAGGAGCCACAAATTTCCTTCCACCCAGAGTTCCCCCAAGTCTCCCGATAAAAATGATACCTCACTTGTGTGGGTAAGCCTAGCGCCCGCGACAGGAAATGCCCCAAAACACAACATGGACACATCCCATTTTATGACAGAAAACAGAGCTGTTTTCTGCAAAGTGCCTACCTGTAGATTTTGGCCTCTAGCTCAGCCGGCAGCTAGGGGAAACCTACCAAACATGTGCATTTTTTAAAACTAGAGACCTAGGGGAATCCAAGATGGGGTGACTTATGGGGCTCTGACCAGGTTCTGTTACCCAGAATCCTTTGCAAACCTCAAAATGTGGCTAAATTAACACATTTTCCTCACATTTCGGTGACAGAAAGTTCTGGAATCTGAGAGGAGCCACAAATTCCCTTCCACCCAACGTTCCCCCAAGTCTCCAGATACAAATTATACCTCACTTATGTGGGTAGGCCTAGCGCCCGCGACAGGAAATGCCCCAAAACACAACGTGGACACATCCTATTTTTTGACAGAAAACAGAGCTGTTTTTTGCAAAGTGCCTACCTGTAGATTTTGGCCTCTAGCTCAGCCGGCACATAGAGATACCTACCAAATCTGTGCATTTTTGAAAACTAGAGACCTAGGGGAATCCAAGATGGGGTGACTTGTGGGGCTCTGACCAGGTTCTGTTACCCAGAATCCTTTGCAAACCTCAAAACGTGGCTAAAAAAACACGTTTTCCTCACAAATCAGTGACAGAAAGTTCTGGAATCTGAGAGGAGCCACAAATTTCCTTCCACCCAGAGTTCCCCCAAGTCTCCCGATATAAATGATACCTCACTTGTGTGGGTAGGCCTAGCGCCTGCGACAGGAAATGCCCCAAAACACAACATGGACACATCCCATTTTATGACAGAAAACAGAGCTGTTTTCTGCAAAGTGCCTACCTGTAGATTTTGGCCTCTAGCTCAGCCGGCACCTAGGGAAACCAACCAAACCTGTGCATTTTTTAAAACTAGAGACCAAGGGGAATTCACCATGGGGTGACGTGGGGCTCTAACCAGGTTCTGTTAACCAGAATCCTTTGCAAACCTCAAAATGTGGCTAAAATATCACGTTTTCCTCACATTTCGGTGACAGAAAGTTCTGGAATCTGAGAGGAGCAACAAATTTCCTTCCACCCTGCGTTTCCCCAAGTCTCCCAATAAAATGATACCTCACTTGTGTGGGTAGGCCTAGCGCCCGTGAAAGAAAATGCCCCAAAACACAATGTGGACACATCATATTTTTTCATAGAAAACAGTGCCTACCTGTGGATTTTGGCCTCTAGCTCAGCCGGCACTTGGGGAAACCTAGCAAACCAGCGCATTTTTGAAAACTAGAAACCCAGGGGAATCCAAGATGGGGTGACTTATGGGGCTCTGACCAGGTTCTGTTACCCAGAATCCTTTGCAAACCTCAAAATGTGGCTAAAATAACACATTTTCCTCACATTTCGGTGACAGAAAGTTCTGGAATCTGAGAGGAGCCACAAACTTCCTTCCACCCAGCGTTCCCCCAAGTCTCCCGATAAAAATTATACCTCACTTATGTGGGTAGGCCTAGCGCCCGCGACAGGAAATGCCCCAAAACACAACGTGGACACATCCCATTTTTTGACAGAAAACAGAGCTGTTTTTTGCAAAGTGCCTAACTGTAGATTTTGGCCTCTAGCTCAGCCGGCACATAGAGATACCTACCAAACCTGTGCATTTTTTTAAAACTAGAGACCTAGGGGAATCCAAGATGGGGTGACTTGTGAGGCTCTGACCAGGTTCTGTTACCCAGAATCCTTTGCAAACCTCAAAACGTGGCTAAAAAAGCACGTTTTCCTCACAAATCAGTGACAGAAACTTCTGGAATCTTAGAGGAGCCACAAATTTCCTTCCACCCAGAGTTCCCCCAAGTCTCCCGATAAAAATGATACCTCACTTGTGTGGGTAAGCCTAGCGCCCGCGACAGGAAATGCCCCAAAACACAACATGGACACATCCCATTTTATGACAGAAAACAGAGCTGTTTTCTGCAAAGTGCCTACCTGTAGATTTTGGCCTCTAGCTCAGCCGGCAGCTAGGGGAAACCTACCAAACATGTGCATTTTTTAAAACTAGAGACCTAGGGGAATCCAAGATGGGGTGACTTGTGGGGCTCTGACCAGGTTCTGGTACCCTTAATCCTTTGCAAACCTCAAAATATGGCTAAAAAAACATGTTTTCCTCTCATTTCGGTGACAGAAAGTTCTGGAATCTGAGAGGAGCCACAAATTTCCTTCCACCCAGCGTTCCCCCAAGTCTCCGGATAAAAATGATACCTCACTTGTGTGGGTAGGCCTAGCGCCCGTGACAGGAAATGCCCCAAAACACAACATGGACACATCCAATTTTTTGACAGAAAACAGGGCTGTTTTTTGCAAAGAGCCTACATGTAGATATTGGCCTCTAGCTCAGCCGGCACCTAGGGAAACCTACCAAACCTGTGCATTTTTTAAAACTAGAGACCTAGGGGAATCCAAGATGGGGTGACTTGTGGGACTCTGACCAGTTTCTGTTACCCAGAATCCTTTGCAAACCTCAAAATGTGGCTAAAATAACACGTTTTCCTCACATTTCGGTAACAGAAAGTTCTGGAATCTGAGAGGTGCCACAAATTTCCTTCCACCCTGCGTTCCTCCAAGTCTCCCGATAAAAATGATACCTCACTTGTGTGGGTAGGCCTAGCGCCCGTGACAGAAAATGCCCCAAAACACAACGTGGATACATCACATTTTTTCATAGAAAACAGTGCCTACCTGTGGATTTTGGCCTCTAGCTCAGCCGGCACCTGGGGAAACCTAGCAAACCAGCGCATTTTTGAAAACTAGAAACCCAGGGGAATCCAAGATGGGGTGACTTATGGGGCTCTGACCAGGTTCTGTTACCCAGAATCCTTTGCAAACCTCAAAATGTGGCTAAAATAACACATTTTCCTCACATTTCGGTGACAGAAAGTTCTGGAATCTGAGAGGAGCCACAAACTTCCTTCCACCCAGCGTTCCCCCAAGTCTCCCGATATAAATTATACCTCACTTATGTGGGTAGGCCTAGCGCCCGCGACAGGAAATGCCCCAAAACACAACGTGGACACATCCCATTTTTTGACAGAAAACAGAGCTGTTTTTTGCAAAGTGCCTACCTGTAGATTTTGGCCTCTAGCTCAGCCGGCACATAGAGATACCTACCAAACCTGTGCATTTTTTTAAAACTAGAGACCTAGGGGAATCCAAGATGGGGTGACTTGTGAGGCTCTGACCAGGTTCTGTTACCCAGAATCCTTTGCAAACCTCAAAACGTGGCTAAAAAAGCACGTTTTCCTCACAAATCAGTGACAGAAACTTCTGGAATCTTAGAGGAGCCACAAATTTCCTTCCACCCAGAGTTCCCCCAAGTCTCCCGATAAAAATGATACCTCACTTGTGTGGGTAAGCCTAGCGCCCGCGACAGGAAATGCCCCAAAACACAACATGGACACATCCCATTTTATGACAGAAAACAGAGCTGTTTTCTGCAAAGTGCCTACCTGTAGATTTTGGCCTCTAGCTCAGCCGGCAGCTAGGGGAAACCTACCAAACATGTGCATTTTTTAAAACTAGAGACCTAGGGGAATCCAAGATGGGGTGACTTGTGGGGCTCTGACCAGGTTCTGGTACCCTTAATCCTTTGCAAACCTCAAAATATGGCTAAAATAACATGTTTTCCTCTCATTTCGGTGACAGAAAGTTCTGGAATCTGAGAGGAGCCACAAATTTCCTTCCACCCAGCGTTCCCCCAAGTCTCCGGATAAAAATGATACCTCACTTGTGTGGGTAGGCCTAGCGCCCGTGACAGAAAATGCCCCAAAACACAATGTGGACACATCATATTTTTTCATAGAAAACAGTGCCTACCTGTGGATTTTGGCCTCTAGCTCAGCCGGCACTTGGGGAAACCTAGCAAACCAGCGCATTTTTGAAAACTAGAAACCCAGGGGAATCCAAGATGGGGTGACTTATGGGGCTCTGACCAGGTTCTGTTACCCAGAATCCTTTGCAAACCTCAAAATGTGGCTAAAATAACACATTTTCCTCACATTTCGGTGACAGAAAGTTCTGGAATCTGAGAGGAGCCACAAACTTCCTTCCACCCAGCGTTACCCCAAGTCTCCCGATATAAATTATACCTCACTTATGTGGGTAGGCCTAGCGCCCGCGACAGGAAATGCCCCAAAACACAACGTGGACACATCCCATTTTTTGACAGAAAACAGAGCTGTTTTTTGCAAAGTGCCTACCTGTAGATTTTGGCCTCTAGCTCAGCCGTCACATAGAGATACCTACCAAGCCTGTGCATTTTTTTAAAACTAGAGACCTAGGGGAATCCAAGATGGGGTGACTTGTGAGGCTCTGACCAGGTTCTGTTACCCAGAATCCTTTGCAAACCTCAAAACGTGGCTAAAAAAGCACGTTTTCCTCACAAATCAGTGACAGAAACTTCTGGAATCTTAGAGGAGCCACAAATTTCCTTCCACCCAGAGTTCCCCCAAGTCTCCCGATAAAAATGATACCTCACTTGTGTGGGTAAGCCTAGCGCCTGCGACAGGAAATGCCCCAAAACACAACATGGACACATCCCATTTTATGACAGAAAACAGAGCTGTTTTCTGCAAAGTGCCTACCTGTAGATTTTGGCCTCTAGCTCAGCCGGCAGCTAGGGGAAACCTACCAAACATGTGCATTTTTTAAAACTAGAGACCTAGGGGAATCCAAGATGGGGTGACTTGTGGGGCTCTGACCAGGTTCTGGTACCCTTAATCCTTTGCAAACCTCAAAATATGGCTAAAATAACATGTTTTCCTCTCATTTCGGTGACAGAAAGTTCTGGAATCTGAGAGGAGCCACAAATTTCCTTCCACCCAGCGTTCCCCCAAGTCTCCGGATAAAAATGATACCTCACTTGTGTGGGTAGGCCTAGCGCCCGTGACAGGAAATGCCCCAAAACACAACATGGACACATCCAATTTTTTGACAGAAAACAGGGCTGTTTTTTGCAAAGAGCCTACATGTAGATATTGGCCTCTAGCTCAGCCGGCACCTAGGGAAACCTACCAAACCTGTGCATTTTTTAAAACTAGAGACCTAGGGGAATCCAAGATGGGGTGACTTGTGGGACTCTGACCAGTTTCTGTTACCCAGAATCCTTTGCAAACCTCAAAATGTGGCTAAAATAACACGTTTTCCTCACATTTCGGTAACAGAAAGTTCTGGAATCTGAGAGGTGCCACAAATTTCCTTCCACCCTGCGTTCCTCCAAGTCTCCCGATAAAAATGATACCTCACTTGTGTGGGTAGGCCTAGCGCCCGTGACAGAAAATGCCCCAAAACACAACGTGGATACATCACATTTTTTCATAGAAAACAGTGCCTTCCTGTGGATTTTGGCCTCTAGCTCAGCCGGCACCTGGGGAAACCTAGCAAACCAGCGCATTTTTGAAAACTAGAAACCCAGGGGAATCCAAGATGGGGTGACTTATGGGGCTCTGACCAGGTTCTGTTACCCAGAATCCTTTGCAAACCTCAAAATGTGGCTAAAATAACACATTTTCCTCACATTTCGGTGACAGAAAGTTCTGGAATCTGAGAGGAGCCACAAATTTCCTTCCACATAGAGTTCCCCCAAGTCTCCCGATAAAAATGATACCTCACTTGTGTTGGTAGGCCTAGCGCCCGCGACAGGAAATGCCCCAAAACACAACATGGACACATCCCATTTTTTGACAGAAAACAGAGCTGTTTTTTGCAAAGTGCCTACCTGTAGATTTTGGCCTCTAGCTCAGCCGGCACATAGAGATACCTACCAAACCTGTGCATTTTTTTAAAACTAGAGACCTAGGGGAATCCAAGATGGGGTGACTTGTGAGGCTCTGACCAGGTTCTGTTACCCAGAATCCTTTGCAAACCTCAAAACGTGGCTAAAAAAGCACGTTTTCCTCACAAATCAGTGACAGAAACTTCTGGAATCTTAGAGGAGCCACAAATTTCCTTCCACCCAGAGTTCTCCCAAGTCTCCCGATAAAAATGATACCTCACTTGTGTGGGTAAGCCTAGCGCCCGCGACAGGAAATGCCCCAAAACACAACATGGACACATCCCATTTTATGACAGAAAACAGAGCTGTTTTCTGCAAAGTGCCTACCTGTAGATTTTGGCCTCTAGCTCAGCCGGCAGCTAGGGGAAACCTACCAAACATGTGCATTTTTTAAAACTAGAGACCTAGGGGAATCCAAGATGGGGTGACTTGTGGGGCTCTGACCAGGTTCTGGTACCCTTAATCCTTTGCAAACCTCAAAATATGGCTAAAATAACATGTTTTCCTCTCATTTCGGTGACAGAAAGTTCTGGAATCTGAGAGGAGCCACAAATTTCCTTCCACCCAGCGTTCCCCCAAGTCTCCGGATAAAAATGATACCTCACTTGTGTGGGTAGGCCTAGCGCCCGTGACAGAAAATGCCCCAAAACACAATGTGGACACATCATATTTTTTCATAGAAAACAGTGCCTACCTGTGGATTTTGGCCTCTAGCTCAGCCGGCACTTGGGGAAACCTAGCAAACCAGCGCATTTTTGAAAACTAGAAACCCAGGGGAATCTAAGATGGGGTGACTTATGGGGCTCTGACCAGGTTCTGTTACCCAGAATCCTTTGCAAACCTCAAAATGTGGCTAAAATAACACATTTTCCTCACATTTCGGTGACAGAAAGTTCTGGAATCTGAGAGGAGCCACAAACTTCCTTCCACCCAGCGTTCCCCCAAGTCTCCCGATATAAATTATACCTCACTTATGTGGGTAGGCCTAGCGCCCGCGACAGGAAATGCCCCAAAACACAACGTGGACACATCCCATTTTTTGACAGAAAACAGAGCTGTTTTTTGCAAAGTGCCTACCTGTAGATTTTGGCCTCTAGCTCAGCCGGCACATAGAGATACCTACCAAACCTGTGCATTTTTTTAAAACTAGAGACCTAGGGGAATCCAAGATGGGGTGACTTGTGAGGCTCTGACCAGGTTCTGTTACCCAGAATCCTTTGCAAACCTCAAAACGTGGCTAAAAAAGCACGTTTTCCTCACAAATCAGTGACAGAAACTTCTGGAATCTTAGAGGAGCCACAAATTTCCTTCCACCCAGAGTTCCCCCAAGTCTCCCGATAAAAATGATACCTCACTTGTGTGGGTAAGCCTAGCGCCCGCGACAGGAAATGCCCCAAAACACAACATGGACACATCCCATTTTATGACAGAAAACAGAGCTGTTTTCTGCAAAGTGCCTACCTGTAGATTTTGGCCTCTAGCTCAGCCGGCAGCTAGGGGAAACCTACCAAACATGTGCATTTTTTAAAACTAGAGACCTAGGGGAATCCAAGATGGGGTGACTTGTGGGGCTCTGACCAGGTTCTGGTACCCTTAATCCTTTGCAAACCTCAAAATATGGCTAAAATAACATGTTTTCCTCTCATTTCGGTGACAGAAAGTTCTGGAATCTGAGAGGAGCCACAAATTTCCTTCCACCCAGCGTTCCCCCAAGTCTCCGGATAAAAATGATACCTCACTTGTGTGGGTAGGCCTAGCGCCCGTGACAGGAAATGCCCCAAAACACAACATGGACACATCCAATTTTTTGACAGAAAACAGGGCTGTTTTTTGCAAAGAGCCTGCATGTAGATATTGGCCTCTAGCTCAGCCGGCACCTAGGGAAACCTACCAAACCTGTGCATTTTTTAAAACTAGAGACCTAGGGGAATCCAAGATGGGGTGACTTGTGGGACTCTGACCAGTTTCTGTTACCCAGAATCCTTTGCAAACCTCAAAATGTGGCTAAAATAACACGTTTTCCTCACATTTCGGTAACAGAAAGTTCTGGAATCTGAGAGGTGCCACAAATTTCCTTCCACCCTGCGTTCCTCCAAGTCTCCCGATAAAAATGATACCTCACTTGTGTGGGTAGGCCTAGCGCCCGTGACAGAAAATGCCCCAAAACACAACGTGGATACATCACATTTTTTCATAGAAAACAGTGCCTACCTGTGGATTTTGGCCTCTAGCTCAGCCGGCACCTGGGGAAACCTAGCAAACCAGCGCATTTTTGAAAACTAGAAACCCAGGGGAATCCAAGATGGGGTGACTTATGGGGCTCTGACCAGGTTCTGTTACCCAGAATCCTTTGCAAACCTCAAAATGTGGCTAAAATAACACATTTTCCTCACATTTCGGTGACAGAAAGTTCTGGAATCTGAGAGGAGCCACAAACTTCCTTCCACCCAGCGTTCCCCCAAGTCTCCCGATATAAATTATACCTCACTTATGTGGGTAGGCCTAGCGCCCGCGACAGGAAATGCCCCAAAACACAACGTGGACACATCCCATTTTTTGACAGAAAACAGAGCTGTTTTTTGCAAAGTGCCTACCTGTAGATTTTGGCCTCTAGCTCAGCCGGCACATAGAGATACCTACCAAACCTGTGCATTTTTTTAAAACTAGAGACCTAGGGGAATCCAAGATGGGGTGACTTGTGAGGCTCTGACCAGGTTCTGTTACCCAGAATCCTTTGCAAACCTCAAAACGTGGCTAAAAAAGCACGTTTTCCTCACAAATCAGTGACAGAAACTTCTGGAATCTTAGAGGAGCCACAAATTTCCTTCCACCCAGAGTTCCCCCAAGTCTCCCGATAAAAATGATACCTCACTTGTGTGGGTAAGCCTAGCGCCCGCGACAGGAAATGCCCCAAAACACAACATGGACACATCCCATTTTATGACAGAAAACAGAGCTGTTTTCTGCAAAGTGCCTACCTGTAGATTTTGGCCTCTAGCTCAGCCGGCAGCTAGGGGAAACCTACCAAACATGTGCATTTTTTAAAACTAGAGACCTAGGGGAATCCAAGATGGGGTGACTTGTGGGGCTCTGACCAGGTTCTCGTACCCTTAATCCTTTGCAAACCTCAAAATATGGCTAAAATAACATGTTTTCCTCTCATTTCGGTGACAGAAAGTTCTGGAATCTGAGAGGAGCCACAAATTTCCTTCCACCCAGCGTTCCCCCAAGTCTCCGGATAAAAATGATACCTCACTTGTGTGGGTAGGCCTAGCGCCCGTGACAGAAAATGCCCCAAAACACAATGTGGACACATCATATTTTTTCATAGAAAACAGTGCCTACCTGTGGATTTTGGCCTCTAGCTCAGCCGGCACTTGGGGAAACCTAGCAAACCAGCGCATTTTTGAAAACTAGAAACCCAGGGGAATCCAAGATGGGGTGACTTATGGGGCTCTGACCAGGTTCTGTTACCCAGAATCCTTTGCAAACCTCAAAATGTGGCTAAAATAACACATTTTCCTCACATTTCGGTGACAGAAAGTTCTGGAATCTGAGAGGAGCCACAAACTTCCTTCCACCCAGCGTTCCCCCAAGTCTCCCGATATAAATTATACCTCACTTATGTGGGTAGGCCTAGCGCCCGCGACAGGAAATGCCCCAAAACACAACGTGGACACATCCCATTTTTTGACAGAAAACAGAGCTGTTTTTTGCAAAGTGCCTACCTGTAGATTTTGGCCTCTAGCTCAGCCGGCACATAGAGATACCTACCAAACCTGTGCATTTTTTTAAAACTAGAGACCTAGGGGAATCCAAGATGGGGTGACTTGTGAGGCTCTGACCAGGTTCTGTTACCCAGAATCCTTTGCAAACCTCAAAACGTGGCTAAAAAAGCACGTTTTCCTCACAAATCAGTGACAGAAACTTCTGGAATCTTAGAGGAGCCACAAATTTCCTTCCACCCAGAGTTCCCCCAAGTCTCCCGATAAAAATGATACCTCACTTGTGTGGGTAAGCCTAGCGCCTGCGACAGGAAATGCCCCAAAACACAACATGGACACATCCCATTTTATGACAGAAAACAGAGCTGTTTTCTGCAAAGTGCCTACCTGTAGATTTTGGCCTCTAGCTCAGCCGGCAGCTAGGGTAAACCTACCAAACATGTGCATTTTTTAAAACTAGAGACCTAGGGGAATCCAAGATGGGGTGACTTGTGGGGCTCTGACCAGGTTCTGGTACCCTTAATCCTTTGCAAACCTCAAAATATGGCTAAAATAACATGTTTTCCTCTCATTTCGGTGACAGAAAGTTCTGGAATCTGAGAGGAGCCACAAATTTCCTTCCACCCAGCGTTCCCCCAAGTCTCCGGATAAAAATGATACCTCACTTGTGTGGGTAGGCCTAGCGCCCGTGACAGGAAATGCCCCAAAACACAACATGGACACATCCAATTTTTTGACAGAAAACAGGGCTGTTTTTTGCAAAGAGCCTACATGTAGATATTGGCCTCTAGCTCAGCCGGCACCTAGGGAAACCTACCAAACCTGTGCATTTTTTAAAACTAGAGACCTAGGGGAATCCAAGATGGGGTGACTTGTGGGACTCTGACCAGTTTCTGTTACCCAGAATCCTTTGCAAACCTCAAAATGTGGCTAAAATAACACGTTTTCCTCACATTTCGGTAACAGAAAGTTCTGGAATCTGAGAGGTGCCACAAATTTCCTTCCACCCTGCGTTCCTCCAAGTCTCCCGATAAAAATGATACCTCACTTGTGTGGGTAGGCCTAGCGCCCGTGACAGAAAATGCCCCAAAACACAACGTGGATACATCACATTTTTTCATAGAAAACAGTGCCTTCCTGTGGATTTTGGCCTCTAGCTCAGCCGGCACCTGGGGAAACCTAGCAAACCAGCGCATTTTTGAAAACTAGAAACCCAGGGGAATCCAAGATGGGGTGACTTATGGGGCTCTGACCAGGTTCTGTTACCCAGAATCCTTTGCAAACCTCAAAATGTGGCTAAAATAACACATTTTCCTCACATTTCGGTGACAGAAAGTTCTGGAATCTGAGAGGAGCCACAAATTTCCTTCCACATAGAGTTCCCCCAAGTCTCCCGATAAAAATGATACCTCACTTGTGTTGGTAGGCCTAGCGCCCGCGACAGGAAATGCCCCAAAACACAACATGGACACATCCCATTTTTTGACAGAAAACAGAGCTGTTTTTTGCAAAGTGCCTACCTGTAGATTTTGGCCTCTAGCTCAGCCGGCACATAGAGATACCTACCAAACCTGTGCATTTTTTTAAAACTAGAGACCTAGGGGAATCCAAGATGGGGTGACTTGTGAGGCTCTGACCAGGTTCTGTTACCCAGAATCCTTTGCAAACCTCAAAACGTGGCTAAAAAAGCACGTTTTCCTCACAAATCAGTGACAGAAACTTCTGGAATCTTAGAGGAGCCACAAATTTCCTTCCACCCAGAGTTCTCCCAAGTCTCCCGATAAAAATGATACCTCACTTGTGTGGGTAAGCCTAGCGCCCGCGACAGGAAATGCCCCAAAACACAACATGGACACATCCCATTTTATGACAGAAAACAGAGCTGTTTTCTGCAAAGTGCCTACCTGTAGATTTTGGCCTCTAGCTCAGCCGGCAGCTAGGGGAAACCTACCAAACATGTGCATTTTTTAAAACTAGAGACCTAGGGGAATCCAAGATGGGGTGACTTGTGGGGCTCTGACCAGGTTCTGGTACCCTTAATCCTTTGCAAACCTCAAAATATGGCTAAAATAACATGTTTTCCTCTCATTTCGGTGACAGAAAGTTCTGGAATCTGAGAGGAGCCACAAATTTCCTTCCACCCAGCGTTCCCCCAAGTCTCCGGATAAAAATGATACCTCACTTGTGTGGGTAGGCCTAGCGCCCGTGACAGAAAATGCCCCAAAACACAATGTGGACACATCATATTTTTTCATAGAAAACAGTGCCTACCTGTGGATTTTGGCCTCTAGCTCAGCCGGCACTTGGGGAAACCTAGCAAACCAGCGCATTTTTGAAAACTAGAAACCCAGGGGAATCTAAGATGGGGTGACTTATGGGGCTCTGACCAGGTTCTGTTACCCAGAATCCTTTGCAAACCTCAAAATGTGGCTAAAATAACACATTTTCCTCACATTTCGGTGACAGAAAGTTCTGGAATCTGAGAGGAGCCACAAACTTCCTTCCACCCAGCGTTCCCCCAAGTCTCCCGATATAAATTATACCTCACTTATGTGGGTAGGCCTAGCGCCCGCGACAGGAAATGCCCCAAAACACAACGTGGACACATCCCATTTTTTGACAGAAAACAGAGCTGTTTTTTGCAAAGTGCCTACCTGTAGATTTTGGCCTCTAGCTCAGCCGGCACATAGAGATACCTACCAAACCTGTGCATTTTTTTAAAACTAGAGACCTAGGGGAATCCAAGATGGGGTGACTTGTGAGGCTCTGACCAGGTTCTGTTACCCAGAATCCTTTGCAAACCTCAAAACGTGGCTAAAAAAGCACGTTTTCCTCACAAATCAGTGACAGAAACTTCTGGAATCTTAGAGGAGCCACAAATTTCCTTCCACCCAGAGTTCCCCCAAGTCTCCCGATAAAAATGATACCTCACTTGTGTGGGTAAGCCTAGCGCCCGCGACAGGAAATGCCCCAAAACACAACATGGACACATCCCATTTTATGACAGAAAACAGAGCTGTTTTCTGCAAAGTGCCTACCTGTAGATTTTGGCCTCTAGCTCAGCCGGCAGCTAGGGGAAACCTACCAAACATGTGCATTTTTTAAAACTAGAGACCTAGGGGAATCCAAGATGGGGTGACTTGTGGGGCTCTGACCAGGTTCTGGTACCCTTAATCCTTTGCAAACCTCAAAATATGGCTAAAATAACATGTTTTCCTCTCATTTCGGTGACAGAAAGTTCTGGAATCTGAGAGGAGCCACAAATTTCCTTCCACCCAGCGTTCCCCCAAGTCTCCGGATAAAAATGATACCTCACTTGTGTGGGTAGGCCTAGCGCCAGTGACAGGAAATGCCCCAAAACACAACATGGACACATCCAATTTTTTGACAGAAAACAGGGCTGTTTTTTGCAAAGAGCCTGCATGTAGATATTGGCCTCTAGCTCAGCCGGCACCTAGGGAAACCTACCAAACCTGTGCATTTTTTAAAACTAGAGACCTAGGGGAATCCAAGATGGGGTGACTTGTGGGACTCTGACCAGTTTCTGTTACCCAGAATCCTTTGCAAACCTCAAAATGTGGCTAAAATAACACGTTTTCCTCACATTTCGGTAACAGAAAGTTCTGGAATCTGAGAGGTGCCACAAATTTCCTTCCACCCTGCGTTCCTCCAAGTCTCCCGATAAAAATGATACCTCACTTGTGTGGGTAGGCCTAGCGCCCGTGACAGAAAATGCCCCAAAACACAACGTGGATACATCACATTTTTTCATAGAAAACAGTGCCTACCTGTGGATTTTGGCCTCTAGCTCAGCCGGCACCTGGGGAAACCTAGCAAACCAGCGCATTTTTGAAAACTAGAAACCCAGGGGAATCCAAGATGGGGTGACTTATGGGGCTCTGACCAGGTTCTGTTACCCAGAATCCTTTGCAAACCTCAAAATGTGGCTAAAATAACACATTTTCCTCACATTTCGGTGACAGAAAGTTCTGGAATCTGAGAGGAGCCACAAACTTCCTTCCACCCAGCGTTCCCCCAAGTCTCCCGATATAAATTATACCTCACTTATGTGGGTAGGCCTAGCGCCCGCGACAGGAAATGCCCCAAAACACAACGTGGACACATCCCATTTTTTGACAGAAAACAGAGCTGTTTTTTGCAAAGTGCCTACCTGTAGATTTTGGCCTCTAGCTCAGCCGGCACATAGAGATACCTACCAAACCTGTGCATTTTTTTAAAACTAGAGACCTAGGGGAATCCAAGATGGGGTGACTTGTGAGGCTCTGACCAGGTTCTGTTACCCAGAATCCTTTGCAAACCTCAAAACGTGGCTAAAAAAGCACGTTTTCCTCACAAATCAGTGACAGAAACTTCTGGAATCTTAGAGGAGCCACAAATTTCCTTCCACCCAGAGTTCCCCCAAGTCTCCCGATAAAAATGATACCTCACTTGTGTGGGTAAGCCTAGCGCCCGCGACAGGAAATGCCCCAAAACACAACATGGACACATCCCATTTTATGACAGAAAACAGAGCTGTTTTCTGCAAAGTGCCTACCTGTAGATTTTGGCCTCTAGCTCAGCCGGCAGCTAGGGGAAACCTACCAAACATGTGCATTTTTTAAAACTAGAGACCTAGGGGAATCCAAGATGGGGTGACTTGTGGGGCTCTGACCAGGTTCTCGTACCCTTAATCCTTTGCAAACCTCAAAATATGGCTAAAATAACATGTTTTCCTCTCATTTCGGTGACAGAAAGTTCTGGAATCTGAGAGGAGCCACAAATTTCCTTCCACCCAGCGTTCCCCCAAGTCTCCGGATAAAAATGATACCTCACTTGTGTGGGTAGGCCTAGCGCCCGTGACAGAAAATGCCCCAAAACACAATGTGGACACATCATATTTTTTCATAGAAAACAGTGCCTACCTGTGGATTTTGGCCTCTAGCTCAGCCGGCACTTGGGGAAACCTAGCAAACCAGCGCATTTTTGAAAACTAGAAACCCAGGGGAATCCAAGATGGGGTGACTTATGGGGCTCTGACCAGGTTCTGTTACCCAGAATCCTTTGCAAACCTCAAAATGTGGCTAAAATAACACATTTTCCTCACATTTCGGTGACAGAAAGTTCTGGAATCTGAGAGGAGCCACAAACTTCCTTCCACCCAGCGTTCCCCCAAGTCTCCCGATATAAATTATACCTCACTTATGTGGGTAGGCCTAGCGCCCGCGACAGGAAATGCCCCAAAACACAACGTGGACACATCCCATTTTTTGACAGAAAACAGAGCTGTTTTTTGCAAAGTGCCTACCTGTAGATTTTGGCCTCTAGCTCAGCCGGCACATAGAGATACCTACCAAACCTGTGCATTTTTTTAAAACTAGAGACCTAGGGGAATCCAAGATGGGGTGACTTGTGAGGCTCTGACCAGGTTCTGTTACCCAGAATCCTTTGCAAACCTCAAAACGTGGCTAAAAAAGCACGTTTTCCTCACAAATCAGTGACAGAAACTTCTGGAATCTTAGAGGAGCCACAAATTTCCTTCCACCCAGAGTTCCCCCAAGTCTCCCGATAAAAATGATACCTCACTTGTGTGGGTAAGCCTAGCGCCTGCGACAGGAAATGCCCCAAAACACAACATGGACACATCCCATTTTATGACAGAAAACAGAGCTGTTTTCTGCAAAGTGCCTACCTGTAGATTTTGGCCTCTAGCTCAGCCGGCAGCTAGGGTAAACCTACCAAACATGTGCATTTTTTAAAACTAGAGACCTAGGGGAATCCAAGATGGGGTGACTTGTGGGGCTCTGACCAGGTTCTGGTACCCTTAATCCTTTGCAAACCTCAAAATATGGCTAAAATAACATGTTTTCCTCTCATTTCGGTGACAGAAAGTTCTGGAATCTGAGAGGAGCCACAAATTTCCTTCCACCCAGCGTTCCCCCAAGTCTCCGGATAAAAATGATACCTCACTTGTGTGGGTAGGCCTAGCGCCCGTGACAGGAAATGCCCCAAAACACAACATGGACACATCCAATTTTTTGACAGAAAACAGGGCTGTTTTTTGCAAAGAGCCTACATGTAGATACTGGCCTCTAGCTCAGCCGGCACCTAGGGAAACCTACCAAACCTGTGCATTTTTTAAAACTAGAGACCTAGGGGAATCCAAGATGGGGTGACTTGTGGGACTCTGACCAGTTTCTGTTACCCAGAATCCTTTGCAAACCTCAAAATGTGGCTAAAATAACACGTTTTCCTCACATTTCGGTAACAGAAAGTTCTGGAATCTGAGAGGTGCCACAAATTTCCTTCCACCCTGCGTTCCTCCAAGTCTCCCGATAAAAATGATACCTCACTTGTGTGGGTAGGCCTAGCGCCCGTGACAGAAAATGCCCCAAAACACAACGTGGATACATCACATTTTTTCATAGAAAACAGTGCCTTCCTGTGGATTTTGGCCTCTAGCTCAGCCGGCACCTGGGGAAACCTAGCAAACCAGCGCATTTTTGAAAACTAGAAACCCAGGGGAATCCAAGATGGGGTGACTTATGGGGCTCTGACCAGGTTCTGTTACCCAGAATCCTTTGCAAACCTCAAAATGTGGCTAAAATAACACATTTTCCTCACATTTCGGTGACAGAAAGTTCTGGAATCTGAGAGGAGCCACAAATTTCCTTCCACATAGAGTTCCCCCAAGTCTCCCGATAAAAATGATACCTCACTTGTGTTGGTAGGCCTAGCGCCCGCGACAGGAAATGCCCCAAAACACAACATGGACACATCCCATTTTATGACAGAAAACAGAGCTGTTTTCTGCAAAGTTCCTACCTGTAGATTTTGGCCTCTAGCTCAGCCGGCACCTAGGGAAACCTACCAAACCTGTGCACTTTTTAAAACTAGAGACCTAGGGGAATCCAAGATGGGGTGACGTGGGGCTCTGACCAGGTTCTGTTACCCAGAATCCTTTGCAAACCTCAAAATGTGGCTAAAATAACACGTTTTCCTCACATTTCGGTAACAGAAAGTTCTGGAATCTGAGAGGTGCCACAAATTTCCTTCCACCCTGCGTTCCCCCAAGTCTCCCGATAAAAATGATACCTCACTTGTGTGGGTAGGCCTAGGGCCCGTGACAGAAAATGCCCCAAAACACAACGTGGATACATCACATTTTTTCATAGAAAACAGTGCCTACCTGTGGATTTTGGCCTCTAGCTCAGCCGGCACCTGGGGAAACCTAGCAAACCAGCGCATTTTTGAAAACTAGAAACCCAGGGGAATCCAAGATGGGGTGACTTATGGGGCTCTGACCAGGTTCTGTTACTCAGGATCCTTTGCAAACCTCAAAATGTGGCTAAAATAACACATTTTCCTCACATTTCGGTGACAGAAAGTTCTGGAATCTGAGAGGAGCCACAAATTTCCTTCCACCCAGCGTTCCCCCAAGTCTCCCGATAAAAATTATACCTCACTTATGTGGGTAGGCCTAGCGCCCGCGACAGGAAATGCCCCAAAACACAACGTGGACACATCCCATTTTTTGACAGAAAACAGAGCTGTTTTTTGTAAAGTGCCTACCTGTAGATTTTGGCCTCTAGCTCAGCCGGCACATAGAGATACCTACCAAACCTGTGCATTTTTTAAAACTAGAGACCTAGGAGAATCCAAGATGGGGTGACTTGTGGGGCTCTGACCAGGTTCTGTTACCCAGAATCCTTTGCAAACCTCAAAATGTGGCTAAAAAAACACGTTTTCCTCACAAATCAGTGACAGAAAGTTCTGGAATCTGAGAGGAGCCACAAATTTCCTTCCACCCAGAGTTCCCCCAAGTCTCCCGATAAAAATGATACCTCACTTGTGTGGGTAGGCCTAGCGCCCGCGACAGGAAATGCCCCAAAACACAACATGGACACATCCTATTTTATGACAGAAAACAGAGCTGTTTTCTGCAAAGTGCCTACCTGTAGATTTTGGCCTCTAGCTCAGCCGGCACCTAGGGAAACCTACCAAACCTGTGCATTTTTTAAAACTAGAGACCTAGGGGAATCCAAGATGGGGTGACGTGGGGCTCTGACCAGGTTCTGTTACCCAGAATCCTTTGCAAACCTCAAAATGTGGCTAAAATAACACATTTTCCTCACATTTCGGTGACAGAAAGTTCTGGAATCTGAGAGGAGCCACAAATTTCCTTCCACCCAGCGATCCCCCTAGTCTCCCGATAAAAATGATACCTCACTTGTGTGGGTAGGCCTAGCGCCTGTGACAGAAAATGCCCCAAAACACAACGTGGACACATCACATTTTTTCATAGAAAACAGTGCCTACCTGTGGATTTTGGCCTCTAGCTCAGCCGGCACCTGGGGAAACTAGCAAACCAGCACATTTTTGAAAACTAGAAACGCAGGGGAATCCAAGATGGGGTGACTTATGGGGCTCTGACCAGGTTCTGTTACCCAGAATCCTTTGCAAACCTCAAAATGTGGCTAAAATAACACGTTTTCCTCACATTTCGGTAACAGAAAGTTCTGGAATCTGAGAGGTGCCACAAATTTCCTTCCACCCTGCGTTCCCCCAAGTCTCCCGATAAAAATGATACCTCACTTGTGTGGGTAGGCCTAGGGCCCGTGACAGAAAATGCCCCAAAACACAACGTGGATACATCACATTTTTTCATAGAAAACAGTGCCTACCTGTGGATTTTGGCCTCTAGCTCAGCCGGCACCTGGGGAAACCTAGCAAACCAGCACATTTTTGAAAACTAGAAACCCAGGGGAATCCAAGATGGGGTGACTTATGGGGCTCTGACCAGGTTCTGTTACTCAGGATCCTTTGCAAACCTCAAAATGTGGCTAAAATAACACATTTTCCTCACATTTCGGTGACAGAAAGTTCTGGAATCTGAGAGGAGCCACAAATTTCCTTCCACCCAGCGTTCCCCCAAGTCTCCCGATAAAAATTATACCTCACTTATGTGGGTAGGCCTAGCGCCCGCGACAGGAAATGCCCCAAAACACAACGTGGACACATCCCATTTTTTGACAGAAAACAGAGCTGTTTTTTGTAAAGTGCCTACCTGTAGATTTTGGCCTCTAGCTCAGCCGGCACATAGAGATACCTACCAAACCTGTGCATTTTTTAAAACTAGAGACCTAGGAGAATCCAAGATGGGGTGACTTGTGGGGCTCTGACCAGGTTCTGTTACCCAGAATCCTTTGCAAACCTCAAAATGTGGCTAAAAAAACACGTTTTCCTCACAAATCAGTGACAGAAAGTTCTGGAATCTGAGAGGAGCCACAAATTTCCTTCCACCCAGAGTTCCCCCAAGTCTCCCGATAAAAATGATACCTCACTTGTGTGGGTAGGCCTAGCGCCCGCGACAGGAAATGCCCCAAAACACAACATGGACACATCCCATTTTATGACAGAAAACAGAGCTGTTTTCTGCAAAGTGCCTACCTGTAGATTTTGGCCTCTAGCTCAGCCGGCACCTAGGGAAACCTACCAAACCTGTGCATTTTTTAAAACTAGAGACCTAGGGGAATCCAAGATGGGGTGACGTGGGGCTCTGACCAGGTTCTGTTACCCAGAATCCTTTGCAAACCTCAAAATGTGGCTAAAATAACACATTTTCCTCACATTTCGGTGACAGAAAGTTCTGGAATCTGAGAGGAGCCACAAATTTCCTTCCACCCAGAGTTCCCCCAAGTCTCCCGATAAAAATGATACCTCACTTGTGTTGGTAGGCTTAGCGCCCGCGACAGGAAATACCCCAAAACACAACATGGACACATCCCATTTTTTGACAGAAAACAGAGCTGTTTTTTGCAAAGTGCCTACCTGTAGATTTTGGCCTCTAGCTCAGCCGGCACCTAGGGAAACCTAACAAACATGTGCATTTTTTAAAACTAGAGACCTAGGGGAATCTAAGATGGGGTGACTTGTGGGGCTCTGACCAGGTTCTGTTACAAAGAATCCTTTCCAAACCTCAAAATGTGGCTAAAATAACACGCTTTCCTCACATTTCGGTGACAGAAAGTTCTGGACTCTGAGAGGAGCCACAAATTTCCTTCCACCCAGCGTTCCCCTAAGTCTCCCGATAAAAATGATACTTCACTTGTGTGGGTAGGCCTAGCGCCCGCAACAGGAAATGCCCCAAAACATAACGTGGACACATCCCATTTTTTGACAGAAAACAGAACTGTTTTTTGCAAAGTGCCTACCTGTAGATTTTGGCCTCTAGCTCAGCCGGCACATAAAGATACCTACCAAATCTGTGCATTTTTGAAAACTAGAGACCCAGGGGAATCCAAGATGGGGTGACTTGTGGGGCTCTGACCAGGTTCTGTTACCCAGAATCCTTTGCAAACCTCAAAACGTGGCTAAAAAAACACGTTTTCCTCACAAATCAGTGTCAGAAAGTTCTGGAATCTGAGAGGAGCCACAAATTTCCTTCCACCCAGAGTTCCCCCAAGTCTCCCGATAAAAATGATACCTCACTTGTGTGGGTAGGCCTAGCGCTCGCGACAGGAAATGCCCCAAAACACAACATGGACACATCCCATTTTTTGACAGGAAACAGGGCTGTTTTTTGCACAGTGCCTGCCTGCAGATTTTGGCCTCTAGCTCAGCGGGCACCTAGGGAAACCTATTAAACCTGTGCATTTTTTAAAACTAGAGACCTAGGGGAATCCAAGATGGGGTGACTTGTGGGGCTCTGACCAGGTTCTGTTACCCAGAATCCTTTGCAAACCTCAAAATGTGGCTAAAATAACACGTTTTCCTCACATTTCGGTGACAGAAAGTTCTGGAATCTGAGAGGAGCCACAAATTTCCTTCCACCCTGCGTTCCCCCAAGTCTCCCGATAAAATGATACCTCACTTGTGTGGGTAGGCCAGCGCCCGTGACAGAAAATGCCCCAAAACACAACGTGGACACATCATATTTTTTCATAGAAAACAGTGCCTACCTTTGAATTTTGGCCTCTAGCTCAGCCGGCACTTGGGGAAACCTTGCAAACCAGCGCATTTTTGAAAACTAGAAACCCAGGGGAATCCAAGATGGGGTGACTTATGGGGCTCTGACTAGGTTCTGTTACCCAGCATCCTTTGCAAACCTCAAAATGTGGCTAAAATAACCCATTTTCCTCACATTTCGGTGACAGAAAGTTCTGGAATCTGAGAGGAGCCACAAATTCCCTTCCACCCAGCGTTCCCCCAAGTCTCCAGATAAAAATTATACCTCACTTATGTGGGTAGGCCTAGCGCCCGCGACAGGAAGTGCCCCAAAACACAACATGGACACATCCTATTTTTTGACAGAAAACAGAGCTGTTTTTTGCAAAGTGCCTACCAGTAGATTTTGGTCTCTAGCTCAGCCGGCACATAGAGATACCTACCAAATCTGTGCATTTTTGAAAACTAGAGACCTAGGGAAATCCAAGATGGGGTGACTTGTGGGGCTCGGACCAGGTTCTGTTACCCAGAATCCTTTGCAAACCTCAAAACGTGGCTAAAAAAACACGTTTTCCTCACAAATCAGTGACAGAAAGTTCTGGAATCTGAGAGGAGCCACAAGTTTCCTGCCACCCAGAGTTCCCCCAAGTCTCCCGATAAAAATGATACCTCACTTGTGTGGGTAGGCCTAGCGCCCGCGACAAGAAATGCCCCAAAACACAACATGGACACATCCCATTTTATGACAGAAAACAGAGCTGTTTTCTGCAAAGTGCCTACCTGTAGATTTTGGCCTCTAGCTCAGCCGGCACCTAGGGAAACCTACCAAACCTGTGCATTTTTTAAAACTAGAGACCTAGGGGAATCCAAGATGGGGTGACGTGGGGCTCTGACCAGGTTCTGTTACCCAGAATCCTTTGCAAACCTCAAAATGTGGCTAAAATAACACGTTTTCCTCACATTTCGGTAACAGAAAGTTCTGGAATCTGAGAGGTGCCGCAAATTTCCTTCCACCCTGCGTTCCCCCAAGTCTCCCGATAAAAATGATACCTCACTTGTGTGGGTAGGTCTAGAGCCCGTGACAGAAAATGCCCCAAACCACAACGTGGATACATCACATTTTTTCATAGAAAACAGTGCCTACCTGTGGATTTTGGCCTCTAGCTCAGCCGGCATCTGGGGAAACCTAGCAAACCAGCGCATTTTTGAAAACTAGAAACCCAGGGGAATCCAAGATGGGGTGACTTATGGGGCTCTGACCAGGTTCTGTTACCCAGAATCCTTTGCAAACCTCAAAATGTGGCTAAAATAACACATTTTCCTCACATTTCGGTGACAGAAAGTTCTGGAATCTGAGAGGAGCCACAAATTTCCTTCCACCCTGCGTTCCCCCAAGTCTCCCGATAAAATGATACCTCACTTGTGTGGGTAGGCCTAGCGCCCGTGACAGAAAATGCCCCAAAACACAACGTGGATACATCACATTTTTTCATAGAAAACAGTGCCTACCTGTGGATTTTGGCTTCTAGCTCAGCCGGCACCTGGGGAAACCTACCAAACCTGTGCATTTTTTAAAACTAGAGACCTAGGGGAATCCAAGATGGGGTGACTTGTGGGGCTCTGACCAGGTTCTGTTACCCTTAATCCTTTGCAAACCTCAAAATATGGCTAAAATAACACGTTTTCCTCACATTTCGGTGACAGAAAGTTCTGGAATCTGAGAGGAGCCACAAATTTCCTTCCACCCAGAGTTCCCCCAAGTCTCCCGATAAAAATGATACCTCACTTGTGTGGTAGGCCTAGCGCTCGCGACAGGAAATGCCCCAAAACACAACATGGACACATCCCATTTTTTGACAGAAAACAGGGCTGTTTTTTGCAAAGTGCCTACCTGTAGATTTTGGCCCCTAGCTCAGCCGGCACCTAGGGAAACCTACCAAACCTGTGCATTTTTTAAAACTAGAGACCTAGGGGAATCCAAGATGGGGTGACTTGTGGGGCTCTGACCAGGTTCTGTTACCCAGAATCCTTTGCAAACCTCAAAATGTGGCTAAAATAACACGTTTTCCTCACATTTCGGTGACAGAAAGTTCTGGAATCTGAGAGGAGCCACAAATTTCCTTCCACCCTGCGTTCCCCCAAGTCTCCCGTTAAAATGATACCTCACTTGTGTGGGTAGGCCTAGCGCCCGTGACAGAAAATGCCCCAAAACACAACGTGGACACATCATATTTTTTCATAGAAAACAGTGCCCACCTGTGGATTTTGGCCTCTAGCTCAGCCGGCACTTGGGGAAACCTTGCAAACCAGCGCATTTTTGAAAACTAGAAACCCAGGGGAATCCAAGATGGGGTGACTTATGGGGCTCTGACCAGGTTCTGTTACCCAGAATCCTTTGCAAACCTCAAAATGTGGCTAAAATAACACATTTTCCTCACATTTCGGTGCCAGAAAGTTCTGGAATCTGAGAGGAGCCACTAATTCCCTTCCACCCAGCGTTCCCCCAAGTCTCCAGATAAAAATTATACCTCACTTATGTGGGTAGGCATAGCGCCCGCGACAGGAAATGCCCCAAAACACAACGTGGACACATCCCATTTTTTGACAGAAAACAGAGCTTTTTTTTGCAAAGTGCCTACCTTTAGATTTTGGCCTCTAGCTCAGCCGGCACATAGTGATACCTACCAAACCTGTGCATTTTTGAAAACTAGAGACCTAGGGGATTCCAAGATGGGTGACTTGTGGGGCTCTGACCAGGTTCTGTTACCCAGAATCCTTTGCAAACCTCAAAATGTGGCTAAAAAAACACGTTTTCCTCACAAATCAGTGACAGAAAGTTCTGGAATCTGAGAGGAGCCACAAATTTCCTTCCACCCAGAGTTTCCCTAAGTCTCCCGATAAAAATGATACCTCACTTGTGTGGGTAGGCCTAGCGCCCGCGACAGGAAATGCGCCAAAACACAACATGGACACATCCCATTTTATGACAGAAAACAGAGCTGTTTTCGCAAAGTGCCTACCTGTAGATTTTGGCCTCTAGCTCAGCCGGCACCTAGGGAAACCTACCAAACCTGTGCATTTTTTAAAACTAGAGACCTAGGGGAATCCAAGATGGGGTGACGTGGGGCTCTGACCAGGTTCTGTTACCCAGAATCCTTTGCAAACCTCAAAATGTGGCTAAAATAACACGTTTTCCTCACATATCGAGACAGAAAGTACTGGAATCTGAGAGGAGCAACAAATTTCCTTCCACCCTGCGTTCCCCCAAGTCTCCCGATAAAATGATACCTCACTTGTGTGGGCAGGCCTAGCGCCCGTGACAGAAAATGCCCCAAAACACAACGTGGACACATCATATTTTTTCATAGAAAACAGTGCCTACCTGTGGATTTTGGCCTCTAGCTCAGCCGGCACTTGGGGAAACCTAGCAAACCAGCACATTTTTGAAAACTAGAAACCCAGGGGAATCCAAGATGGGGTGACTTATGGGGCTCTGACCAGGTTCTGTTACCCAGAATCCTTTGCAAACCTCAAAATGTGGCTAAATTAACACATTTTCCTCACATTTCGGTGACAGAAAGTTCTGGAATCTGAGAGGAGCCACAAATTCCCTTCCACCCAACGTTCCCCCAAGTCTCCAGATACAAATTATACCTCACTTATGTGGGTAGGCCTAGCGCCCGCGACAGGAAATGCCCCAAAACACAACGTGGACACATCCTATTTTTTGACAGAAAACAGAGCTGTTTTTTGCAAAGTGCCTACCTGTAGATTTTGGCCTCTAGCTCAGCCGGCACATAGAGATACCTACCAAATCTGTGCATTTTTGAAAACTAGAGACCTAGGGGAATCCAAGATGGGGTGACTTGTGGGGCTCTGACCAGGTTCTGTTACCCAGAATCCTTTGCAAACCTCAAAACGTGGCTAAAAAAACACGTTTTCCTCACAAATCAGTGACAGAAAGTTCTGGAATCTGAGAGGAGCCTCAAATTTCCTTCCACCCAGAGCTCCCCCAAGTCTTCCGATATAAATGATACCTCACTTGTGTGGGTAGGCCTAGCGCCTGCGACAGGAAATGCCCCAAAACACAACATGGACACATCCCATTTTATGACAGAAAACAGAGCTGTTTTCTGCAAAGTGCCTACCTGTAGATTTTGGCCTCTAGCTCAGCCGGCACCTAGGGAAACCAACCAAACCTGTGCATTTTTTAAAACTAGAGACCTAGGGGAATTCACCATGGGGTGACGTGGGGCTCTGACCAGGTTCTGTTAACCAGAATCCTTTGCAAACCTCAAAATGTGGCTAAAATATCACGTTTTCCTCACATTTCGGTGACAGAAAGTTCTGGAATCTGAGAGGAGCAACAAATTTCCTTCCACCCTGCGTTTCCCCAAGTCTCCCAATAAAATGATACCTCACTTGTGTGGGTAGGCCTAGCGCCCGTGACAGAAAATGCCCCAAAACACAATGTGGACACATCATATTTTTTCATAGAAAACAGTGCCTACCTGTGGATTTTGGCCTCTAGCTCAGCCAGCACTTGGGGAAACCTAGCAAACCAGCGCATTTTTGAAAACTAGAAACCCAGGGGAATCCAAGATGGGGTGACTTATGGGGCTCTGACCAGGTTCTGTTACCCAGAATCCTTTGCAAACCTCAAAATGTGGCTAAAATAACACATTTTCCTCACATTTCGGTGACAGAAAGTTCTGGAATCTGAGAGGAGCCACAAACTTCCTTCCACCCAGCGTTCCCCCAAGTCTCCCGATAAAAATTATACCTCACTTATGTGGGTAGGCCTAGCGCCCGCGACAGGAAATGCCCCAAAACACAACGTGGACACATCCCATTTTTTGACAGAAAACAGAGCTGTTTTTTGCAAAGTGCCTAACTGTAGATTTTGGCCTCTAGCTCAGCCGGCACATAGAGATACCTACCAAACCTGTGCATTTTTTTAAAACTAGAGACCTAGGGGAATCCAAGATGGGGTGACTTGTGAGGCTCTGACCAGGTTCTGTTACCCAGAATCCTTTGCAAACCTCAAAACGTGGCTAAAAAAGCACGTTTTCCTCACAAATCAGTGACAGAAACTTCTGGAATCTGAGAGGAGCCACAAATTTCCTTCCACCCAGAGTTCCCCCAAGTCTCCCGATAAAAATGATACCTCACTTGTGTGGGTAAGCCTAGCGCCCGCGACAGGAAATGCCCCAAAACACAACATGGACACATCCCATTTTATGACAGAAAACAGAGCTGTTTTCTGCAAAGTGCCTACCTGTAGATTTTGGCCTCTAGCTCAGCCGGCAGCTAGGGGAAACCTACCAAACATGTGCATTTTTTAAAACTAGAGACCTAGGGGAATCCAAGATGGGGTGACTTGTGGGGCTCTGACCAGGTTCTGGTACCCTTAATCCTTTGCAAACCTCAAAATATGGCTAAAATAACATGTTTTCCTCTCATTTCGGTGACAGAAAGTTCTGGAATCTGAGAGGAGCCACAAATTTCCTTCCACCCAGCGTTCCCCCAATTCTCCGGATAAAAATGATACCTCACTTGTGTGGGTAGGCCTAGCGCCCGTGACAGGAAATGCCCCAAAACACAACATGGACACATCCAATTTTTTGACAGAAAACAGGGCTGTTTTTTGCAAAGAGCCTACCTGTAGATTTTGGCCTCTAGCTCAGCCGGCACCTAGGGAAACCTACCAAACCTGTGCATTTTTTAAAACTAGAGACCTAGGGGAATCCAAGATGGGGTGACTTGTGGGACTCTGACCAGTTTCTGTTACCCAGAATCCTTTGCAAACCTCAAAATGTGGCTAAAATAACACGTTTTCCTCACATTTCGGTAACAGAAAGTTCTGGAATCTGAGAGGTGCCACAAATTTCCTTCCACCCTGCGTTCCTCCAAGTCTCCCGATAAAAATGATACCTCACTTGTGTGGGTAGGCCTAGCGCCCGTGACAGAAAATGCCCCAAAACACAACGTGGATACATCACATTTTTTCATAGAAAACAGTGCCTACCTGTGGATTTTGGCCTCTAGCTCAGCCGGCACCTGGGGAAACCTAGCAAACCAGCGCATTTTTGAAAACTAGAAACCCAGGGGAATCCAAGATGGGGTGACTTATGGGGCTCTGACCAGGTTCTGTTACCCAGAATCCTTTGCAAACCTCAAAATGTGGCTAAAATAACACATTTTCCTCACATTTCGGTGACAGAAAGTTCTGGAATCTGAGAGGAGCCACAAATTTCCTTCCACATAGAGTTCCCCCAAGTCTCCCGATAAAAATGATACCTCACTTGTGTTGGTAGGCCTAGCGCCCGCGACAGGAAATGCCCCAAAACACAACATGGACACATCCCATTTTATGACAGAAAACAGAGCTGTTTTCTGCAAAGTGCCTACCTGTAGATTTTGGCCTCTAGCTCAGCCGGCACCTAGGGAAACCTACCAAACCTGTGCACTTTTTAAAACTAGAGACCTAGGGGAATCCAAGATGGGGTGACGTGGGGCTCTGACCAGGTTCTGTTACCCAGAATCCTTTGCAAACCTCAAAATGTGGCTAAAATAACACATTTTCCTCACATTTCGGTGACAGAAAGTTCTGGAATCTGAGAGGAGCCACAAATTTCCTTCCACCCAGCGTTCCCCCTAGTCTCCCGATAAAAATGATACCTCACTTGTGTGGGTAGGCCTAGCGCCTGTGACAGAAAATGCCCCAAAACACAACGTGGACACATCACATTTTTTCATAGAAAACAGTGCCTACCTGTGGATTTTGGCCTCTAGCTCAGCCGGCACCTGGGGAAACTAGCAAACCAGCACATTTTTGAAAACTAGAAACGCAGGGGAATCCAAGATGGGGTGACTTATGGGGCTCTGACCAGGTTCTGTTACCCAGAATCCTTTGCAAACCTCAAAATGTGGCTAAAATAACACATTTTCCTCACATTTCGGTGACAGAAAGTTCTGGAATCTGAGAGGAGCCACAAATTTCCTTCCACCCTGCGTTCCCCCAAGTCTCCCGATAAAATGATACCTCACTTGTGTGGGTAGGCCTAGCGCCCGTGACAGAAAATGCCCCAAAACACAACGTGGATACATCACATTTTTTCATAGAAAACAGTGCCTACCTGTGGATTTTGGCCTCTAGCTCAGCCGGCACCTGGGGAAACCTAGCAAACCAGCGCATTTTTGAAAACTAGAAACCCAGGGGAATCCAAGATGGGGTGACTTATGGGGCTCTGACCAGGTTCTGTTACCCAGAATCCTTTGCAAACCTCAAAATGTGGCTAAAATAACACATTTTCCTCACATTTCGGTGACAGAAAGTTCTGGAATCTGAGAGGAGCCACAAATTTCCTTCCACATAGAGTTCCCCCAAGTCTCCCGATAAAAATGATACCTCACTTGTGTTGGTAGGCCTAGCGCCCGCGACAGGAAATGCCCCAAAACACAACATGGACACATCCCATTTTATGACAGAAAACAGAGCTGTTTTCTGCAAAGTGCCTACCTGTAGATTTTGGCCTCTAGCTCAGCCGGCACCTAGGGAAACCTACCAAACCTGTGCACTTTTTAAAACTAGAGACCTAGGGGAATCCAAGATGGGGTGACGTGGGGCTCTGACCAGGTTCTGTTACCCAGAATCCTTTGCAAACCTCAAAATGTGGCTAAAATAACACATTTTCCTCACATTTCGGTGACAGAAAGTTCTGGAATCTGAGAGGAGCCACAAATTTCCTTCCACCCAGCGTTCCCCCTAGTCTCCCGATAAAAATGATACCTCACTTGTGTGGGTAGGCCTAGCGCCTGTGACAGAAAATGCCCCAAAACACAACGTGGACACATCACATTTTTTCATAGAAAACAGTGCCTACCTGTGGATTTTGGCCTCTAGCTCAGCCGGCACCTGGGGAAACTAGCAAACCAGCACATTTTTGAAAACTAGAAACGCAGGGGAATCCAAGATGGGGTGACTTATGGGGCTCTGACCAGGTTCTGTTACCCAGAATCCTTTGCAAACCTCAAAATGTGGCTAAAATAACACATTTTCCTCACATTTCGGTGAGCGAAAGTTCTGGAATCTGAAAGGAGCCACAAATTTCCTTCCACCCAGCGTTCCCCCAAGTCTCCGGATAAAAATGATACCTCACTTGTGTGGGTAGGCCTCGCGCCCGCTATAGGAAATACCCCAAAACACAACATGGACACATCCCATTTTTTGACAGAAAACAGGTCTGTTTTTTGCAAAGAGCCTACCTGTAGATTTTGGCCTCTACCTCAGCCGGCACCAAGGGAAACCTACCAAACCTGTGCATTTTTTAAAACTAGAGACCTAGGGGAATCCAAGATGGGGTGACTTGTGGGGCTCTGACCAGTTTCTGTTACCCAGAATCCTTTGCAAACCTCAAAATGTGGCTAAAATAACACGTTTTCCTCACATTTCGGTAACAGAAAGTTCTGGAATCTGAGAGGTGCCACAAATTTCCTTCCACCCTGCGTTCCCCCAAGTCTCCCGATAAAAATGATACCTCACTTGTGTGGGTAGGCCTAGGGCCCGTGACAGAAAATGCCCCAAAACACAACGTGGATACATCAAATTTTTTCATAGAAAACAGTGCCTACCTGTGGATTTTGGCCTCTAGCTCAGCCGGCACCTGGGGAAACCTAGCAAACCAGCGCATTTTTGAAAACTAGAAACCCAGGGGAATCCAAGATGGGGTGACTTATGGGGCTCTGACCAGGTTCTGTTACTCAGGATCCTTTGCAAACCTCAAAATGTGGCTAAAATAACACATTTTCCTCACATTTCGGTGACAGAAAGTTCTGGAATCTGAGAGGAGCCACAAATTTCCTTCCACCCAGCGTTCCCCCAAGTCTCCCGATAAAAATTATACCTCACTTATGTGGGTAGGCCTAGCGCCCGCGACAGGAAATGCCCCAAAACACAACGTGGACACATCCCATTTTTTGACAGAAAACAGAGCTGTTTTTTGTAAAGTGCCTACCTGTAGATTTTGGCCTCTAGCTCAGCCGGCACATAGAGATACCTACCAAACCTGTGCATTTTTTAAAACTAGAGACCTAGGAGAATCCAAGATGGGGTGACTTGTGGGGTTCTGACCAGGTTCTGTTACCCAGAATCCTTTGCAAACCTCAAAACGTGGCTAAAAAAACACGTTTTCCTCACAAATCAGTGACAGAAAGTTCTGGAATCTGAGAGGAGCCACAAATTTCCTTCCACCCAGAGTTCCCCCAAGTCTCCCGATAAAAATGATACCTCACTTGTGTGGGTAGGCCTAGCGCCCGCGACAGGAAATGCCCCAAAACACAACATGGACACATCCCATTTTATGACAGAAAACAGAACTGTTTTCTGCAAAGTGCCTACCTGTAGATTTTGGCCTCTAGCTCAGCCGGCACCTAGGGAAACCTACCAAACCTGTGCATTTTTTAAAACTAGAGATCTAGGGGAATCCAAGATGGGGTGACGTGGGGCTCTGACCAGGTTCTGTTACCCAGAATCCTTTGCAAACCTCAAAATGTGGCTAAAATAACACATTTTCCTCACATTTCGGTGACAGAAAGTTCTGGAATCTGAGAGGAGCCACAAATTTCCTTCCACCCAGCGTTCCCCCAAGTCTCCCGATAAAAATGATACCTCACTTGTGTGGGTAGGCCTAGCGCCCGTGACAGAAAATGCCCCAAAACACAACTTGGACACATCAAATTTTTTCATAGAAAACAGTGCCTACCTGTGGATTTTGGCTTCTAGCTCAGCCGGCACCTGGGGAAACTAGCAAACCAGCGCATTTTTTAAAACTAGAAACGCAGGGGAATCCAAGATGGGGTGACTTATGGGGCTCTGACCAGGTTCTGTTACCCAGAATCCTTTGCAAACCTCAAAATGTGGCTAAAATAACAGGTTTTCCTCACATTTCGGTAACAGAAAGTTCTGGAATCTGAGAGGTGCCACAAATTTCCTTCCACCCTGCGTTCCTCCAAGTCTCCCGATAAAAATGATACCTCACTTGTGTGGGTAGGCCTAGCGCCCGTGACAGAAAATGCCCCAAAACACAACGTGGATACATCACATTTTTTCATAGAAAACAGTGCCTACCTGTGGATTTTGGCCTCTAGCTCAGCCGGCACTTAGGGAAATTTGCAAACCAGCGCATTTTTGAAAACTAGAAACCCAGGGGAATCCAAGATGGGGTGACTTATGGGGCTCTGACCAGGTTCTGTTACCCAGAATCCTTTGCAAACTTCAAAATGTGGCTAAAATAACACATTTTCCTCACATTTCGGTGACAGAAAGTTCTGGAATCTGAGAGGAGCCACAAATTCCCTTCCACCCAGCGTTCCCCCAAGTCTCCAGATACAAATTATACCTCACTTATGTGGGTAGGCCTAGCGCCCGCGACAGGAAATGCCCCAAAACACAACGTGGACACATCCTATTTTTTGACAGAAAACAGAGCTGTTTTTTGCAAAGTGCCTACTTGTAGATTTTGGCCTCTAGCTCAGCCGGCACATAGAGATACCTACCAAATCTGTGCATTTTTGAAAACTAGAGACCTAGGGGAATCCAAGATGGGGTGACTTGTGGGGCTCTGACCAGGTTCTGTTACCCAGAATCCTTTGCAAACCTCAAAACGTGGCTAAAAAAACACGTTTTCCTCACAAATCAGTGACAGAAAGTTCTGGAATCTGAGAGGAGCCACAAATTTCCTTCCACCCAGAGTTCCCCCAAGTCTCCCGATAAAAATGATACCTCACTTGTGTGGGTAGGCCTAGCGCCTGCGACAGGAAATGCCCCAAAACACAACATGGACACATCCCATTTTATGACAGAAAACAGAGCTGTTTTCTGCAAAGTGCCTACCTGTAGATTTTGGCCTCTAGCTCAGCCGGCACCTAGGGAAACCAACCAAACCTGTGCATTTTTTAAAACTAGAGACCTAGGGGAATTCACCATGGGGTGACGTGGGGCTCTGACCAGGTTCTGTTAACCAGAATCCTTTGCAAACCTCAAAATGTGGCTAAAATATCACGTTTTCCTCACATTTCGGTGACAGAAAGTTCTGGAATCTGAGAGGAGCAACAAATTTCCTTCCACCCTGCGTTTCCCCAAGTCTCCCAATAAAATGATACCTCACTTGTGTGGGTAGGCCTAGCGCCCGTGACAGAAAATGCCCCAAAACACAATGTGGACACATCATATTTTTTCATAGAAAACAGTGCCTACCTGTGGATTTTGGCCTCTAGCTCAGCCGGCACTTGGGGAAACCTAGCAAACCAGCGCATTTTTGAAAACTAGAAACCCAGGGGAATCCAAGATGGGGTGACTTATGGGGCTCTGACCAGGTTCTGTTACCCAGAATCCTTTGCAAACCTCAAAATGTGGCTAAAATAACACATTTTCCTCACATTTCGGTGACAGAAAGTTCTGGAATCTGAGAGGAGCCACAAACTTCCTTCCACCCAGCGTTCCCCCAAGTCTCCCGATATAAATTATACCTCACTTATGTGGGTAGGCCTAGCGCCCGCGACAGGAAATGCCCCAAAACACAACGTGGACACATCCCATTTTTTGACAGAAAACAGAGCTGTTTTTTGCAAAGTGCCTACCTGTAGATTTTGGCCTCTAGCTCAGCCGGCACATAGAGATACCTACCAAACCTGTGCATTTTTTTAAAACTAGAGACCTAGGGGAATCCAAGATGGGGTGACTTGTGAGGCTCTGACCAGGTTCTGTTACCCAGAATCCTTTGCAAACCTCAAAACGTGGCTAAAAAAGCACGTTTTCCTCACAAATCAGTGACAGAAACTTCTGGAATCTGAGAGGAGCCACAAATTTCCTTCCACCCAGAGTTCCCCCAAGTCTCCCGATAAAAATGATACCTCACTTGTGTGGGTAAGCCTAGCGCCCGCGACAGGAAATGCCCCAAAACACAACATGGACACATCCCATTTTATGACAGAAAACAGAGCTGTTTTCTGCAAAGTGCCTACCTGTAGATTTTGGCCTCTAGCTCAGCCGGCAGCTAGGGGAAACCTACCAAACATGTGCATTTTTTAAAACTAGAGACCTAGGGGAATCCAAGATGGGGTGACTTGTGGGGCTCTGACCTGGTTCTGGTACCCTTAATCCTTTGCAAACCTCAAAATATGGCTAAAATAACATGTTTTCCTCTCATTTCGGTGACAGAAAGTTCTGGAATCTGAGAGGAGCCACAAATTTCCTTCCACCCAGCGTTCCCCCAAGTCTCCGGATAAAAATGATACCTCACTTGTGTGGGTAGGCCTAGCGCCCGTGACAGGAAATGCCCCAAAACACAACATGGACACATCCAATTTTTTGACAGAAAACAGGGCTGTTTTTTGCAAAGAGCCTACATGTAGATATTGGCCTCTAGCTCAGCCGGCACCTAGGGAAACCTACCAAACCTGTGCATTTTTTAAAACTAGAGACCTAGGGGAATCCAAGATGGGGTGACTTGTGGGGCTCTGACCAGTTTCTGTTACCCAGAATCCTTTGCAAACCTCAAAATGTGGCTAAAATAACACGTTTTCCTCACATTTCGGTAACAGAAAGTTCTGGAATCTGAGAGGTGCCACAAATTTCCTTCCACCCTGCGTTCCTCCAAGTCTCCTGATAAAAATGATACCTCACTTGTGTGGGTAGGCCTAGCGCCCGTGACAGAAAATGCCCCAAAACACAACGTGGATACATCACATTTTTTCATAGAAAACAGTGCCTACCTGTGGATTTTGGCCTCTAGCTCAGCCGGCACCTGGGGAAACCTAGCAAACCAGCGCATTTTTGAAAACTAGAAACCCAGGGGAATCCAAGATGGGGTGACTTATGGGGCTCTGACCAGGTTCTGTTACCCAGAATCCTTTGCAAACCTCAAAATGTGGCTAAAATAACACATTTTCCTCACATTTCGGTGACAGAAAGTTCTGGAATCTGAGAGGAGCCACAAATTTCCTTCCACATAGAGTTCCCCCAAGTCTCCCGATAAAAATGATACCTCACTTGTGTTGGTAGGCCTAGCGCCCGCGACAGGAAATGCCCCAAAACACAACATGGACACATCCTATTTTATGACAGAAAACAGAGCTGTTTTCTGCAAAGTTCCTACCTGTAGATTTTGGCCTCTAGCTCAGCCGGCACCTAGGGAAACCTACCAAACCTGTGCACTTTTTAAAACTAGAGACCTAGGGGAATCCAAGATGGGGTGACGTGGGGCTCTGACCAGGTTCTGTTACCCAGAATCCTTTGCAAACCTCAAAATGTGGCTAAAATAACACATTTTCCTCACATTTCGGTGACAGAAAGTTCTGGAATCTGAGAGGAGCCACAAATTTCCTTCCACCCAGCGATCCCCCTAGTCTCCCGATAAAAATGATACCTCACTTGTGTGGGTAGGCCTAGCGCCTGTGACAGAAAATGCCCCAAAACACAACGTGGACACATCACATTTTTTCATAGAAAACAGTGCCTACCTGTGGATTTTGGCCTCTAGCTCAGCCGGCACCTGGGGAAACTAGCAAACCAGCACATTTTTGAAAACTAGAAACGCAGGGGAATCCAAGATGGGGTGACTTATGGGGCTCTGACCAGGTTCTGTTACCCAGAATCCTTTGCAAACCTCAAAATGTGGCTAAAATAACACGTTTTCCTCACATTTCGGTAACAGAAAGTTCTGGAATCTGAGAGGTGCCACAAATTTCCTTCCACCCTGCGTTCCCCCAAGTCTCCCGATAAAAATGATACCTCACTTGTGTGGGTAGGCCTAGGGCCCGTGACAGAAAATGCCCCAAAACACAACGTGGATACATCACATTTTTTCATAGAAAACAGTGCCTACCTGTGGATTTTGGCCTCTAGCTCAGCCGGCACCTGGGGAAACCTAGCAAACCAGCGCATTTTTGAAAACTAGAAACCCAGGGGAATCCAAGATGGGGTGACTTATGGGGCTCTGACCAGGTTCTGTTACTCAGGATCCTTTGCAAACCTCAAAATGTGGCTAAAATAACACATTTTCCTCACATTTCGGTGACAGAAAGTTCTGGAATCTGAGAGGAGCCACAAATTTCCTTCCACCCAGCGTTCCCCCAAGTCTCCCGATAAAAATTATACCTCACTTATGTGGGTAGGCCTAGCGCCCGCGACAGGAAATGCCCCAAAACACAACGTGGACACATCCCATTTTTTGACAGAAAACAGAGCTGTTTTTTGTAAAGTGCCTACCTGTAGATTTTGGCCTCTAGCTCAGCCAGCACATAGAGATACCTACCAAACCTGTGCATTTTTTAAAACTAGAGACCTAGGAGAATCCAAGATGGGGTGACTTGTGGGGCTCTGACCAGGTTCTGTTACCCAGAATCCTTTGCAAACCTCAAAACGTGGCTAAAAAAACACGTTTTCCTCACAAATCAGTGACAGAAAGTTCTGGAATCTGAGAGGAGCCACAAATTTCCTTCCACCCAGAGTTCCCCCAAGTCTCCCGATAAAAATGATACCTCACTTGTGTGGGTAGGCCTAGCGCCCGCGACAGGAAATGCCCCAAAACACAACATGGACACATCCCATTTTATGACAGAAAACAGAGCTGTTTTCTGCAAAGTGCCTACCTGTAGATTTTGGCCTCTAGCTCAGCCGGCACCTAGGGAAACCTACCAAACCTGTGCATTTTTTAAAACTAGAGACCTAGGGGAATCCAAGATGGGGTGACGTGGGGCTCTGACCAGGTTCTGTTACCCAGAATCCTTTGCAAACCTCAAAATGTGGCTAAACTAACACATTTTCCTCACATTTCGGTGACAGAAAGTTCTGGAATCTGAGAGGAGCCACAAATTTCCTTCCACCCAGCGTTCCCCCAAGTCTCCCGATAAAAATGATACCTCACTTGTGTGGGTAGGCCTAGCGCCCGTGACAGAAAATGCCCCAAAACACAACTTGGACACATCACATTTTTTCATAGAAAACAGTGCCTACCTGTGGATTTTGGCTTCTAGCTCAGCCGGCACCTGGGGAAACTAGCAAACCAGCGCATTTTTGAAAACTAGAAACGCAGGGGAATCCAAGATGGGGTGACTTATGGGGCTCTGACCAGGTTCTGTTACCCAGAATCCTTTGCAAACCTCAAAATGTGGCTAAAATAACACATTTTCCTCACATTTCGGTGACAGAAAGTTCTGGAATCTGAGAGGAGCCACAAATTTCCTTCCACCCAGAGTTCCCCCAAGTCTCCCGATAAAAATGATACCTCACTTGTGTTGGTAGGCTTAGCGCCCGCGACAGGAAATACCCCAAAACACAACATGGACACATCCCATTTTTTGACAGAAAACAGAGCTGTTTTTTGCAAAGTGCCTACCTGTAGATTTTGGCCTCTAGCTCAGCCGGCACCTAGGGAAACCTAACAAACCTGTGCATTTTTTAAAACTAGAGACCTAGGGGAATCTAAGATGGGGTGACTTGTGGGGCTCTGACCAGGTTCTGTTACAAAGAATCCTTTCCAAACCTCAAAATGTGGCTAAAATAACACGCTTTCCTCACATTTCGGTGACAGAAAGTTCTGGACTCTGAGAGGAGCCACAAATTTCCTTCCACCCAGCGTTCCCCTAAGTCTCCCGATAAAAATGATACTTCACTTGTGTGGGTAGGCCTAGCGCCCGCAACAGGAAATGCCCCAAAACATAACGTGGACACATCCCATTTTTTGACAGAAAACAGAACTGTTTTTTGCAAAGTGCCTACCTGTAGATTTTGGCCTCTAGCTCAGCCGGCACATAAAGATACCTACCAAATCTGTGCATTTTTGAAAACTAGAGACCCAGGGGAATCCAAGATGGGGTGACTTGTGGGGCTCTGACCAGGTTCTGTTACCCAGAATCCTTTGCAAACCTCAAAACGTGGCTAAAAAAACACGTTTTCCTCACAAATCAGTGTCAGAAAGTTCTGGAATCTGAGAGGAGCCACAAATTTCCTTCCACCCAGAGTTCCCCCAAGTCTCCCGATAAAAATGATACCTCACTTGTGTGGGTAGGCCTAGCGCTCGCGACAGGAAATGCCCCAAAACACAACATGGACACATCCCATTTTTTGACAGGAAACAGGGCTGTTTTTTGCACAGTGCCTGCCTGCAGATTTTGGCCTCTAGCTCAGCGGGCACCTAGGGAAACCTATTAAACCTGTGCATTTTTTAAAACTAGAGACCTAGGGGAATCCAAGATGGGTGACTTGTGGGGCTCTGACCAGGTTCTGTTACCCAGAATCCTTTGCAAACCTCAAAATGTGGCTAAAATAACACGTTTTCCTCACATTTCGGTGACAGAAAGTTCTGGAATCTGAGAGGAGCCACAAATTTCCTTCCACCCTGCGTTCCCCCAAGTCTCCCGATAAAATGATACCTCACTTGTGTGGGTAGGCCAGCGCCCGTGACAGAAAATGCCCCAAAACACAACGTGGACACATCATATTTTTTCATAGAAAACAGTGCCTACCTGTGAATTTTGGCCTCTAGCTCAGCCGGCACTTGGGGAAACCTTGCAAACCAGCGCATTTTTGAAAACTAGAAACCCAGGGGAATCCAAGATGGGGTGACTTATGGGGCTCTGACTAGGTTCTGTTACCCAGCATCCTTTGCAAACCTCAAAATGTGGCTAAAATAACCCATTTTCCTCACATTTCGGTGACAGAAAGTTCTGGAATCTGAGAGGAGCCACAAATTCCCTTCCACCCAGCGTTCCCCCAAGTCTCCAGATAAAAATTATACCTCACTTATGTGGGTAGGCCTAGCGCCCGCGACAGGAAGTGCCCCAAAACACAACATGGACACATCCTATTTTTTGACAGAAAACAGAGCTGTTTTTTGCAAAGTGCCTACCAGTAGATTTTGGTCTCTAGCTCAGCCGGCACATAGAGATACCTACCAAATCTGTGCATTTTTGAAAACTAGAGACCTAGGGAAATCCAAGATGGGGTGACTTGTGGGGCTCGGACCAGGTTCTGTTACCCAGAATCCTTTGCAAACCTCAAAACGTGGCTAAAAAAACACGTTTTCCTCACAAATCAGTGACAGAAAGTTCTGGAATCTGAGAGGAGCCACAAGTTTCCTGCCACCCAGAGTTCCCCCAAGTCTCCCGATAAAAATGATACCTCACTTGTGTGGGTAGGCCTAGCGCCCGCGACAAGAAATGCCCCAAAACACAACATGGACACATCCCATTTTATGACAGAAAACAGAGCTGTTTTCTGCAAAGTGCCTACCTGTAGATTTTGGCCTCTAGCTCAGCCGGCACCTAGGGAAACCTACCAAACCTGTGCATTTTTTAAAACTAGAGACCTAGGGGAATCCAAGATGGGGTGACGTGGGGCTCTGACCAGGTTCTGTTACCCAGAATCCTTTGCAAACCTCAAAATGTGGCTAAAATAACACGTTTTCCTCACATTTCGGTAACAGAAAGTTCTGGAATCTGAGAGGTGCCGCAAATTTCCTTCCACCCTGCGTTCCCCCAAGTCTCCCGATAAAAATGTTACCTCACTTGTGTGGGTAGGTCTAGAGCCCGTGACAGAAAATGCCCCAAACCACAACGTGGATACATCACATTTTTTCATAGAAAACAGTGCCTACCTGTGGATTTTGGCCTCTAGCTCAGCCGGCATCTGGGGAAACCTAGCAAACCAGCGCATTTTTGAAAACTAGAAACCCAGGGGAATCCAAGATGGGGTGACTTATGGGGCTCTGACCAGGTTCTGTTACCCAGAATCCTTTGCAAACCTCAAAATGTGGCTAAAATAACACATTTTCCTCACATTTCGGTGACAGAAAGTTCTGGAATCTGAGAGGAGCCACAAATTTCCTTCCACCCTGCGTTCCCCCAAGTCTCCCGATAAAATGATACCTCACTGGTGTGGGTAGGCCTAGCGCCCGTGACAGAAAATGCCCCAAAACACAACGTGGATACATCACATTTTTTCATAGAAAACAGTGCCTACCTGTGGATTTTGGCTTCTAGCTCAGCCGGCACCTGGGGAAACCTACCAAACCTGTGCATTTTTTAAAACTAGAGACCTAGGGGAATCCAAGATGGGGTGACTTGTGGGGCTCTGACCAGGTTCTGTTACCCTTAATCCTTTGCAAACCTCAAAATATGGCTAAAATAACACGTTTTCCTCACATTTCGGTGACAGAAAGTTCTGGAATCTGAGAGGAGCCACAAATTTCCTTCCACCCAGAGTTCCCCCAAGTCTCCCGATAAAAATGATACCTCACTTGTGTGGTAGGCCTAGCGCTCGCGACAGGAAATGCCCCAAAACACAACATGGACACATCCCATTTTTTGACAGAAAACAGGGCTGTTTTTTGCAAAGTGCCTACCTGTAGATTTTGGCCCCTAGCTCAGCCGGCACCTAGGGAAACCTACCAAACCTGTGCATTTTTTAAAACTAGAGACCTAGGGGAATCCAAGATGGGGTGACTTGTGGGGCTCTGACCAGGTTCTGTTACCCAGAATCCTTTGCAAACCTCAAAATGTGGCTAAAATAACACGTTTTCCTCACATTTCGGTGACAGAAAGTTCTGGAATCTGAGAGGAGCCACAAATTTCCTTCCACCCTGCGTTCCCCCAAGTCTCCCGTTAAAATGATACCTCACTTGTGTGGGTAGGCCTAGCGCCCGTGACAGAAAATGCCCCAAAACACAACGTGGACACATCATATTTTTTCATAGAAAACAGTGCCCACCTGTGGATTTTGGCCTCTAGCTCAGCCGGCACTTGGGGAAACCTTGCAAACCAGCGCATTTTTGAAAACTAGAAACCCAGGGGAATCCAAGATGGGGTGACTTATGGGGCTCTGACCAGGTTCTGTTACCCAGAATCCTTTGCAAACCTCAAAATGTGGTTAAAATAACACATTTTCCTCACATTTCGGTGACAGAAAGTTCTGGAATCTGAGAGGAGCCACTAATTCCCTTCCACCCAGCGTTCCCCCAAGTCTCCAGATAAAAATTATACCTCACTTATGTGGGTAGGCATAGCGCCCGCGACAGGAAATGCCCCAAAACACAACGTGGACACATCCCATTTTTTGACAGAAAACAGAGCTTTTTTTTGCAAAGTGCCTACCTTTAGATTTTGGCCTCTAGCTCAGCCGGCACATAGTGATACCTACCAAACCTGTGCATTTTTGAAAACTAGAGACCTAGGGGATTCCAAGATGGGGTGACTTGTGGGGCTCTGACCAGGTTCTGTTACCCAGAATCCTTTGCAAACCTCAAAATGTGGCTAAAAAAACACGTTTTCCTCACAAATCAGTGACAGAAAGTTCTGGAATCTGAGAGGAGCCACAAATTTCCTTCCACCCAGAGTTTCCCTAAGTCTCCCGATAAAAATGATACCTCACTTGTGTGGGTAGGCCTAGCGCCCGCGACAGGAAATGCCCCAAAACACAACATGGACACATCCCATTTTATGACAGAAAACAGAGCTGTTTTCGCAAAGTGCCTACCTGTAGATTTTGGCCTCTAGCTCAGCCGGCACCTAGGGAAACCTACCAAACCTGTGCATTTTTTAAAACTAGAGACCTAGGGGAATCCAAGATGGGGTGACGTGGGGCTCTGACCAGGTTCTGTTACCCAGAATCCTTTGCAAACCTCAAAATGTGGCTAAAATAACACGTTTTCCTCACATATCGAGACAGAAAGTACTGGAATCTGAGAGGAGCAACAAATTTCCTTCCACCCTGCGTTCCCCCAAGTCTCCCGATAAAATGATACCTCACTTGTGTGGGCAGGCCTAGCGCCCGTGACAGAAAATGCCCCAAAACACAACGTGGACACATCATATTTTTTCATAGAAAACAGTGCCTACCTGTGGATTTTGGCCTCTAGCTCAGCCGGCACTTGGGGAAACCTAGCAAACCAGCACATTTTTGAAAACTAGAAACCCAGGGGAATCCAAGATGGGGTGACTTATGGGGCTCTGACCAGGTTCTGTTACCCAGAATCCTTTGCAAACCTCAAAATGTGGCTAAAATAACACATTTTCCTCACATTTCGGTGACAGAAAGTTCTGGAATCTGAGAGGAGCCACAAATTTCCTTCCACCCAGCGTTCCCCCAAGTCTCCCGATAAAAATTATACCTCACTTATGTGGGTAGGCCTAGCGCCCGCGACAGGAAATGCCCCAAAACACAACGTGGACACATCCCATTTTTTGACAGAAAACAGAGCTGTTTTTTTGCAAAGTGCCTACCTGTAGATTTTGGCCTCTAGCTCAGCCGGCACATAGAGATACCTACCAAACCTGTGCATTTTTGAAAACTAGAGAACTAGGGGAATCCAAGATGGGGTGACTTGTGGGGCTCTGACCAGGTTCTGTTACCCAGAATCCTTTGCAAACCTCAAAACGTGGCTAAAAAAACACGTTTTCCTCACAAATCAGTGACAGAAAGTTCTGGAATCTGAGAGGAGCCACAAATTTCCTTCCACCCAGAGTTCCCCCAAGTCTCCCGATAAAAATGATACCTCACTTGTGTGGGTAGGCCTAGCGCTCGCGCCAGGAAATGCCCCAAAACACAACATGGACACATCCCATTTTTTGACAGAAAACAGGGCTGTTTTTTGCAAAGTGCCTACCTGTAGATTTTGGCCTCTAGCTCAGCCGGCACCTAGGGAAACCTACCAAACCTGTGCATTTTTTAAAACTAGAGACCTAGGGGAATCCAAGATGGGGTGACGTGGGGCTCTGACCAGGTTCTGTTGCCCAGAATCCTTTGCAAACCTCAAAATGTGGCTAAAATAACACGTTTTCCTCACATTTCGGAGACAGAAAGTACTGGAATCTGAGAGGAGCAACAAATTTCTTTCCACCCTGCGTTCCCCCAAGTCTCCCGATAAAATGATACCTCACTTGTGTGGGTAGGCCTAGCGCCCGTGACAGAAAATGCCCCAAAACACAACGTGGACACATCATATTTTTTCATAGAAAACAGTGCCTACCTGTGGATTTTGGCCTCTAGCTCAGCCGGCACTTGGGGAAACCTAGCAAACCAGCGCATTTTTGAAAACTAGAAACCCAGGGGAATCCAAGATGGGGTGACTTATGGGGCTCTGACCAGGTTCTGTTACCCAGAATCCTTTGCAAACCTCAAAATGTGGCTAAAATAACACATTTTCCTCACATTTCGGTGACAGAAAGTTCTGGAATCTGAGAGGAGCCACAAATTTCCTTCCACCCAGCGTTCCCCCAAGTCTCCCGATAAAAATTACACCTCACTTATGTATGTAGGCATAGCGCCCGCGACAGGAAATGCCCCAAAACACAACGTGGACACATCCCATTTTTTGACAGAAAACAGAGCTGTTTTTTGCAAAGTGCCTATCTGTAGATTTTGGCCTCTAGCTCAGCCGGCACATAGAGATACCTACCAAACCTGTGCATTTTGAAAACTAGAGACCTAGGGGAATCCAAGATGGGGTGACTTGTGGGGCTCTGACCAGGTTCTGTTACCCAGAATCCTTTGCAAACCTCAAAACGTAGCTAAAAAAACACGTTTTCCTCACAAATCAGAGACAGAAAGTTCTGGAATCTGAGAGGAGCCACAAATTTCCTTCCACCCAGAGTTCCCCCAAGTCTCCCGATAAAAATGATACCTCACTTGTGTGGGTAGGCCTAGCGCTCGCGACAGGAAATGCCCCAAAACACATCATGGACACATCCCATTTTTTGACAGAAAACAGGGCTGTTTTTTGCAAAGTGCCTACCTGTAGATTTTGGCCTCTAGCTCAGCCGGCACCTAGGGAAACCTACCAAACCTGTGCATTTTTTAAAACTAGAGACCTAGGGGAATCCAAGATGGGGTGACTTGTGGGGCTCTGACCAGGTTCTGTTACCCAGAATCCTTTGCAAACCTCAAAATGTGGCTAAAATAACACGTTTTCCTCACATTTCGGTGACAGAAAGTTCTGGAATCTGAGAGGAGCCACAAATTTCCTTCCACCCTGCGTTCCCCCAAGTCTCCCGATAAAATGATACCTCACTTCTGTGGGTAGGCCTAGCGCCCTTGACAGAAAATGCCCCAAAACACAACGTGGACACATCATATTTTTTCATAGAAAACAGTGCCTACCTGTGGATTTTGGCCTCTAGCTCAGCCGGCACTTGGGGAAACCTTGCAAACCAGCGCATTTTTGAAAACTAGAAACCCAGGGGAATCCAAGATGGGGTGACTTATGGGGCTCTGACCAGGTTCTGTCACCCAGAATCCTTTGCAAACCTCAAAATGTGGCTAAAATAACACATTTTCCTCACATTTCGGTGACAGAAAGTTCTGGAATCTGAGAGGAGCCACAAATTTCCTTCCACCCAGCGTTCCCCCAAGTCTCTCGATAAAAATTATACCTAACTTATGTGGGTAGGCCTAGCGCCCGCGACAGGAAATGCCCCAAAACACAACGTGGACACATCCCATTTTTTGACAGAAAACAGAGCTGTTTTTTGCAAAGTGCCTACCTGTAGATTTTGGCCTCTAGCTCTGCCGGCACATAGAGATACCTACCAAACCTGTGCATTTTTGAAAACTAGAGACCTAGGGGAATCCAAGATGGGGTGACTTGTGGGGCTCTGACCAGGTTCTGTTACCCAGAATCCTTTGCAAACCTCAAAACGTGGCTAAAAAAGCACGTTTTCCTCACAAATCAGTGACAGAAAGTTCTGGAATCTGAGAGGAGCCACAAATTTCCTTCCACCCTGCGTTCCCCCAAGTCTCCCGATAAAATGATACCTCATTTCTGTGGGTAGGACTAGCGCCCTTGACTGAAAATGCCCCAAAACACAACGTTGACACATCATATTTTTTCATAGAAAACAGTGCCTACCTGTGGATTTTGGCCTCTAGCTCAGCCGGCACTTGGGGAAACCTTGCAAATCCGCGCAGTTTTGAAAACTATAAACCCAGGGGAATCCAAGATGGGGTGACTTATGGGGGGCTCTGACCAGGTTCTGTCACCCAGAATCCTTTGCAAACCTCAAAATGTGGCTAAAATAACACATTTTCCTCACATTTCGGTGACAGAAAGTTCTGGAATCTGAGAGGAACCACAAATTCCCTTCCACCCAGCGTTCCCCCAAGTCTCCAGATAAAAATTATATCTCACTTATGTGGGTAGGCCTAGCGCCCGCGACAGGAAATGCCCCAAAACACAAAGTGGACACATCATATTTTTTCATAGAAAACAGTGCCTACCTGTGGATTTTGGCCTCTAGCTCAGCCGGCACATGGGGAAACCTTGCAAACCCGCGCATTTTTGAAAACTAGAAACCCAGGGGAAGCCAAGATGGGGTGACTTATGGGGCTCTGACCAGGTTCTGTCACCCAGAATCCTTTGCAAACCTCAAAATGTGGCTAAAATAACACATTTTCCTCACATTTCGGTGACAGAAAGTTCTGGAATCTGAGAGGAGCCACAAATTTCATTCCACCCAGCGTTCCCCCAAGTCTCTCCATAAAAATTATACCTCACTTATGTGGGTAGGCCTAGCGCCCGCGACAGGAAATGCCCCAAAACACAACGTGGACACATCCTATTTTTTTACAGAAAACAGAGCTGTTTTTTGCAAAGTGCCTACCTGTAGATTTTGGCCTCTAGCTCAGCCGGCACATAGAGATACCTACCAAATCTGTGCATTTGTGAAAACTAGAGACCTAGTGGAATCCAAGATGGGGTGACTTGTGGGGCTCTGACCAGGTTCTGTTACCCAGAATCCTTTGCAAACCTCAAAACGTGGCTAAAAAAACACGTTTTCCTCACAAATCAGTGACAGAAAGTTCTGGAATCTGAGAGGAGCCACAAATTTCCTTCCACCCAGAGTTCCCCCAAGTCTCCCGATAAAAATGATACCTCAGTTGTGTGGGTAGGCCTAGCGCCCGCGACAGGAAATGCCCCAAAACACAACATGGACACATCCCATTTTATGACAGAAAACAGAGCTGTTTTCTGCAAAGTGCCTTCCTGTAGATTTTGGCCTCTAGCTCAGCCGGCACCTAGGGAAACCTACCAAACCTGTGCATTTTTTAAAACTAGAGACCTAGGGGAATCCAAGATGGGGTGACGTGGGACTCTGACAAGGTTCTGTTAACCAGAATCCTTTGCAAACCTCAAAATGTGGCTAAAATAACACGTTTTCCTCACATTTCGGTGACAGAAAGTTCTGGAATCTGAGAGGAACAACAAATTTCCTTCCACCGTGCGTTCCCCCAAGTCTCCCAATAAAATGATACCTCACTTGTGTGGGTAGGCCTAGCGCCCGTGACAGAAAATGCCCCAAAACACAACGTGGACACATCATATTTTTTCATAGAAAACAGTGCCTACCTGTGGATTTTGGCCTCTAGCTCAGCCGGCACTTGGGGAAACCTAGCAAACCAGCGCATTTTTAAAAACTAGAAACCCAGGGGAATCCAAGATGGGGTGACTTATGGGGCTCTGACCAGGTTCTGTTACCCAGAATCCTTTGCAAACCTCAAAATGTGGCTAAAATAACACATTTTCCTTACATTTCGGTGACAGAAAGTTCTGGAATCTGAGAGGAGCCACAAATTTCCTTCCACCCAGCGTTCCCCCAAGTCTCCCGATAAAAATGATACCTCACTTATGTGGGTAGGCCTAGCGCCCGCGACAGGAAATGCCCCAAAACACAACGTGGACACATCCCATTTTTTGACAGAAAACAGAGCTGTTTTTTGCAAAGTGCCTACCTGTAGATTTTGGCCTCTAGCTCAGCCGGCACATAGAGATACCTACCAAACCTGTGCATTTTTTAAAACTAGAGACCTAGGGGAATCCAAGATGGGGTGACTTGTGGGGATCTGACCAGGTTCTGTTATCCAGAATCCTTTGCAAACCTCAAAACGTGGCTAAAAAAGCACGTTTTCCTCACAAATCAGTGACAGAAAGTTCTGGAATCTGAGAGGAGCCACAAATTTCCTTCCACCCAGAGTTCCCCCAAGTCTCCCGATAAAAATGATACCTCACTTGTGTGGGTAGGCCTAGCGCCCGCGACAGGAAATGCCCCAAAACACAACATGGACACATCCCATTTTATGACAGAAAACAGAGCTGTTTTCTGCAAAGTGCCTACCTGTAGATTTTGGCCTCTAGCTCAGCCGGCACCTAGGGAAACCTACCAAACCTGTGCATTTTTTAAAACTAGAGACCTAGGGGAATCCAAGATGGGGTGACTTGTGGGGCTCTGACCAGGTTCTGTTACCCTTAATCCTTTGCAAACCTCAAAATATGGCTAAAATAACACTTTTTCCTCACATTTCGGTGACAGAAAGTTCTGGAATCTGAGAGGAGCCACAAATTTCCTTCCACCCAGCAATCCCCCAAGTCTCCGGATAAAAATGATACCTCAGTTGTGTGGGAAGGCCTAGCGCCCGCGACAGGAAATGCCCCAAAACACAACATGGACACATCCCATTTTTTGACAGAAAACAGGGCTGTTTTTTGCAAAGAGCCTACCTGTAGATTTTGGCCTCTAGCTCAGCCGGCACCTAAAGAAACCTACCAAACCTGTGCATTTTTTAAAACTAGAGACCTAGGGGAATCCAAGATGGGGTGACTTGTGGGGCTCAGACCAGTTTCTGTTGCCCAGAATCCTTTGCAAACCTCAAAATGTGGCTAAAATAACACGTTTTCCTCACATTTTGGTAACAGAAAGTTCTGGAATCTGAGAGGTGCCACAAATTTCCTTCCACCCTGCGTTCCCCCAAGTCTCCCGATAAAAATGATACCTCACTTGTGTGGGTAGGCCTAGCGCCCGTGACAGAAAATGCCCCAAAACACAACGTGGATACATCACATTTTTTCATAGAAAACAGTGCCTACCTGTGGATTTTGGCCTCTAGCTCAGCCGGCACCTGGGGAAACCTAGCAAACCAGTGCATTTTTGAAAACTAGAAACCCAGGGGAATCCAAGATGGGGTGACTTATGGGGCTCTGACCAGGTTCTGTCACCCAGAATCCTTTGCAAACCTCAAAATGTGGCTAAAATAACACATTTTCCTCACATTTCGGTGACAGAAAGTTCTGGAATCTGAGAGGAGCCACAAATTTCCTTCCACCCTGCGTTCCCCCAAGTCTCCCGATAAAATGATACCTCACTTCTGTGGGTAGGCCTAGTGCCCTTGACAGAAAATGCCCCAAAACACAACGTGGACACATCATATTTTTTCATAGAAAACAGTGCCTACCTGTGGATTTTGGCCTCTAGCTCAGCCGGCACTTGGGGAAACCTTGCAAACCCGCGCATTTTTGAAAACTAGAAACCCAGGGGAATCCAAGATGGGGTGACTTATGGGGCTCTGACCAGGTTCTGTCACCCAGAATCCTTTGCAAACCTCAAAATGTGGCTAAAATAACACATTTTCCTCACATTTCGGTGACAGAAAGTTCTGGAATCTGAGAGGAGCCACAAATTTCCTTCCACCCAGCGTTCCCCCAAGTCTCTCGATAAAAATTATACCTCACTTATGTGGGTAGGCCTAGCGCCCGCGACAGGAAATGCCCCAAAACACAACGTGGACACATCCCATTTTTTGACAGAAAACAGAGCTGTTTTTTGCAAAGTGCCTACCTGTAGATTTTGGCCTCTAGCTCTGCCGGCACATAGAGATACCTACCAAACCTGTGCATTTTTGAAAACTAGAGACCTAGGGGAATCCAAGATGGGGTGACTTGTGGGGCTCTGACCAGGTTCTGTTACCCAGAATCCTTTGCAAACCTCAAAACGTGGCTAAAAAAGCACGTTTTCCTCACAAATCAGTGACAGAAAGTTCTGGAATCTGAGAGGAGCCACAAATTTCCTTCCACCCTGCGTTCCCCCAAGTCTCCCGATAAAATGATACCTCACTTCTGTGGGTAGGACTAGCGCCCTTGACAGAAAATGCCCCAAAACACAACGTTGACACATCATATTTTTTCATAGAAAACAGTGCCTACCTGTGGATTTTGGCCTCTAGCTCAGCCGGCACTTGGGGAAACCTTGCAAACCCGCGCATTTTTGAAAACTAGAAACCCAGGGGAATCCAAGATGGGGTGACTTATGGGGCTCTGACCAGGTTCTGTCACCCAGAATCCTTTGCAAACCTCAAAATGTGGCTAAAATAACACATTTTCCTCACATTTCGGTGACAGAAAGTTCTGGAATCTGAGAGGAGCCACAAATTCCCTTCCACCCAGCGTTCCCCCAAGTCTCCAGATTAAAATTATACCTCACTTATGTGGGTAGGCCTAGCGCCCGCGACAGGAAATGCCCCAAAACACAACGTGGACACATCATATTTTTTCATAGAAAACAGTGCCTACCTGTGGATTTTGGCCTCTAGCTCAGCCGGCACATGGGGAAACCTTACAAAACCGCGCATTTTTGAAAACTAGAAACCCAGGGGAATCCAAGATGGGGTGACTTATGGGGCTCTGACCAGGTTCTGTCACCCAGAATCCTTTGCAAACCTCAAAATGTGGCTAAAATAACACATTTTCCTCACATTTCGGTGACAGAAAGTTCTGGAATCTGAGAGGAGCCACAAATTTCCTTCCACCCAGCGTTCCCCCAAGTCTCTCGATAAAAATTATACCTCACTTATGTGGGTAGGCCTAGCGCCCGCGACAGGAAATGCCCCAAAACACAACGTGGACACATCCTATTTTTTGACAGAAAACAGAGCTGTTTTTTGCAAAGTGCCTACCTGTAGATTTTGGCCTCTAGCTCAGCCGGCACATAGAGATACCTACCAAATCGGTGCATTTGTGAAAACTAGAGACCTAGGGGAATCCAAGATGGGGTGACTTGTGGGGATCTGACCAGGTTCTGTTACCCAGAATCCTTTGCAAACCTCAAAACGTGGCTAAAAAAACACGTTTTCCTCACAAATCAGTGACAGAAAGTTCTGGAATCTGAGAGGAGCCACAAATTTCCTTCCACCCAGAGTTCCCCCAAGTCTCCCGATAAAAATGATACCTCAGTTGTGTGGGTAGGCCTAGCGCCCGCGACAGGAAATGCCCCAAAACACAACATGGACACATCCCATTTTATGACAGAAAACAGAGCTGTTTTCTGCAAAGTGCCTTCCTGTAGATTTTGGCCTCTAGCTCAGCCGGCACCTAGGGAAACCTACCAAACCTGTGCATTTTTTAAAACTAGAGACCTAGGGGAATCCAAGATGGGGTGACGTGGGACTCTGACCAGGTTCTGTTAACCAGAATCCTTTGCAAACCTCAAAATGTGGCTAAAATAACACGTTTTCCTCACATTTCGGTGACAGAAAGTTCTGGAATCTGAGAGGAGCAACAAATTTCCTTCCACCCTGCGTTCCCCCAAGTCTCCCAATAAAATGATACCTCACTTGTGTGGGTAGGCCTAGCGCCCGTGACAGAAAATGCCCCAAAACACAACGTGGACACATCATATTTTTTCATAGAAAACAGTGCCTACCTGTGGATTTTGGCCTCTAGCTCAGCCGGCACTTGGGGAAACCTAGCAAACCAGCGCATTTTTAAAAACTAGAAACCCAGGGGAATCTAAGATGGGGTGACTTATGGGGCTCTGACCAGGTTCTGTTACCCAGAATCCTTTGCAAACCTCAAAATGTGGCTAAAATAACACATTTTCCTCACATTTCGGTGACAGAAAGTTCTGGAATCTGAGAGGAGCCACAAATTTCCTTCCACCCAGCGTTCCCCCAAGTCTCCCGATAAAAATTATACCTCACTTATGTGGGTAGGCCTAGCGCCCGCGACAGGAAATGCCCCAAAACACAACGTGGACACATCCCATTTTTTGACAGAAAACAGAGCTGTTTTTTGCAAAGTGCCTACCTGTAGATTTTGGCCTCTAGCTCAGCCGGCACATAGAGATACCTACCAAACCTGTGCATTTTTTAAAACTAGAGACCTAGGGGAATCCAAGATGGGGTGACTTGTGGGGCTCTGACCAGGTTCTGTTACCCAGAATCCTTTGCAAACCTCAAAACGTGGCTAAAAAAGCACGTTTTCCTCACAAATCAGTGACAGAAAGTTCTGGAATCTGAGAGGAGCCACAAATTTCCTTCCACCCAGAGTTCCCCCAAGTCTCCCGATAAAAATGATACCTCACTTGTGTGGGTAGGCCTAGCGCCCGCGACAGGAAATGCCCAAAAACACAACATGGACACATCCCATTTTATGACAGAAAACAGAGCTGTTTTCTGCAAAGTGCCTACCTGTAGATTTTGGCCTCTAGCTCAGCCGGCACCTAGGGAAACCTACCAAACCTGTGCATTTTTTAAAACTAGAGACCTAGGGGAATCCAAGATGGGGTGACTTGTGGGGCTCTGACCAGGTTCTGTTACCCTTAATCCTTTGCAAACCTCAAAATATGGCTAAAATAACACTTTTTCCTCACATTTCGGTGACAGAAAGTTCTGGAATCTGAGAGGAGCCACAAATTTCCTTCCACCCAGCAATCCCCCAAGTCTCCGGATAAAAATGATACCTCACTTGTGTGGGAAGGCCTAGCGCCCGCGACAGGAAGTGCCCCAAAACACAACATGGACACATCCCATTTTTTGACAGAAAACAGGGCTGTTTTTTGCAAAGAGCCTACCTGTAGATTTTGGCCTCTAGCTCAGCCGGCACCTAAAGAAACCTACCAAACCTGTGCATTTTTTAAAACTAGAGACCTAGGGGAATCCAAGATGGGGTGACTTGTGGGGCTCAGACCAGTTTCTGTTGCCCAGAATCCTTTGCAAACCTCAAAATGTGGCTAAAATAACACGTTTTCCTCACATTTTGGTAACAGAAAGTTCTGGAATCTGAGAGGTGCCACAAATTTCCTTCCACCCTGCGTTCCCCCAAGTCTCCCGATAAAAATGATACCTCACTTGTGTGGGTAGGCCTAGCGCCCGTGACAGAAAATGCCCCAAAACACAACGTGGATACATCACATTTTTTCATAGAAAACAGTGCCTACCTGTGGATTTTGGCCTCTAGCTCAGCCGGCACCTGTGGAAACCTAGCAAACCAGCGCATTTTTGAAAACTAGAAACCCAGTGGAATCCAAGATGGGGTGACTTATGGGGCTCTGACCAGGTTCTGTTACCCAGAATCCTTTGCAAACCTCAAAATGTGGCTAAAATAACACATTTTCCTCACATTTCGGTGACAGAAAGTTCTGGAATCTGAGAGGAGCCACAAATTTCCTTCCACCCAGCGTTCCCCCAAGTCTCTCGATAAAAATGATACCTCACTTATGTGGGTAGGCCTAGCGCCCGCGACAGGAAATGCCCCAAAACACAACATGGACACATCCCATTTTTTGACAGAAAACAGAGCTGTTTTTTGCAAAGTGCCTACCTGTAGATTTTGGCCTCTAGCTCAGCCGGCACATAGAGATACCTACCAAACCTGTGCATTTTGAAAACTAGAGACCTAGGGGAATCCAAGATGGGGTGACTTGTGGGGCTCTGACCAGGTTCTGTTACCCAGAATCCTTTGCAAACCTCAAAACGTGGCTAAAAAAACATGTTTTCCTCACAAATCAGTGACAGAAAGTTCTGGAATCTGAGAGGAGCCACAAATTTCCTTCCACCCAGAGTTCCCCCAAGTTTCCCGATAAAAATGATACCTCACTTGTGTGGGTAGGCCTAGCGCTTGCGACAGGAAATGCCCCAAAACACAACATGGAAACATCCCATTTTTTGACAGAAAACAGGGCTGTTTTTTGCAAAGTGCCTACCTGTAGATTTTGGCCCCTAGCTCAGCCGGCACCTAGGGAAACCTACCAAACCTGTGCATTTTTTAAAACTAGAGACCTAGGGGAATCCAAGATGGGGTGACTTGTGGGGCTGTGACCAGGTTCTGTTACCCAGAATCCTTTGCAAACCTCAAAATGTGGCTAAAATAACACGTTTTCCTCACATTTCGGTGACAGAAAGTTCTGGAATCTGAGAGGAGCCACAAATTTCCTTCCACCCAGCGTTCCCCCAAGTCTCCCGATAAAAATTATACCTCACTTATGTGGGTAGGCCTAGCGCCCGTGACAGAAAATGCCCCAAAACACAACGTGGACACATCATAGTTTTTCATAGAAAACAGTGCCTACCAGTGGATTTTGGCCTCTAGCTCAGCCGGCACTTGGGGAAAGCTAGCAAACCAGCGCATTTTTTAAAACTAGAAACCCAGGGGAATCCAAGATGGGGTGACTTATGGGGCTCTGACCAGGTTCTGTTACCCAGAATCCTTTGCAAACCTCAAAATGTGGCTAAAATAACACATTTTCCTCACATTTCGGTGACAGAAAGTTCTGGAATCTGAGAGGAGCCACAAATTTCCTTCCACCCCGCGTTCCCCCAAGTCTCCCGATAAAAATGATACCTCACTTGTGTGGGTAGGCCTAGCGCTCGCGACAGGAAATGACCCAAAACACAACGTGGACACATCCTATTTTTTGACAGAAAACAGAGCTGTTTTTTGCAAAATGCCTACCTGTAGATTTTGGCCTCTAGCTCAGCCGGCACATAGAGATACCTACCAAACCTGTGCATTTTTGAAAACTAGAGACCTAGGGGAATCCAAGATGGGGTGACTTGTGGGGCTCTGACCAGTTTCTGTTGCCCAGAATCCTTTGCAAACCTCAAAATGTGGCTAAAATAACACGTTTTCCTCTCATTTCGGTAACAGAAAGTTCTGGAATCTGAGAGGTACCACAAATTTCCTTCCACCCTGCGTTCCCCCAAGTCTCCCGATAAAAATGATACCTCACTTGTGTGGGTAGGCCTAGCGCCCGTGACAGAAAATGCCCCAAAACACAACGTGGATACATCACATTTTTTCATAGAAAACAGTGCCTACCTGTGGATTTTGGCCTCTAGCTCAGCCGGCACCTGGGGAAACCTAGCAAACCAGCGCATTTTTGAAAACTAGAAACCCAGGGGAATCCAAGATGGGGTGACTTATGGGGCTCTGACCAGGTTCTGTTACCCAGAATCCTTTGCAAACCTCAAAATGTGGCTAAAATAACACATTTTCCTCACATTTCGGTGACAGAAAGTTCTGGAATCTGAGAGGAGCCACAAATTTCCTTCCACCCAGCGTTCCCCCAAGTCTCCCGATAAAAATTACACCTCACTTATGTATGTAGGCATAGCGCCCGCGACAGGAAATGCCCCAAAACACAATGTGGACACATCCCATTTTTTGACAGAAAACAGAGCTGTTTTTTGCAAAGTGCCTACCTGTAGATTTTGGCCTCTAGCTCAGCCGGCACATAGAGATACCTACCAAACCTGTGCATTTTGAAAACTAGAGACCTAGGGGAATCCAAGATGGGGTGACTTGTGGGGCTCTGACCAGGTTCTGTTACCCAGAATCCTTTGCAAACCTCAAAACGTAGCTAAAAAAACACGTTTTCCTCACAAATCAGAGACAGAAAGTTCTGGAATCTGAGAGGAGCCACAAATTTCCTTCCACCCAGAGTTCCCCCAAGTCTCCCGATAAAAATGATACCTCACTTGTGTGGGTAGGCCTAGCGCTCGCGACAGGAAATGCCCCAAAACACAACATGGACACATCCCATTTTTTGACAGAAAACAGGGCTGTTTTTTGCAAAGTGCCTACCTGTAGATTTTGGCCTCTAGCTCAGCCGGCACCTAGGGAAACCTACCAAACCTGTGCATTTGTTAAAACTAGAGACCTAGGGGAATCCAAGATGGGGTGACTTGTGGGGCTCTGACCAGGTTCTGTTACCCTGAATCCTTTGCAAACCTCAAAATGTGGCTAAAATAACACGTTTTCCTCACATTTCGGTGACAGAAAGATCTGGAATCTGAGAGGAGCCACAAATTTCCTTCCACCCTGCGTTCCCCCAAGTCTCCCGATAAAATGATACCTCACTTCTGTGGGTAGGCCTAGCGCCCTTGACAGAAAATGCTCCAAAACACAACCTGGACACATCATATTTTTTCATAGAAAACAGTGCCTACCTGTGGATTTTGGCCTCTAGCTCAGCCGGCACTTGGGGAAACCTTGCAAACCCGCGCATTTTTGAAAACTAGAAACCCAGGGGAATCCAAGATGGGGTGACTTATGGGGCTCTGACCAGGTTCTGTCACCCAGAATCCTTTGCAAACCTCAAAATGTGGCTAAAATAACACATTTTCCTCACATTTCAGTGACAGAAAGTTCTGGAATCTGAGAGGAGCCACAAATTTCCTTCCACCCAGCGTTCCCCCAAGTCTCTCGATAAAAATTATACCTCACTTATGTGGGTAGGCCTAGCGCCCGCGACAGGAAATGCCCCAAAACACAACGTGGACACATCCCATTTTTTGACAGAAAACAGAGCTGTTTTTTGCAAAGTGCCTACCTGTAGATTTTGGCCTCTAGCTCTGCCGGCACATAGAGATACCTACCAAACCTGTGCATTTTTGAAAACTAGAGACCTAGGGGAATCCAAGATGGGGTGACTTGTGGGGCTCTGACCAGGTTCTGTTACCCAGAATCCTTTGCAAACCTCAAAACGTGGCTAAAAAAGCACGTTTTCCTCACAAATCAGTGACAGAAAGTTCTGGAATCTGAGAGGAGCCACAAATTTCCTTCCACCCTGCGTTCCCCCAAGTCTCCCGATAAAATGATACCTCACTTCTGTGGGTAGGACTAGCGCCCTTGACAGAAAATGCCCCAAAACACAACGTTGACACATCATATTTTTTCATAGAAAACTGTGCCTACCTGTGGATTTTGGCCTCTTGCTCAGCCGGCACATGGGGAAACCTTGCAAACCCGCGCATTTTTGAAAACTAGAAACCCAGGGGAATCCAAGATGGGGTGACTTATGGGGCTCTGACCAGGTTCTGTCACCCAGAATCCTTTGCAAACCTCAAAATGTGGCTAAAATAACACATTTTCCTCACATTTCGGTGACAGAAAGTTCTGGAATCTGAGAGGAGCCACAAATTCCCTTCCACCCAGCGTTCCCCCAAGTCTCCAGATACAAATTATACCTCACTTATGTGGGTAGGCCTAGCGCCCGCGACAGGAAATGCCCCAAAACACAACGTGGACACATCCTATTTTTTGACAGAAAACAGAGCTGTTTTTTGCAAAGTGCCTACCTGTAGATTTTGGCCTCTAGCTCAGCCGGCACATAGAGATACCTACCAAATCTGTGCATTTGTGAAAACTAGAGACCTAGGGGAATCCAAGAAGGGGTGACTTGTGGGGCTCTGACCAGGTTCTGTTACCCAGAATCCTTTGCAAACCTCAAAACGTGGCTAAAAAAACACGTTTTCCTCACAAATCAGTGACAGAAAGTTCTGGAATCTGAGAGGAGCCACAAATTTCCTTCCACCCAGAGTTCCCCCAAGTCTCCCGATAAAAATGATACCTCAGTTGTGTGGGTAGGCCTAGCGCCCGCGACAGGAAATGCCCCAAAACACAACATGGACACATCCCATTTTATGACAGAAAACAGAGCTGTTTTCTGCAAAGTGCCTTCCTGTAGATTTTGGCCTCTAGCTCAGCCAGCACTTAGGGAAACCTACCAAACCTGTGCATTTTTTAAAACTAGAGACCTAGGGGAATCCAAGATGGGGTGACGTGGGACTCTGACCAGGTTCTGATAACCAGAATCCTTTGCAAACCTCAAAATGTGGCTAAAATAACACGTTTTCCTCACATTTCGGTGACAGAAAGTTCTGGAATCTGAGAGGAGCAACAAATTTCCTTCCACCCTGCGTTCCCCCAAGTCTCCCAATAAAATGATACCTCACTTGTGTGGGTAGGCCTAGCGCCCGTGACAGAAAATGCCCCAAAACACAACGTGGACACATCATATTTTTTCATAGAAAACAATGCCTACCTGTGGATTTTGGCCTCTAGCTCAGCCGGCACTTGGGGAAACCTAGCAAACCAGCGCATTTTTAAAAACTAGAAACCCAGGGGAATCCAAGATGGGGTGACTTATGGGGCTCTGACCAGGTTCTGTTACCCAGAATCCTTTGCAAACCTCAAAATGTGGCTAAAATAACACATTTTCCTCACATTTCGGTGACAGAAAGTTCTGGAATCTGAGAGGAGCCACAAATTTCCTTCCACCCAGCGTTCCCCCAAGTCTCCCGATAAAAATTATACCTCACTTATGTGGGTAGGCCTAGCGCCCGCGACAGGAAATTCCCCAAAACACAACGTGGACACATCCCATTTTTTGACAGAAAACAGAGCTGTTTTTTGCAAAGTGCCTACCTGTAGATTTTGGCCTCTAGCTCAGCCGGCACATAGAGATACCTACCAAACCTGTGCATTTTTTAAAACTAGAGACATAGGGGAATCCAAGATGGTGTGACTTGTGGGGCTCTGACCAGGTTCTGTTACCCAGAATCCTTTGCAAACCTCAAAACGTGGCTTAAAAAGCACGTTTTCCTCACAAATCAGTGACAGAAAGTTCTGGAATCTGAGAGGAGCCACAAATTTCCTTCCACCCAGAGTTCCCCCAAGTCTCCCGATAAAAATGATACCTCACTTGTGTGGGTAGGCCTAGCGCCCGCGACAGGAAATGCCCCAAAACACAACATGGACACATCCCATTTTATGACAGAAAACAGAGCTGTTTTCTGCAAAGTGCCTACCTGTAGATTTTGGCCTCTAGCTCAGCCGGCACCTAGGGAAACCTACCAAACCTGTGCATTTTTTAAAACTAGAGACCTAGGGGAATCCAAGATGGGGTGACTTGTGGGGCTCTGACCAGGTTCTGTTACCCTTAATCCTTTGCAAACCTCAAAATATGGCTAAAATAACACGTTTTCCTCACATTTCGGTGACAGAAAGTTCTGGAATCTGAGAGGAGCCACAAATTTCCTTCCACCCAGCAATCCCCCAAGTCTCCGGATAAAAATGATACCTCACTTGTGTGGGAAGGCCTAGCGCCCGCGACAGGAAATGCCCCAAAACACAACATGGACACATCCCATTTTTTGACAGAAAACAGGGCTGTTTTTTGCAAAGAGCCTACCTGTAGATTTTGGCCTCTAGCTCAGCCGGCACCTAAAGAAACCTACCAAACCTGTGCATTTTTTAAAACTAGAGACCTAGGGGAATCCAAGATGGGGTGACTTGTGGGGCTCTGACCAGGTTCTGTTACCCAGAATCCTTTGCAAACCTCAAAACGTGGCTAAAAAAACACGTTTTCCTCACAAATCAGTGACAGAAAGTTCTGGAATCTGAGAGGAGCCACAAATTTCCTTCCACCCAGAGTTCCCCCAAGTCTCCCGATAAAAATGATACCTCACTTGTGTGGGTAGGCCTAGCGCTCGCGACAGGAAATGCCCCAAAACACAACATGGACACATCCCATTTTTTGACAGAAAACAGGGCTGTTTTTTGCAAAGTGCCTACCTGTAGATTTTGGCCTCTAGCTCAGCCGGCACCTAGGGAAACCTACCAAACCTGTGCATTTTTTAAAACTAGAGACCTAGGGGAATCCAAGATGGGGTGACTTGTGGGGCTCTGACCAGGTTCTGTTGCCCAGAATCCTTTGCAAACCTCAAAATGTGGCTAAAATAATACGTTTTCCTCACATTTCGGAGACAGAAAGTACTGGAATCTGAGAGGAGCAGCAAATTTCTTTCCACCCTGCATTCCCCCAAGTCTCCCGATAAAATGATACCTCACTTGTGTGGGTAGGCCTAGCGCCCGTGACAGAAAATGCCCCAAAACACAACGTGGACACATCATATTTTTTCATAGAAAACAGTGCCTACCTGTGGATTTTGGCCTCTAGCTCAGCCGGCACTTGGGGAAACCTAGCAAACCAGCGCATTTTTGAAAACTAGAAACCCAGGGGAATCCAAGATGGGGTGACTTATGGGGCTCTGACCAGGTTCTGTTACCCAGAATCCTTTTCAAACCTCAAAATGTGGCTAAAATAACACATTTTCCTCACATTTCGGTGACAGAAAGTTCTGGAATCTGAGAGGAGCCACAAATTTCCTTCCACCCAGCGTTCCCCCAAGTCTCCCGATAAAAATTACACCTCACTTATGTATGTAGGCATAGCGCCCGCGACAGGAAATGCCCCAAAACACAACGTGGACACATCCCATTTTTTGACAGAAAACAGAGCTGTTTTTTGCAAAGTGCCTACCTGTAGATTTTGGCCTCTAGCTCAGCCGGCACATAGAGATACCTACCAAACCTGTGCATTTTGAAAACTAGAGACCTAGGGGAATCCAAGATGGGGTGACTTGTGGGGCTCTGACCAGGTTCTGTTACCCAGAATCCTTTGCAAACCTCAAAACGTAGCTAAAAAAACACGTTTTCCTCACAAATCAGAGACAGAAAGTTCTGGAATCTGAGAGGAGCCACAAATTTCCTTCCACCCAGAGTTCCCCCAAGTCTCCCGATAAAAATGATACCTCACTTGTGTGGGTAGGCCTAGCGCTCGCGACAGGAAATGCCCCAAAACACAACATGGACACATCCCATTTTTTGACAGAAAACAGGGCTGTTTTTTGCAAAGTGCCTACCTGTAGATTTTGGCCTCTAGCTCAGCCGGCACCTAGGGAAACCTACCAAACCTTTGCATTTGTTAAAACTAGAGACCTAGGGGAATCCAAGATGGGGTGACTTGTGGGGCTCTGACCAGGTTCTGTTACCCTGAATCCTTTGCAAACCTCAAAATGTGGCTAAAATAACACGTTTTCCTCACATTTCGGTGACAGAAAGATCTGGAATCTGAGAGGAGCCACAAATTTCCTTCCACCCAGCAATCCCCCAAGTCTCCGGATAAAAATGATACCTCACTTGTGTGGGAAGGCCTAGCGCCCGCGACAGGAAATGCCCCAAAACACAACATGGACACATCCCATTTTTTGACAGAAAACAGGGCTGTTTTTTGCAAAGAGCCTACCTGTAGATTTTGGCCTCTAGCTCAGCCGGCACCTAAAGAAACCTACCAAACCTGTGCATTTTTTAAAACTAGAGACCTAGGGGAATCCAAGATGGGGTGACTTGTGGGGCTCTGACCAGGTTCTGTTACCCAGAATCCTTTGCAAACCTCAAAACGTGGCTAAAAAAACATGTTTTCCTCACAAATCAGAGACAGAAAGTTCTGGAATCTGAGAGGAGCCACAAATTTCCTTCCACCCAGAGTTCCCCCAAGTCTCCCGATAAAAATGATACCTCACTTGTGTGGGTAGGCCTAGCGCTCGCGACAGGAAATGCCCCAAAACACAACATGGACACATCCCATTTTTTGACAGAAAACAGGGCTGTTTTTTGCAAAGTGCCTACCTGTAGATTTTGGCCTCTAGCTCAGCCGGCACCTAGGGAAACCTACCAAACCTTTGCATTTGTTAAAACTAGAGACCTAGGGGAATCCAAGATGGGGTGACTTGTGGGGCTCTGACCAGGTTCTGTTACCCTGAATCCTTTGCAAACCTCAAAATGTGGCTAAAATAACACGTTTTCCTCACATTTCGGTGACAGAAAGATCTGGAATCTGAGAGGAGCCACAAATTTCCTTCCACCCAGCAATCCCCCAAGTCTCCGGATAAAAATGATACCTCACTTGTGTGGGAAGGCCTAGCGCCCGCGACAGGAAATGCCCCAAAACACAACATGGACACATCCCATTTTTTGACAGAAAACAGGGCTGTTTTTTGCAAAGAGCCTACCTGTAGATTTTGGCCTCTAGCTCAGCCGGCACCTAAAGAAACCTACCAAACCTGTGCATTTTTTAAAACTAGAGACCTAGGGGAATCCAAGATGGGGTGACTTGTGGGGCTCTGACCAGGTTCTGTTACCCAGAATCCTTTGCAAACCTCAAAACGTGGCTAAAAAAACACGTTTTCCTCACAAATCAGTGACAGAAAGTTCTGGAATCTGAGAGGAGCCACAAATTTCCTTCCACCCAGAGTTCCCCCAAGTCTCCCGATAAAAATGATACCTCACTTGTGTGGGTAGGCCTAGCGCTCGCGACAGGAAATGCCCCAAAACACAACATGGACACATCCCATTTTTTGACAGAAAACAGGGCTGTTTTTTGCAAAGTGCCTACCTGTAGATTTTGGCCTCTAGCTCAGCCGGCACCTAGGGAAACCTACCAAACCTGTGCATTTTTTAAAACTAGAGACCTAGGGGAATCCAAGATGGGGTGACTTGTGGGGCTCTGACCAGGTTCTGTTGCCCAGAATCCTTTGCAAACCTCAAAATGTGGCTAAAATAACACGTTTTCCTCACATTTCGGAGACAGAAAGTACTGGAATCTGAGAGGAGCAGCAAATTTCTTTCCACCCTGCATTCCCCCAAGTCTCCCGATAAAATGATACCTCACTTGTGTGGGTAGGCCTAGCGCCCGTGACAGAAAATGCCCCAAAACACAACGTGGACACATCATATTTTTTCATAGAAAACAGTGCCTACCTGTGGATTTTGGCCTCTAGCTCAGCCGGCACTTGGGGAAACCTAGCAAACCAGCGCATTTTTGAAAACTAGAAACCCAGGGGAATCCAAGATGGGGTGACTTATGGGGCTCTGACCAGGTTCTGTTACCCAGAATCCTTTTCAAACCTCAAAATGTGGCTAAAATAACACATTTTCCTCACATTTCGGTGACAGAAAGTTCTGGAATCTGAGAGGAGCCACAAATTTCCTTCCACCCAGCGTTCCCCCAAGTCTCCCGATAAAAATTACACCTCACTTATGTATGTAGGCATAGCGCCCGCGACAGGAAATGCCCCAAAACACAACGTGGACACATCCCATTTTTTGACAGAAAACAGAGCTGTTTTTTGCAAAGTGCCTACCTGTAGATTTTGGCCTCTAGCTCAGCCGGCACATAGAGATACCTACCAAACCTGTGCATTTTGAAAACTAGAGACCTAGGGGAATCCAAGATGGGGTGACTTGTGGGGCTCTGACCAGGTTCTGTTACCCAGAATCCTTTGCAAACCTCAAAACGTAGCTAAAAAAACACGTTTTCCTCACAAATCAGAGACAGAAAGTTCTGGAATCTGAGAGGAGCCACAAATTTCCTTCCACCCAGAGTTCCCCCAAGTCTCCCGATAAAAATGATACCTCACTTGTGTGGGTAGGCCTAGCGCTCGCGACAGGAAATGCCCCAAAACACAACATGGACACATCCCATTTTTTGACAGAAAACAGGGCTGTTTTTTGCAAAGTGCCTACCTGTAGATTTTGGCCTCTAGCTCAGCCGGCACCTAGGGAAACCTACCAAACCTTTGCATTTGTTAAAACTAGAGACCTAGGGGAATCCAAGATGGGGTGACTTGTGGGGCTCTGACCAGGTTCTGTTACCCTGAATCCTTTGCAAACCTCAAAATGTGGCTAAAATAACACGTTTTCCTCACATTTCGGTGACAGAAAGATCTGGAATCTGAGAGGAGCCACAAATTTCCTTCCACCCTGCGTTCCCCCAAGTCTCCCGATAAAATGATACCTCACTTCTGTGGGTAGGCCTAGCGCCCTTGACAGAAAATGCTCCAAAACACAACGTGGACACATCATATTTTTTCATAGAAAACAGTGCCTACCTGTGGATTTTGGCCTCTAGCTCAGCCGGCACTTGGGGAAACCTTGCAAACCCGCGCATTTTTGAAAACTAGAAACCCAGGGGAATCCAAGATGGGGTGACTTATGGGGCTCTGACCAGGTTCTGTCACCCAGAATCCTTTCCAAACCTCAAAATGTGGCTAAAATAACACATTTTCCTCACATTTCGGTGACAGAAAGTTCTGGAATCTGAGAGGAGCCACAAATTTCCTTCCACCCAGCGTTCCCCCAAGTCTCTCGATAAAAATTATACCTCACTTATGTGGGTAGGCCTAGCGCCCGCGACAGGAAATGCCCAAAAACACAACGTGGACACATCCCATTTTTTGACAGAAAACAGAGCTGTTTTTTGCAAAGTGCCTACCTGTAGATTTTGGCCTCTAGCTCTGCCGGCACATAGAGATACCTACCAAACCTGTGCATTTTTGAAAACTAGAGACCTAGGGGAATCCAAGATGGGGTGACTTGTGGGGCTCTGACCAGGTTCTGTTACCCAGAATCCTTTGCAAACCTCAAAACATGGCTAAAAAAGCACGTTTTCCTCACAAATCAGTGACAGAAAGTTCTGGAATCTGAGAGGAGCCACAAATTTCCTTCCACCCTGCGTTCCCCCAAGTCTCCCGATAAAATGATACCTCACTTCTGTGGGTAGGACTAGCGCCCTTGACAGAAAATGCCCCAAAACACAACGTTGACACATCATATTTTTTCATAGAAAACAGTGCCTACCTGTGGATTTTGGCCTCTAGCTCAGCCGGCACTTGGGGAAAGCTTGCAAACCCGCGCATTTTTGAAAACTAGAAACCCAGCGGAATCCAAGATGGGGTGACTTATGGGGCTCTGACCAGGTTCTGTCACCCAGAATCCTTTGCAAACCTCAAAATGTGGCTAAAATAACACATTTTCCTCACATTTCGGTGACAGAAAGTTCTGGAATCTGAGAGGAGCCACAAATTTCCTTCCACCCAGAGTTCCCCCAAGTCTCCCGATAAAAATGATACCTCAGTTGTGTGGGTAGGCCTAGCGCCCGCGACAGGAAATGCCCCAAAACACAACATGGACACATCCCATTTTATGACAGAAAACAGAGCTGTTTTCTGCAAAGTGCCTTCCTGTAGATTTTGGCCTCTAGCTCAGCCAGCACTTAGGGAAACCTACCAAACCTGTGCATTTTTTAAAACTAGAGACCTAGGGGAATCCAAGATGGGGTGACGTGGGACTCTGACCAGGTTCTGTTAACCAGAATCCTTTGCAAACCTCAAAATGTGGCTAAAATAACACGTTTTCCTCACATTTCGGTGACAGAAAGTTCTGGAATCTGAGAGGAGCAACAAATTTCCTTCCACCCTGCGTTCCCCCAAGTCTCCCAATAAAATGATACCTCACTTGTGTGGGTAGGCCTAGCGCCCGTGACAGAAAATGCCCCAAAACACAACGTGGACACATCATATTTTTTCATAGAAAACAGTGCCTACCTGTGGATTTTGGCCTCTAGCTCAGCCGGCACTTGGGGAAACCTAGCAAACCAGCGCATTTTTTAAAACTAGAGACCTAGGGGAATCCAAGATGGGGTGACTTGTGGGGCTCTGACCAGGTTCTGTTACCCAGAATCCTTTGCAAACCTCAAAACGTGGCTAAAAAAGCACGTTTTCCTCACAAATCAGTGACAGAAAGTTCTGGAATCTGAGAGGAGCCACAAATTTCCTTCCACCCAGAGTTCCCCCAAGTCTCCCGATAAAAATGATACCTCACTTGTGTGGGTAGGCCTAGCGCCCGCGACAGGAAATGCCCCAAAACACAACATGGACACATCCCATTTTATGACAGAAAACAGAGCTGTTTTCTGCAAAGTGCCTACCTGTAGATTTTGGCCTCTAGCTCAGCCGGCACCTAGGGAAACCTACCAAACCTGTGCATTTTTTAAAACTAGAGACCTAGGGGAATCCAAGATGGGGTGACTTGTGGGGCTCTGACCAGGTTCTGTTACCCTTAATCCTTTGCAAACCTCAAAATATGGCTAAAATAACACGTTTTCCTCACATTTCGGTGACAGAAAGTTCTGGAATCTGAGAGGAGCCACAAATTTCCTTCCACCCAGCAATCCCCCAAGTCTCCGGATAAAAATGATACCTCACTTGTGTGGGAAGGCCTAGCGCCCGCGACAGGAAATGCCCCAAAACACAACATGGACACATCCCATTTTTTGACAGAAAACAGGGCTGTTTTTTGCAAAGAGCCTACCTGTAGATTTTGGCCTCTAGCTCAGCCGGCACCTAAAGAAACCTACCAAACCTGTGCATTTTTTAAAACTAGAGACCTAGGGGAATCCAAGATGGGGTGACTTGTGGGGCTCAGACCAGTTTCTGTTGCCCAGAATCCTTTGCAAACCTCAAAATGTGGCTAAAATAACACGTTTTCCTCACATTTCGGTAACAGAAAGTTCTGGAATCTGAGAGGTGCCACAAATTTCCTTCCACCCTGCGTTCCCCCAAGTCTCTCGATAAAAATGATACCTCACTTGTGTGGGTAGGCCTAGCGCCCGTGACAGAAAATGCCCCAAAACACAACGTGGATACATCACATTTTTTCATAGAAAACAGTGCCTACCTGTGGATTTTGGCCTCTAGCTCAGCCGGCACCTGGGGAAACCTAGCAAACCAGCGCATTTTTGAAAACTAGAAACCCAGGGGAATCCAAGATGGGGTGACTTATGGGGCTCTGACCAGGTTCTGTTACCCAGAATCCTTTGCAAACCTCAAAATGTGGCTAAAATAACACATTTTCCTCACATTTCGGTGACAGAAAGTTCTGGAATCTGAGAGGAGCCACAAATTTCCTTCCACCCAGCGTTCCCCCAAGTCTCTCGATAAAAATTATACCTCACTTATGTGGGTAGGCCTAGCGCCCGCGACAGGAAATACCCCAAAACACAACGTGGACACTTCCCATTTTTTGACAGAAAACAGAGCTGTTTTTTGCAAAGTGCCTACCTGTAGATTTTGGCCTCTAGCTCAGCCGGCACATAGAGATACCTACCAAACCTGTGCATTTTGAAAACTAGAGACCTAGGGGAATCCAAGATGGGGTGACTTGTGGGGCTCTGACCAGGTTCTGTTACCCAGAATCCTTTGCAAACCTCAAAACGTGGCTAAAAAAACACGTTTTCCTCACAAATCAGTGACAGGAAGTTCTGGAATCTGAGAGGAGCCACAAATTTCCTTCCACCCAGAGTTCCCCCAAGTCTCCCGATAAAAATACCTCACTTGTGTGGGTAGGCCTAGCGCTCGCGACAGGAAATGCCCCAAAACACAACATGGAAACATCCCATTTTTTGACAGAAAACAGGGCTGTTTTTTGCAAAGTGCCTACCTGTAGATTTTGGCCCCTAGCTCAGCCGGCACCTAGGGAAACCTACCAAACCTGTGCATTTTTTAAAACTAGAGACCTAGGGGAATCCAAGATGGGGTGACTTGTGGGGCTCTGACCAGGTTCTGTTACCCAGAATCCTTTGCAAACCTCAAAATGTGGCTAAAATAACACGTTTTCCTCACATTTCGGTGACAGAAAGTTCTGGAATCTGAGAGGAGCCACAAATTTCCTTCCACCCAGCGTTCCCCCAAGTCTCCCGATAAAAATTATACCTCACTTATGTGGGTAGGCCTAGCGCCCGTGACAGAAAATGCCCCAAAACACAACGTGGACACATCATATTATTTCATAGAAAACAGTGCCTACCAGTGGATTTTGGCCTCTAGCTCAGCCGGCACTTGGGGAAACCTAGCAAACCAGCGCATTTTTTAAAACTAGAAACCCAGGGGAATCCAAGATGGGGTGACTTATGGGGCTCTGACCAGGTTCTGTTACCCAGAATCCTTTGCAAACCTCAAAATGAGGCTAAAATAACACATTTTCCTCACATTTCGGTGACAGAAAGTTCTGGAATCTGATAGGAGCCACAAATTTCCTTCCACCCAGCGTTCCCCCAAGTCTCCCGATAAAAATGATACCTCACTTGTGTGGGTAGGCCTAGCGCTCGCGACAGGAAATGCCCCAAAACACAAAGTGGACACATCCTATTTTTTGACAGAAAACAGAGCTGTTTTTTGCAAAATGCCTACCTGTAGATTTTGGCCTCTAGCTCAGCCGGCACATAGAGATACCTACCAAACCTGTGCATTTTTGAAAACTAGAGACCTAGGGGAATCCAAGATGGGGTGACTTGTGGGTCTCTGACCAGTTTCTGTTGCCCAGAATCCTTTGCAAACCTCAAAATGTGGCTAAAATAACACATTTTCCTCACATTTCGGTAACAGAAAGTTCTGGAATCTGAGAGGTGCCACAAATTTCCTTCCACCCTGCTTTCCCCCAAGTCTCCCGATAAAAATGATACCTCACTTGTGTGGGTAGGCCTAGCGCCCGTGACAGAAAATGCCCCAAAACACAACGTGGATACATCACATTTTTTCATAGAAAACAGTGCCTACCTGTGGATTTTGGCCTCTAGCTCAGCCGGCACCTGGGGAAACCTAGCAAACCAGCGCATTTTTTAAAACTAGAAACCAAGGGGAATCCAAGATGGGGTGACTTATGGGGCTCTGACCAGGTTCTGTTACCCAGAATCCTTTGCAAACCTCAAAATGTGGCTAAAATAACACATTTTCCTCACATTTCGGTGACAGAAAGTTCTGGAATCTGAGAGGAGCCACAAATTTCCTTCCACCCAGCGTTCCCCCAAGTCTCTCGATAAAAATTATACCTCACTTATGTGGGTAGGCCTAGCACCCGCGACAGGAAATGCCCCAAAACACAACGTGGACACATCCCATTTTTTGACAGAAAACAGAGCTGTTTTTTGCAAAGTGCCTACCTGTAGATTTTGGCCTCTAGCTCTGCCGGCACATAGAGATACCTACCAAACCTGTGCATTTTGGAAAACTAGAGACCTAGGGGAATCCAAGATGGGGTGACTTGTGGGGCTCTGACCAGGTTCTGTTACCCAGAATCCTTTGCAAACCTCAAAACGTGGCTAAAAAAGCACGTTTTCCTCACAAATCAGTGACAGAACGTTCTGGAATCTGAGAGGAGCCACAAATTTCCTTCCACCCAGAGTTCCCCCAAGTCTCCCGATAAAAATGATACCTCACTTGTGTGGGTAGGCCTAGCGCTCGCGACAGGAAATGCCCCAAAACACAACATGGACACATCCCATTTTTTGACAGAAAACAGGGCTATTTTTTGCAAAGTGCCTACCTGTAGATTTTGGCCCCTAGCTCAGCCGGCACCTAGGGAAACCTACCAAACCTGTGCATTTTTTAAAACTAGAGACCTAGGGGAATCCAAGATGGGGTGACTTGTGGGGCTCTGACCAGGTTCTGTTACCCAGAATCCTTTGCAAACCTCAAAATGTGGCTAAAATAACACGTTTTCCTCACATTTCGGTGACAGAAAGTTCTGGAATCTGAGAGGAGCCACAAATTTCCTTCCACCCTGCGTTCCCCCAAGTCTCCCGTTAAAATGATACCTCACTTGTGTGGGTAGGCCTAGCGCCCGTGACAGAAAATGCCCCAAAACACAACGTGGACACATCATATTTTTTCATAGAAAACAGTGCCCACCTGTGGATTTTGGCCTCTAGCTCAGCCGGCACTTGGGGAAACCTTGCAAACCAGCGCATTTTTGAAAACTAGAAACCCAGGGGAATCCAAGATGGGTTGACTTATGGGGCTCTGACCAGGTTCTGTTACCCAGAATCCTTTGCAAACCTCAAAATGTGGCTAAAATAACACGTTTTCCTCACATTTCGGTGACAGAAAGTTCTGGAATCTGAGAGGAGCCACAAATTCCCTTCCACCCAGCGTTCCCCCAAGTCTCCAGATACAAATTATACCTCACTTATGTGGGTAGGCCTAGCGCCCGCGACAGGAAATGCCCCAAAACACAACGTGGACACATCCTATTTTTTGACAGAAAACAGAGCTGTTTTTTGCAAAGTGCCTACCTGTAGATTTTGGCCTCTAGCTCAGCCGGCACATAGAGATACCTACCAAATCTGTGCATTTGTGAAAACTAGAGACCTAGGGGAATCCAAGAAGGGGTGACTTGTGGGGCTCTGACCAGGTTCTGTTACCCAGAATCCTTTGCAAACCTCAAAACGTGGCTAAAAAAACACGTTTTCCTCACAAATCAGTGACAGAAAGTTCTGGAATCTGAGAGGAGCCACAAATTTCCTTCCACCCAGAGTTCCCCCAAGTCTCCCGATAAAAATGATACCTCAGTTGTGTGGGTAGGCCTAGCGCCCGCGACAGGAAATGCCCCAAAACACAACATGGACACATCCCATTTTATGACAGAAAACAGAGCTGTTTTCTGCAAAGTGCCTTCCTGTAGATTTTGGCCTCTAGCTCAGCCAGCACTTAGGGAAACCTACCAAACCTGTGCATTTTTTAAAACTAGAGACCTAGGGGAATCCAAGATGGGGTGACGTGGGACTCTGACCAGGTTCTGTTAACCAGAATCCTTTGCAAACCTCAAAATGTGGCTAAAATAACACGTTTTCCTCACATTTCGGTGACAGAAAGTACTGGAATCTGAGAGGAGCAGCAAATTTCTTTCCACCCTGCGTTCCCCCAAGTCTCCCGATAAAATGATACCTCACTTGTGTGGGTAGGCCTAGCGCCCGTGCCAGAAAATGCCCCAAAACACAACGTGGACACATCATATTTTTTCATAGAAAACAGTGCCTACCTGTGGATTTTGGCCTCTAGCTCAGCCGGCACTTGGGGAAACCTAGCAAACCAGCGCATTTTTGAAAACTAGAAACCCAGGGGAATCCAAGATGGGGTGACTTGTGGGGCTCTGACCAGGTTCTGTTACCCAGAATCCTTTGCAAACCTCAAAACGTGGCTAAAAAAGCACGTTTTCCTCACAAATCAGTGACAGAAAGTTCTGGAATCTGAGAGGAGCCACAAATTTCCTTCCACCCAGCGTTCCCCCAAGTCTCCAGATACAAATTATACCTCACTTATGTGGGTAGGCCTAGCGCCCGCGACAGGAAATGCCCCAAAACACAACGTGGACACATCCTATTTTTTGACAGAAAACAGAGCTGTTTTTTGCAAAGTGCCTACCTGTAGATTTTGGCCTCTAGCTCAGCCGGCACATAGAGATACCTACCAAATCTGTGCATTTGTGAAAACTAGAGACCTAGGGGAATCCAAGAAGGGGTGACTTGTGGGGCTCTGACCAGGTTCTGTTACCCAGAATCCTTTGCAAACCTCAAAACGTGGCTAAAAAAACACGTTTTCCTCACAAATCAGTGACAGAAAGTTCTGGAATCTGAGAGGAGCCACAAATTTCCTTCCACCCAGAGTTCCCCCAAGTCTCCCGATAAAAATGATACCTCAGTTGTGTGGGTAGGCCTAGCGCCCGCGACAGGAAATGCCCCAAAACACAACATGGACACATCCCATTTTATGACAGAAAACAGAGCTGTTTTCTGCAAAGTGCCTACCTGTAGATTTTGGCCTCTAGCTCAGCCGGCACCTAGGGAAACCTACCAAACCTGTGCATTTTTTAAAACTAGAGACCTAGGGGAATCCAAGATGGGGTGACTTGTGGGGCTCTGACCAGGTTCTGTTAACCAGAATCCTTTGCAAACCTCAAAATATGGCTAAAATAACACGTTTTCCTCACATTTCGGTGACAGAAAGTTCTGGAATCTGAGAGGAGCCACAAATTTCATTCCACCCAGCAATCCCCCAAGTCTCCGGATAAAAATGATACCTCACTTGTGTGGGAAGGCCTAGCGCCCGCGACAGGAAATGCCCCAAAACACAACATGGACACATCCCATTTTTTGACAGAAAACAGGGCTGTTTTTTGCAAAGAGCCTACCTGTAGATTTTGGCCTCTAGCTTAGCCGGCACCTAAAGAAACCTACCAAACCTGTGCATTTTTTAAAACTAGAGACCTAGGGGAATCCAAGATGGGGTGACTTGTGGGGCTCAGACCAGTTTCTGTTGCCCAGAATCCTTTGCAAACCTCAAAATGTGGCTAAAATAACACGTTTTCCTCACATTTCGGTAACAGAAAGTTCTGGAATCTGAGAGGTGCCACAAATTTCCTTCCACCCTGCATTCCCCCAAGTCTCCCGATAAAAATGATACCTCACTTGTGTGGGTAGGCCTAGCGCCCGTGACAGAAAATGCCCCAAAACACAACGTGGATACATCACATTTTTTCATAGAAAACAGTGCCTACCTGTGGATTTTGGCCTCTAGCTCAGCCGGCACCTGGGGAAACCTAGCAAACCAGCGCATTTTTTAAAACTAGAAACCCAGGGGAATCCAAGATGGGGTGACTTATGGGGCTCTGACCAGGTTCTGTTACCCAGAATCCTTTGCAAACCTCAAAATGTGGCTAAAATAACACATTTTCCTCACATTTCGGTGACAGAAAGTTCTGGAATCTGAGAGGAGCCACAAATTTCCTTCCACCCAGCGTTCCCCCAAGTCTCTCGATAAAAATTATACCTCACTTATGTGGGTAGGCCTAGCGCCCGCGACAGGAAATGCCCCAAAACACAACGTGGACACTTCCCATTTTTTGACAGAAAACAGAGCTGTTTTTTGCAAAGTGTCTACCTGTAGATTTTGGCCTCTAGCTCAGCCGGCACATAGAGATACCTACCAAACCTGTGCATTTTGAAAACTAGAGACCTAGGGGAATCCAAGATGGGGTGACTTGTGGGGCTCTGACCAGGTTCTGTTACCCAGAATCCTTTGCAAACCTCAAAACGTGGCTAAAAAAACACGTTTTCCTCACAAATCAGTGACAGGAAGTTCTGGAATCTGAGAGGAGCCACAAATTTCCTTCCACCCAGAGTTCCCCCAAGTCTCCCGATAAAAATAACTCACTTGTGTGGGTAGGCCTAGCGCTCGCGACAGGAAATGCCCCAAAACACAACATGGAAACATCCCATTTTTTGACAGAAAACAGGGCTGTTTTTTGCAAAGTGCCTACCTGTAGATTTTGGCCCCTAGCTCAGCCGGCACCTAGGGAAACCTACCAAACCTGTGCATTTTTTAAAACTAGAGACCTAGGGGAATCCAAGATGGGGTGACTTGTGGGGCTCTGACCAGGTTCTGTTACCCAGAATCCTTTGCAAACCTCAAAATGTGGCTAAAATAACACGTTTTCCTCACATTTCGGTGACAGAAAGTTCTGGAATCTGAGAGGAGCCACAAATTTCCTTCCACCCAGCGTTCCCCCAAGTCTCCCGATAAAAATTATACCTCACTTATGTGGGTAGGCCTAGCGCCCGTGACAGAAAATGCCCCAAAACACAACGTGGACACATCATATTATTTCATAGAAAACAGTGCCTACCAGTGGATTTTGGCCTCTAGCTCAGCCGGCACTTGGGGAAACCTAGCAAACCAGCGCATTTTTTAAAACTAGAAACCCAGGGGAATCCAAGATGGGGTGACTTATGGGGCTCTGACCAGGTTCTGTTACCCAGAATCCTTTGCAAACCTCAAAATGTGGCTAAAATAACACATTTTCCTCACATTTCGGTGACAGAAAGTTCTGGAATCTGATAGGAGCCACAAATTTCCTTCCACCCAGCGTTCCCCCAAGTCTCCCGATAAAAATGATACCTCACTTGTGTGGGTAGGCCTAGCGCTCGCGACAGGAAATGCCCCAAAACACAACGTGGACACATCCTATTTTTTGACAGAAAACAGAGCTGTTTTTTGCAAAATGCCTACCTGTAGATTTTGGCCTCTAGCTCAGCCGGCACATAGAGATACCTACCAAACCTGTGCATTTTTTAAAACTAGAGACCTAGGGGAATCCAAGATGGGGTGACTTGTGGGTCTCTGACCAGTTTCTGTTGCCCAGAATCCTTTGCAAACCTCAAAATGTGGCTAAAATAACACATTTTCCTCACATTTCGGTAACAGAAAGTTCTGGAATCTGAGAGGTGCCACAAATTTCCTTCCACCCTGCGTTCCCCCAAGTCTCCCGATAAAAATGATACCTCACTTGTGTGGGTAGGCCTAGCGCCCGTGACAGAAAATGCCCCAAAACACAACGTGGATACATCACATTTTTTCATAGAAAACAGTGCCTACCTGTGGATTTTGGCCTCTAGCTCAGCCGGCACTTGGGGAAACCTAGCAAACCAGCGCATTTTTTAAAACTAGAAACCCAGGGGAATCCAAGATGGGGTGACTTATGGGGCTCTGACCAGGTTCTGTTACCCAGAATCCTTTGCAAACCTCAAAATGAGGCTAAAATAACACATTTTCCTCACATTTCGGTGACAGAAAGTTCTGGAATCTGAGAGGAGCCACAAATTTCCTTCCACCCAGCGTTCCCCCAAGTCTCTCGATAAAAATTATACCTCACTTATGTGGGTAGGCCTAGCGCCCGCGACAGGAAATACCCCAAAACACAACGTGGACACATCCCATTTTTTGACAGAAAACAGAGCTGTTTTTTGCAAAGTGCCTACCTGTAGATTTTGGCCTCTAGCTCTGCCGGCACATAGAGATACCTACCAAACCTGTGCATTTTGGAAAACTAGAGACCTAGGGGAATCCAAGATGGGGTGACTTGTGGGGCTCTGACCAGGTTCTGTTACCCAGAATCCTTTGCAAACCTCAAAACGTGGCTAAAAAAGCACGTTTTCCTCACAAATCAGTGACAGAAAGTTCTGGAATCTGAGAGGAGCCACAAATTTCCTTCCACCCAGAGTTCCCCCAAGTCTCCCGATAAAAATGATACCTCACTTGTGTGGGTAGGCCTAGCGCTCGCGACAGGAAATGCCCCAAAACACAACATGGACACATCCCATTTTTTGACAGAAAACAGGGCTGTTTTTTGCAAAGTGCCTACCTGTAGATTTTGGCCCCTAGCTCAGCCGGCACCTAGGGAAACCTACCAAACCTGTGCATTTTTTAAAACTAGAGACCTAGGGGAATCCAAGATGGGGTGACTTGTGGGGCTCTGACCAGGTTCTGTTACCCAGAATCCTTTGCAAACCTCAAAATGTGGCTAAAATAACACGTTTTCCTCACATTTCGGTGACAGAAAGTTCTGGAATCTGAGAGGAGCCACAAATTTCCTTCCACCCTGCGTTCCCCCAAGTCTCCCGTTAAAATGATACCTCACTTGTGTGCGTAGGCCTAGCGCCCGTGACAGAAAATGCCCCAAAACACAACGTGGACACATCATATTTTTTCATAGAAAACAGTGCCCACCTGTGGATTTTGGCCTCTAGCTCAGCCGGCACTTGGGGAAACCTTGCAAACCAGCGCATTTTTGAAAACTAGAAACCCAGGGGAATCCAAGATGGGGTGACTTATGGGGCTCTGACCAGGTTCTGTTACCCAGAATCCTTTGCAAACCTCAAAATGTGGCTAAAATAACACGTTTTCCTCACATTTCGGTGACAGAAAGTTCTGGAATCTGAGAGGAGCCACAAATTTCCTTCCACCCTGCGTTCCCCCAAGTCTCCCGTTAAAATGATACCTCACTTGTGTGGGTAGGCCTAGCGCCCGTGACAGAAAATGCCCCAAAACACAACGTGGATACATCACATTTTTTCATAGAAAACAGTGCCTACCTGTGGATTTTGGCCTCTAGCTCAGCCGGCACCTGGGGAAACCTAGCAAACCAGCGCATTTTTTAAAACTAGAAACCAAGGGGAATCCAAGATGGGGTGACTTATGGGGCTCTGACCAGGTTCTGTTACCCAGAATCCTTTGCAAACCTCAAAATGTGGCTAAAATAACACATTTTCCTCACATTTCGGTGACAGAAAGTTCTGGAATCTGAGAGGAGCCACAAATTTCCTTCCACCCAGCGTTCCCCCAAGTCTCCCGATAAAAATTATACCTCACTTATGTGGGTAGGCCTAGCGCCCGCGACAAGAAATGCCCCAAAACACAACGTGGACACATCCCATTTTTTGACAGAAAACAGAGCTGTTTTTTGCAAAGTGCCTACCTGTAGATTTTGGCCTCTAGCTCAGCCGGCACATAGAGGTACCTACCAAACCTGTGCATTTTTGAAAACTAGAGACCTAGGGGAATCCAAGATGGGGTGACTTGTGGGGCTCTGACCAGGTTCTGTTACCCAGAATCCTTTGCAAACCTCAAAACGTGGCTAAAAAAACACGTTTTCCTCACAAATCAGTGACAGAAAGTTCTGGAATCTGAGAGGAGCCACAAATTTCCTTCCACCCAGAGTTCCCCCAAGTCTCCCGATAAAAATGATACCTCACTTGTGTGGGTAGGCCTAGCGCTCGCGACAGGAAATGCCCCAAAACACAACATGGACACATCCCATTTTTTGACAGAAAACAGGGCTGTTTTTTGCAAAGTGCCTACCTGTAGATTTTGGCCTCTAGCTCAGCCGGCACCTAGGGAAACCTACCAAACCTGTGCATTTTTTAAAACTAGAGACCTAGGGGAATCCAAGATGGGGTGACTTGTGGGGCTCTGACCAGGTTCTGTTGCCCAGAATCCTTTGCAAACCTCAAAATGTGGCTAAAAAAACACGTTTTCCTCACATTTCGGAGACAGAAAGTACTGGAATCTGAGAGGAGCAGCAAATTTCTTTCCACCCTGCGTTCCCCCAAGTCTCCCGATAAAATGATACCTCACTTGTGTGGGTAGGCCTAGCGCCCGTGACAGAAAATGCCCCAAAACACAACGTGGACACATCATATTTTTTCATAGAAAACAGTGCCTACCTGTGGATTTTGGCCTCTAGCTCAGCCGGCACTTGGGGAAACCTAGCAAACCAGCGCATTTTTGAAAACTAGAAACCCAGGGGAATCCAAGATGGGGTGACTTATGGGGCTCTGACCAGGTTCTGTTACCCAGAATCCTTTGCAAACCTCAAAATGTGGCTAAAATAACACATTTTCCTCACATTTCGGTGACAGAAAGTTCTGGAATCTGAGAGGAGCCACAAATTTCCTTCCACCCAGCGTTCCCCCAAGTCTCCCGATAAAAATTACACCTCACTTATGTATGTAGGCATAGCGCCCGCGACAGGAAATGCCCCAAAACACAACGTGGACCCATCCCATTTTTTGACAGAAAACAGAGCTGTTTTTTGCAAAGTGCCTACCTGTAGATTTTGGCCTCTAGCTCAGCCGGCACATAGAGATACCCACCAAACCTGTGCATTTTGAAAACTAGAGACCTAGGGGAATCCAAGATGGGGTGACTTGTGGGGCTCTGACCAGGTTCTGTTACACAGAATCCTTTGCAAACCTCAAAACGTAGCTAAAAAAACACGTTTTCCTCACAAATCAGAGACAGAAAGTTCTGGAATCTGAGAGGAGCCACAAATTTCCTCCCACCCAGAGTTCCCCCAAGTCTCCCGATAAAAATGATACCTCACTTGTGTGGGTAGGCCTAGCGCTCGCGACAGGAAATGCCCCAAAACACAACATGGACACATCCCATTTTTTGACAGAAAACAGGGCTGTTTTTTGCAAAGTGCCTACCTGTAGATTTTGGCCTCTAGCTCAGCCGGCACCGAGGGAAACCTACCAAACCTGTGCATTTGTTAAAACTAGAGACCTAGGGGAATCCAAGATGGGGTGACTTGTGGGTCTCTGACTAGGTTCTGTTACCCTGAATCCTTTGCAAACCTCAAAATGTGGCTAAAATAACACGTTTTCCTCACATTTCGGTGACAGAAAGATCTGGAATCTGAGAGGAGCCACAAATTTCCTTCCACCCTGCGTTCCCCCAAGTCTCCCGATAAAATGATACCTCACTTCTGTGGGTAGGCCTAGCGCCCTTGACAGAAAATGCTCCAAAACACAACGTGGACACATCATATTTTTTCATAGAAAACAGTGCCTACCTGTGGATTTTGGCCTCTAGCTCAGCCGGCACTTGGGGAAACCTTGCAAACCCGCGCATTTTTGAAAACTAGAAACCCAGGGGAATCCAAGATGGGGTGACTTATGGGGCTCTGACCAGGTTCTGTCACCCAGAATCCTTTGCAAACCTCAAAATGTGGCTAAAATAACACATTTTCCTCACATTTCGGTGACAGAAAGTTCTGGAATCTGAGAGGAGCCACAAATTTCCTTCCACCCAGCGTTTCCCCAAGTCTCTCGATAAAAATTATACCTCACTTATGTGGGTAGGCCTAGCGCCCGCGACAGGAAATGCCCCAAAACACAACGTGGACACATCCCATTTTTTGACAGAAAACAGAGCTGTTTTTTGCAAAGTGCCTACCTGTAGATTTTGGCCTCTAGCTCTGCCGGCACATAGAGATACCTACCAAACCTGTGCATTTTTGAAAACTAGAGACCTAGGGGAATCCAAGATGGGGTGACTTGTGGGGCTCTGACCAGGTTCTGTTACCCAGAATCCTTTGCAAACCTCAAAACGTGGCTAAAAAAGCACGTTTTCCTCACAAATCAGTGACAGAAAGTTCTGGAATCTGAGAGGAGCCACAAATTTCCTTCCACCCTGCGTTCCCCCAAGTCTCCCGATAAAATGATACCTCACTTCTGTGGGTAGGACTAGCGCCCTTGACAGAAAATGCCCCAAAACACAACGTTGACACATCATATTTTTTCATAGAAAACAGTGCCTACCTGTGGATTTTGGCCTCTAGCTCAGCCGGCACTTGGGGAAACCTTGCAAACCCGCTCATTTTTGAAAACTAGAAACCCAGGGGAATCCAAGATGGGGTGACTTATGGGGCTCTGACCAGGTTCTGTCACCCAGAATCCTTTGCAAACCTCAAAATGTGGCTAAAATAACACATTTTCCTCACATTTCGGTGACAGAAAGTTCTGGAATCTGAGAGGAGCCACAAATTCCCTTCCACCCAGCGTTCCCCCAAGTCTCCAGATACAAATTATACCTCACTTATGTGGGTAGGCCTAGCGCCCGCGACAGGAAATGCCCCAAAACACAACGTGGACACATCCTATTTTTTGACAGAAAACAGAGCTCTTTTTTGCAAAGTGCCTACCTGTAGATTTTGGCCTCTAGCTCAGCCGGCACATAGAGATACCTACCAAATCTGTGCATTTGTGAAAACTAGAGACCTAGGGGAATCCAAGAAGGGGTGACTTGTGGGGCTCTGACCAGGTTCTGTTACCCAGAATCCTTTGCAAACCTCAAAACGTGGCTAAAAAAACACGTTTTCCTCACAAATCAGTGACAGAAAGTTCTGGAATCTGAGAGGAGCCACAAATTTCCTTCCACCCAGAGTTCCCCCAAGTCTCCCGATAAAAATGATACCTCAGTTGTGTGGGTAGGCCTAGCGCCCGCGACAGGAAGTGCCCCAAAACACAACATGGACACATCCCATTTTATGACAGAAAACAGAGCTGTTTTCTGCAAAGTGCCTTCCTGTAGATTTTGGCCTCTAGCTCAGCCAGCACTTAGGGAAACCTACCAAACCTGTGCATTTTTTAAAACTAGAGACCTAGGGGAATCCAAGATGGGGTGACGTGGGACTCTGACCAGGTTCTGTTAACCAGAATCCTTTGCAAACCTCAAAATGTGGCTAAAATAACACGTTTTCCTCACATTTCGGTGACAGAAAGTTCTGGAATCTGAGAGGAGCAACAAATTTCCTTCCACCCTGCGTTCCCCCAAGTCTCCCAATAAAATGATACCTCACTTGTGTGGGTAGGCCTAGCGCCCGTGACAGAAAATGCCCCAAAACACAACGTGGACACATCATATTTTTTCATTGAAAACAGTGCCTACCTGTGGATTTTGGCCTCTAGCTCAGCCGGCACTTGGGGAAACCTAGCAAACCAGCGCATTTTTAAAAACTAGAAACCCAGGGGAATCCAAGATGGGGTGACTTATGGGGCTCTGACCAGGTTCTGTTACCCAGAATCCTTTGCAAACCTCAAAATGTGGCTAAAATAACACATTTTCCTCACATTTCGGTGACAGAAAGTTCTGGAATCTGAGAGGAGCCACAAATTTCCTTCCACCCAGCGTTCCCCCAAGTCTCCCGATAAAAATTATACCTCACTTATGTGGGTAGGCCTAGCGCCCGCGACAGGAAATGCCCCAAAACACAACATGGACACATCCCATTTTTTGACAGAAAACAGAGCTGTTTTTTGCAAAGTGCCTACCTGTAGATTTTGGCCTCTAGCTCAGCCGGCACATAGAGATACCTACCAAACCTGTGCATTTTTTAAAACTAGAGACCTAGGGGAATCCAAGATGGGGTGACTTGTGGGGCTCTGACCAGGTTCTGTTACCCAGAATCCTTTGCAAACCTCAAAACGTGGCTAAAAAAGCACGTTTTCCTCACAAATCAGTGACAGAAAGTTCTGGAATCTGAGAGGAGCCACAAATTTCCTTCCACCCAGAGTTCCCCCAAGTCTCCCGATAAAAATGATACCTCACTTGTGTGGGTAGGCCTAGCGCCCGCGACAGGAAATGCCCCAAAACACAACATGGACACATCCCATTTTATGACAGAAAACAGAGCTGTTTTCTGCAAAGTGCCTACCTGTAGATTTTGGCCTCTAGCTCAGCCGGCACCTAGGGAAACCTACCAAACCTGTGCATTTTTTAAAACTAGAGACCTAGGGGAATCCAAGATGGGGTGACTTGTGGGGCTCTGACCAGGTTCTGTTACCCTTCATCCTTTGCAAACCTCAAAATATGGCTAAAATAAAAACGTTTTCCTCACATTTCGGTGACAGAAAGTTCTGGAATCTGAGAGGAGCCACAAATTTCCTTCCACCCAGCAATCCCCCAAGTCTCCGGATAAAAATGATACCTCACTTGTGTGGGAAGGCCTAGCGCCCGCGACAGGAAATGCCCCTAAACACAACATGGACACATCCCATTTTTTGACAGAAAACAGGGCTGTTTTTTGCAAAGAGCCTACCTGTAGATTTTGGCCTCTAGCTCAGCCGGCACCTAAAGAAACCTACCAAACCTGTGCATTTTTTAAAACTAGAGACCTAGGGGAATCCAAGATGGGGTGACTTGTGGGGCTCAGACCAGTTTCTGTTGCCCAGAATCCTTTGCAAACCTCAAAATGTGGCTAAAATAACACGTTTTCCTCACATTTCGGTAACAGAAAGTTCTGGAATCTGAGAGGTGCCACAAATTTCCTTCCACCCTGCGTTCCCCCAAGTCTCCCGATAAAAATGATACCTCACTTGTGTGGGTAGGCCTAGCGCCCGTGACAGAAAATGCCCCAAAACACAACGTGGATACATCACATTTTTTCATAGAAAACAGTGCCTACCTGTGGATTTTGGCCTCTAGCTCAGCCGGCACCTGGGGAAACCTAGCAAACCAGCGCATTTTTGAAAACTAGAAACCCAGGGGAATCCAAGATGGGGTGACTTATGGGGCTCTGACCAGGTTCTGTTACCCAGAATCCTTTGCAAACCTCAAAATGTGGCTAAAATAACACATTTTCCTCACATTTCGGTGACAGAAAGTTCTGGAATCTGAGAGGAGCCACAAATTTCCTTCCACCCAGCGTTCCCCCAAGTCTCTCGATAAAAATTATACCTCACTTATGTGGGTAGGCCTAGCGCCCGCGACAGGAAATGCCCCAAAACACAACGTGGACACTTCCCATTTTTTGACAGAAAACAGAGCTGTTTTTTGCAAAGAGCCTACCTGTAGATTTTGGCCTCTAGCTCAGCCGGCACCTAAAGAAACCTACCAAACCTGTGCATTTTTTAAAACTAGAGACCTAGGGGAATCCAAGATGGGGTGACTTGTGGGGCTCAGACCAGTTTCTGTTGCCCAGAATCCTTTGCAAACCTCAAAATGTGGCTAAAATAACACGTTTTCCTCACATTTCGGTAACAGAAAGTTCTGGAATCTGAGAGGTGCCACAAATTTCCTTCCACCCTGCGTTCCCCCAAGTCTCCCGATAAAAATGATACCTCACTTGTGTGGGTAGGCCTAGCGCCCGTGACAGAAAATGCCCCAAAACACAACGTGGATACATCACATTTTTTCATAGAAAACAGTGTCTACCTGTGGATTTTGGCCTCTAGCTCAGCCGGCACCTGGGGAAACCTAGCAAACCAGCGCATTTTTGAAAACTAGAAACCCAGGGGAATCCAAGATGGGGTGACTTATGGGGCTCTGACCAGGTTCTGTTACCCAGAATCCTTTGCAAACCTCAAAATGTGGCTAAAATAACACGTTTTCCTCACATTTCGGTAACAGAAAGTTCTGGAATCTGAGAGGTGCCACAAATTTCCTTCCACCCTGCGTTCCCCCAAGTCTCCCGATAAAAATGATACCTCACTTGTGTGGGTAGGCCTAGCGCCCGTGACAGAAAATGCCCCAAAACACAACGTGGATACATCACATTTTTTCATAGAAAACAGTGCCTACCTGTGGATTTTGGCCTCTAGCTCATCCGGCACCTGGGGAAACCTAGCAAACCAGCGCATTTTTGAAAACTAGAAACCCAGGGGAATCCAAGATGGGGTGACTTATGGGGCTCTGACCAGGTTCTGTTACCCAGAATCCTTTGCAAACCTCAAAATGTGGCTAAAATAACACATTTTCCTCACATTTCTGTGACAGAAAGTTCTGGAATCTGAGAGGAGCCACAAATTTCCTTCCACCCAGCGTTCCCCCAAGTCTCTCGATAAAAATTATACCTCACTTATGTGGGTAGGCCTAGCGCCCGCGACAGGAAATGCCCCAAAACACAACGTGGACACTTCCCATTTTTTGACAGAAAACAGAGCTGTTTTTTGCAAAGTGCCTACCTGTAGATTTTGGCCTCTAGCTCAGCCGGCACATAGAGATACCTACCAAACCTGTGCATTTTGAAAACTAGAGACCTAGGGGAATCCAAGATGGGGTGACTTGTGGGGCTCTGACCAGGTTCTGTTACCCAGAATCCTTTGCAAACCTCAAAACGTGGCTAAAAAAACACGTTTTCCTCACAAATCAGTGACAGGAAGTTCTGGAATCTGAGAGGAGCCACAAATTTCCTCCACCCAGAGTTCCCCCAAGTCTCCCGATAAAAATACCTCACTTGTGTGGGTAGGCCTAGCGCTCGCGACAGGAAATGCCCCAAAACACAACATGGAAACATCCCATTTTTTGACAGAAAACAGGGCTGTTTTTTGCAAAGTGCCTACCTGTAGATTTTGGCCCCTAGCTCAGCCGGCACCTAGGGAAACCTACCAAACCTGAGCATTTTTTAAAACTAGAGACCTAGGGGAATCCAAGATGGGGTGACTTGTGGGGCTCTGACCAGGTTCTGTTACCCAGAATCCTTTGCAAACCTCAAAATGTGGCTAAAATAACACGTTTTCCTCACATTTCGGTGACAGAAAGTTCTGGAATCTGAGAGGAGCCACAAATTTCCTTCCACCCAGCGTTCCCCCAAGTCTCCCGATAAAAATTATACCTCACTTATGTGGGTAGGCCTAGCGCCCGTGACAGAAAATGCCCCAAAACACAACGTGGACACATCATATTATTTCATAGAAAACAGTGCCTACCAGTGGATTTTGGCCTCTAGCTCAGCCGGCACTTGGGGAAACCTAGCAAACCAGCGCATTTTTTAAAACTAGAAACCCAGGGGAATCCAAGATGGGGTGACTTATGGGGCTCTGACCAGGTTCTGTTACCCAGAATCCTTTGCAAACCTCAAAATGTGGCTAAAATAACACATTTTCCTCGCATTTCGGTGACAGAAAGTTCTGGAATCTGATAGGAGCCACAAATTTCCTTCCACCCAGCGTTCCCCCAAGTCTCCCGATAAAAATGATACCTCACTTGTGTGGGTAGGCCTAGCGCTCGCGACAGGAAATGCCCCAAAACACAACGTGGACACATCCTATTTTTTGACAGAAAACAGAGCTGTTTTTTGCAAAATGCCTACCTGTAGATTTTGGCCTCTAGCTCAGCCGGCACATAGAGATACCTACCAAACCTGTGCATTTTTGAAAACTAGAGACCTAGGGGAATCCAAGATGGGGTGACTTGTGGGTCTCTGACCAGTTTCTGTTGCCCAGAATCCTTTGCAAACCTCAAAATGTGGCTAAAATAACACATTTTCCTCACATTTCGGTAACAGAAAGTTCTGGAATCTGAGAGGTGCCACAAATTTCCTTCCACCCTGCGTTCCCCCAAGTCTCCCGATAAAAATGATACCTCAGTTGTGTGGGTAGGCCTAGCGCCCGTGACAGAAAATGCCCCAAAACACAACGTGGATACATCACATTTTTTCATAGAAAACAGTGCCTACCTGTGGATTTTGGCCTCTAGCTCAGCCGGCACCTGGGGAAACCTAGCAAACCAGCGCATTTTTTAAAACTAGAAACCAAGGGGAATCCAAGATGGGGTGACTTATGGGGCTCTGACCAGGTTCTGTTACCCAGAATCCTTTGCAAACCTCAAAATGTGGCTAAAATAACACATTTTCCTCACATTTCGGTGACAGAAAGTTCTGGAATCTGAGAGGAGCCACAAATTTCCTTCCACCCAGCGTTCCCCCAAGTCTCTCGATAAAAATTATACCTCACTTATGTGGGTAGGCCTAGCGCCCGCGACAGGAAATGCCCCAAAACACAACGTGGACACATCCCATTTTTTGACAGAAAACAGAGCTGTTTTTTGCAAAGTGCCTACCTGTAGATTTTGGCCTCTAGCTCTGCCGGCACATAGAGATACCTACCAAACCTGTGCATTTTGGAAAACTAGAGACCTAGGGGAATCCAAGATGGGGTGACTTGTGGGGCTCTGACCAGGTTCTGTTACCCAGAATCCTTTGCAAACCTCAAAACGTGGCTAAAAAAGCACGTTTTCCTCACAAATCAGTGACAGAAAGTTCTGGAATCTGAGAGGAGCCACAAATTTCCTTCCACCCAGAGTTCCCCCAAGTCTCCCGATAAAAATGATACCTCACTTGTGTGGGTAGGCCTAGCGCTCGCGACAGGAAATGCCCCAAAACACAACATGGACACATCCCATTTTTTGACAGAAAACAGGGCTGTTTTTTGCAAAGTGCCTACCTGTAGATTTTGGCCCCTAGCTCAGCCGGCACCTAGGGAAACCTACCAAACCTGTGCATTTTTTAAAACTAGAGACCTAGGGGAATCCAAGATGGGGTGACTTGTGGGGCTCTGACCAGGTTCTGTTACCCAGAATCCTTTGCAAACCTCAAAATGTGGCTAAAATAACACGTTTTCCTCACATTTCGGTGACAGAAAGTTCTGGAATCTGAGAGGAGCCACAAATTTCCTTCCACCCTGCGTTCCCCCAAGTCTCCTGTTAAAATGATACCTCACTTGTGTGGGTAGGCCTAGCGCCCGTGACAGAAAATGCCCCAAAACACAACGTGGACACATCATATTTTTTCATAGAAAACAGTGCCCACCTGTGGATTTTGGCCTCTAGCTCAGCCGGCACTTGGGGAAACCTTGCAAACCAGCGCATTTTTTGAAAACTAGAAACCCAGGGGAATCCAAGATGGGGTGACTTATGGGGCTCTGACCAGGTTCTGTTACCCAGAATCCTTTGCAAACCTCAAAATGTGGCTAAAATAACACATTTTCCTCACATTTCGGTGACAGAAAGTTCTGGAATCTGAGAGGAGCCACAAATTTCCTTCCACCCAGCGTTCCCCCAAGTCTCCCGATAAAAATTATACCTCACGTATGTGGGTAGGCATAGCGCCCGCGACAGGAAATGCCCCAAAACACAACGTGGACACATCCCATTTTTTGACAGAAAACAGAGCTGTTTTTTGCAAAGTGCCTATCTTTAGATTTTGGCCTCTAGCTCAGCCGGCACACAGAGATACCTACCAAACCTGTGCATTTTTGAAAACTAGAGACCTAGGGGATTCCAAGATGGGGTGACTTGTGGGGCTCTGACCAGGTTCTGTTACACAGAATCCTTTGCAAACCTCAAAATGTGGCTAAAAAAACACGTTTTCCTCACAAATCAGTGACAGAAAGTTCTGGAATCTGAGAGGAGCCACAAATTTCCTTCCACCCAGAGTTCCCATAAGTCTCCCGATAAAAATGATACCTCCCTTGTGTGGGTAGGCCTAGCGCCCGCGACAGGAAATGCCCCAAAACACAACATGGACACATCCCATTTTATGACAGAAAACAGAGCTGTTTTCTGCAAAGTGCCTACCTGTAGATTTTGGCCTCTAGCTCAGCCGGCACCTAGGGAAACCTACCAAACCGAGCATTTTTTAAAACTAGAGACCTAGGGGAATCCAAGATGGGGTGACGTGGGGTTCTGACCAGGTTCTGTTACCCAGAATCCTTTGCAAACCTCAAAATGTGGCTAAAATAACACGTTTTCCTCACATTTCGGAGACAGAAAGTACTGGAATCTGAGAGGAGCAACAAATTTCCTTCCACCCTGCGTTCCCCCAAGTCTCCCGATAAAATGATACCTCACTTGTGTGGGTAGGCCTAGCGCCCGTGACAGAAAATGCCCCAAAACACAACATGGACACATCATATTTTTTCATAGAAAACAGTGCCTACCTGTGGATTGTGGCCTCTAGCTCAGCCGGAACTTGGGGAAACCTAGCAAACCAGCGCATTTTTGAAAACTGGAAACCCAGGGGAATCCACGATGGGGTGACTTATGGGGCTCTGACCAGGTTCTGTTACCCAGAATCCTTTGCAAACCTCAAAATGTGGCTAAAATAACACATTTTCCTCACATTTCGGTGACAGAAAGTTCTGGAATCTGAGAGGAGCCACAAATTTCCTTCCACCCAGCGTTCCCCCAAGTCTCCCGATAAAAATTATACCTCACTTATGTGGGTAGGCCTAGCGCCCGCGACAGGAAATGCCCCAAAACACAACGTGGACACATCCCATTTTTTGACAGAAAACAGAGCTGTTTTTTGCAAAGTGCCTACCTGTAGATTTTGGCCTCTAGCTCAGCCGGCACATAGAGATACCTACCAAACCTGTGCATTTTTTAAAACTAGAGACCTAGGGGAATCCAAGATGGGGTGACTTGTGGGGCTCTGACCAGGTTCTGTTACCCAGAATCCTTTGCAAACCTCAAAACGTGGCTAAAAAAACACATTTTCCTCACAAATCAGTGACAGAAAGTTCTGGAATCTGAGAGGAGCCACAAATTTCCTTCCACCCAGAGTTCCCCCAAGTCTCCCGATAAAAATGATACCTCACTTGTGTGGGTAGGCCTAGCGCTCGCGACAGGAAATGCCCCAAAACACAACATGGACACATCCCATTTTATGACAGAAAACAGGGCTGTTTTTTGCAAAGTGCCTACCTGTAGATTATGGACTCTAGCTCAGCCGGCACCTAGGGAAACCTACCAAACCTGTGCATTTTTTAAAACTAGAGACCTAGGGGAATCCAAGATGGGGTGACTTGTGGGGCTCTGACCAGGTTCTGTTACCCAGAATCCTTTGCAAACCTCAAAATGTGGCTAAAATAACACGTTTTCCTCACATTTCGGTGACAGAAAGTTCTGGAATCTGAGAGGAGCCACAAATTTCCTTCCACCCTGCGTTCCCCGAAGTCTCCCGATAAAATGATACCTCACTTGTGTGGGTAGGCCTAGCGCCCGTGACAGAAAATGCCCCAAAACACAACGTGGACACATCATATTGTTTCATAGAAAACAGTGCCTACCTGTGGATTTTGGCCTCTAGCTCAGCCGGCACTTGGGGAAACCTTGCAAACCAGCGCATTTTTGAAAACTAGAAACCCAGGGGAATCCAAGATAGGGTGACTTATGGGGCTCTGACCAGGTTCTGTTACCCAGAATCCTTTGCAAACCTCAAAATGTGGCTAAAATAACACATTTTCCTCACATTTCGGTGACAGAAAGTTCTGGAATCTGAGAGGAGCCACAAATTCCCTTCCACCCAGCGTTCCCCCAAGTCTCCAGATAAAAATTATACCTCACTTATGTGGGTAGGCCTAGCGCCCGCGACAGGAAATGCCCCAAAACACAACGTGGACACATCCTATTTTTTGACAGAAAACAGAGCTGTTTTTTGCAAAGTGCCTACCTGTAGATTTTGGCCTCTAGCTCAGCCGGCACATAGAGATACCTTTCCAAATCTGTGCATTTTTGAAAACTAGAGACCTCGGGGAATCCAAGATGGGGTGACCTGTGGGGCTCTGACCAGGTTCTGTTACCCTGAATCCTTTGCAAACCTCAAAACGTGGCTAAAAAAACACGTTTTCCTCACAAATCAGTGACAGAAAGTTCTGGAATCTGAGAGGAGCCACAAATTTCCTTCCACCCAGAGTTCCCCCAACTCTCCCGATAAAAATGATACCTCACTTGTGTGGGTGGGCCTAGCGCCCGCGACAGGAAATGCCCCAAAACACAACATGGACACATTACATTTTATGACAGAAAACAGAGCTGTTTTAGGCAAAGTGCCTACCTTTAGATTTTGGCCTCTAGCTCAGCCGGCACCTAGGGAAACCTACCAAACCTGTGCATTTTTTAAAACTAGAGACCTAGGGGAATCCAAGATGTGGTGACTTGTGGGGCTCTGACCAGGTTCTGTTAACCAGAATCCTTTGCAAACCTCAAAATGTGGCTAAAATAACACGTTTTCCTCACATTTCGGTGACAGAAAGTTCTGGAATCTGAGAGGAGCAACAAATTTCCTTCCACCCTGCGTTCCCCCAAGTCTCCCAATAAAATGATACCTCACTTGTGTGGGTAGGCCTAGCGCCCGTGACAGAAAATGCCCCAAAACACAACGTGGACACATCATATTTTTTCATAGAAAACAGTGCCTACCTGTGGATTTTGGCCTCTAGCTCAGCCGGCACTTGGGGAAAACTAGCAAACCAGCGCATTTTTGAAAACTAGAAACCCAGGGGAATCCAAGATGGGGTGACTTATGGGGCTCTGACCAGGTTCTGTTACCCAGAATCCATTGCAAACCTCAAAATGTGGCTAAAATAACACATTTTCCTCACATTTCGGTGACAGAAAGTTCTGGAATCTGAGAGGAGCCACAAATTTCCTTCCACCCAGCGTTCCCCCAAGTCTCCCGATAAAAATGATACCTCACTTATGTGGGTAGGCCTAGCGCCCGCGACAGGAAATGCCCCAAAACACAACGTGGACACATCCCATTTTTTGACAGAAAACAGAGCTGTTTTTTGCAAAGTGCCTACCTGTAGATTTTGGCCTCTAGCTCAGCCGGCACATAGAGATACCTACCAAACCTGTGCATTTTTTAAAACTAGAGACCTAGGGGAATCCAAGATGGGGTGACTTGTAGGGCTCTAACCAGGTTCTGTTTCCCGGAATCCTTTGCAAACCTCAAAACGTGGCTAAAAAAGCACGTTTTCCTCACAAATCAGTGACAGAAAGTTCTGGAATCTGAGAGGAGCCACAAATTTCCTTCCACCCAGAGTTCCCCCAAGTCTCCCGATATAAATGATACCTCACTTGTGTGGGTAGGCCTAGCGCCCGCGACAGGAAATGCCCCAAAACACAACATGGACACATCCCATTTTATGACAGAAAACAGAGCTGTTTTCTGCAAAGTGCCTACCTGTAGATTTTGGCCTCTAGCTCAGCCGGCACCTAGGGAAACCTACCAAACCTGTGCATTTTTGAAAAATAGAGACCTAGGGGAATCCAAGATGGGGTGACTTGTGGGGCTCTGACCAGGTTCTGTTACCCAGAATCCTTTGCAAACCTCAAAATATGGCTAAAATTACACGTTTTCCTCACATTTCGGTGACAGAAAGTTCTGGAATCTGAGAGGAGCCACAAATTTCCTTCCACCCAGCGTTCCCCCAAGTCTCCGGATAAAAATGATACCTCACTTGTGTGGGTAGGCCTAGCGCCCGCGACAGGAAATGCCCCAAAACACAACATGGACACATCCCATTTTTTCACAGAAAACAGGGCTGTTTCTTGCAAAGAGCCTACCTGTAGATTTTGGCCTCTAGCTCAGCCAGCACCTAGGGAAACCTACCAAACCTGTGCATTTTTTAAAACTAGAGACCTAGGGGAATCCAAGATGGGGTGACTTGTGGGGCTCTGACCAGTTTCTGTTACGCAGAATCCTTTGCAAACCTCAAAATGTGGCTAAAATTACACGTTTTCCTCACATTTCGGTGACAGAAAGTTCTGGAATCTGAGAGGAGCCACAAATTTCCTTCCACCCAGCGTTCCCCCAAGTCTCCGGATAAAAATGATACCTCACTTGTGTGGGTAGGCCTAGCGCCCGTGACAGAAAATGCCCCAAAACACAACGTGGACACATCACATTTTTTCATAGAAAACAGTGCCTACCTGTGGATTTTGGCCTCTAGCTCAGCCGGCACCTGGGGAAACCTAGCAAACCAGTGCATTTTTGAAAACTAGAAACCCAGGGGAATTCAAGATGGGGTGACTTATGGGGCTCTGACCAGGTTCTGTTAACCAGAATCCTTTGCAAACCTCAAAATGTGGCTAAAATAACACATTTTCCTCACATTTCGGTGACAGAAAGTTCTGGAATCTGAGAGGAGCCACAAATTTCCTTCCACCCAGCGTTCCCCCAAGTCTCCCGATAAAAATTATACCTCACTTTATGTGGGTAGGCCTAGCGCCCGCGACAGGAAATGCCCCAAAACACAACGTGGACACATCCCATTTTTTGACAGAAAACAGAGCTGTTTTTTGCAAAGTGCCTACCTGTAGATTTTGGCCTCTAGCTCAGCCGGCACATAGAGATACCTACCAAACCTGTGCATTTTTTAAAACTAGAGACCTAGGGGAATCCAAGATGGGGTGACTTGTGGGGCTCTGACCAGGTTCTGTTACCCAGAATCCTTTGCAAACCTCAAAATGTGGCTAAAATAACACGTTTTCCTCACATTTCGGTGACAGAAAGTTCTGGAATCTGAGAGGTGCCACAAATTTCCTTCCACCCTGCGTTCCCCCAAGTCTCCCATTAAAATGATACCTCACTTGTGTGGGTAGGCCTAGCGCCCGTGACAGAAAATGCCCCAAAACACAACGTGGACACATCATATTTTTTCATAGAAAACAGTGCCCACCTGTGGATTTTGGCCTCTAGCTCAGCCGGCACTTGGGGAAACCTAGCAAACCAACGCATTTTTGAAAACTAGAAACCCAGGGGAATCCAAGATGGGGTGACTTATGGGGCTCTGACCAGGTTCTGTTACCCAGAATCCTTTGCAAACCTCAAAATGTGGCTAAAATAACACATTTTCCTCACATTTCGGTGACAGAAAGTTCTGGAATCTGATAGGAGCCACAAATTTCCTTCCACCCAGCGTTCCCCCAAGTCTCCCGATAAAAATTATACCTCACTTATGTGGGTAGGCCTAGCGCCCGTGACAGAAAATGCCCCAAAACATAACGTGGACACATCATATTATTTCATAGAAAACAGTGCCTACCAGTGGATTTTGGCCTCTAGCTCAGCCGGCACTTGGGGAAACCTAGCAAACCAGCGCATTTTTTAAAACTAGAAACCCAGGGGAATCCAAGATGGGGTGACTTATGGGGCTCTGACCAGATTCTGTTACCCAGAATCCTTTGCAAACCTCAAAATGTGGCTAAAATAACACATTTTCCTCACATTTCGGTGACAGAAAGTTCTGGAATCTGATAGGAGCCACAAATTTCCTTCCACCCAGCGTTCCCCCAAGTCTCCCGATAAAAATGATACCTCACTTGTGTGGGTAGGCCTAGCGCTCGCGACAGGAAATGCCCCAAAACACAACGTGGACACATCCTATTTTTTGACAGAAAACAGAGCTGTTTTTTGCAAAATGCCTACCTGTAGATTTTGGCCTCTAGCTCAGCCGGCACATAGAGATACCTACCAAACCTGTGCATTTTTGAAAACTAGAGACCTAGGGGAATCCAAGATGGGGTGACTTGTGGGTCTCTGACCAGTTTCTGTTGCCCAGAATCCTTTGCAAACCTCAAAATGTGGCTAAAATAACACATTTTCCTCACATTTCGGTAACAGAAAGTTCTGGAATCTGAGAGGTGCCACAAATTTCCTTCCACCCTGCGTTCCCCCAAGTCTCCCGATAAAAATGATACCTCAGTTGTGTGGGTAGGCCTAGCGCCCGTGACAGAAAATGCCCCAAAACACAACGTGGATACATCACATTTTTTCATAGAAAACAGTGCCTACCTGTGGATTTTGGCCTCTAGCTCAGCCGGCACCTGGGGAAACCTAGCAAACCAGCGCATTTTTTAAAACTAGAAACCAAGGGGAATCCAAGATGGGGTGACTTATGGGGCTCTGACCAGGTTCTGTTACCCAGAATCCTTTGCAAACCTCAAAATGTGGCTAAAATAACACATTTTCCTCACATTTCGGTGACAGAAAGTTCTGGAATCTGAGAGGAGCCACAAATTTCCTTCCACCCAGCGTTCCCCCAAGTCTCTCGATAAAAATTATACCTCACTTATGTGGGTAGGCCTAGCGCCCGCGACAGGAAATGCCCCAAAACACAACGTGGACACATCCCATTTTTTGACAGAAAACAGAGCTGTTTTTTGCAAAGTGCCTACCTGTAGATTTTGGCCTCTAGCTCTGCCGGCACATAGAGATACCTACCAAACCTGTGCATTTTGGAAAACTAGAGACCTAGGGGAATCCAAGATGGGGTGACTTGTGGGGCTCTGACCAGGTTCTGTTACCCAGAATCCTTTGCAAACCTCAAAACGTGGCTAAAAAAGCACGTTTTCCTCACAAATCAGTGACAGAAAGTTCTGGAATCTGAGAGGAGCCACAAATTTCCTTCCACCCAGAGTTCCCCCAAGTCTCCCGATAAAAATGATACCTCACTTGTGTGGGTAGGCCTAGCGCTCGCGACAGGAAATGCCCCAAAACACAACATGGACACATCCCATTTTTTGACAGAAAACAGGGCTGTTTTTTGCAAAGTGCCTACCTGTAGATTTTGGCCCCTAGCTCAGCCGGCACCTAGGGAAACCTACCAAACCTGTGCATTTTTTAAAACTAGAGACCTAGGGGAATCCAAGATGGGGTGACTTGTGGGGCTCTGACCAGGTTCTGTTACCCAGAATCCTTTGCAAACCTCAAAATGTGGCTAAAATAACACGTTTTCCTCACATTTCGGTGACAGAAAGTTCTGGAATCTGAGAGGAGCCACAAATTTCCTTCCACCCTGCGTTCCCCCAAGTCTCCCGTTAAAATGATACCTCACTTGTGTGGGTAGGCCTAGCGCCCGTGACAGAAAATGCCCCAAAACACAACGTGGACACATCAAATTTTTTCATAGAAAACAGTGCCCACCTGTGGATTTTGGCCTCTAGCTCAGCCGGCACTTGGGGAAACCTTGCAAACCAGCGCATTTTTGAAAACTAGAAACCCAGGGGAATCCAAGATGGGGTGACTTATGGGGCTCTGACCAGGTTCTGTTACCCAGAATCCTTTGCAAACCACAAAATGTGGCTAAAATAACACATTTTCCTCACATTTCGGTGACAGAAAGTTCTGGAATCTGAGAGGAGCCACAAATTTCCTTCCACCCAGCGTTCCCCCAAGTCTCCCGATAAAAATTATACCTCACGTATGTGGGTAGGCATAGCGCCCGCGACAGGAAATGCCCCAAAACACAACGTGGACACATCCCATTTTTTGACAGAAAACAGAGCTGTTTTTTGCAAAGTGCCTACCTTTAGATTTTGGCCTCTAGCTCAGCCGGCACACAGAGATACCTACCAAACCTGTGCATTTTTGAAAACTAGAGACCTAGGGGATTCCAAGATGGGGTGACTTGTGGGGCTCTGACCAGGTTCTGTTACACAGAATCCTTTGCAAACCTCAAAATGTGGCTAAAAAAACACGTTTTCCTCACAAATCAGTGACAGAAAGTTCTGGAATCTGAGAGGAGCCACAAATTTCCTTCCACCCAGAGTTCCCCTAAGTCTCCTGATAAAAATGATACCTCCCTTGTGTGGGTAGGCCTAGCGCCCGCGACAGGAAATGCCCCAAAACACAACATGGACACATCCCATTTTATGACAGAAAACAGAGCTGTTTTCTGCAAAGTGCCTACCTGTAGATTTTGGCCTCTAGCTCAGCCGGCACCTAGGGAAACCTACCAAACCGAGCATTTTTTAAAACTAGAGACCTAGGGGAATCCAAGATGGGGTGACGTGGGGTTCTGACCAGGTTCTGTTACCCAGAATCCTTTGCAAACCTCAAAATGTGGCTAAAATAACACGTTTTCCTCACATTTCGGAGACAGAAAGTACTGGAATCTGAGAGGAGCAACAAATTTCCTTCCACCCTGCGTTCCCCCAAGTCTCCCGATAAAATGATACCTCACTTGTGTGGGTAGGCCTAGCGCCCGTGACAGAAAATGCCCCAAAACACAACGTGGACACATCATATTTTTTCATAGAAAACAGTGCCTACCTGTGGATTGTGGCCTCTAGCTCAGCCGGAACTTGGGGAAACCTAGCAAACCAGCGCATTTTTGAAAACTGGAAACCCAGGGGAATCCACGATGGGGTGACTTATGGGGCTCTGACCAGGTTCTGTTACCCAGAATCCTTTGCAAACCTCAAAATGTGGCTAAAATAACACATTTTCCTCACATTTCGGTGACAGAAAGTTCTGGAATCTGAGAGGAGCCACAAATTTCCTTCCACCCAGCGTTCCCCCAAGTCTCCCGATAAAAATTATACCTCACTTATGTGGGTAGGCCTAGCGCCCGCGACAGGAAATGCCCCAAAACACAACGTGGACACATCCCATTTTTTGACAGAAAACAGAGCTGTTTTTTGCAAAGTGCCTACCTGTAGATTTTGGCCTCTAGCTCAGCCGGCACATAGAGATACCTACCAAACCTGTGCATTTTTTAAAACTAGAGACCTAGGGGAATCCAAGATGGGGTGACTTGTGGGGCTCTGACCAGGTTCTGTTACCCAGAATCCTTTGCAAACCTCAAAATGTGGCTAAAATAACACGTTTTCCTCACATTTCGGTGACAGAAAGTTCTGGAATCTGAGAGGAGCCACAAATTTCCTTCCACCCTGCGTTCCCCGAAGTCTCCCGATAAAATGATACCTCACTTGTGTGGGTAGGCCTAGCGCCCGTGACAGAAAATGCCCCAAAACACAACGTGGACACATCATATTGTTTCATAGAAAACAGTGCCTACCTGTGGATTTTGGCCTCTAGCTCAGCCGGCACTTGGGGAAACCTTGCAAACCAGCGCATTTTTGAAAACTAGAAACCCAGGGGAATCCAAGATAGGGTGACTTATGGGGCTCTGACCAGGTTCTGTTACCCAGAATCCTTTGCAAACCTCAAAATGTGGCTAAAATAACACATTTTCCTCACATTTCGGTGACAGAAAGTTCTGGAATCTGAGAGGAGCCACAAATTCCCTTCCACCCAGCGTTCCCCCAAGTCTCCAGATAAAAATTATACCTCACTTATGTGGGTAGGCCTAGCGCCCGCGACAGGAAATGCCCCAAAACACAACGTGGACACATCCTATTTTTTGACAGAAAACAGAGCTGTTTTTTGCAAAGTGCCTACCTGTAGATTTTGGCCTCTAGCTCAGCCGGCACATAGAGATACCTTTCCAAATCTGTGCATTTTTGAAAACTAGAGACCTAGGGGAATCCAAGATGGGGTGACCTGTGGGGCTCTGACCAGGTTCTGTTACCCTGAATCCTTTGCAAACCTCAAAACGTGGCTAAAAAAACACGTTTTCCTCACAAATCAGTGACAGAAAGTTCTGGAATCTGAGAGGAGCCACAAATTTCCTTCCACCCAGAGTTCCCCCAACTCTCCCGATAAAAATGATACCTCACTTGTGTGGGTGGGCCTAGCGCCCGCGACAGGAAATGCCCCAAAACACAACATGGACACATTACATTTTATGACAGAAAACAGAGCTGTTTTAGGCAAAGTGCCTACCTGTAGATTTTGGCCTCTAGCTCAGCCGGCACCTAGGGAAACCTACCAAACCTGTGCATTTTTTAAAACTAGAGACCTAGGGGAATCCAAGATGTGGTGACTTGTGGGGCTCTGACCAGGTTCTGTTAACCAGAATCCTTTGCAAACCTCAAAATGTGGCTAAAATAACACGTTTTCCTCACATTTCGGTGACAGAAAGTTCTGGAATCTGAGAGGAGCCACAAATTTCCTTCCACCCAGCGTTCCCCCAAGTCTCCCGATAAAAATTATACCTCACTTATGTGGGTAGGCCTAGCGCCCGTGACAGAAAATGCCCCAAAACACAACGTGGACACATCCCATTTTTTGACAGAAAACAGAGCTGTTTTCTGCAAAGTGCCTACCTATAGATTTTGGCCTCTAGCTCAGCCGGCACATAGAGATACCTACCAAACCTGTGCATTTTTGAAAACTAGAGACCTAGGGGAATCCAAGATGGGGTGACTTGTGGGGCTCTGACCAGGTTATGTTACCCAGAATCCTTTGCAAACCTCAAAACGTGGCTAAAAAAACACGTTTTCCTCACAAATCAGTGACAGAAAGTTCTGGAATCTGGAGGAGCCACAAATTTCCTTCCACCCAGAGTTCCCCCAAGTCTCCCGATAAAAATGATACCTCACTTGTGTGGGTAGGCCTAGCGCTCGCGACAGGAAATGCCCCAAAACACAACATGGACACATCCCATTTTTTGACAGAAAACAGGGCTGTTTTTTGCAAAGTGCCTACCTGTAGATTTTGGCCTCTAGCTCAGCCGGCACCTAGGGAAACCTACCAAACCTGTGCATTTTTTAAAACTAGAGACCTAGGGGAATCCAAGATGGGGTGACTTGTGGGGCTCTGACCAGGTTCTGTCACCCAGAATCCTTTGCAAACCTCAAAACGTGGCTAAAAAAGCACGTTTTCCTCACAAATCAGTGACAGAAAGTTCTGGAATCTGAGAGGACCCACAAATTTCCTTCCACCCAGAGTTCCCCCAAGTCTCCCGATAAAAATTATACCTCACTTGTGTGGGTAGACCTAGCGCCCGCGACAGGAAATGCCCCAAAACACAACATGGACACATCCCATTTTATGACAGAAAACAGAGCTGTTTTCTGCAAAGTGCCTACCTGTAGATTTTGGCCTCTAGCTCAGCCGGCATCTAGGGAAACCTACCAAACCTGTGCATTTTTTAAAACTAGAGACCTAGGGGAATCCAAGATGGGGTGACTTGTGCGGCTCTGACCAGGTTCTGTTACCCTTAATCCTTTGCAAACCTCAAAATATGGCTAAAATAACACGTTTTCCTCACATTTCGGTGACAGAAAGTTCTGGAATCTGAGAGGAGCCTCAAATTTCCTTCCACCCAGAGTTCCCCCAAGTCTCCCGATAAAAATGATACCTCACTTGTGTGGGTAGGCCTAGCGCTCGCGACAGGAAATGCCCCAAAACACAACATGGACACATCCCATTTTTTTACAGAAAACAGGGCTGTTTTTTGCAAAGTGCCTACCTGTAGATTTTGGCCTCTAGCTCAGCCGGCACCTAGGGAAACCTACCAAACCTGTGCATTTTTTAAAACTAGAGACCTAGGGGAATCCAAGATGGGGTGACTTGTGGGGCTCTGACCAGGTTCTGTTACCCAGAACCCTTTGCAAACCTCAAAATGTGGCTAAAATAACACGTTTTCCTCACATTTCGGTGACAGAAAGTTCTGGAATCGGAGAGGAGCCACAAATTTCCTTCCACCCTGCGTTCCCCCAAGTCTCCCGATAAAATGATACCTCACTTGTGTGGGTAGGCCTAGCGCCCGTGACAGAAAATGCCCCAAAACACAACGTGGACACATCATATTTTTTCATAGAAAACAGTGCCTACCTGTGGATTTTGGCATCTAGCTCAGCCGGCACTTGGGGAAACCTTGCAAACCAGCGCATTTTTGAAAAGTAGAAACCCAGGGGAATCCAAGATGGGGTGACTTATGGGGCTCTGACCAGGTTCTGTTACCCAGAATCCTTTGCAAACCTCAAAATGTGGCTAACATAACACATTTTCCTCACATTTCGGTGACAGAAAGTTCTGGAATCTGAGAGGAGCCACAAATTTCCTTCCACCCAGCGTTCCCCCAAGTCTCCCGATAAAAATTATACCTCACTTATGTGGGTAGGCCTAGCGCCCGCGACAGGAAATGCCCCAAAACACAACGTGGACACATCCCATTTTTTGACAGAAAACAGAGCTGTTTTTTGCAAAGTGCCTACCTGTAGATTTTGGCCTCTAGCTCAGCCGGCACATAGAGATACCTACCAAACCTATGCATTTTTGAAAACTAGAGACCTAGGGGAATCCAAGATGGGGTGACTTGTGGGGCTCTGACCAGGTTCTGTTACCCAGAATCCTTTGCAAACCTCAAAACGTGGCTAAAAAAACAAGTTTTCCTCACAAATCAGTGACAGAAAGTTCTGGAATCTGAGAGGAGCCACAAATTACCTTCCACCCAGAGTTCCCCTAAGTCTCCCGATAAAAATGATACCTCACTTGTGTGGGTAGGCCTAGCGCCCGCGACAGGAAATGCCCCAAAACACAACATGGACACATCCCATTTTATGACAGAAAACAGAGCTGTTTTCTGCAAAGTGCCTACCTGTAGATTTTTGCCTCTAGCTCAGCCGGCACCTAGGGAAACCTACCAAACCTGTGCATTTTTTAAAACTAGAGACCTAGGGGAATCCAAGATGGGGTGACGTGGGGCTCTGACCAGGTTCTGTTACCCAGAATCCTTTGCAAACCTCAAAATGTGGCTAAAATAACACGTTTTCCTCACATTTCGGAGACAGAAAGTACTGGAATCTGAGAGGAGCAACAAATTTCCTTCCACCCTGCGTTCCCCCAAGTCTCCCGATAAAATGATATCTCACTTGTGTGCGTAGGCCTAGCGCCCGTGACAGAAAATGCCCCAAAACACAACGTGGACACATAATATTTTTTCATAGAAAACAGTGCCTACCTGTGGATTTTGGCCTCTAGCTCAGCCGGCACTTGGGGAAAGCTAGCAAACCAGCGCATTTTTGAAAACTAGAAACCCAGGGGAATCCAAGATGGGGTGACTTATGGGGCTCTGACCAGGTTCTGTTACCCAGAATCCTTTGCAAACCTCAAAATGTGGCTAAAATAACACATTTTCCTCACATTTCGGTGACAGAAAGTTCTGGAATCTGAGAGGAGCCACAAATTTCCTTCCACCCAGCGTTCCCCCAAGTCTCCCGATAAAAATTATACCTCACTTATGTAGGTAGGCCTAGAGCCCGCGACAGGAAATGCCCCAAAACACAACGTGGACACATCCCATTTTTTGACAGAAAACAGAGCTGTTTTTTGCAAAGTGCCTACCTGTAGATTTTGGCCTCTAGCTCAGCCGGCACATAGAGATACCTACCAAACCTGTGCATTTTTGAAAACTAGAGACCTAGGGGAATCCAAGATGGGGTGACTTGTGGGGCTCTGACCAGGTTCTGTTACCCAGAATCCTTTGCAAACCTCAAAACGTGGCTAAAAAAACAAGTTTTCCTCACCAATCAGTGACAGAAAGTTCTGGAATCTGAGAGGAGCCACAAATTTCCTTCCACCCAGAGTTCCCCCAAGTCTCCCGATAAAAATGATACCTCACTTGTGTGGGTAGGCCTAGCGCTCGCGACAGGAAATGCCCCAAAACACAACATGCACACATCCCATTTTTTGACAGAAAACAGGGCTGTTTTTTGCAAAGTGCCTACCTGTAGATTTTGGACTCTAGCTCAGCCGGCACATAGAGATACCTACCAAACCTGTGCATTTTTGAAAACTAGAGACCTAGGGGATTCCAAGATGGGGTGACTTGTGGGGCTCTGACCAGGTTCTGTTACCCAGAATCCTTTGCAAACCTCAAAATGTGGCTAAAATAACACGTTTTCCTCACATTTCGGTGACAGAAAGTTCTGGAATCTGAGAGGAGCCACAAATTTCCTTCCACCCAGAGTTCCCCCAAGTCTCCCGATAAAAATGATACCTCACTTGTGTGGGTAGGCCTAGCGCCCGCGACAAGAAATGCCCCAAAACACAACATGGACACATCCCATTTTATGACAGAAAACAGAGCTGTTTTCTGCAAAGTGCCTACCTGTAGATTTTGGCCTCTAGCTCAGCCGGCACCTAGGGAAACCTACCAAACCTGTGCATTTTTTAAAACTAGAGACCTAGGGGAATCCAAGATGGGGTGACTTGTGGGGCTCTGACCAGGTTCTGTTACCCAGAATCCTTTGCAAACCACAAAATGTGGCTAAAATAACACGTTTTCCTCACATTTCGGTGACAGAAAGTTCTGGAATCTGAGAGGAGCCTCAAATTTCCTTCCACCCAGAGTTCCCCCAAGTCTCCCGATAAAAATGATACCTCACTTGTGTGGGTAGGCCTAGCGCTCGCGACAGGAAATGCCCCAAAACACAACATGGACACATCCCATTTTTTTACAGAAAACAGGGCTGTTTTTTGCAAAGTGCCTACCTGTAGGTTTTGGCCTCTAGCTCAGCCGGCACCTAGGGAAACCTACCAAACCTGTGCATTTTTTAAAACTGGAGACCTAGGGGAATCCAAGATGGGGTGACTTGTGGGGCTCTGACCAGGTTCTGTTACCCAGAACCCTTTGCAAACCTCAAAATGTGGCTAAAATAACACGTTTTCCTCACATTTCGGTGACAGAAAGTTCTGGAATCGGAGAGGAGCCACAAATTTCCTTCCACCCTGCGTTCCCCCAAGTCTCCCGATAAAATGATACCTCACTTGTGTGGGTAGGCCTAGCGCCCGTGACAGAAAATGCCCCAAAACACAACGTGGACACATCATATTTTTTCATAGAAAACAGTGCCTACCTGTGGATTTTGGCATCTAGCTCAGCCGGCACTTGGGGAAACCTTGCAAACCAGCGCATTTTTGAAAAGTAGAAACCCAGGGGAATCCAAGATGGGGTGACTTATGGGGCTCTGACCAGGTTCTGTTACCCAGAATCCTTTGCAAACCTCAAAATGTAGCTAACATAACACATTTTCCTCACATTTCGGTGACAGAAAGTTCTGGAATCTGAGAGGAGCCACAAATTTCCTTCCACCCAGCGTTCCCCCAAGTCTCCCGATAAAAATTATACCTAACTTATGTGGGTAGGCCTAGCGCTCGCGACAGGAAATGCCCCAAAACACAACATGCACACATCCCATTTTTTGACAGAAAACAGGGCTGTTTTTTGCAAAGTGCCTACCTGTAGATTTTGGACTCTAGCTCAGCCGGCACATAGAGATACCTACCAAACCTGTGCATTTTTGAAAACTAGAGACCTAGGGGATTCCAAGATGGGGTGACTTGTGGGGCTCTGACCAGGTTCTGTTACCCAGAATCCTTTGCAAACCTCAAAATGTGGCTAAAATAACACGTTTTCCTCACATTTCGGTGACAGAAAGTTCTGGAATCTGAGAGGAGCCACAAATTTCCTTCCACCCAGAGTTCCCCCAAGTCTCCCGATAAAAATGATACCTCACTTGTGTGGGTAGGCCTAGCGCCCGCGACAAGAAATGCCCCAAAACACAACATGGACACATCCCATTTTATGACAGAAAACAGAGCTGTTTTCTGCAAAGTGCCTACCTGTAGATTTTGGCCTCTAGCTCAGCCGGCACCTAGGGAAACCTACCAAACCTGTGCATTTTTTAAAACTAGAGACCTAGGGGAATCCAAGATGGGGTGACTTGTGGGGCTCTGATCAGGTTCTGTTACCCAGAATCCTTTGCAAACCACAAAATGTGGCTAAAATAACACGTTTTCCTCACATTTCGGTGACAGAAAGTTCTGGAATCTGAGAGGAGCCTCAAATTTCCTTCCACCCAGAGTTCCCCCAAGTCTCCCGATAAAAATGATACCTCACTTGTGTGGGTAGGCCTAGCGCTCGCGACAGGAAATGCCCCAAAACACAACATGGACACATCCCATTTTTTTACAGAAAACAGGGCTGTTTTTTGCAAAGTGCCTACCTGTAGATTTTGGCCTCTAGCTCAGCCGGCACCTAGGGAAACCTACCAAACCTGTGCATTTTTTAAAACTGGAGACCTAGGGGAATCCAAGATGGGGTGACTTGTGGGGCTCTGACCAGGTTCTGTTACCCAGAACCCTTTGCAAACCTCAAAATGTGGCTAAAATAACACGTTTTCCTCACATTTCGGTGACAGAAAGTTCTGGAATCGGAGAGGAGCCACAAATTTCCTTCCACCCTGCGTTCCCCCAAGTCTCCCGATAAAATGATACCTCACTTGTGTGGGTAGGCCTAGCGCCCGTGACAGAAAATGCCCCAAAACACAACGTGGACACATCATATTTTTTCATAGAAAACAGTGCCTACCTGTGGATTTTGGCATCTAGCTCAGCCGGCACTTGGGGAAACCTTGCAAACCAGCGCATTTTTGAAAAGTAGAAACCCAGGGGAATCCAAGATGGGGTGACTTATGGGGCTCTGACCAGGTTCTGTTACCCAGAATCCTTTGCAAACCTCAAAATGTAGCTAACATAACACATTTTCCTCACATTTCGGTGACAGAAAGTTCTGGAATCTGAGAGGAGCCACAAATTTCCTTCCACCCAGCGTTCCCCCAAGTCTCCCGATAAAAATTATACCTAACTTATGTGGGTAGGCCTAGCGCCCGCGACAGGAAATGCCCCAAAACACAACGTGGACACATCCCATTTTTTGACAGAAAACAGAGCTGTTTTTTGCAAAGTGCCTACCTGTAGATTTTGGCCTCTAGCTCAGCCGGCACATAGAGATACCTACCAAACCTATGCATTTTTGAAAACTAGAGACCTAGGGGAATCCAAGATGGGGTGACTTGTGGGGCTCTGACCAGGTTCTGTTACCCAGAATCCTTTGCAAACCTCAAAACGTGGCTAAAAAAACACGTTTTCCTCACAAATCAGTGACAGAAAGTTCTGGAATCTGAGAGGAGCCACAAATTTCCTTCCACCCAGAGTTCCCCTAAGTCTCCCGATAAAAATGATACCTCACTTGTGTGGGTAGGCCTAGCGCCCGCGACAGGAAATGCCCCAAAACACAACATGGACACATCCAATTTTATGACAGAAAACAGAGCTGTTTTCTGCAAAGTGCCTACCTGTAGATTTTTGCCTCTAGCTCAGCCGGCACCTAGGGAAACCTACCAAACCTGTGCATTTTATAAAACTAGAGACCTAGGGGAATCCAAGATGGGGTGACGTGGGGCTCTGACCAGGTTCTGTTACCCAGAATCCTTTGCAAACCTCAAAATGTGGCTAAAATAACACGTTTTCCTCACATTTCGGAGACAGAAAGTACTGGAATCTGAGAGGAGCAACAAATTTCCTTCCACCCTGCGTTCCCCCAAGTCTCCCGATAAAATGATATCTCACTTGTGTGGGTAGGCCTAGCGCCCGTGACAGAAAATGCCCCAAAACACAACGTGGACACATAATATTTTTTCATAGAAAACAGTGCCTACCTGTGGATTTTGGCCTCTAGCTCAGCCGGCACTTGGGGAAAGCTAGCAAACCAGCGCATTTTTGAAAACTAGAAACCCAGGGGAATCCAAGATGGGGTGACTTATGGGGCTCTGACCAGGTTCTGTTACCCAGAATCCTTTGCAAACCTCAAAATGTGGCTAAAATAACACATTTTCCTCACATTTCGGTGACAGAAAGTTCTGGAATCTGAGAGGAGCCACAAATTTCCTTCCACCCAGCGTTCCCCCAAGTCTCCCGATAAAAATTATACCTCACTTATGTGGGTAGGCCTAGAGCCCGCGACAGGAAATGCCCCAAAACACAACGTGGACACATCCCATTTTTTGACAGAAAACAGAGCTGTTTTTTGCAAAGTGCCTACCTGTAGATTTTGGCCTCTAGCTCAGCCGGCACATAGAGATACCTACCAAACCTGTGCATTTTTGAAAACTAGAGACCTAGGGGAATCCAAGATGGGGTGACTTGTGGGGCTCTGACCAGGTTCTGTTACCCAGAATCCTTTGCAAACCTCAAAACGTGGCTAAAAAAACACGTTTTCCTCACCAATCAGTGACAGAAAGTTCTGGAATCTGAGAGGAGCCACAAATTTCCTTCCACCCAGAGTTCCCCCAAGTCTCCCGATAAAAATGATACCTCACTTGTGTGGGTAGGCCTAGCGCTCGCGACAGGAAATGCCCCAAAACACAACATGCACACATCCCATTTTTTGACAGAAAACAGGGCTGTTTTTTGCAAAGTGCCTACCTGTAGATTTTGGACTCTAGCTCAGCCGGCACCTAGGGAAACCTACCAAACCTGTGCATTTTTTAAAACTAGAGACCTAGGGGAATCCAAGATGGGGTGACTTGTGGGGCTCTGACCAGGTTCTGTTACCCAGAATCCTTTGCAAACCTCAAAATGTGGCTAAAATAACACGTTTTCCTCACATTTCGGTGACAGAAAGTTCTGGAATCTGAGAGGAGCCACAAATTTCCTTCCACCCAGAGTTCCCCCAAGTCTCCCGATAAAAATGATACCTCACTTGTGTGGGTAGGCCTAGCGCCCGCGACAAGAAATGCCCCAAAACACAACATGGACACATCCCATTTTATGACAGAAAACAGAGCTGTTTTCTGCAAAGTGCCTACCTGTAGATTTTGGCCTCTAGCTCAGCCGGCACCTAGGGAAACCTACCAAACCTGTGCATTTTTTAAAACTAGAGACCTAGGGGAATCCAAGATGGGGTGACTTGTGGGGCTCTGACCAGGTTCTGTTACCCAGAATCCTTTGCAAACCACAAAATGTGGCTAAAATAACACGTTTTCCTCACATTTCGGTGACAGAAAGTTCTGGAATCTGAGAGGAGCCACAAATTTCCTTCCACCCAGCGTTCCCCCAAGTCTCCGGATAAAAATGATACCTCACTTGTGTGGGTAGGCCTAGCGCCCGCGACAGGAAATGCCCCAAAACACAACATGGACACATCCCATTTTTTCACAGAAAACAGGGCTGTTTTTTGCAAAGAGCCTACCTGTAGATTTTGGCCTCTAGCTCAGCCGGCACCTAGGGAAACCTACCAAACCTGTGGATTTTTTAAAACTAGAGACCTAGGGGAATCCAAGATGGGGTGACTTGTGGGGCTCTGACCAGGTTCTGTTACCCAGAATCCTTTGCAAACCTCAAAACGTGGCTAAAAAAACACGTTTTCCTCACAAATCAGTGACAGAAAGTTCTGGAATCTGAGAGGAGCCACAAATTTCCTTCCACCCAGAGTTCCCCCAAGTCTCCCGATAAAAATGATACCTCACTTGTGTGGGTAGGCCTAGCGCTCGCGACAGGAAATGCCCCAAAACACAACGTGGACACATAATATTTTTTCATAGAAAACAGTGCCTACCTGTGGATTTTGGCCTCTAGCTCAGCCGGCACTTGGGGAAAGCTAGCAAACCAGCGCATTTTTGAAAACTAGAAACCCAGGGGAATCCAAGATGGGGTGACTTATGGGGCTCTGACCAGGTTCTGTTACCCAGAATCCTTTGCAAACCTCAAAATGTGGCTAAAATAACACATTTTCCTCACATTTCGGTGACAGAAAGTTCTGGAATCTGAGAGGAGCCACAAATTTCCTTCCACCCAGCGTTCCCCCAAGTCTCCCGATAAAAATTATACCTCACTTATGTGGGTAGGCCTAGAGCCCGCGACAGGAAATGCCCCAAAACACAACGTGGACACATCCCATTTTTTGACAGAAAACAGAGCTGTTTTTTGCAAAGTGCCTATCTGTAGATTTTGGCCTCTAGCTCAGCCGGCACATAGAGATACCTACCAAACCTGTGCATTTTTGAAAACTAGAGACCTAGGGGAATCCAAGATGGGGTGACTTGTGGGGCTCTGACCAGGTTCTGTTACCCAGAATCCTTTGCAAACCTCAAAACGTGGCTAAAAAAACACGTTTTCCTCACCAATCAGTGACAGAAAGTTCTGGAATCTGAGAGGAGCCACAAATTTCCTTCCACCCAGAGTTCCCCCAAGTCTCCCGATAAAAATGATACCTCACTTGTGTGGGTAGGCCTAGCGCTCGCGACAGGAAATGCCCCAAAACACAACATGCACACATCCCATTTTTTGACAGAAAACAGGGCTGTTTTTTGCAAAGTGCCTACCTGTAGATTTTGGACTCTAGCTCAGCCGGCACCTAGGGAAACCTACCAAACCTGTGCATTTTTTAAAACTAGAGACCTAGGGGAATCCAAGATGGGGTGACTTGTGGGGCTCTGACCAGGTTCTGTTACCCAGAATCCTTTGCAAACCTCAAAATGTGGCTAAAATAACACGTTTTCCTCACATTTCGGTGACAGAAAGTTCTGGAATCTGAGAGGAGCCATAAATTTCCTTCCACCCAGAGTTCCCCCAAGTCTCCCGATAAAAATGATACCTCACTTGTGTGGGTAGGCCTAGCGCCCGCGACAAGAAATGCCCCAAAACACAACATGGACACATCCCATTTTATGACAGAAAACAGAGCTGTTTTCTGCAAAGTGCCTACCTGTAGATTTTGGCCTCTAGCTCAGCCGGCACCTAGGGAAACCTACCAAACCTGTGCATTTTTTAAAACTAGAGACCTAGGGGAATCCAAGATGGGGTGACTTGTGGGGCTCTGACCAGGTTCTGTTACCCAGAATCCTTTGCAAACCACAAAATGTGGCTAAAATAACACGTTTTCCTCACATTTCGGTGACAGAAAGTTCTGGAATCTGAGAGGAGCCACAAATTTCCTTCCACCCAGCGTTCCCCCAAGTCTCCGGATAAAAATGATACCTCACTTGTGTGGGTAGGCCTAGCGCCCGCGACAGGAAATGCCCCAAAACACAACATGGACACATCCCATTTTTTCACAGAAAACAGGGCTGTTTTTTGCAAAGAGCCTACCTGTAGATTTTGGCCTCTAGCTCAGCCGGCACCTAGGGAAACCTACCAAACCTGTGGATTTTTTAAAACTAGAGACCTAGGGGAATCCAAGATGGGGTGACTTGTGGGGCTCTGACCAGGTTCTGTTACCCAGAATCCTTTGCAAACCTCAAAACGTGGCTAAAAAAACACGTTTTCCTCACAAATCAGTGACAGAAAGTTCTGGAATCTGAGAGGAGCCACAAATTTCCTTCCACCCAGAGTTCCCCCAAGTCTCCCGATAAAAATGATACCTCACTTGTGTGGGTAGGCCTAGCGCTCGCGACAGGAAATGCCCCAAAACACAACGTGGACACATAATATTTTTTCATAGAAAACAGTGCCTACCTGTGGATTTTGGCCTGTAGCTCAGCCGGCACTTGGGGAAAGCTAGCAAACCAGCGCATTTTTGAAAACTAGAAACCCAGGGGAATCCAAGATGGGGTGACTTATGGGGCTCTGACCAGGTTCTGTTACCCAGAATCCTTTGCAAACCTCAAAATGTGGCTAAAATAACACATTTTCCTCACATTTCGGTGACAGAAAGTTCTGGAATCTGAGAGGAGCCACAAATTTCCTTCCACCCAGCGTTCCCCCAAGTCTCCCGATAAAAATTATACCTCACTTATGTGGGTAGGCCTAGAGCCCGCGACAGGAAATGCCCCAAAACACAACGTGGACACATCCCATTTTTTGACAGAAAACAGAGCTGTTTTTTGCAAAGTGCCTATCTGTAGATTTTGGCCTCTAGCTCAGCCGGCACATAGAGATACCTACCAAACCTGTGCATTTTTGAAAACTAGAGACCTAGGGGAATCCAAGATGGGGTGACTTGTGGGGCTCTGACCAGGTTCTGTTACCCAGAATCCTTTGCAAACCTCAAAACGTGGCTAAAAAAACACGTTTTCCTCACCAATCAGTGACAGAAAGTTCTGGAATCTGAGAGGAGCCACAAATTTCCTTCCACCCAGAGTTCCCCCAAGTCTCCCGATAAAAATGATACCTCACTTGTGTGGGTAGGCCTAGCGCTCGCGACAGGAAATGCCCCAAAACACAACATGCACACATCCCATTTTTTGACAGAAAACAGGGCTGTTTTTTGCAAAGTGCCTACCTGTAGATTTTGGACTCTAGCTCAGCCGGCACCTAGGGAAACCTACCAAACCTGTGCATTTTTTAAAACTAGAGACCTAGGGGAATCCAAGATGGGGTGACTTGTGGGGCTCTGACCAGGTTCTGTTACCCAGAATCCTTTGCAAACCTCAAAATGTGGCTAAAATAACACGTTTTCCTCACATTTCGGTGACAGAAAGTTCTGGAATCTGAGAGGAGCCATAAATTTCCTTCCACCCAGAGTTCCCCCAAGTCTCCCGATAAAAATGATACCTCACTTGTGTGGGTAGGCCTAGCGCCCGCGACAAGAAATGCCCCAAAACACAACATGGACACATCCCATTTTATGACAGAAAACAGAGCTGTTTTCTGCAAAGTGCCTACCTGTAGATTTTGGCCTCTAGCTCAGCCGGCACCTAGGGAAACCTACCAAACCTGTGCATTTTTTAAAACTAGAGACCTAGGGGAATCCAAGATGGGGTGACTTGTGGGGCTCTGACCAGGTTCTGTTACCCAGAATCCTTTGCAAACCACAAAATGTGGCTAAAATAACACGTTTTCCTCACATTTCGGTGACAGAAAGTTCTGGAATCTGAGAGGAGCCACAAATTTCCTTCCACCCAGCGTTCCCCCAAGTCTCCGGATAAAAATGATACCTCACTTGTGTGGGTAGGCCTAGCGCCCGCGACAGGAAATGCCCCAAAACACAACATGGACACATCCCATTTTTTCACAGAAAACAGGGCTGTTTTTTGCAAAGAGCCTACCTGTAGATTTTGGCCTCTAGCTCAGCCGGCACCTAGGGAAACCTACCAAACCTGTGGATTTTTTAAAACTAGAGACCTAGGGGAATCCAAGATGGGGTGACTTGTGGGGCTCTGACCAGGTTCTTTTACCCAGAATCCTTTGCAAACCTCAAAACGTGGCTAAAAAAACACGTTTTCCTCACAAATCAGTGACAGAAAGTTCTGGAATCTGAGAGGAGCCACAAATTTCCTTCCACCCAGAGTTCCCCCAAGTCTCCCGATAAAAATGATACCTCACTTGTGTGGGTAGGCCTAGCGCTCGCGACAGGAAATGCCCCAAAACACAACGTGGACACATAATATTTTTTCATAGAAAACAGTGCCTACCTGTGGATTTTGGCCTCTAGCTCAGCCGGCACTTGGGGAAAGCTAGCAAACCAGCGCATTTTTGAAAACTAGAAACCCAGGGGAATCCAAGATGGGGTGACTTATGGGGCTCTGACCAGGTTCTGTTACCCAGAATCCTTTGCAAACCTCAAAATGTGGCTAAAATAACACATTTTCCTCACATTTCGGTGACAGAAAGTTCTGGAATCTGAGAGGAGCCACAAATTTCCTTCCACCCAGCGTTCCCCCAAGTCTCCCGATAAAAATTATACCTCACTTATGTGGGTAGGCCTAGAGCCCGCGACAGGAAATGCCCCAAAACACAACGTGGACACATCCCATTTTTTGACAGAAAACAGAGCTGTTTTTTGCAAAGTGCCTACCTGTAGATTTTGGCCTCTAGCTCAGCCGGCACATAGAGATACCTACCAAACCTGTGCATTTTTGATAACTAGAGACCTAGGGGAATCCAAGATGGGGTGACTTGTGGGGCTCTGACCAGGTTCTGTTACCCAGAATCCTTTGCAAACCTCAAAACGTGGCTAAAAAAACACGTTTTCCTCACCAATCAGTGACAGAAAGTTCTGGAATCTGAGAGGAGCCACAAATTTCCTTCCGCCCAGAGTTCCCCCAAGTCTCCCGATAAAAATGATACCTCACTTGTGTGGGTAGGCCTAGCGCTCGCGACAGGAAATGCCCCAAAACACAACATGCACACATCCCATTTTTTGACAGAAAACAGGGCTGTTTTTTGCAAAGTGCCTACCTGTAGATTTTGGACTCTAGCTCAGCCGGCACCTAGGGAAACCTACCAAACCTGTGCATTTTTTAAAACTAGAGACCTAGGGGAATCAAAGATGGGGTGACTTGTGGGGCTCTGGCCAGGTTCTGTTATCCAGAATCCTTTGCAAACCTCAAAATGTGGCTAAAATAACACGTTTTCCTCACATTTCGGTGACAGAAAGTTCTGGAATCTGAGAGGAGCCACAAATTTCCTTCCACCCAGAGTTCCCCCAAGTCTCCCGATAAAAATGATACCTCACTTGTGTGGGTAGGCCTAGCGCCCGCGACAAGAAATGCCCCAAAACACAACATGGACACATCCCATTTTATGACAGAAAACAGAGCTGTTTTCTGCAAAGTGCCTACCTGTAGATTTTGGCATCTAGCTCAGCCAGCACCTAGGGAAACCTACCAAACCTGTGCATTTTTTAAAACTAGAGACCTAGGGGAATCCAAGATGGGGTGACTTGTGGGGCTCTGACCAGGTTCTGTTACCCAGAATCATTTGCAAACCTCAAAATGTGGCTAAAATAACACGTTTTCCTCACATTTCGGTGACAGAAAGTTCTGGAATCTGAGAGGAGCCACAAATTTCCTTCCACCCAGCGTTCCCCCAAGTCTCCGGATAAAAATGATACCTCACTTGTGTGGGTAGGCCTAGCGCCCGCGACAGGAAATGCCCCAAAACACAACATGGACACATCCCATTTTTTCACAGAAAACAGGGCTGTTTTTTGCAAAGAGCCTACCTGTAGATTTTGGCCTCTAGCTCAGCCGGCACCTAGGGAAACCTACCAAACCTGTGGATTTTTTAAAACTAGAGACCTAGGGGAATCCAAGATGGGGTGACTTGTGGGGCTCTGACCAGGTTCTGTTACCCAGAATCCTTTGCAAACCTCAAAACGTGGCTAAAAAAACACGTTTTCCTCACAAATCAGTGACAGAAAGTTCTGGAATCTGAGAGGAGCCACAAATTTCCTTCCACCCAGAGTTCCCCCAAGTCTCCCGATAAAAATGATACCTCACTTGTGTGGGTAGGCCTAGCGCTCGCGACAGGAAATGCCCCAAAACACAACATGGACACATCCCATTTTTTGACAGAAAACAGGGCTGTTTTTTGCAAAGTGCCTACCTGTAGATTTTGGCCCCTAGCTCAGCCGGCACCTAGGGAAACCTACCAAACCTGTGCATTTTTTTAAACTAGAGACCTAGGGGAATCCAAGATGGGGTGACTTGTGGGGCTCTGACCAGGTTCTGTTACCCAGAATCCTTTGCAAACCTCAAAATGTGGCTAAAATAACACGTTTTCCTCTCATTTCGGTGACAGAAAGTTCTGGAATCTGAGAGGAGCCACAAATTTCCTTCCACCCTGCGTTCCCCCAAGTCTCCCGATAAAATGATACCTCACTTGTGTGGGTAGGCCTAGCGCCCGTGACAGAAAATGCCCCAAAACACAACGTGGACACATCCCATTTTTTGACAGAAAACAGAGCTGTTTTTTGCAAAGTGCCTACCTGTATATTTTGGCCTCTAGCTCAGCCGGCACATAGAGATACCTACCAAACCTGTGCATTTTTTAAAACTAGAGACCTAGGGGATTCCAAGATGGGGTGACTTGTGGGGCTCTGACCAGGTTCTGTTAACCAGAATCCTTTGCAAACCTCAAAACGTGGCTAAAAAAACACGTTTTCCTCACAAATCAGTGACAGAAAGTTCTGGAATCTGAGAGGAGCCACAAATTTTTTCATAGAAAACAGTTCCCACCTGTGGATTTTGGCCTCTAGCTCAGCCGGCACTTGGGGAAACCTAGCAAACCAGCGCTTTTTTGAAAACTAGAAAGCCAGGGGAATCCAAGATGGGGTGACTTATGGGGCTCTGACCAGGTTCTGTTACCCAGAATCCTTTGCAAACCTCAAAATGTGGCTAAAATAACACATTTTCCTCACATTTCGGTGACAGAAAGTTCTGGAATCTGAGAGGAGCCACAAATTTCCTTCCACCCAGCGTTCCCCCAAGTCTCCCGATAAAAATTATACCTCACTTATGTGGGTAGGCATAGCGCCCGCGACAGGAAATGCCCCAAGACACAACGTGGACACATCCCATTTTTTGACAGAAAACAGAGCTGTTTTTTGCAAAGTGCCTACCTTTAGATTTTGGCCTCTAGCTCAGCCGGCACATAGAGATACCTACCAAACCTGTGCATTTTTGAAAACTAGAGACCTAGGGGATTCCAAGATGGGGTGACTTGTGGGGCTCTGACCAGGTTCTGTTACCCAGAATCCTTTGCAAACCTCAAAATGTGGCTAAAATAACACGTTTTCCTCTCATTTCGGTGACAGAAAGTTCTGGAATCTGAGAGGAGCCACAAATATCCTTCCACCCTGCGTTCCCCCAAGTCTCCCGATAAAATGATACCTCACTTGTGTGGGTAGGCCTAGCGCCCGTGACAGAAAATGCCCCAAAACACAACGTGGACACATCCCATTTTTTGACAGAAAACAGAGCTGTTTTTTGCAAAGTGCCTACCTGTATATTTTGGCCTCTAGCTCAGCCGGCACATAGAGATACCTACCAAACCTGTGCATTTTTTAAAACTAGAGACCTAGGGGATTCCAAGATGGGGTGACTTGTGGGGCTCTGACCAGGTTCTGTTAACCAGAATCCTTTGCAAACCTCAAAACGTGGCTAAAAAAACACGTTTTCCTCACAAATCAGTGACAGAAAGTTCTGGAATCTGAGAGGAGCCACAAATTTTTTCATAGAAAACAGTGCCCACCTGTGGATTTTGGCCTCTAGCTCAGCCGGCACTTGGGGAAACCTAGCAAACCAGCGCTTTTTTGAAAACTAGAAAGCCAGGGGAATCCAAGATGGGGTGACTTATGGGGCTCTGACCAGGTTCTGTTACCCAGAATCCTTTGCAAACCTCAAAATGTGGCTAAAATAACACATTTTCCTCACATTTCGGTGACAGAAAGTTCTGGAATCTGAGAGGAGCCACAAATTTCCTTCCACCCAGCGTTCCCCCAAGTCTCCCGATAAAAATTATACCTCACTTATGTGGGTAGGCATAGCGCCCGCGACAGGAAATGCCCCAAGACACAACGTGGACACATCCCATTTTTTGACAGAAAACAGAGCTGTTTTTTGCAAAGTGCCTACCTTTAGATTTTGGCCTCTAGCTCAGCCGGCACATAGAGATACCTACCAAACCTGTGCATTTTTGAAAACTAGAGACCTAGGGGATTCCAAGATAGGGTGACTTGTGGGGCTCTGACCAGGTTCTGTTACCCAGAATCCTTTGCAAACCTCAAAACGTGGCTAAAAAAACACGTTTTCCTCACAAATCAGTGACAGAAAGTTCTGGAATCTGAGAGGAGCCACAAATTTCCTTCCACCCAGAGTTCCCCTAAGTCTCCAGATAAAAATGATACCTCACTTGTGTGGGTAGGCCTAGCGCCCGCGACAGGAAATGCCCCAAAACACAACATGGACACATCCCATTTTATGACAGAAAACAGAGCTGTTTTCTGCAAAGTGCCTACCTGTAGATTTTGGCCTCTAGCTCAGCCGGCACCTAGGGAAACCTACCAAACCTGTGCATTTTTTAAAACTACAGACCTAGGGGAATCCAAGATGGGTTCACGTGGGGCTCTGACCAGGTTCTGTTACCCAGAATCCTTTGCAAACCTCAAAATGTGGCTAAAATAACACGTTTTCCTCACATTTCGGAGACAGAAAGTACTGGAATCTGAGAGGAGCAACAAATTTCCTTCCACCCTGCGTTCCCCCAAGTCTCCCGATAAAATGATACCTCACTTGTGTGGGCAGGCCTAGCGCCCGTGACAGAAAATGCCCCAAAACACAACGTGGACACATCATATTTTTTCATAGAAAACAGTGCCTACCTGTGGATTTTGGCCTCTAGCTCAGCCGGCACTTGGGGAAACCTAGCAAACCAGCGCATTTTTGAAAACTAGAAACCCAGGGGAATCCAAGATGGGGTGACTTATGGGGCTCTGACCAGGTTCTGTTACCCAGAATCCTTTGCAAACCTCAAAATGTGGCTAAAATAACACATTTTCCTCACATTTCGGTGACAGAAAGTTCTGGAATCTGAGAGTAGCCACAAATTTCCTTCCACCCAGCGTTCCCCCAAGTCTCCCGATAAAAATTATACCTCACTTATGTGGGTAGGCCTAGCGCCCTCGACAGGAAATGCCCCAAAACACAACGTGGACACATCCCATTTTTTGACAGAAAACAGAGCTGTTTTTTGCAAAGTGCCTACCTGTAGATTTTGGCCTCTAGCTCAGCCGGCACATAGAGATACCTACCAAACCTGTGCATTTCTGAAAACTAGAGACCTAGGGGAATCCAAGATGGGGTGACTTGTGGGGCTCTGACCAGGTTATGTTACCCAGAATCCTTTGCAAACCTCAAAACGTGGCTAAAAAAACACGTTTTCCTCACAAATCAGTGACAGAAAGTTCTGGAATCTGAGAGGAGCCACAAATTTCCTTCCACTCAGAGTTCCCCCAAGTCTCCCGATAAAAATGATACCTCACTTGTGTGGGTAGGCCTAGCGCTCGCGACAGGAAATGCCCCAAAACACAACATGGACACATCCCATTTTTTGACAGAAAACAGGGCTGTTTTTTGCAAAGTGCCTACCTGTAGATTTTGGCCCCTAGCTCAGCCGGCACCTAGGGAAACCTACCAAACCTGTGCATTTTTTTAAACTAGAGACCTAGGGGAATCCAAGATGGGGTGACTTGTGGGGCTCTGACCAGGTTCTGTTACCCAGAATCCTTTGCAAACCTCAAAATGTGGCTAAAATAACACGTTTTCCTCTCATTTCGGTGACAGAAAGTTCTGGAATCTGAGAGGAGCCACAAATTTCCTTCCACCCTGCGTTCCCCCAAGTCTCCCGATAAAATGATACCTCACTTGTGTGGGTAGGCCTAGCGCCCGTGACAGAAAATGCCCCAAAACACAACGTGGACACATCCCATTTTTTGACAGAAAACAGAGCTGTTTTTTGCAAAGTGCCTACCTGTATATTTTGGCCTCTAGCTCAGCCGGCACATAGAGATACCTACCAAACCTGTGCATTTTTTAAAACTAGAGACCTAGGGGATTCCAAGATGGGGTGACTTGTGGGGCTCTGACCAGGTTCTGTTAACCAGAATCCTTTGCAAACCTCAAAACGTGGCTAAAAAAACACGTTTTCCTCACAAATCAGTGACAGAAAGTTCTGGAATCTGAGAGGAGCCACAAATTTTTTCATAGAAAACAGTTCCCACCTGTGGATTTTGGCCTCTAGCTCAGCCGGCACTTGGGGAAACCTAGCAAACCAGCGCTTTTTTGAAAACTAGAAAGCCAGGGGAATCCAAGATGGGGTGACTTATGGGGCTCTGACCAGGTTCTGTTACCCAGAATCCTTTGCAAACCTCAAAATGTGGCTAAAATAACACATTTTCCTCACATTTCGGTGACAGAAAGTTCTGGAATCTGAGAGGAGCCACAAATTTCCTTCCACCCAGCGTTCCCCCAAGTCTCCCGATAAAAATTATACCTCACTTATGTGGGTAGGCATAGCGCCCGCGACAGGAAATGCCCCAAGACACAACGTGGACACATCCCATTTTTTGACAGAAAACAGAGCTGTTTTTTGCAAAGTGCCTACCTTTAGATTTTGGCCTCTAGCTCAGCCGGCACATAGAGATACCTACCAAACCTGTGCATTTTTGAAAACTAGAGACCTAGGGGATTCCAAGATGGGGTGACTTGTGGGGCTCTGACCAGGTTCTGTTACCCAGAATCCTTTGCAAACCTCAAAATGTGGCTAAAATAACACGTTTTCCTCTCATTTCGGTGACAGAAAGTTCTGGAATCTGAGAGGAGCCACAAATATCCTTCCACCCTGCGTTCCCCCAAGTCTCCCGATAAAATGATACCTCACTTGTGTGGGTAGGCCTAGCGCCCGTGACAGAAAATGCCCCAAAACACAACGTGGACACATCCCATTTTTTGACAGAAAACAGAGCTGTTTTTTGCAAAGTGCCTACCTGTATATTTTGGCCTCTAGCTCAGCCGGCACATAGAGATACCTACCAAACCTGTGCATTTTTTAAAACTAGAGACCTAGGGGATTCCAAGATGGGGTGACTTGTGGGGCTCTGACCAGGTTCTGTTAACCAGAATCCTTTGCAAACCTCAAAACGTGGCTAAAAAAACACGTTTTCCTCACAAATCAGTGACAGAAAGTTCTGGAATCTGAGAGGAGCCACAAATTTTTTCATAGAAAACAGTGCCCACCTGTGGATTTTGGCCTCTAGCTCAGCCGGCACTTGGGGAAACCTAGCAAACCAGCGCTTTTTTGAAAACTAGAAAGCCAGGGGAATCCAAGATGGGGTGACTTATGGGGCTCTGACCAGGTTCTGTTACCCAGAATCCTTTGCAAACCTCAAAATGTGGCTAAAATAACACATTTTCCTCACATTTCGGTGACAGAAAGTTCTGGAATCTGAGAGGAGCCACAAATTTCCTTCCACCCAGCGTTCCCCCAAGTCTCCCGATAAAAATTATAC